>NC_031984.2:7822961-8459390 GCF_001858045.2 Oreochromis niloticus
AAGTGGTTTTAAAAAACATGCTTCCAGTGTCTGGGGACATCCGCAAATCAACTGCCCCAAAATTTTATGAGCTGCTTCTATGTTTAATACATTTGCATGTTGGCTATTTCAGGGCATCATTATGAATTCCCTCCTTCCACCCACTTGACAAGATGTGACTAAATATGACACCTTTTCCCCAACCTGCTGCTCCCTTGCACTACACCACAGCCCAGTCAGTCTTAATCATTTTTTCCAGCGCTCCTGAAGGGGTTTATTGTACTTTCAGGAAGTTTTAGAGGCACAGTCTTAGTACTCAGTAAAATGATCCAGCATGGATGGGACACAAGTGGGGCAAGTGTCTACAGACTGTCCTGTGTTAATCCTCAAATGACATTGGTTCTTTCTTTTCGTTTTTTTAAGAAAAAGGATGCTTGGTTGTTCTGTGGTCTTGTATTTAAAGAAGATTACGGGAATAGTCTGAGAATGGTTCAAAAAAAACATTTCAAATATAAGATATATGAAAAGCACCGCCATTTAAAAACCACTGAGAGGTAAAGTGAATAACATTAACGATCCTGTAACAATAGCACCTGTCACAGGTTGGGATATACATATATATATATTATGTAGAAAGTGACCAGTCAGTTATTAAAGGTGGAAGAAGGAGAAATGGGTTTGCATAATGATCTAAGTGACTTTAGCAAGTGAAATTATTTCTTAGATTTCTTGTTTTTTGTGTTTCTTGGTCTCTTTATCCTCCTGTCAGTTTCACATCTTTCTTTTGCTCAGTTTTTTTTAGCACACTTTCATCCAGTCCAGTCATCTATCACCCCAGTTCAATCACTATTTCCTATTGTCAGAAAATCTTAGTGCCTTAGCACTAGTACAAGTTTTCCCCTGTTCTCTGTATTTTGTTGTTGTTTCTTTTTTTCATGAATTGATCTTTTTCCTGCCTCCTGCCAGTTTTGTTCACCTATCCAACTGCCTACACATGTGAAATATATATATATTTTTTGTATACTTTATTAATCCTACCTGCTGAGCTATCTCCTTCCCTCCCCTTATAAGAAAATTAGGTACTGATAAAGGACCAGAGAGCTAAAAGGCTGGTCCAGTACCACTAAACAGCTACTGTGGCACAAATTTCTGAAAATTCTAATTCTGCCAATGATTGAAAGATGTTACAACATACAGTCTATCACAGCCTGCTTTGTATGGGCCTCCAATGCCTCAGGCTGATTGAGTTCCCATGCTGATCCCTGTCCACCAGAGAAAGCACCTATGGTAAGAGGGCACATCAGCAGAGGTAGTGTGACACTCTGGGAGTGTTCTGCTGGGAATCGTTGCATTCATGTGGAAGATAGTTTCCCAAATGCCATATTTTTTGCAGATCACAGAGTCTTTCATGCAACCATCTCAAAGGATCTACTGATAACATCTTTGTTGCATTGCAAAATCTTGTAGAACCCATACTTTGGCAAGTCATTTGTCTTTTATCCTGTCTTCCTTCTCTCACCCCAACCGGTCGCAGCAGATGGCCCCGCCCCTCCCTGAGCCTGGTTCTGCTGAAGGTTTCTTCCTGTTAAAAGGGAGTTTTTCCTGGGGCTCACTCGGGCCACTTCGGGGATGGGGTGCCCTTGGCCTCTCGGCCCGGGGCTCGGTCACTCAGGCACAGCTGGCTGCCGGCGGAGCTCACGGGCACGTCACTGCAACCCCCCTGGCTTCTGCTCCGCGGCTGCTGAGTGACCCCTCATCTGGGACTCTCCTCAGCTCTTTCTGGTATAGTGGCGCGGCTGCCCCTCTGTTGGTCTTCCTTGGTCTCTTGTGTTCTGGGGGCCTCTGGATGTCTGGAGTTTTGATCTCCTCCATACCTGCTTCATGCCCTGGAGGACGGGCCAGTGGCCCCCCACACCCTCTAGCAGATCATTACATGAAGGAACCTTTTAAAAACAAGCGCGTTCATGCTCACAGGTGCACACACGGGTGGTCACACACACAAACTACACCCTTTTTGGCTCCTACCTCAAAGCACACTGTGCGCTGTCGATCTCACGTGCTGCACAATAATGTTTAATATTTAGTATTTACTGTCATATTCCCATATATCATTGTGATCTTGTTTATTACTCTCGTTTTCTTCTGCTTGCTTTCTTTTTTCTTTCTCAACAGGTGATCCAGGTGATCGATATATGTATTTTTTGTCTGCTTATTCTGTTGGTTTTTGTTTTTTGCCCTTTTTCCCCGTCCCTCTTCTCAGGTTTTTTTTTTTTTTTTTTTTTTTTTTTTTTTTTTTTTTTTTTTTCTTTCTTTCCCTCTTTCTTTCTCCCCTTTCTTTCCACCAGTCAAGTCTGTCCCGTATTCAGCAAGTGAAAATAAAATAAACAATAAAAGCTGAATCAAATGGACCATTACGGCAAGGCTGGGATGGTCCATTTGGTAAAGTAAATCCGTTGGGCATCTTTCTTCGCCTTTAGACAATAATTCTGATGGCAAAAGAACCAAACGGGACAGGTTAAAAAAAAAAAAAAAAAAAAAAAAAAAAAAAAAGGGAGTTTTTCCTTCCCACTGTTGCCATAGTGCTTGCTCATAGGGGGTCATATGATTGTTGTCTTGAGGCGACTGATGTTGTGATTTGATGCTGTATAAATAAAACTAAATTTAATTTAATTTTGAAAGTCCAGGGAAAACTGCAGCATATGAGGAAGAGTTTATTTATCTGCAATAAACTAGCAAGCTTTTGAGGGTGTACTTCACCTCTCACCCTAAATTGGAGAGACGGACAGATGGACAGGTGGATAAATGGATTGACAGATGTGGCTTATTCTTAACATCAAGCTTCCAAACTTTGATCAAACGTTTAGGGATGATGCTACATTTAAGCAGCACTGCCTGATGATTAAAATATAACTCCCTGCCTGAAGGGGACAATGCAGTTAAAGGTCAGCTAGTTAAACTTTAAAAAGGCCACAGCCGATTCACCACCAGAACATTTTTAATAATAGTGGAAGAGTGATTTATGTTAAGAATAAGGTATAATATTGGATTAGGATAATATTGAGGTAAATTAGGATTTATTGTTCAAGGATGTTCATTTAAAATGTTCCTCATTTAGAAAAATATGCTTATTTGCTTTCTTGCTGAGGTTTAGATGATACTGATATGATTCTAATATCTGCACATTAAATGAAAAGCTGCAGCTGGGGTTACATCAGTATGTAAGAGGTGTTTCTCAATTTCTACATGAGCTTATGTATAAATTAGAAACGCATGATATGCATTTTGCATTCTTCACAAGTTTAGTCAACTTTTTGCACTTTTGATCCAGCTGTATTGTCTGCTCCACTGAAAGCATATCCACCACATGGAGTCTTGCCTTCCATTGACCTGCTTACCTGCACAAATTAGACACTAACCTCCCTGACAGGAAGCAGCACGCCTCTGTGGAAGGTGATATTTGAAGGAAAAACTGGCTCATTGGTTTCTAAGCTTCATTGTGGGATTACATTAACTGGAAAAATCCATTGAACCTTTATCACATTGATTAAGTGGTCATGACCAGAGCTTTTACAAACTAGAGGCTGTGAGAGCAAATCAGCTGCAGCTGGTGTGAGCATCAACAGTTAGCTCTCTGAAGGCAGAGACACACAGGAGATTGATTTTTCAGTCATCCATGTTCGTGCAGCTTACAAAAAAGATACATGGCTTGTTTAGACAGCTGGATTGATTAAAACAGTTTTTTCCGCCCACATAAGCTCAATCAAATCAAACATTTTACAGGTTTTACCGATGGTCTGTCGATATTGGCTCATTCTATCCCATTGTTAAATTCAAAAGCTGAATTCCTCACTGTGATGACATTGAAGCAAAGCAGCAAGAAATTTTAATTTTTAAATAGTGTTTTCATCAATTCCAGTTCAGGAAACTACTATTTTATTTACCTTCAAAAAGGTAAATGACCTACTTTACATGTTGAGCCATCTTGAATAGCCAGCTTCTTGTAGCCATGGGTGAGATTTGGACAGAAGATGTAGCTGATGATCTACAACTGACCTGCTACTACTACAACCCTGAACTGAGCTGAACACAAAGAAGCTTCTTAGTAATCTTAAGCTGTGTCCAAATTCATACGCCATATCTTTTGGAGGACCTGGCCCACGTAGACCGCAAAGGCTGGGTCCTCCGAAGACCGAGAAGGCGGGAAGTGCGAGGCTGTGAAATTGGATGGTCTAGCCTTCAGATTTGCATCACCAGCTGTCTCGGTGGAATTTAATAAACTCAGCCGTCTGCTCCTTGCTATCTAAAATGTAACATATATAACAAATATGTATATCATGTTTAACCTGAGTAGTGAAAGACCGCAGCGGGGGGGGCGGGTTGAAAATGATGTGACGGGAGTTCGCTGTTCTCACCGGCTCTAGTGAGCCTTGAACCCTCGGCTAGCTTTAGGCTCCAAACGTTGACCTCTCTTTGAGCATACATAATTAGAAACAAGCAGACTTGAAGTCAAGTCTACTTGAATTTTATATTTTAAAAATTATATTTTCTTACCAGAGTCGAAGGCCACCCTGGAAATTGCTACAATCTTGAATTTTCAATTGAGATTTTTTTAAAGGGTACTCAAAAAAGAGCATTTGTGCCAATTGTGGTATTTGTATCAGGTTGTAAAAGATTTCCCTGTAATGTTAAGCTAACTACTGCCCTGCGCTTTGCTCTTATATAAAAGTGTGCTAGTATTTGCATCCTCACACACACAGAGCGGAGCATACAAAAGACATGACATGATATTAATCAAGTTGACAGCAACTTGTTACAGTAATTACAAAAAGAAATTCCTGCCAGCTGTTAACCCTGATGTAATATAATGAAAGACAGAGAGAAGCCAATTGGCAAAGCCCAGTGCTTTTCAATATTTGCCTACTCATTGACCACTGTTTGCAGTCAGACTGCTGCAAATGATTTGCTATCTCTCCTTCTGCTGCTAACTGTTCACACAATACAACATAGAATTAAAAAAGTATAGATCCATCTACTTATTTTCTCTGATCTGGTGATGCAAATATTGGATTGGTGCGGTGTTTTACGCTGTATCTTCAAAACCTGCACAACAAAGGTGCTGCTTTCACTGTCCAGCCTGTTCAGACACTGCGTTAGTGATCACAGCATAACTGCTGTCCGACAAATGTGAGGACTCAGAAGGAAAATGAAGGAGAAACAATATCTGCCTGGCTGGAGTTTCGAAGAGTTTGTGCCAGACAAAATCAGCCAGACTCAACGGCTTCAGCCAGGCGAGTTGTTTGTTTCCAGTCTTTGTGCTAAGCTACATTAACAAATTGCTGTCTGTTGCTTCATATTTACCATACAACAACATGAACGTGGTATTGGTCTTCTCATCTTCTCGTCTAAACCACTCCTTTGCTTTTGAAAACATTACATGTAAAATACACTAAACGACCCCTTGTTTCTGTCTCTTATAAAATCTACACCAAACACAAAGGAATCGATGCAGATGATTTTTTTTTCTTTTAAAGAATTTAGAGGAATGCTGAACGGTACCTTTGTTTACTTGTGAACAAATATTTTGAGTGCACAGGAATCTAATTGTGGCTCTAGTATAACAAAATTTCCTACCAGGCCTAAAGCTCACAGCTCATTCCGTCATACCTCAGCTCTCAAATACAGCAGGAAGGGTAAGTGGACTGTATGATGATGGATTGTCCATAGAGATATGAGAAAGGTGAGAAAATAGGCACTGCTTTTGTATTGATTGTTTTTGGTGGGTGACTCCTTAAAAAAAGACATAGCCCCTGTTAAGATGTCAAAAGTGGGCTTGAGCTCTGAAAACCTAATTTAACCAGGCTAGTGAGCAAAGAAAAGGTTCTCTTTTATGGACAATGTGATGAAAGAATACACAGGGACCAATGCTTCCACTAAATCTGATGATATGTGTGACAGAGGTGTTCGCTTTATGGTCGATCTCACAATGCGACCAGAGCTTTTAAGGCAGGTGCATTTCTCATTAAAGAACATCACCGTCTCCAGAGTCCAGTCCACACAAAAGAGCGCTTAAATCATAAAAGGTTCACGTACGAATGGATGCTTTGACATTCAGATATATGTATAAATGAGATGTCATCAAAATACAAAGAGTCACAAAGCAGTATGAAGCTCAAAAACCATGTTTAATTTATGGTACGCCCCTTAAGGTCTAACAAATGACTTTAAAAAAAACTACATGAGAATCCCACCAGGGGTGCTCCAACATCTCGTCATTTTTCATCATTTGTAGAGCATCCTAAATCAACGTGACATTGCACATTAAGGGTCGGGATGAACTTGTCTTTCACACTTTCTGGCTGCAGGAAACCAATGTTCACTAATCCTCAAGAAATTATCCAATGACGGAGGGATAACACTCCAAAACAGCAAATCAGCTGTGGAAGGTTTTAAACGACGTTAAGATCATTGGTATAAGGTATATGTCACATGCATTATATGCGCTTGTGGAAGCCCTCAAGGACACGCGGTGCAAACGAAGTAAATAATGTACTCTCCCAGTGTAGCATGGGGGAGATGAGATGACAAATAATTGAAGAGGGCCATCTAGACATTACTGGGACAGGGGACCATCTGTCTTTGATGCTGAGATATTGAAATAATAATTCAAGGATTACCAGTATGTCAGAGTAGAGTTTCTTCATCTCCTCGCATGTCTTCATCAGGGCCGAAAGACCTGCGTTATATTTCTCAATCGCCATCTAGGATAAGGAAAAGCACAAGAACCTCCTGGTAAGTTTGTCAGTCTTCACATTAACCGTTTAATTAGAAATATTCTGGTTATAAAAGAAGGAAACTAAAGATGTGCTACCTGGATTTTTTAAAAAGATAATTGTAATGTTAATGAATGGCATATACATACATAATATATAAAATTAGATGAGTTGATTCATTAAAGGTGGATTTCCTTGTCTTTATTCATGGGCCTCACTACAGTAACCTTGCATGAGTCGGAGTTATGATAATCCTCAGTGTAGCCCCTTAATTTGAAGAGCAGACGAGTAAGACTTCTGTTGTCACAGCCAAGTCGAGAACAGAAAAACTGGCTCTACCGTTGTATTAGCGCATATATATGTGCATGAATGACAGAGCATTAGGAAAAGCATAAGAGGCTGGCTTTAAAGAGACACATTTAGGGTGTCCAGGTGTCCCACTTTATATGCGACTGCACACAAGCACACGGCAAGATACAAAAGTCTGTTTTCTATTCACTGGCTGTGAAGAAAGTATGCTGCCATTATGGGTCAAGTGTAGCTTAACCTGCCACATCCTTTCGCTGTCAACATTAAGTCTCAATAAGGTAACATGTTATGCAGATTTCAGTGGAATGTGATGGAAACTACCGCAAATAAGGAATGCAGCAAAATAAAATCTGTGAAAATACTTTGGTAAGTGCAGAAGGCAATTTACTTTTACTTTTTAGATATTTTTTCCCTTTTTTGCCAGAGTTGTTTATAACTTTTGCATGGCGGAAGAATGTGACTTACAGGGTCAAAATCCAGGCGAGCTTTTAAAGAAAAGTGGCTCAAGATGGGATGTACCGGCATATGGATCCATCCCCTCTTAAACTCAAAGATTAGATTAGAACCGGAGCTGAAATAGCTCTGGTTCTGTCCAGTAACTGTCAACAGTTTTGACAGTTATTGGAACAGAAAAAGAATGAAACAGACGAATGTAAGAGGACTATCCAGGTTTGCTGAGAAAGTGACATTCAAATAAAAACATGTTCTTCAAGTCCTAAAGGCCAAAACTGTAAACTGCATAATGGTCTTTATTTTACTGCATCTCAGCATTAGTGATGTGTCCTGTATTGTAATGCAGTAATTCCAGTAATGCATATACTCTTATATATTGTACATATATTTATTACTTTCAGATTTAGCCATTCTTATATTTTTGCTTGTTTTACATTATTGTATTTTTGCACAACTCTGTTGCTTGAGAAGCTCGTACACAAGAATTTCACTCGCATGTACTGTACCAGTGTACCTGAACATGTGACGTGACAATAAAAGTGATTTGATTTGATTTGATTTGATTTGTCCCACAAAAACATATTTAAGCCATTTCCATAAATGCACTACAGCCCTGAACCTTTAGACACTGGCCAAATGTGGTGCATGTGTCAGTGCAAATATCCCACATGGACAGATGGGGCTTTAAGCTGCCAGTTCTCCGGTTCAAAGCCTGTGTGATTTCTGCATGTGCTGATGTGAGAACAGCACAGATATTAGTTAAGTGGATTCAGAGCTGGTGAATGAGTGTGCCGTGTACTGCCTCTTGTGCGCTTTACTCAGGCAGCACCCTCTTCTAAACAAACAGAGTATTTCCAGCAGGGAGAACATGGCTGGTGCAAACTGTCTCCTGCTGTGGTCTACATGTGAGAAAGGACTGGTTTCATTTGTTCATGTGAAAAACAGCTTTCCTTTGTGAGGATCTAGTCACTCCATGCAGGTTTGAGTTTCCGACCTGGAGTTGGAACTACTGTCTTCGTAGTCTTTATAGCTTAGATTGCAATTATTATATTAATTTTAAAAATGCTTTTAAATATGGTCAGTCTTTTAATTTTGTTTATTTTCTGAAGAACCCCCACATTTGTAATTCCTTACAAATGTGGAGTTAAAATGTGTATAAAATGTTACTACCTGATTTAATTTAATGATAAATTTAACCTGAGGAGAAAAACGGTAATTTTTACCAGAAACATTGACTGAGGGAGAAAACTGAAATGAAAAGATTCATAATAACATTGCTTTAGCAGAGCAATGAACAGAAATTTAACAGCATGTTATTGTTTGCAAAAGTTTACAACTCAGTTTTCCTCAGGGTCTTTCTGTGTATTTTTCTAACTTCTAATGTTTGACAGTAGGTCAAGTCCACTGCGACATGATTGAAGCACCCAGTAATACTTGGGTATTTTTTTTATCCATTTGCAGAAATGATTCAGTCAGAACTGTTGAAAAGTTTTCCTAAACATCTCCCACACTTTTCTCAACCCATTCTATCGCAGAGAGTTAAGCTGATGACATTATGCAAATGAATTATTTTCTCACATAAAGCCTTCTTCTCGTAGGATGAACACACACATTTGTGCAGGCGTCTTCTCTTCCATCACTGCTCCAACCTCAGCAGCAAAGCTAAATAAGTAAAAAGACTTTCTTTTGAGCTGCATTGTTTGCCTGATATGAAAAATCCTCACTGAGTGGTTTTAGTTACGTCCTTAGTCTTGGTAAATACCCTGCTAAGCTGAATAATTATGATGTTGCCAAAGTTTGTGTTACTGCAAATAGTTTGCAGTCGGTTTACTAAATATTTTCTAAATGTTTACTAAATTTTGAAGGACAAGAACAATTTATGTCTGAAATTTCACATATAAGCAGTTTGCCATGACAATAGGACATACAAGGCATTTCCACACATGACCTGTAGGCTGGAACCAGCCCATGAAAGAATCTGAGCTGGGACACAGGATGGCTTTGCAAGATTAAGAAACAAAACTGACAGGAAGCGCATAATCCATAATCCATAATCCTTCTTTCACCCCAACCGGTCGCAGCAGATGGCCGCCCCTCCCTGAGCCTGGTTCTGCCGGAGGTTTCTTCCTGTTAAAAGGGAGTTTTTCCTTCCCACTGTCGCCAAAGTGCTTGCTCATAGGGGGTCATATGATTGTTGGGTTTTTCTCTGTATTTATTATTGTGCGATCTACTGTACAATATAAAGCGCCTTGAGGCGACTTTTGTTGTGATTTGGCGCTATATAAATAAAATTGAATTGAATTGATTTGAATCTTTTTTACTTTTGACTATATTGTGCAGCAGATAGCGTTGGATTGCAAGTCAACAATAGATCATGTCATGAGAAAGTTCATCCAAAATGATCAATTTCACCCGAGCCGTACATCTGATTCACAGATTTCTTACTGCTAAAAGCACTATCCATGCCCTGCAAAACCACAAAAAGTAAGATAATAAGCCAGCAAACTTCAGTAGAGTCAAGCTACAATTTTTCTTTGCAAAATTGAACTCTGCTTCTTTACAATAACAGAAAGTTGATTTTTTTTTTCTGTTTGGACTATTCGTGGCCTAGAATTTTAAATGAGTGACAGCCGTATTTTAAATGATTATTTAATCTTTATGTATGCAAAATGTTTTCTACTTTACCTTCAGGTCTTTGGAGAAGTTTGGATTCTGAGCTGCTATATTTTTCTTCTTGGACATTTTTCTATACTGAGTGATTTTCTTTAGTTCATTCTTCAGGACTGAAGAAAAGAAACACACACACACACACACACACACACACACACGTCTTGGTTACCGTCTATGATATTTGAGCACTGAAGTAAATAGCTGCTTTAAATCAGATGCTGTCTCCTGTGTGATCTCGTGGAGTGCAGTATTTGTGGCTTGTGGCAAGTTTTTGTAAGTCATCATATAGACAATATATTGGATTGAGACCTTACACTCCCTAGACAATGAGATCATGGTGTTTCAACAAAGTATACTGAAGCTACAATCACAGAAGATGGAGTAAATGTTACGATCACACTTCCTCACAAATAACTTTGTTGGCACAAAAAAGGAGGGTCAATATTACAGCAATCTCAGCAAATTTAACAGTCTTTGGTCACAGTAGTAAAATGTGACACAGTAGTAAAATGTGATCTACTCACCGTCTACTTCTGCGGTCAAGCCTTTGATGGAAGCTATCCAAAAAAGGGGGCAGTGAAACACAGAGAAAATACACGTTTCATTTAACAGACCTCAACTAAAAAGTGCCACGCAGATTTCTTTCAGGTTTGATCAAATCTTGTCTAGCAAATACCTCCAGGGACAGTTTCAAATTCTGCCAACTCCTGGGGAAAAGTGGCCAAGCACGGTTCATGCAACATAATCTGCTCCACAAGGGCATGAAGCAAGGTGAACTTCTTGTCTGTCCCACGGAGCTGGGCGAGCTAGGGAAGGAGAAAACACAAATTGAGAAAGGGAACGGGGCCTGAACAGAGCTGTGTCCCCTTGCCACGCAACACACTGATTCAAACATAAAGGACAACATGTATGTATGTTCTTTATATCCATGCCTGTGTGCTGATGCAAACATGCAGCTTTGTTACTCTAGGTCAAATGAAGAATTGGAGGATAATGTATAAAGTGTGTTTACACCCATGGGAGGTTTGTGTGTGTGTGAATTTACAGTCATTTTCCAAGGACACTTCTGGCTGTTTTAACATGTCTCTATACATACATTTGATCCACTTTTATCTGAAACTGTTTCAAGGTTATAATAATACACGACTGCAAGTAACAAAAATAAATAAATAAAAAGCTTTTTCAGTCATTTGTTCAACAAAAATGTCAATACATGTAATATTCTTCTGTGGAAAAGTAGGTGCCCCTTTGGCCTCAGAAGGAGAACATTAACAGAAATAACTTCTTGTGAGCAATTTGCAGGCTTCTTCACCAGCCTTTGTTATCGGATAGCTGAAATTTCTGACGACTCCTCCATGCTGACTTTATTCTGTTGCATGATGTTTGAGAGGTTTTATCTTGCATGTACTGGGTGTTTCAAATTCCCCCACAACTTTTCAGTGGATTTCAGATCTGGGCTTTTTTTTTTCTAAGCAATTACACAACCCTCAGTTTCTTCTTTTTGAACCATTCCTAGGTGGATTTATTAGTGTGTTTTTGATCTCTTAAATTCTTGTTAAAAGCTCCACTTTGACTCTTGGACAGATGGCCTCACATTATCCTTGGGTACCCTTTGATATGATGCAGAGTTGTATCAATAACTGCAAGCTGCCCAGTCACGGACACAGTGAAATAACCCCAGTACGTAGTGTTTCCACCACCATCACTCACACTTGGTGTGATATTTCTGTGAAAACCTGTGTTTATTCTGCCCAAAGCATGTCTGCAATCCTATCTTTTATTTGTCTGTCCAGATCACATTATTCCAAAAGGCCCAGGGCCAGATGCATAAAACACTGTGTTGATTCAGGGTTAAAACTTAGCACAAAGGCAGACACATGTATATTACAATATTTCTGTCTGATTTATAAAGCCGTGCAAATTCAATAATAGCAAGCATGCAGACAAGCCTATGTTACACTTTAACCATGGATATATGTAGACACTATGTCATCCATCGCATATAAAAACGCTTTACATTTTTACAGCAAATGTGAAAATGAGGGAAGGAAATATGTTTGCAGGTCTTGGAAATAAGACTAACATCTTTGTAAGTTAAGAGCAACAGTAACACACCAGCAACACCAAAGCAGCATTTCTTGCATGTGACAATCAAGCAGAGCTATTTATAGCACCAACATTCAAATTAATATTGCAAGCCCTAATAAAATTTGGAACACAGCTGGTTACAGTTGGCTACTATGTGGTTACAGTGGCAGACAGTGTATGTGTAAAGAGAAAACTACAACTTAATGATAAGTTTAATTCTGCCTGTCGGCCTCATTTCTTATTTTCACTTCACGATATCAGTCTTGCTCCCCCCAAAAAATTGTGTGGCTAAAATATCCATGTGGTGTCCAGATTTTCACAAAATATTATTCCTCTAAAAGGCACATAGGATGAAAAAGGTGGAGTGTGTTTGTGTTTATTCATCCGATTGCAGGTCTTCGTATTTTCATTGCCAAACTGTAGTTTCACTTTTTTTTCCCTCTAGGCACATCTCCATTGTAAGTCAAACTTGTGCATTCTCTTATGTACGTAGATATAGGCACTTTTAATAGAGAACATACAGTATGTATTCACTCGCCTGGATTAATTATATAAAATCTTTTACCTTGGTGTAACTTTGCTCTTACGATGCCATTTCAAACTCTGTTATGAAATACCTGTTTTAATAGCTTGTCACTTCTGTTTATGTGAATTATTTTGAATGGAGTTTAATAGTAGTAGTATGAATGAGGCATACTAGCTATCTGTGACTACTTTGAAATTGTGCTGTTGGTATGAAATGGTAATGATGACTATCGGATTTAAGCTACACTACATTTGATGGTGCCGCATAATTGAAATTCAAGAACGACCTCTCTTATCCTGTGAAAGCAGCTCACAGTGGGTTTTTTTCTATTTAGGTTATGTTGTTTACCAATTTAAGGCCAAGGCCAGCCTCTGAGGATTGCGTATACAAGACATGCACAAAGTATTGATGCTCACAAGTAAAAGAAAAAAAGAACCAAAAAAAGATCTGAGATAACCTCGATGCATTTTTCTTGGAGGCAGTCAGCCATTAATTTGAAGAGAGTCTGTCTGAAACAGCAACAGTTTACTTTTCTCAATTAGACCTGGAAACACCTCTGAGGCAACACAAGGCCTCGGCTTCATTAAATGGAGCAGAGGACATTTTACTTCTGTGCCAAGAGCACTGCCCCTTAAACATTCCCAGTAGAGAGACATAAACACAAAAGAGTGATTCAAACTAAATTTTAAAAAACACAAAGACAGTGTCGCAAACCCTAGATAAAGGCTGTGCATTCATCAGTTTGATCAACCTTAGAGGAATCATTTTGGAAAACAAACTTATTTGCTGTCTTTCCCGTGTTAGATGAAAAGATTGATGCCTTTCGCTAATCCGTCTGTTTATAGTTTAAAGCCACAGACAGTGCATATAGGATACAGGAACCAACATGACACATGCTGGCTTGGAAAGTACTGCTTTAAAGCCTTGAGTGCTGCATTTTGGCTGTTGTCACTTTAGTTTTTATAAACCAAATGTAACTCTTTTTGAGGATTGTGTCAGTGATTAGCCTATGCTAGTGCTCAAAAGCATGGTTCGCAAATGTATTCACTGTGATCCCATTGAAGTGGGATGCTAAAAATCAAAAGTGATAAACAGGCTTAAAACAGAACATACTTACCATTTGAATTTTATATACTGTCCACTAGCAGCCAACAGCTGGTACACTAGTCTGACATAATGAATCATATTTCTAACCATCAAGTAAATAATTAAGTTTTGGAGGCAGGTTTGGGCAAAGCTAGTAAGGCTGTTTCTACCATTTGATAAGGCCTCGGTCACGCAACCCCCCCGGCAATCTTCAGTTGCTAGGGAAAAGTATTCCCCAGCTGGTTGGCAAGTAGTTTGCAAGTGTTTGTATACAAGCCATCATCTTCAGTGCCAACTGCTGGGGTCCACAGCAATCTCCTAGTGACTAAACTGTTCATTAGGATATTTTTGATATATCTTTCATGTGTTAATAGACCTCTCTGCTGAATCACACTTGTTATTAATCTCTGGCTCTCTTCCACAGCATGTCCTTCATCCTGTCTTCTTTCTCTCACCCCAAGCAGCAGATGGCCCCGCCCCTCCCTGAGCCGGAGGTTTCTTCCTGTTAAAAGGGAGTTTTTCCTTCCCACTGTCGCCAAAGTGCTTGGTCATAGGGGGTCATATGATTGTTGGGTTTTTTTTCTCTGTATGTATTATTGTAGGGTCTACCTTACAATATAAAGCGCCTTGAGGCGACTGTTGTTGTGATTTGGCGCTGTATAAATAAAAATGAATTGAATTGAATTTTGATGCAGTACCATACACCTCTTTGCAATCAATTTCACACTAGGAACTTCTAACAATCTTCAGCAACCACCTACAAACAGTCAAGGAATACTGTACACAGTTTCCCCTAATGATCAACGGTTACCGGATTGTCACCGGCCAGTGACAGTTTAGGCCTGTGTGACTGAGGCCTGAGCTAACCAGCTCCTGCAGTCTATTTACCAGATACATGTGATATCCATTAAACTGTAGTTTTGATATTCTCATTTGAGTCTCTACATTTTTTCAAGCCTTTTCATCCTGCGCCACTTCTTTTCATTTCTAAGACACTGAGCCACTAAAGGCGATATTTTGTGCAACGTTTCATTCCTCCTGCAAAGCCATTCATCGACACAGTCGCACAACTGTTAGAGTGAATATGTTCAAAGACCCGAGTAATCCAGAGTGACTGAGAGAAAAACTGAAAGATGCACAGAAGCCCTGCTGTGTATGTCAATGAGTAGTCTTATTAGCCCTGTGCTGCAACTCAATCAAAGGTCAGGCAACAGTGGTGGACTCGTACTTTAGTTAAGGAGGAGAGGCGGAATCCCTTGGCCTTTTCCTTCCCGGCATTCTCATTGAGGTAATTGCCAATGGCGAGGAGGTACTCCAGCACGGAAACAAATGACCTGCAGTTGTACAGCTGCGTGCACATTCTGATCTTCTGGTTAATCAGCTGGAAGACAAACACAAGGGCACAGAGTAAAGTCATTTGTTCTGAAATCCACCCATATACAGGCTCTCACATTCATTTTGCCACACAACAATAATGCAAAGTGGAATAAGGCCGAAGCTTGTTTAGTGGCTCTCTGTACTGACAAAGAGTCGACAAAAATAACTCCAGGCTTTACAATTTTACATTCTAAACATAAACAGCCATCTCACTACACCTCATTTGACCTCATAAAATGAATAATCAGGACCTGGTTGTTTGGCAAGATTATTATTTGGTATGCAATTGTGTCAAGTACAAATATCCCCCTAGAATATCACACAATTTCTGTGTCTAACCATCTCTAAACAGATCCCGTTGAATATGGATAGCATTCATATTGAGAAAAAATTAAAGTGGGATTTTAGGTTTTGCCAGTGATGTATTAGAGGGAAAAAAGGAGCTGATGCTTTGGGAATCATAGTCCTTGACAAAGAGTTAGCTTCTCCAAATAAGCCCATGCCAGCCAACAACACCCCCCACCATATGCTCCTGTTTTAAGAATAACTTCCTGAAATCTACCAGTGGGACACCCTCAGTTACAAGAGAAAAGAACGCAGAAAGCAGATATCCAGATACAGAACATATTATATAAACCTTCTGTAACATGGAAAACTATTGTAGCTCCATGGCATACCAACTCATAGTGCAATGTAACCTGTTTTAAGAAGATCCTCTGATTTGATATACACTATATATATTTAATATATTATTTAAAGTCAGTTAAAGATCTGAGATATTGATCTGGTTGGTTACGTAGCAGAGGGTGCTGTTAATCTGTTTCAGCTGCTTTGATGATAATGAAATTAACAACATGTGCACTAAAAGGGGCAACAATGAGACAATCCCCAAAACAGAAATGGTTTTACAGATGGACACTGCCATTTTTTCTCTCTTCATCTTTTCTGTTTTTCACTAGTTTTGCATTTGGCTAGGGTCAGTGTCACTGCTGGTAGCATCAGGCGATACTTGGACCCTACAGAGGTTGCGCAGGTATCCCAACTCCACCGGGATGGTACATCAATCCATTCGAATGGCAGAAGGTTTGCTGTATCTCCTAGCACAGTCTCAAGAACATTAAGGTGCTGGAAAAAGGTTGTATAAGGTACTTAGCCCATCAGAAGGACCTGCATCTGCCCTTTTGTGCAAGGACGAATAGGATGAGCGCTGCCAGAGCCTTACAACATGATCTCCAGAAGGCCGCTGCTGTGAATGTCTCTGACCAAACAATCAGAAACAGGCTTCATGGGGGTGGCCTGGAGCCCAGCGTCTTCTAGTGAGCCCTGTGCTCAATGCCTCAATCTGTAGAGGCCAGATGACTTTTGCCACAGAATTTCAGAATTTCAGAATTGACAGGTCCACATCTGGCACAATGTGGCAGACATGAAAGGGTCAGGAGAAGCTGTGGAGAACGCTATGCTGCTTATAATATCATTCAGCAAGTCTGGTTTGGTGGTGGGTCGGTGATAGTCTGGGAAGGCATATCCACAGAGGGACACACGGACCTCTACAGGCTAAGTAACCCAGAGTCCTGGGTTTCTCTTGGTGCACAATAACAGTTGGCGAGAATATGCAGGCAGTTTCTGGAGGATGAAGGAATTGATACCACTGCTGCCCCCCACGCTCACCTGACCTAAATCCAACAGAACACCTCTGGTTCATCTGAAGCCGCCAGGTTTCTGATCAGAGTGATGCCCTGGTCAAGGTCTAGGAGGAGATGCCCCAGGATGTCATCATGGTCTCATTGTCCCAATGTTGTCAGACATGCATGAGGGCCGTACAAAATACTGAATATGATTGTGAGCTGCTGCAAAGAAATTTCAGCAAAACGGACAAGCCTGCCCATCCTTTTCTAACACATTAGCCAGTTCATATCAGTATAGATATCCAGTATGGTATTTTTTCCATTGAGACTTGATGTGTTTTCAATGTGTTTTTTTTTTTTTTTTTTTGAGCAGTTTAACGTTCTAATCACTTTAAAGCCAGAAAAATTTTTTTCTTTTTAAAAAAAAAACACAGCCATTGACAGAAGTGTTCGTGAAAGTGGACATAAGAGTTTTTTACTTTTTAAAAGAAAAAAATGATTGTTTTCTCATGTATTATTTTCTTCTTTCTCTACAATTTGTCATCAAACAATGCAGAAAACGGCAGTGTGAGTGGAGGCTAGCCCCGCTGCATACTGTCTCCTTCATTGTGTGGGAGGTGGATGCTTCCCATTGAAAAGCTAAGGGAAGCAGCTGAGTGCTGTTATCTATTGGAGATGAGGAAGTTAACTTCAAGTGCATTTTCCAAATCAACAACTTCTCATCCTTGAAAAGTTTTTACTTGTAAAACCATAAAATACAGTTTAAAAAATTAAATTACTACAGTGTAAATCTCACATTTACAGTATCCTCATAAGTTGCTAGACATTTACACTTTTTTAACTCTGTACATTACCACAAGGGATTTTAAATCAAGCAATCGAGATCTGATGTGCAAAGTACAGACTTTCAACTTGAATTTGAGAACTTTAACAAAAACATTGCATCACATCACATTGAATCACAACCCTTTTTATTCATAGTCTCCTATTTTCAGTGGCTCAAAGATGATTAGACAAATGAAAGTCATTTTAAATATATATATATTTTAAATAAATGGATTAAAATCCTTTGCAGTTAATCACTGCCTGAAGTCTAGAACCCATGGACATTACCAAAAGCAGTGTCTCTTGAGATACTCACTTCAGCTACCTTCAGTTGCTGCTTGTTCGTGGGTCTCTCTGCCTTCAGTTTTGTATTTAATAATTGAAAAGCATGCTCTATTGGGTTGAGATCAAGTGAATGATTTAGTCATCCAAGAATATATCCTTTCTTTTCCTTGAGAAACTCTTGAGGTGCTTTTGTAGCACGGTTTGGGTCATTATCCATTTGCACTGTGAAGTGCTATCCACTCAGTTTTGCAACATTTAGTTGAATCTGAGCAGTTACTATAGCCCAGTACATCTTGTTACTTCTATCAGCAGTCTCACCATCAATAAACACTAGTATCCTGGTTTCCCTCACAGTCTTACATATCAGATTGTGCCGTCTGACATACCCATGCTGTTAACATTGCCTCTTCCATGTTTGACAGATAATGTGATACACTTCATATCATCATCTGTTTCTCTTCTTTGCCATACTTCTTTCTTCTTATCATACTGATACAATTTAATCTTGTTTCACTTTTCCAAAGACTTTTTTTCCACAGCCAAGCAGACTCTTTAACATGTTTTCTGGCAAAGTCTAATCTGGCCTTTCTGTTCTTGAGTAGGGATGGGAACTGATAAGAATTTAGCCATTCCAATTCCATTATTGATATCACTTATTGATTCGATTACCAATTAAAAATCTCTTACCGATTGTCATTGGCTCCGCTTTGAGAGTCACCACCATCACTAAGCAGCAATAAAGAAATTACACTCATGCAAATTAATTGCATGCTGTGGGTCAAATGTTTGTGCATGTTTTTTCAGGTATTTCCCCTCTTTGCTGTGATCACTGTTGGAGTTGTTGCTCAAAAATGTCATTATTACACATATTACCTAAACACTTTCCTTAGAAGTAATGCATTGCGTAACTTAATTACTCCTATTTGTTATATTTCTTGTTACATTGCTTTCATGTTACTCTGTAATATATGAAAAACACTGCTTCATAATCACCATTTAACAATATAAACCTGAGGTTCTGAAAATGTTAGACTTTGTATAAAAATGGCTTCAATTCTTAAACAGCTAATGCAGTGCTTTTGTTAAACACCTTGAATTAAAGCTGGAATCCTGCACTTCAGTCACTTGATTGTTTGATTTAAAATCCACTGTAGTGGTGCACAGAAGAAAAACTACAGAAACTATGTAAATGTCCAAAACTTTATAGACCTAACTGTGTGCGGCTTGTCCAGATACGTTTTCTAATATATGTTCTTTATTTCATTTGGATGCTGCAAGCTATAATAGGCTCATTGCTGGCTCCAGAAGCAAGGAGGCCAAGAACACCCACTGGTAATTGAAAACTGCAGTTACAAAGAGAAGACAATTAGCCCAACCTGAACTCAAAGAAAAAAAACAGAGCCGAGCCTCCCAGATTGTCTCTGTTTTTCTCCCTGCATTTTTTGAGGAGAAAAAATGACTTATTATGCTTTTCTGTGCTTTTTTATTTACTGTTACAATGGTGAATGTCCACGTTAAATCTGGCCAAAGTTTCATATAATTGGATCAATGTATTTACAACTAATCTTGAACCCTTTGAAACAATGCTCCAGGAGATGTATGTTGTTAAAAACAGGGTTATGCCAAATATGGCTATGTCAGGCACAGAAGCCCCGCCCACCTACTGAAGAAACCTGACTTAAAGGGACAGTAGCTTTAAAGGGTGAAGAACTAGAGTGGTCTGAAGAGCTTTAGTATAAGCCTTAGGTAATAAGGATTATTTTTAGTTGTCAATCATTTAGAGTCTAGTAGAATCCAACAATAAAAATATGGAGTTAAAATTAGAATAATAAGTTTCCTTTAATGGATAAAGTCAATCTGGTATACATTTGTACATTTATTTAATGCTAAAGTTGCTAAAGTTTCATATTCATATTGATGTTTTGTGCATTCAGATGAAGTCTGCAAGACTTTCTTTATATTCATGTTTCCTTACTACAGCCAGGCTTTCTGTCAAATTACAAGAGATTTTATTGTGTCTTGTTTTAGAATAGTTTGCCATTTATATATCTACTGAAAATACTACATTTGGTTTTATCATTCTGTACATCACAGCTTCAGGTGATGCCTCCCTGTCTACTGCATCACTGGCTCCAGCTCTGTGACTTTGCATTTCTTATATGTATATTTGAAATGGCTGCACACAGAGAACAGCAAATGTTTAAAGAAAAAGCTAGGTCCACAATGCAGAGTAAAAGCTGTCATCCTTGCAGTGAAACACCAACAAGCACATCACAGGTGAGAAGCATTCCCATAGTGGTGACTTTGCCATTTTCCCTCCTCAAGACCTCTCTATCAGGTGGCAGGTAAACCCTTCTTAATGTTAGTGCCTAAGAAGCCTGTCGTGTTTGAGAATCCAAGGATTTGCAACTATGTTGCGACTACGAGGACCCTAATGTTTGAACACACTGTAGTAGGAAAGACCTAAATCTGAAGTGCACCTTACCTTTTTGTCACAGTGTACCTGTACGCAAATACCAAAGCTTTTGATTGAATGACCTTTTTAATAACTCTAACACAGTAGAAAGAAAACAATATCAGAAGCAAAAAGCCAAGAGTAAATTGAAACTTAATGAAATTGCTAATCTTTCTTGTCGAGTCATCTTGCCGGCACACAATATGTTTGTCTCTGTGTGTTAGACAAAGAAAAATTACTGTCACAGTCAATGGATTACAGTGCCATCATTCTTATCCATTGTTTCTCTTCATTCTCAGACAGTCAGCAGACAAGAGATTAGGGTTGAAGCACTGATGCTGAAAGAAACAGAAGCTTGAGAGAATCACATAAAAAAATGTCTGAGGAACTGGGGGGCATTCTTGTCTGCCTGCAATATCTTTACACCCTGCAGTCCCCAGTGCCAATAAACAACAATGCGCGATAAGAGTGTTAACGATCAGTCTGACTAATGATGAACAGGAATCTCTGGATACTCGAACTACACAAACCAAAAATATTTCAGGTGTTCGTGTAAGGGTTAAGAAGATACTTAAATTAATATAGATATATATATTTGAGTTGGAACTTTGTGTGTGTGTGGTTTTTTTTTTATTTGATTTTACCTGTATTAATTTAAGAGTGACTGTCTTTGAAGTGGGTCTAGAAGTTTGCAGAAAGAAGAAAAAGTCATAAATCTTTCCACATCTCTTCCTTTGTGATAACTCCAAAGTGAGTTTTCATTGGGTTTTTTGATAAGGATTTTAAAAAAAAACTTTGGTGGTTTTACACCACCTGCAGAAAAATTAAACTTGATTTGATTAAGAGCCATCTTTTCTTCTCCGTCAATGAAGAGAAGTGTTTTAAAGTGCTTCTCATGCTTTTGTGTTTCCAAGACTCTTAACATTCCAGCAAATAGAATAGAAACTACTTCACCCGCCACATAAAACCTAAAAGTCAAACTGAAGAGGGGGGAAAAGCTTTCATGTATTAATAGTATTTTGTGCACAGATGTTCTTTTCATTTATGTCTAAAGCTACGATGTATCTGGGCATTAGCATTTGCATTAGAGAATAAATTTGCATGGAGGTGTTTGATTATGTGCTGTGCAGTCTTGTGGTTTTACCCTTTTTCAGCCTGTAGAAATGGGGCAGACTTTAAAAACAGCTCAACATCTAATTCGACTTTTGATTTGACTCTGCTGGTGATCAAGTGAACTCACGGGCTGCAGGTCGTTCATGCTGATCGGAAGCTCTCTCAGAGTCAACAACAGGTCGAGTTGTGTGCTCAGGTAGGGGATGTTGCACATCTGTAGCAGAGAAAAGATGTAAGGGTAATGAGCTGTGGATATACAGAAGAGAGCGCAATTATCACATCATCACACAGCCTATTTCCATGTGATTATTCAGAATTATCTAAAAAGCAGAGCTGCTGGGAGATGCTGGAGGGAGATACAGTCATCGGATGGCTGAGGCTTGTTCTCAGATTCGAGATTACCGCAGGCAAAAGCAGAGAGCTGCAGGCCTGTCGACAGGCTGATTTAACCGAGAAACTGAAGGCTTGACACTTTGAAACGATTGGCTGAGCTGCCTAGTCGACCTTTGTGTCTGTGCTAACCTCTAATAAATCATTCTTCATTGTCAGACTGGCTCGCTGATGCTCAGGTACCATCTCCCAAAAGGCAAAGGGCACCTGGTCTGACGGACAGTTAAGGATAGGTATCAGGATTAGTGTTAGAAATCTATACCATGTAATAATTTCCCCTGTTGTGGAGGATGTGTCATCCTCCACACGTGAAAGCATTGGGCTTGTTATTTTTTCACACTTTCTGTCACGTTTTAAATTTCAAATGCAAGGTTAACAGTTACAGGGGTTCTGTGTCAATCTAATACCGGTAAAAGGACATCACCCTGGGCTAAAAACAAAAAGTGTTTGCTTATTTGTCACTGTCAGATTTTCAGGTATTTTGACAACATTTTCTAAAACTCACAAGATGAAACTTTCATCTTCAGCAAATCTGATTATAAAAACGAAAACATTGCAACTTTTCTACTGTGAGACAGCACAATTTAGCTTTGTGAAAAATAGCCAGCTTTCATACATACACCAGATAAAACCTCCTATACAGTGTAGCGCGAGACAGACTGCTATATATAAGAGTATGACAACACAGACAGCATGAGTAGGATTTGATTTATTTTAAGAAAAATACCTACGCTTCATCCCTAATATATTTTACCTCAATGGAAAATATGCTTCGAGGATGCCACTCTTATGTCCACAAGCATCCTGAGAGGGAAGTGATTACTCAGAGCTGTAAGGCAGATAACCAGACCATTTCCAACTGTCAACAGCAAAGACAAGACTCTGCTGCTTTGCAAGCTGCTCTGTAAAGCTGTATTTACAGCATGGAAATGTTTGCTGGGCACTTAAACTGTATACTATATACTGTAAACAGACTTTTAATTCACTTTATTATACAGTGCACATACTCTATATTTACAATAAAAGAGAGTGGACAAGGCACCGTTTTGCCATCTAACTACAGTATATATCGCGACTAAAAGACGACCGATTGTACAACTTTATTAATTCATTAGATGTTCTAGAAGAAGCCATTGTGAGCCATCTCGACACATTTATACAATTATTTGAAGATATATTTAAATGACCTTTAATTTAAATGGTCAATTAAATATAAAAATGTCACAAAATCCAAATCTGATATAAAAAGACTTCAAAGCTTTGATGACTTTGCCCCAAAATAAGGTTTTAAAAGGCATTTTTTCCCATTAATTCAATTCAATTTAATTTTATTTATATAGCGCCAAATCACAACAACAGTCGCCTCAAGGCGCTTTATATTGTACAGTAGATCGCACAATAATAAATACAGAGAAAAACCCAACAATCATATGACCCCCTATGAGCAAGCACTTTAGCGACAGTGGGAAGGAAAAACTCCTTTTTAAAAGGAAGAAACCTCCGGCAGAACCAGGCTCAGGGAGGGGCGGGGCCATCTGCTGCGACCGGTTGGGGTGAAAGAAGGAAAACAGGATGAAAGACATGCTGTGGAAGAGAGACAGAGATTAATAACAGATATGATTCGATGCAGAGAGGTCTATTAACACATAGTGAGTGAGAAAGGTGACTGGAAAGGAAAAACTCAATGCATCATGGGAATCCCCGGCAGCCTACGTTTATTGCAGCATAACTAAGGGAGGATTCAGGGTCACCTGGTCCAGCCCTAACTATATGCTTTAGCAAAAAGGAAAGTTTTAAGCCTAATCTTGAAAGTAGAGATAGTGTCTGTCTCCCGAATCCAAACTGGAAGCTGGTTCCACAGAAGAGGGGCCTGAAAACTGAAGGCTCTGCCTCCCATTCTACTTTTAAATACTCTAGGGACAACAAGTAAGCCTGCAGAGCGAGAGCGAAGTGCTCTAATGGGGTGATATGGTACTACAAGGTCATTAAGATAAGATGGGGCCTGATTATTTAAGACCTTGTATGTGAGGAGCAGGATTTTGAATTCAATTCTGGATTTAACAGGAAGCCAATGAAGGGAAGCCAAAACAGGAGAAATATGCTCTCTCTTTCTAGTCCCTGTCAGTACCCTTGCTGCAGCATTTTGGATCAGCTGAAGGCTTTTCAGCGAGTTTTTAGGACATCCTGATAATAAAGAATTACAGTAGTCCAGCCTAGAAGTAATAAATGCATGAACTAGTTTTTCAGCATCACTCTGAGACAGGATATTTCTAATTTTAGAGATGTTGCGCAAATGGAAGAAAGCAGTCTTACATATTTGTTTAATATGTGCGTTGAAGGACATGTCCTGGTCAAAAATGACTCCAAGGTTCCTCACAGTGTTACTGGAGGCCAAGGTAATGCCATCCAGAGTAAGAATCTGGTTAGATACCATATTTCTAAGATTTTCAGGGCCGAGTACAATAACCTCAGTTTTATCTGAATTAAGAAGCAGAAAGTTAGCGGCCATCCAGGTCTTTATGTCTTTAAGACATTCTTGCAGTTTAACTAATTGGTGTGTGTTACCTGGCTTCATGGACAGATAGAGCTGCGTGTCATCTGCATAGCAGTGAAAATTTATGCTATGTCTTCTAATGATGCTGCCTAAGGGAAGCATGTATAATGTAAACAGAATTGGTCCTAGCACTGAACCCTGTGGAACACCATAATTGACCTTAGTGTCTGAAGAGGACTCTCCATTTACTTGAACAAATTGGAGTCTATTAGATAGATATGATACAAACCACTGCAGTGCAGTACCTGTAATACCTACAGCATGTTCTAATCACTCTAATAGGATATTATGGTCAACAGTATCGAACGCTGCACTGAGGTCTAGCAGGACAAGCACAGAGATGAGTCCACTGTCAGAGGCCATAAGAAGATCATTTGTAACCTTCACTAAAGCTGTTTCTGTGCTGTGATGAGCTCTGAAACCTGACTGAAACTCTTCAAATAAGCCATTCCTCTGCAGATGATCTGTTAGCTGTTTGACAACTACTCTTTCAAGGATTTTTGATATGAAAGGAAGGTTGGAGATTGGCCTATAATTAGCTAAGACAGCTGGGTCTAGAGATGGCTTTTTAAGTAAAGGTTTAACTACAGCCACCTTGAAGGCCTGTGGTACATAGCCGATTATTAGAGATAGGTTGATCATATTTAAGACTGAAGAATTAATTAATGGCAGGACTTCTTTGAGCAGTTTTGTAGGAATGGGGTCTAAAAGACACGTTGATGGTTTGGAGGAATTAATTATTGAAGTTAACTCAGAAAGATCAATTGGAGAAAAAGAGTCTAACTTAACATCGATGGTACTAAAAGTAGCTGTAGATAATATTACATCTGTGGGATGATTATTGGTAATTTTTTCTCCAATGATAAAAATTTTATTTGTGAAGAAGTTCATGAAGTCATTACTAGTTAACGTTAAAGGGATTGTTGGCTCAGTAGAGCTCTGACTCTTTGTCAGCCTGGCTACAGTGCTGAAGAGAAACCTGGGGTTGTTCTTATTTTCTTCAATCAGTGACGAATAGTAAGATGTTCTGGCTTTGCGGAGGGCTTTCTTATAAAGCAACAAACTATTTCTCCAGGCTAAATGATGATCCTCTAAATTTGTGACACGCCATTTCCTCTCCAGCTTACGAGTTATCTGCTTTAGGCTACGTGTTTGAGAATTATACCACAGAGTCAGGTACTTCGGATTTAAGACCTTAGTTTTCACCAGAGCTACAGTATCCAGAGTCGTACGAAGTGAGGAGGTAAAATTATTAACTGACCTTAATTGACCTCTGTTGGAGTAGCGTTCAGATAGCTGCTCTGCTCTATGTTGGTACAGGCCATTGAAGATGATAACAGTGGGTGGATTATATTCTTAAACTTAGTTACAGCACTTTCAGAAAGACATCTACTTTCTACATTAATGTTTTTCTACCACCATCTTTGCTGTTTCCAAATTCTCCATAGATTTTAGGTTCCCCGTCTCTTTCTGACATTGTTTCTGGCCTCAGTTTACTTTGTAAGATGACAATTGAGACTTTCATAATGTTTGCTTAAAACTTTGCAGCTGTGGGTACATCTAAACAGTGGATAGAAGGTCTAAACTAACTGAATCCTAGAAAAGGTGTAAGGATTGTAAAAGATGTTGTGCTTCTTAGCTCTGTCGTTCTACCAGATGTTGGGTGTGCCAAAAAAGCAGTTTTGTTAAATGAAACTGCACAAGTTTCTAGGCACATTTGTCATCATATCCAACCCAGAAGCTTAACCGTATAATGCCCTTTGTATCATATTTGATACATGAGTTTTTGAGACCTCTATCTCATCAACATGATCCTTTCCATAATTTCAAAATGTTACGGACAAAACTCTTTTTTTTAAACTAAAATTAACATCGTTGTTAACGAAAAGTTGCCATAAACCCCCAATTTATCAAATGCGATACAAAAAATATATAATAAATATAAATAAAATATATCATACAGAACATGATATAGCAAAAAAAAAAAAAAAGGATTTTGTTATAAGGGTTAATAAACATCTCAGTTCCAAAAACTGGTTAAGACCCTTAACCTGGGTCTTACCAGGTTAAGGGATGCTGAAGTCATGTGACCACAGTGTAGTTTGTTTATACCCGGTCTGTGACCCAGGATTTTGCCTTCATTTTGGTATTTGTTGAGTTATATTATTATTGAACATGTATTTAGTTCTTGTTGTTGCTGTTATTAGTTAGGATTTTAGTCTTCTTGTATTTTGATATTACTTTATGTTCATCTAGTTATTCCTAAAGCTCATAGTTTCTCAGTGTTTGTTTTGTTGACCTAGATCCTTTCGTGTCGTCAGCCCTTATGTTCCAGTCTCCCTTGTTGGTTCATGTTGTCA
The DNA here is from genome assembly GCF_001858045.2 of Oreochromis niloticus. Lineage (NCBI taxonomy): Eukaryota > Metazoa > Chordata > Actinopteri > Cichliformes > Cichlidae > Oreochromis > Oreochromis niloticus. The sequence continues at coordinate 7,849,827 of NC_031984.2, forward strand.
AGTTAGTATTATGTCTCCGTCCTTCATGTTTCCTGTTTTATTTTGAAAGAGTCTGGTAATCTTTGTCTATTGTATTTAGTTTCACTTCCCCTGTCCCCTCATTAGGTTCATGTGTGTCAGCTGTTTCCCCTCATGTGTTTCCACTTCCCTAATCATCCATGTGGGTCTTTAGTCTGTCTGTTTCATTCAGTCTGTGTTTAATCATCTGTTTCCTCCCACCACGTTACCTCAAGTTGTATGTATGTCATGATTCTGCTCAGGTCGTGTTCATGTTTCATGTACTTGTTGGTCATAGTTCTTTTGCACGTTCTTGGGTTGAATCATGTTCATGTCTGTCACCATAGTTATCACAGTTCAGTCACAGTTATCATAGTTTAATTTTCCCAGTGTAGTTTTTAGGTTAGTTTACGCCCTGTTGCCTTTGCTTTATTTTAGTATTCATGTTTTATCAGCCAAAATAAACGACTCGCCTTTTGTTTAAGTTTACTTTGTCTTCTCGTCTGTGTCTGCACAGAAACAAGCTCAGCTTCATAAGCTGGCTTACTTCATGTGCCAGTGCTAAAACCGAATAAATGGGAGGATAGTATCAAGAAGGGTATAAAATCAAACTGCAGATCCATCCACTGTGGCGACAACTTAATAAATAAGGGAGCAGCCAAAAGTACCTTATTTACATTTTACAAAGTTTCATCAAAAACCTTTTTTCCAACAGAACGTTTTATTTTGTCATTAACACAAGAGCTCATTTATTGTTTGTTATTTATTAAAAACTCTCATTTACTATTTTATCATGGGAACCAAGGTGATACCAACTTCCAGGTTACCGTACAAAAATACGTCATCTCTGCGGCAGCCTATTTCCGCTGTTTAAAGCGCCATTATGAAGTGTTAGTTAAGGGAAACAACAGAGGTCAATACATGATTGGGAACAATGACTGCAAAGGAGCTGTGGAAGAGTCATGCTGACACAATAGTGCTAATGCCCTCTTTTCACAGTGCAGCACTGATGAACAAACAGCTTGTGTATGAAAGAGTTTTCAGTGGGAAATCTTACTCACACACTAATCACAAAAGTCAATGCCTGAGGAAAAAGTGACGTTAGAATTTAGTTAGTTACTGGGGGGGGTTGGATTGGGTTGCTTTTTTGTTTTGGGGGGGTTGGCCACAATCGCCAATGTTATGTTTGTAGAAAAATGAAACTAAACAGTTTCTGATGAGGAAAAATGTCTGGGTAGAAAATTCTGCTTCAAGCAGCCTGTAGCACAAGAAGTAATGCAGGGATAAAGGAAAGAATGGATTTCACTAAATACCAGTGCATTCTGAATGCAAATGTCCTGCAGTCACTCAAGACACTGCATACTTCAAAATCCTACATACTGTTAATCCATCATGAGCTATTCAAGAAAGGTAAGAGGAATTCCTAATTCAGTACAGAAAGACTGGCTTCAAAAGGTGACTGTTGTATGCACCAAAATTACTGATCTTTTGAAGTTTCACAGATAAAATAACAGCAGTGCAAAGAGTATTCCATTTTAATGTCTGCTTGCTGCAGGGCTTGAATTTTCTTTTCACTTCAGAAATCAACAAATTGAGCAAATTAGCTCAGGGGTTCCCAAACTGTTGCTTCCAGCTGTATCCAATAAGTAGTTTTATTGATACTCCGTAAACAGAGAATAATTAAACAGTTGCTTGAAGGCTCCAACATAATGTTCAGTTTCAAAATACAATAAAGCACCAGAAGACCACACATGTTGTAAAGTGTGTACAAGGTGTGGTGCAAAAGCATAAATACTGACTATCCCATGTCTTGCATAGAAAACATCTTCAAATTGTGCTAGGATGGCACGGTGTTTTAGATTGGTTTGGCTCACAGAAAGAAGGTGCTGGGGCCTTTCTGTGTGGAGTTTGCATGTTCTCCCTGTGTCTGCGTGGGTTCTCTGTGGGTACTCTGGCCTTAGGTTAGGTTCACCAGTGATTCTGAATTGGCTAAAGGTGTGAATGCGAGAGCGAATGATAGCTTTTCTCTCTGTGTGAACCCTGCCACAGTCTTTTGGCCTATCCAGAGTGTACCCTCTGTCCCTGTGGGATAGGCTCCAGCTTCCTTATGACTCTGTATTGGATAAGCGTAAGAGATTGGATGGATGGATCGATCGATGGATTTTATGGGGTGGATGTCTGGAATGAATAAAACCTGCAGAACATTAGTTAATGGTATTTTAGTTTGAATACCTGTTAGTTGACAATAATAAATATAACTGATTTTCTCATTTATTTAGTAGAATCCAGCCTGTCTGTATTCTGCTGGAGGTTTGAGCCTTCAGAGCCTTCAGAAGTACATGAGGCTTGCGAAGGTGTTGCCACTCAACCCAGGCTTACATACGAAATCCCATTTTTTAAAAAACACTGTCAAATATTCCTGTGTGGCAGTGTGGGCTGCTCTGGCTGTTCATCTGCTAACCCTGCTGCAACCTTGAGCCACCATATCACTGCCAACCTTGCTGGAAAGTGATAACCAGATGATGCCTGCCATGACAGCCGTGGTGTGTGACTGAGAAGGCAGGTGACTCAACAAGTTCTCCTCAGCAAAGTGCTAAATGAGCATGCACTGGATGCTGATTTAATCGTGAGATCTGAAATTTGCTATTTAAATTCTTGTAATTGTAATTCTTGTAGGGTAGAATTAGTGCAGTGGTTAGTTAACTGTTATGTTATGCAGGAATATTCTGGTTTTCATCCTGCTGCCTTTTTTGTTTACAGTTTGCACGTTCTTCCGCCCGCGTGGGCGCAGTATAAAGACATTCACTGGTTTTGCGGTGATTTTAAAATCGCTGTAGGTGTAAATCTGAGTGTGAATGGTTTTCGTTCTGTCTGATTTGGTCTGTGATAAACTGGTTACCCAGTAACCAGCTGGGATAACCAACACCCTCCTGTATCATTCTCTAAATCAGTGCTTTAGACTATCCCAGTTCAAACTGGGTTAAATAAAAGTCATGTTTTTCTTTGCATTTCTTTGGGCATCGAAAAGACAAACTGCAGTAAGTTTTTTAAAAAACCCAGCATAACCAATCCTTCTTTTTGTAACTGTAGTATGGCTGCTATTCCAACACAGAATATAAAAGACAGAGTCATCAGATGCTGCCCGTCACGGTTGGCCAGAGCACTGCTAAGGTACAGGGCACCAAGAGCAAGTCTCCCAGCATGGGGGGGTCACATTAAGGTAAAGTTCACAGGAAAGGGGAGAAGGCTCAGTGAGAAATGACACTCCCACCATCAACTTTAATGCTCCATTTCAGTGTGCTCCACAGCATGTTTCTGTGTGTGCAATAGCATTCCCTACTTGGAGGGATTGCATGCACAGAAAAACACTACAGTTTTTTCAGTGATACTTCTGAAAGTTGGTACTGACGTGGTCGCTGATCAGATACTTGCTTTACTATTTTCCAACCTTGTACTACTTGAGAAGTGGTCAGGATGGTAGCAAAAAGTGGTGCTGGTACACCAAGCAAGTAAGCGCAAGGTATTCGTTAATTGGCATATTGGCTATTTGGTGATCTATTAGTATTAGCAACAAGGACTAATACATTTTAAAAGTAAAGTAAAGATGAGAGAAACACCCTTCAGATAACAAATGTGAGAAAAATCAGTTTATGTCTCATTTGTCAATATATTGGAATATCCATCCGTCCTCTTCTCCTTGTCAGGGTCGTAAGTGGGCTGGAGCCTATCCCAGCTGTCTTAGGGCGAGAGGCAGGGTACGCCCTGGACAGGTTGCCAGTCTTTCGCAGGGCTAACAGACATAGACAGAAAACCATTCTGGTAACCAGTTAGGGGGGCGATCGTGGCTCAAGAGTTGGCAGTTCGTCTTGTAATCGGAAGGTTGCCAGTTCAAGCCCCGGTTCGGACAGTCTCAGTCGTTGTGTCCTTGGGCAAGAGACTTCACCCGTTGCCTACTGGTGGTGGTCAGAGGGCCTGGTGGCGCCAGAGTCCGCCAGCCTGTCAGTGCGCCCCAGGGCAACTGTGGCTACAATGTAGCTTGCCATCACCAGTGTGTGAATGGGTGGATGACTGAATGTAGTGTAAAGCACTCTGGGGTTCTTAGGGACTAAGTAAAGCGCTATACAAATACAAATACAGGCCATACCAGTTAACCTAACCCCACTACCTACATGTCGTTGGATTGTGAGAGGAAGCCAGAGTACCTGGACAGAACCCACACAAACACGAGGAGACCTAAACTCAGGACCTTCTTGCTGTGAGGCAACAGTGCTAACCATCATGCCACTATATTGGAATATCATGTTTTTAAATGACCAATTATTGGTTCCTAAAGTAATAAATTATAATTAGTTCAAGGAAGTGCAAACTTAAAAAAATAAACTGTTATAAACTATATTATATTTTCAACTGTATTCCTGTTTTTGATGCAGTTGTTTGTTATCCATTTCCATTCCCTGTGAGTGGAAATTCATTTTTAGCCATTTAACCAAAGGCAAAAAAAAATCAAGAAATCAGAAATGTGTCGTTGAAACGTTGCAGCATTAGAGCAGAAAACAGAGAAAGAAATGATCCACATGTGCGAGTGTGTGTGTGAGGATTTCTACAAAGCAATGAAACAGGCTGCGCCTCGAAAGGAGTTTGATGACTGCAGTCTCCACCGAGGATGAAGAAGGCCGTCAATGAAGCACAAGCCCATGTTTCTCATTAAATTTTAAGTGCAACTTGTAAAATAAGACTGCATTCGGTGCAACTACAATGTCACGCTTAGTGTCAATGCATGATGTCAAAAACTGGTTTGTAATGAATTTAGTGGTAAAATTTGTACAATTTAAAATGCAGTGTGTGAATTGCTCAGCTACAACTTGCAAGTTTATTTTATTGAGCACTGATGTTTTAGGCCTGCAGCTTATTGTAACCCTTTCTGTTGTTTTATGTTAGCGAGCTTGTATGTTATGAGCTTGTATACCTAATTTTTAATTGCATATGAAGATGATACATGTAACTGAAAATTGTACCTCCATCATGTACTGGTCCACAATATGCTGTTCAGCTACAGGTCCTTTGTAGGATTTGTACATTTCCACATCTTCTATGGTGGGGACATACCTTAAACATAAAACAATAAATAAATAAGAAGAAAATGTTTGCTGTTCACCACAGGTGATGCTATTTACCTGTTAAAATACCAAATCACATGGCTTCACAGTGAACATACCATTTCTTGCCAAACAACAGTTTGAAACATTTTTTGAGTATATCATTGTCCTGCTATTTCCCCCCTTTGTCCCCTGAGGCTTAGTTCTGAAAAGGTGATTTCATACTCTTTTGAGCTTTAATCAATCACTTGTCTGCTCTCTGTCTGTCCGGTCTAATCAAACCACACTCACATAGTCCTGATACCTCAGATTAGCCGAGTCTTTAGAGTTTAATTTGTAATCAGTAATACCTAAATATATTCTTAAAACTCGATGCTTATTTAGTCATTAATATTCATCTGGTGGATAAATACGGAGCCCGTTTAGAGGGCTGTAATAGTCTGGGTCCTTCAATTTTATGTGAATTTGCCAATCAGTCTTTTCTTTCCTACGTGGTTGGAAAATAAGTTCCAGCTGATTTGGGAGACTTGCTGCAACATCCTGTAGAAATCTGCTGCTGCTGGAAAAACAACGGCGCCGATGTGATGTCTGATTTCTTTTTTATGTATTTATTTTTTGCCTCTGGGCTTATATGCCATATGTCATATGAGATGTCTATGTTCATTTCCCTTTTTTCATATTTGCCTGTATGTGTGTGTCATCCTCTGGGACAGTTAGTCTTGTTAGGCTTTTATGCCTCTCTTTTTAAATCAATGTTACACATTTTTCTCACCTACATTCATATCACGTACATTCCTTTACAAAATTTGATGTTTGATTTGTTTGCTTTTTATGTGCCTTGTGTCTTTTAGTCATAATGTGTTCAGGAACTGCAGATAAAAGATAAGCTATGTGGTTAAATCTGACAGGCAAGTGTAATTAATGAAGATTAAGTCAATTTATTTAGTAATTTGTTCATTGTCCAAGGTCAATAAATTTTCAGAAATGGACTTTTCTGGCCACTGACAGCAATCAGAAATTATATATAAACTGAACAGAGGCAGATGTTTTTTCTAAGTTGATATGGTGCTGTCACCAAATACACCCTTATATCGTCCACACGTGGAGCTGCAATATGTCCACCTAATGCGTATATAGTTCCCAGTGCAAGCATTAGGTAGGAGTGGTGACAGTTCATCAAACAAATAACAGAGTTTATAGTTTTCTTATTAAAAATGAACCAAAAAAAATCATAGAACATGGAAAAATAAAAAAAAAAACAAATCAAGAATGAAGAAAACCTTGGCAACAATCAAAAGCAGAAATTTTCATTCCAGAACTGATATCTTTTTCTGTGCCACAGTGAATATTTTATTGCTAAGGGGAAAAAGCGCCCATCCTCAAACAGTATGCTGTATGTGGAGCTATGAATTTATTTTCTACTGGTTAACAACACTGTGTCAGCTGTACATATTTACAGTCTTTTGTTTTTATTTTGATAGAGATATGTCTTAGTATGGCCAGTGTGTGAACTTTAGAGCGACTTTTGACTGAGAATATTAATACTGTATGAACCTGAGAATTATTTTAACTTATTAACTTAAAAAAAAGAGTAAACAGTTGAATATGACGTGTCGCCATGTCAAAAAGGTAAAAACATATCAAGTCCAGCGATCTCTAATATCAGTCGTTGTTTAAGCATCAGAAAAGGATACATACATTTAGACCTTTAGACTGACTTTAAAATTTTATGTTACATTTTCTTTTATTGTCATGTGTACTTTTGTTCAGGTATCTCATCACATGTTTCCTTGCTTGTCCCCATGAAGCGATGCCATTAGACTGATTTCTAGTAGCCCGGGGAAAGACGAGTGATTAAAAGCCAAGTAACGCTGATGCTCCTCGTCAGCTTCTATAAAGCAGCGAGACGTTGATGGGAAGAGCCATTTATTCGCTTGCACTGAATTTGAACCTCTCTCTCGTCTTAAACTGGGCTTCCTACTTCTGTCATTCCTGTGAGTTCTGACCTCAAACCATAGACGTTCGCCTTCTCACCAGTCCGCCTATGTGCCACCGGAGTAGCACCGGTCATCAATATTGCAGCACCTGTTGGGAGTGGTTCTTTCAAGATTGTATTCCTCAGGACGACGCCACCAAGCATTAAAATATATATTATGTTTTCACAGAATATATAAAGCCGTCCCCACAGTACATTAGATCAGTTTTGCCTTCCAGGAGGTCAGCACACAGAGTCACTAAGTAAACTGCAGGTAAGAATCAGGAAGCATTTTACCCACTTGCTGTGTTTTATTCCTGAGGGCATGTCAATAGTTTCCATCTCTGCAAATAACCCGAGATAAAACTTTTATTAGTGAGCTGCTCTAGTAAAAGGTTCTGGCATCTGCTCTTTAGTATTAAAACACAGTGAATACTGCCGTGTGTCTTCCTCACATGAATTGGTAGCGGTTTCCCCTGTTTCACATTGTCCTGGCAGTAACATGGACCCACATCCCCGTTGATGATTTGTTTAGCATCTAGTTTCCAAAGGCTTTACCTCTGCCAATGAAAACACACATCAACCGCCCACGGACTTGGGCACAAAAAGATGTTCACCTCTCAGCTTCAGTTGTGACACTATAAGGAGTGAATACAAATCAGCGTTTTTTTGGCACCAAGTCATACCTCCTCAGAGAGGTGATGTGCTCATCAGACAGGCCTCCATCTTTCTCATTAATGATGAACAGTTTGTCCTTCAGCTCTCCCGGTTGCACCGGAAAACTTTTGAGGAAAATGTCTAGGAGAACAATAGATTAGAAAAAGTCAACACACTCAATGGTACATGAAAGCTTTTCTCTTGACAGATAGTCCTCTTATCCTGCGATGAAATGACTCAAAAAGCATTCTGAAGACAAAGGGTCCTTTGCTTAATTACTTTCTTCCAAATGCCTAAGGGAAATGCACAAATTTGCATTCTATCAAGTCAAAGCTGATGTGATTTTTTTTATAGGAAATGCCTCTGCATAATTCAGTAGCTGTGAGAAGACTTCATTATGAGCATCAGCGTTTAGACATGTATGTAATATGAACAGTGAATTCTATAAAATACACTCACTTAAGCCGGTCTGACACACGGGCTCTGATTTGGCAATTTTAATTCAATATGTTATGAGGCTAAGTAACAGAAAGCCTCGATTCTGAGTGCTGAACTTGCTGTTTAAGACATGTTGACCGAATAGTTTGATCGTCTGAGAAATCTGTTCACACATTTTCTCTCAACGGTAGAAAAGATCGATACCACTCTTATGTTTGGCTGCTGGTATATGAAACTGCAACAGCAGTTTATCTTTAGTATAATGGCTTGTTCTAAAATGTGCACACACCTCTACCTCTAACATTCACTTAATAGTGGATTGTATTTTGCTCTTTTAATATGTCCATCCATCCATCTTCTTCCACTTACCTGGGGCCGGGTCGTGGGGGCAGCAGCCTAAACAGAGAAGCCCAGACATCCCTCTCCCCAGCCACCTCATCCAGCTTGTCCGGGGGAACACCAAGGCGTTCCCAGGCCAGCCGAGAGATATAATCTCTTCAGCATGTCCTGGGTCTGCCCCGGGGCCTCCTCCGGTGGGACATGCCCGGAACACCTCACCCAGGAGGCGCCCAGGAAGCATCCTTGTCAGATGCCCGAACCACCTCAACTGGCTCCTTTCGATGTGAAGGAGCAGCATATCTCTGAGGGAGAGGCCAGCCACCCTTCGGAGGAAGCTCATTTCTGCCGCTTGTATCTGTGATCTCGTTCTTTTGATCACTACCCAAAACTCGTGACCATAGGTAAGGGTAGGGACGTAGATCGACCGGTAAATTCAGAGCTTTGCTTTTACACTCAGCTCTCTCTTCACCACAACAGACCGGTACCAATCCGTCTGTCGATCTCTCGCTCCCTTCTCCCGTCACTCGTGAACATTACCCCGAGATACTTAAACTCCTCCACTTGGGGCAAGAACTCGTCCCTGACCCGGAGTGGGCACTCCACCCTTTTCCGGCTGAGGACCATTGCCTCAGATTTGGAGGTGCTGATTCCCATTCCCACCGCTTCACACTCAGCTGCGAACCGTTCCAAGGCGAGCTGGAGGCCATCACCCAATGAAGCCAACAGAACCACATCATCCGCGAAAAGCAGAGGTGAGATACTGAGACCACCCAAGTGAAAGCCTTCCACCACTTGGCTACGCCTAGAAATTCTGTCCATAAAAATTAGGAACAGAATCAGTGACAAAGGGCAGCCCTGGCGGAGCTATGCGGACCAAGCTTTTGCAACGGTTGTATAAGGATTGAATGGCCCGTAGCAAAGGGCCAGACACCCCATACTCCTGTAGCACCCCCCACAGGACCGCCCGAGGGACACGTTTGAATGCCTTCTCCAAGTCCACAAAACAAAATGTTAAAAAAAATTTTAATTAAAGCAATAATTGAAAAGTTGAAAAGCCCCCCTTGCTATTCTTATAGACAGCTAGGCTAGCTATTCAACTGCCTCCAGCATGTAGCCAGTCGTAGGATAAGCTAGACCGCTGCTTGCAGGCATACGATGCAACTAGTGTCAGTCTTATGTAACTCTAAACAACTGTCCATAAAAAGGGTGACTTTCAACATTTGCAGTCCGAAGTAGTAGTTGAACTGCTGAATCTAAACCATCAAACTGATTAAAAATGGGCTCATCATGTTAAATGAGGAGCACTGAGGTACAAAGCTGTAATCATCACGTCTCTAAATCCTTGACATTAAAGACTTGAGACAGTAATTCCCTTACCAGGACCAACAGAGGACGAATCATAACATCAAACATCCAAAACAATTTTGAAGAACTACTAGTCTCCTCGTGAGTAAGGGTTAGGCTGTCTCATCTAGCCTGAAACACACACACACACACACACAAGTGCAAATTAAGCCCTTTGTTGGCTGGCACTCAGACAAACCGGGCAATGCCCTGGCAAATTAGAGTATGGAGATGGAGAGCGTATCCCATCGGGTGCATGAAGCCACAGGTGTACTTTTAATTAGGAGTGCGACATTTTCAGTCATTAAATAGGCAGCATGCAGTGGGGCTCTCAAGGTAAATAACCATATGAGTCGGACACACAATCTAAACAGAACTGCACTTTGATCATACAAATCTGCAATGGATCTCATCTAATTATGGAACTGTATAGCTCTATCACATTACTTCAGTACAATTTTGAGGTACTTGGAGCATCTCCATTTAATGCTACTTTCTGCTTCTACCCCATTTCATATGGCACTTTTTACTCCTCTTCTATTATCTCACCAGTTATCTGGTAGCTTTATTGTTTATAGTTAATATTATTTTTGAACAAATATTCACTTGAAGCAAAACAAAGCAGTTTCACATTATTTTTACCATTCAGCCAACAATCCCTCAAGCCAATGGATTCAGTTCAATTCAGCTTTATTTATATAGTGCCAAATCACAACAATAGTCACCTCAAGGTGGTTTATAGTGTAAGGAAAATAACCTACTATAATACAGTGGCAACTCCTTGTGAGCAAGAGATAATGGGAAGGAAGAACTCCTTTTTAACAGGAAGAAGGAGGTCACTTGCCCCAAGACACACAGACACACTGTGGAAGAGAGCCATTTACTAACAACTAACAATTAAATACAGAGTGGTACACAAACACATTGCAGCATAAATAAGGGAGGATTCTGAGTCACCTGATCTAGACCTGAAAGCTTTAAGGCTAGAGAGGGTGTCTGTCTCCCAGTACCATACTGGGAGCTGGTTCTACAGAGGAGAGGTCTGAAAGCTGAAGGCTCTTGATGGGGCCCAGGAGCAACTGGGCAACACACTACAAAGAGTATTGAAAGCTGTGGGTCCATCTTTCACATCAAAAACAACACTTGACCTGGGAATAAACCATTCTGTATGATAACATTCAGAATCTTTTATAATTTATTTAAACATTGTGGTGGCATGCAGAGAGGAGTCACGGCTATTAGCATTCAGAAATTCCTAACACACATTCACAGACAAACCTTGTATCAGCGTCCTTCATCTGCTCTAAAGATATTTTTCAAAAGAATGCAAAAAAAAAAAAATCAATATGAGCTGCAATCTTGCTGTGAAGGGTCCACTGAGTTTCTGTAGAGTACTTAAATGCAGTGCGCAAGTACACAGATCAATGCAGCATTGTTCTATGCACGCTTGATGCAGCTGATGTTCCGGCTTGCCCATAAGGATCGTGCTGATTACCATATTAAACCCCTCAAAAACACAAAACAATAGTAACACAACCACCTGCTCAAGCTGTCTAGTTCCATCTGCCTCAGTGCGTAACTGCAAACACCATACTGTTTTTAAAGGCACTGTGGATACAGTAAGGGAGCCAATGTATGTCTAATGCTAATTATCACTTCTGGGTTTGTTAATTAATTATTGATCACATATCTGGGATGTTATTATATTGAGGTGGAGTCTCACTGTCTACTGAGGTGAGGTGTTCCTGGCTTTGTAAAAAGAAAGTGAGACTTTGCATGCACACTGGCTCCCGGTTTAATGGGATCAGATGAATAAATAGTGTGGCGAAGAATGAGATATGAGACGAATAAACAGCATGAATTTAGGCAGGTTTTGGTGATAAACATGCAAACAAGAGCGGGAGGGGCATGTTGCTTATGTGTGCATGTGTGTTGGGGGTGGCAGGAACGGGTGCGATGGGATAGAGAGGGACAGAAAGAAAGAGAAGTCTGATTCCCAAATTATTCCGTTTTATGTATCTGGGTGGAGATCATGTGTTTTTAAACAGGCAGAAATCACCTCTGGACTAAGTCTGTTCTAAATTACAAAAACAAAACTCGGTGTTTAAAATTTGCCTCAAAGTCAGATACAAAATGCAGCAGTGCAGCAAAGGTAATTAACCATTACTTCTCACGATGCTCTTTCTTTGGTATTATCATTTTATGTTACTCATATATCACTGCAGTTCAGATGTAAGGCTTACACAATACAAGAATTTAAATGCATTGATATAGATCCAAAGTGTCAAATTTGGCTCCACCGTGGCCCACTGCGACCATAAAATACTATTTACAGATGAGCCACAACATCCAGTGTTGTGAGATAAAGCCAAAGCAAAGTCATAAAACTGAAGCCAAAGTTACAGCACAAAAATAATGTTTTGCAGTTACATAAACACATCTATTCTTACATTTCGTTTACCAAATAGAAAATGGTGATTTTTTTAAGTCACCCTTTAGAATTTTATAAAGGTTAAAATTTTGCAAAATCAGCAACTAAATGCATTTAGCCCAGACGACCTGTTGAAGTTCAAACTGAGCTTCAAAATGGGGATAAAAGGCAATTTAAGTGACTTTAAATATGGCATAGCTGTTGGTATTTCAAAAAATGCTAACCTACAGCGATGTTTACACCACCATCTCTATCTTTACAGAGAATAGTCTGAAAAGGAGAAAATATCCAGTGTGCAGCAGTTATCAAGAAGAAAATACCTTGTTCCTGCTAGAGGTCAGAGGAAAATGGCCAGAGTGCTTCGAGCTGATGAAAAGGCAACAGTAACTAAAATAACCACTCGCTACAACATAAATATGCAGAAGAGCATCCTTGCACAAACAACACATCAAACCTTGAAGCAGATGGTCTACAACAGCACAAGACCACACCAGTCGGCTAAGAACAGGAAACAGAGGTTACAGTTAACATAGACTCACCTAAACTGGACAAAATAAGATGCCTGGGAAGGTTTGAATTTGGTGTAAACAACAGGAAATCTTGGATCCATGGACCAGTTCTTATATTGAATCTAACATCTCTCATTCACAAGCACCTTTTTTTCTACACCTAAGTGCTTTCTTTCTAATTTTCACACTCCAGTGGATGTGCTCTCCGTATCTCGCCCATGGATACTTAAGCATGCAGACTGAAGCAGTCAGGGATCGAACCACCAACCTTCCAATTACTAGATTATAGGATTGACAGTCAGACTGTTAGTGGCAGTGCAATAGTGTGTGAGACATTTTCTTAGCACACTCTGGACTCTTTAGTACCAACCAAGAAATGTTTAACCACCACACTAGGAATGCTGCTGATCATGCTCATTCCTTTATGGTAACATGTACCTATCTTCCAATGTCTGCTTCCAGCACGATGATACACATCACCAAGCTTAGATATCATCAAACTGGTTTCTTGAGCATGGCAGTGAGTTCACTGCATTCAAATGCTCTCTACAGTCACCAGATCTCAGCCTGATAGAGCACTTCATGACGTGGTGGAACAGGAGGTTCACATTATCGATGTGCAGCTGACAAATCTGCAGCCACTGTGTGATGCTATCACGTAAATATGGGCCAAAATGTCTGAGGAATGTTTCCAGCAACCTTGTTGAATCTATGCAGATCTTCAGGTAACGGGAAATCCAACCCAGGACTAATAATGTGCATCTAATAAAGTTTCATAGTGTATTTACTGAACTGTACCTCTCAACTGTTTTTCAGGTGATTATGTGGGGCATCTCTGCTTAAACTGCACAGAAAATGGAGTGATTGATAGATCAGTGGTTACCATACTGGTTACCAGTGATGGGAATAACAGCATTAAAATAAACGGGATTACTTTTTTCAGTAATGGGTAATCTAACAAATTACTTCTTCTATGATTACAATGCCATTACCTTTACACATGACAATTTTTTGGCACACAATGGGTTGAAGCTGTCTTCATCTTACTGGGAGCTGGGGGGGGGGGCAAAACAATCGCATGAGTGCTGCTGATTGGCTGATGAAGAGTGAAGTAGTCATGCTAAACCAACCAGAGGTAGACTTGGGCGAGTGTTCACATACAAACATAGTGAGCACTCATAAACGAAAAGGCAGACAGAGGCACAGTCATGGAGATCCCAGATAATTCAAAGGTAGCATTTTTTTAAGTGGAAGTCCAGACATTATTTTTCTCTCAAAGAGAGAAACGTCAAGAATCTCTAAGTGAAATGTGATTTATGCCCTGGAACAAAGTGCTTTTCCACATCAGTTGTAAGCAATTCGACTAGTTTTGTTGCACCTCTCAATGTCACAGCCGCAACAAAGCTAGTCACCAGTAACGACGGTGTTGATGCTAGCAGGCGCAGACCAAACCCAGGTGAGGCTATCGTCAGCTCAGCAAATAACAGAGATGGAGCGACGCCATCTAACAGTCTAAGCTTGATTTCTCTTCTCCACAAACATCTGTAGCACAGAACAGACTGATAGCCAAGTACGTTGTCGAGAACATGCTGCCTTTATCAACAGTCTAGTGAGATTTCTTCAAGTCTCTTATTTCCAAGATACCAGCCAAGAAGAAGTAGGCCCACCAAGCAGAAAGACTTTTTCCAAATACATAGATACCCAGTACTTTAGTGTTCAGTGTTTCCTGTTAGTTCCTTCGACTGAGGGCTCATTTATTTCAATTATATATTCAGTTTTATAATAAACAATTGAATATGTACTTTAGTATGTTCAAGTATATTTACTAATTTATATTTTAGTATTTTACTAAAGATGGGATCAAAATTCTTTTACATATTTAAACTTTTTTTAAAGTTACTTTTCCTGGTAATTAGTTACTTTTATAATATTGTAACTCATTTGTAACTCAGTTACTTTTTGGAAGAAGTAACTGGCAACTATAACTAATTACTTTTTCAAAGTAGCTTGCCCAAAACTGATTAGCACTAATTAGCAGGTATCTGTGTCTATCTTACAGACAAGCTGGCGATAGTTAGCATTTCACTCTGCTCTCCATACGTGCTCACTTCTGGTGACAGTTTCAAATCAAGGCTTCACAAACCAATGTATGACATCATGGAGGCTACACCAATGTTTCATATATATTCTACACTTATACATTGTTGTATTAATAAGGATAATCCAGCAACAGAAAACCAAAACACACATGCACAACCACTTTTCTTTCCTGAGAATATACTTATCGCTTTCACTTAAGTGACATTTTGAACTTTTTAATTTTTTGTAGTAAAAATGACACTTTCAATAGTGGTATTAATAGGACCAAATAAATAGGAACTGAAAGGCAGATGCTTTTCCTTGTTCGTCAAATGTTTTTAAAGCTTGCAGCAAAAAGATGCATGGCCTTGAGTTGCCTTCGGGCTCTCATCTCTCAGCTCCTGCGCCTGACAGAATCAAAGTTTCCAGGTCAGGGAGGAGCCCTTGATACAGTATTCTGTATCAAGGCAGGAAATCACTGCTGTTGTCGCTCAGATCCCCTATCCATATTTTATGAATATGTGAACTCTAATTATGTTGCCAGTCTGCACATTCATGCTGATTCCATTTAGCAGCCCACCACCACATCTGTATCGGTTCACGGTAACTGTGCTACTTGGAGGACCTGTGAGAGGAAGCTTCTGAAATGTTCTCCCCTGGCATGGCTCTTGAAATATACAAGCCACATACACTCAGTTAATCAAAAGTGAAAAGCCATTAGATGAGAAATAGAATATGTTCCAGTCCACAATCACTCTGCAGAGTCCATGGGCAGTCATGTCACCGCTGGATTGGTGACATACTGCCCCCTGCAGACACAAATACAGATCATATATGTGCTTTGCACAAAATGTGTCTCAACTATTATTTGAAGAGAGAACACTCGCAGCATTTTTAACCCTGAACGAAAGTTGTCAGGTCAGCTTTCTCTTAACTGGGCATACAAGTCGAATTTATAAAAAATTCAAAGGACTTCCTGACAATAATGCTGTTTCTGCAGAGAGGCTGCGCTTTCTGTGTAGTGCTTCCCTCTGGTGGTTGTGTAAACACACATTCTAATTTCTAATTCACTGGAGAAATAAGCTCCTTTATTTGACTTAATCCGGAAGAATGGCTTTTCATTACAGCATGGAAATGATACTTATTATTTTGCAGAGGAAATCTAATCTTCTTCTTAAAATGCTGAAAATTATATGTTTCCTTTGGCAATATTTATGAGCAGCTTCACGTCAAAAGTCACAGACATATTTATTGTACTCACTGAAGTTGTGTGCAATCTTCTGGTTCAGCATAATATGCTGGGTATTATTTGGCTCAACAACACCAAACGTCCCAAGATCTTTAACAGCAAATTGGTTGTGCAAGAGTGATGTGTCGATTTCAACCCTCCCCATGCGTTCCTGTATCCAGAACGATTTTGCAATCTGCCAACAAACAAATTAATTCAGTACTGCAACAATTTAATTTTATGAGGAAATCAATGCTAATATTACAAAAGAACAGCACTTGAGAAGAAATAACTGACAGACAAAACAAAGAACAATTCACAGCAATGATGAAGAAAAACCAAGCTGAAACTGACCTTTCTGTTTTTGCCGAAACAATAAAACATGTCATTTAAATATGAAAGACTCACACTAATGGGAGCCTTTGTAAGTGCTATACTTGGCTCTGAAAATATGATAATTCAATGACTTGTAATAAATGGAGACAGTTTTACCTTGTCTGGGCCAATAAGATCCCAGTGGAAAGCCTTGGTGCATGCTTTTTTTGAATTTAGGTTGAGGGGTAAAGGTGGAGGAGCCGGGATGCTTGGGGGAGGGGGCCCTTTCACAATTAAAGAGCCTGCTTCTTGGGCAGGAGACTCTGGGACCACGGGAGGGGGTGGAAGGATAGCACGGGGACTGGGTGGAAGGGGGGTGGGAGATGTCGGAGCAATACGACTGGGAGAGGGCGGTGATGAGACCTGAGGTGTGATTATTTGGGGAGATTTCTTCCTGCGAGGTTTAGGAATAGGGTTTGTGTGATCAGCTGGTGGATGGGTTTGCTGAGCTGATAAATTATCTCCATCACTCAGGGGTGGATCTGCATTTTTATTATCAGCTGGAGGATAAGTCATGCTGCCAGCACCAAATTCACCACTGGACTCGAGATCTGTATCGTTGTCCTCTGTGTCTTCGGGTATGCTCACGTGTCGAAAGGACTTTTGTTCCATGAACATCTTGGACTTCCTTTTCCACTCTGAACACAGTTTGTCAATTGCTTTGACCCATGCGTCCCGTTCCTGTTGCACAGTCCCCGGGGCATCTGTTTCATCTGGCACCTTAAATCTGCAGTAAATAAGCAAAACCTAACTAACTTATCTAGATGACATAAGTAAGGTAATTAACGATCCCAGACTCCTTTTATAATATTATCACTCAAACTGTTACAGTAAAAATGAACACATTGCACAAATAGACTTTTGATCAACAATACCCGCTTGTGCAAGGCAGATAATTAATTTGACAAGAACTACAGCTGGTGTGACAGAGTTCATTAGCTGCTTGCTTTTGTTATATTTCCACGTCTTAATAAAACTCACTCACTGGTACTCATTTTTGTGGGTGATTAGACTGAAAGTGTCAGAGTCGTTAAGTTTCTGCACTCTGGTGTCACCGTTTGACAGGTGAATCACAGTGGAAACAGGCATCGAGGGTGTCATCTCGCCATCTGTGGTGCCCCAGGATCTCAGCGGGACCAGTGTTAGTTGGCCTGGATGGAGCTGGGCCTCATATCTGGAATAAAATGGAGAAGGAGTTATGTTTAGTGTAAGCTTTAGATATATTATAATGTATGCAATTTACCGGTGTCTACTGTTTTTGAAGAAAGAGCAGTATAAAATATAAAAAATATAAAACAGCAGCTAGAAATATAAAATACCCAGCCTGGATGTATTCTAAGATAAGCTCATCTGCCTAGTAATGGGTCATGTATGAGGAAACATAGAGGAGGAGCCATTTGTAGACTCAAATCCAGGAAAGGTTCAGTTAGAGGAACTTTTCTAACTGAAGATAACAGATAAGAGGCTTTCGATAAAAGAAGCGAGTGAATGTAACACCTGACTCAAAGACTGTATCAATTTTCCATCAAAAATCAAAATGAAAGCATAGATTTATTCAGGAATACACTTAAAACTGCTCTCTAACAATGAATACGTTCTCCTTATTCCGAGATTAATTGAATGCGCTGACTTTACTTTGCAGCATATGTCTGGATTCTGACACAAAAGGATTCGTTTTTCATTCCTCAGCTGTAGGCCAAAGTTTAAGGCAATTGCAAACATGATTTTGATTAAGCTTTACTTGCATATGCAGTGATCCAACGTTCTTGGGTAATGGGGGAATGGAGGATTATGGACTAGAATTGGTTGGATAAACATTTCGGGGTTCAGAAATATTGTAATCATTTTGTATGACTGTAAAACTGAAATAAAACTCAAGTCAAACTTAAGAAACTCAAAACTGTCGTAGACTTAGCTTGTGGTATGAGCTACAAGGATTCAAAGTTTATTAAAAGGGATCAATTATGCAGTACATTTTTTTTTATTCCATATTGTGGTGGGGCGTGGTCTGCGGCGCCGCTTCAGGGGAGGCGAACGCACCCGAGCAGCATCCGCAATCACGCCTCGCCACACACATACAATTACTTTATCGACAATGACACATATTGTACTTATACACAGTCCCCACTTTTGAAGGCTGAAATGTACTTGTCCAAACTCACATAATTATAATTATGAGGATTTTTTAATACTTGGATGAAAATTCTTTGGAGTCAATGTAGAGCCCATGAACATCGTTAAATGCTGGGCTTCCACCTGAGATGCTTCAGGCACCGTCAACTGAAGCTGTTTGCTTTTCTGTCTCTGTGCAGTTTAAAGTGAAAATCGTGCTCTGTTGGGTTGAGATCACTCAGGGTTTATGTCAAGGCCCAGTATAAGACCAAATTAATGGTTTAAGCTGTTGACTTCTACACTAGTAGCCGACAAATATTACTGACAAATAACCTCTCATCACTAACAAAACTGTCATTTTGTCCTGTGGCTGTTTTATGAGAGCAATGTTTCAGTAATAAGTAGACATACATACTTCATCCATTTAAATGATGCCAAGCCTCCTCTGTGCAGCAACAACATCCCTTCTCGAATGCTCTGTGGTGCCTGAGATTGCTCATGGGATTCTGCATTTTCTTCTCCGGGATCATTGTATATGTTACTATAAATTATCTTATTGATAAGCTCCATCATCTGCTCGAAATGAGAGAATCATGACAATGAAAAGAGTCACTGTGAAACCATCAGTGAATGACATGAAATGGTATAAAAGTAAAAGCAAGGCTATTGCATTTATTTTTATAGCTTAAGTGTTTGCAATCAAGAGTCTAAATTCAAAGAGCAATAATCACATCTCAGTAAATCTCAGCAGAAATTGCCTCTGTGAAACAATCTTATCATCACCTTATGTTTATCCTCCAGCGACGTGGCCTCCAATTCATAATCATGGTGTCCTTTAAAGGAAATAGAGTACCTGGAACCCTCTCCATCATCACAACTCTTGACAATAGAGAAGGGAAGTTGCCGCTTGACGATTCCTTTCTCTATGCTGCACACCATTTTGGTCCTGAAATCAATCTGGATGTTCACAATGAGAGTGATTAAATGAGCACGTCTGAAGTGTGCACTGTGTGGCATTAAAACATTTATTACTGCATCGCTTTAGTAATTAATCTGCTTTCAGTAAGGCACCATCATAATGTCAAAAATCTAATTTGGTCATTACATTAGATTACACAAATCGACAAGTACAATTCCCATCAGCCCAGCCTGACTTTATCTTTAGTGCTAGTTAGCAATGCTAACATTTTTGTGTGGGTGTGTGAAAGAGAGATTCTGGAACATGCAGAATCTTCGGCCTCTGCATAACCATTTATATGGATTGCCTGTTAAACTGGTATATGGAGTACCTGCTCAACCAGTGAGCTACACCAGCACCAAATCCAGAGGAGCTTTGCATGTTTCAAAGTGCAAAAATAATCCTTCTTTATCTTGTACCTGTACCTTCTTCAGCCCCTGTTCTCCTTAAGGCCCCCGTCCCTTTAAGATTCCTTCTCTGGTGCCTCTCAACAACAGGTGGGTGGCGTACAGCCAGAGCACACAGCTGACCATGTTAAGGGTTGCTCTGTCACCTCAGAGAGCTAAGAGCAGCCTGAAGCCTGAGGTCATGGTCTACATTCCTGTTTCATTTGTTATGCAATGGGATGTCTACAAAGCATCAGCGTTTCAAAGGGCTGCAAGGTGTTAAAGTTTTTTGTTTTTGTTTTGAACTCACCTGTAAAACCCGTTTCTGCCACCTGTAGCGGCCATGCTTGTGAACGCTAAAGTTGTACTGAGATTCTTGCACCTGCAAAAACAACAAATAAACACCATTTCATATATGAATACTTAGAGGGAGATCACCACTTAAGGACAATGTAGAATCACTAGATTACACTATACTGGATTACACAAGGACACTGCATTATTGTTTCTGCCAATGCCCTTGGACTACCTTCCACATTCTTTCATAAAAACAGCTCTTAGAAAATTGTGTTTGAACTGATCCAGCAGGCTTTGCAGCTTATTAACAAAACGATGTTTTTAAAGAGCAGAAGAATAGAATAGAAGAATAGAATAATCCTTTAATTGTCCCACAAGGGAAAATTTGGTTGTAACAGCAGTCAGAAAGACACATATACAAACAAACAGTACACAGGACACAGAACAGAAACATACACAATTTGTCTTACATATTTACATTAAGGACAATGGTTACTATAAACAGAGTACTGTGCAGTTATTAAATTAAATAAAAATAACTACAGATAGAAGAAGATGCTGCACTATATTTTTTAAAGTCTGCTTAACTCCAGCATCAGACTTTTAAAGCCATCTGCAAAGTTTCTGGTGGTGCATTTAGGATATCTGCATGTAAATCACATTCCTTTATCTGTGTCTGTCGCATGGTGGTTATTTGCAGGGACATGTCGACTATAACAGTTTACCGTAGTTAGATCAGTAGCTTAAGGGCTGGTGTTTATAATTTGATTCTTACATGGAATATTGTTTGTTGTGTACTTATACTGTATTATCCAGGAAGAAGAGACATTAGACAGTTCATTTTGGGTCTGCTTTTAAACCATATCTGGCTATCTTGAATGGATCATCTACTTCTTGTAATATTTGTGAGGATTTAAGCTTCATCTGCGCTATTAAAAAATTCCACATATGAAATTATACACTTAACATAAACAGAGCAACAACCTGGAAAGTTTACTTTAAATTCCCAACTGACTGTTCTTTTTCTTTAGCTTTAACTACGACACGCTCCACTAAATCCCCCACTTATCTGGAACTGTTCAGTGTTGAGCGCATGACATAAAACTGCACGTATCTACATATAGTGAATATTTAAACACTTTCAGGGAAAATTGAAAAGCTGCAGGTTTCACTCTCCATCTCGTCACATACTGATCAGTGGTCTGGACACATGGGGAACCCCAGATCCTGTTTACGGCATCTTGTGTTATGTTATGTTACTGCATTTTGGTCAAAGCTTGTTTCACATGACTCATAATACAAAACAATGTAAATTCTATCCACAAGATCCCTTTTTTTTTTTTTTAATTTTGGAGTTTTCAATATTGAAACCACAACCACGTCATACGCAAACTGAAGTCACCATGAAAACTGTGTACCTGCTTAGTAAAAATGAAGGTTACCTTGTCATCTGTCATCTTCTGTTCTCTGTCCATCCTTGCCTGCTGCAGAGCATCATCGATTGATAACTGTCCACTCTTCACCTTGTTCAGGATGTCTAGTTGCATCTCATTGCTCAACTGAAAACATAAGAATGGAAAAAGATGAAGACTTTATTTTTGTCTGTTTGATTTTCTTTCCTTTTTCACCCACATTTCAAAGGTCATCTCGATCTCATAACAAGCATTCTGTGTGTGATTTATTTCTTCAAATTTAAAAAAAATAAGAGAAATATTTTAAATATTAAATATTTAAATATTTATTTAATATCGCTGCAAAGCACACTTCATATCGTTAGACCACAAGAGCGTTTCATGTTTTTCCTTTAAATATTTCTACCATAAGCACTATCCACAGGTGTTTTCCTTTAGATTTGCATAAAGATGTCACTGATTTCTCTGCATCACAGTATGAGCAATGCCAACATCTGTCTGCCTAACTGCACTGATAAGCCATTGTGTTGTCACATTATCAGAAACCTTTTAAAAGGTCTATTCCAGGAACGTACTGTCACACTTATGAGTAATGTCTGCTCCTATCTTTGGGAAATTCAAGAGGGAAGTCAAGTAAAATTGAGGAAGTAAAATGCTAAAGAGACACTGGTGTGCTAAAACATAGCTTTGTCTGCTCTTGCTGTGGGCCTGCACATGTGACGTTAGTGAAAGCAAGGCAGCTATTCTGTAGAAGCTCTATTACAGTAAAGCTGTTGTTATTTAATGACTCATCTGCAGAAAGAGTTTGGCACTTCCTTAATTCATAAGCTAAAATCTTACCTGTGGCATGTCCCCAGTGTACTTCTCCATCCTGGATGGGTTGTCTTTTCTCTTTGATCCTAAAGTTGGCATCCTAGCTGTTTAGATTATCTATAAAATGCTACACAGTTTCTCACTTAAGCAAGAAGTTTCTCCTTTACTGCAAATATAAATTCACAGTATTGTGTCTTGTTTTGTTTGTCATGCAGTCTAAACAGAGGTCTACTTGACGACTGGGAAAAAAAAAAAAAGTGCTATGATTTGTATGTTTCCTTCTACCACCGCCCACTTTCAACGCGGATTAAATTTGTTCCTGCTTAGGCTGTTTAGCCACACCTACAGCAGCCAGCACAAGACTTTATCTCCAGACAGCATACATTTCAAGGCAGGTTACATGTCTTAACTGGCAGGACATGGTTTTACCTCTTCTTTTTTTCTATCCAGTGGAGAGTGCTAGGGAACCCATGATTTTACTAAAGTGTTCATATGAAATGCAATAAAAGTACTAAAAATGTATCTCCTTTTTTCAAAAAAAGAATTACTTTGTTTGAATTATTATAGCATAGGTTTGAAAATATGTATTCATTAATTTAAAAGTTAAAATATTATAAGATATAAAGGATTTAAAACTTTACAGTTCCAAATCACTCAGTCCAAAGACTGTAAACATCTGGTTGTGATTCATAGTGTGAGGTGTTTTCCCTGCATAGGTTTGTACACATGTCTTTATGTTGAGTATGTGGCAGTTTATGTGAGAAACACTCAATGATTGAAGTGCAGGGACGTGCACTAGGACAGTCGTTTCGGTTAGTTCTCTGCTGATTATTGTGTTTTTTGCACTGCGTACATTATACTGTGGTTTTAAAAGCTAACTTTGAGGACTGTTTATTTGCTGTGTACATCAATTTTATGTCATTTTGTTCCATTTTTTTTGTAGTTCCTTTTCATAGAGATTGCATTTGCGAAGTTCCTTTTTTTATTGTTTTAATCTTCATAAATCTTTATTGCTATGCTTTTTGTTGTTGTTGTTTTTTTCATCCATTGTCATCCAGTTTCCTCATTTTATCCAGTTCAGGGTCAGAGGGAGGGGACTGGAGTCGGTCTCAGCTGTCACAGGGTGAAAGGCAGGGTGCAACCTGAAGAGGTCACCAATCTGTCACAGGATTAACATACAGAGGTAGACAGCTATCTCACATTCATACCCAGAGACAATTAGCCTAACTTCATGCATTGACTATGAGAGGTGATCACCATCACAATGTCTTTTTTTCTGACCATGTGAAATTATTTAATAAAGTTATTGTATTATATGTATTGTGTATTAATTACTGTTTGAGAACTAGTGTACAATAGAGTTATTTTACTGCATATTTAGTTTTTTAATTGATAGCTAAAAGTATAATCACACTGAAAATAACTGTAAGTAATGAAGTTCATCTCATCGACTTTATTGTATATTTTATTCTATTTTATTCTACTGTATATAGTATTTTATTTTATTCTATTCTGTACAGTTGTGTACTGTATTTATTCTTATTTTATTTTATTCTAATTTTTGCTTCATAACTTTTGCACTGTCCACTTCCTGCTGTGACAAAACAAATTTCCCACATGTGGGACTAATAAAGGTTATCTTATCTTATCTTATCTTATCTTATCTTATCTGCAACAAAGTTTTATGAAAAATCCATGATAATCAGTTTAGGAGAGGAAAGAAAACTTCAAAATTGATAAATGGCAAAAGATAAGACGATATCTGGCCCTTCATCACTTCACCAGTGAAATAGGCTATTTAGAATACAGGACATGATTAGGTTGCATAAGTACAAGGAAGTTTTCATGGGCACACAAATCCCGGTGCATTTAAATAGGAAAAAAAGGGGGGAAAGCCTACATGTTATAGTATCTTAAAGTGTAATTCATGAAAAGTACTTTTTTGCTATGGATCGATATTCTGTGGTTAGTAAATCAGGAAACTGTAAAACGAGTTAGCTAAATGGGGTAAGAAAAAAAAAAGTACCTTTCAAAAAATTCCAGATTTAGTTTTGTTAATGTTAACTGTGTGCGCTGTTCATATTCCTCCGAAATTAACAGGACAGTGATGACATTTTTAAAATGGGAACAAGGCAGGACACTGAAAAGGAATCTGTACTGGAATTTCCAAAAACCGCAGTGCTGTGAGACGTGGTGACGTCGCAATGATTTTTGCCTGCTTACGGTACCTGTACCGTAATTGCAAGAATATAGCGCAACAGAATGTGACTCCTGCTGCTGTTTCAATCCATTTGGCGAAGAAGAAGCTCGCGTTGGTCATAGATATTTTAAAAACCTTACATATACATATTTTACATCTATATATAACAGAGAAAAGCAGCTTTTTAAGATAAACAAAGTTCAACAAAGTTAAACTGGGGAAAGCCCGCTCACGAAACTCTTACAGGGAAATCCCTGGTGGTGGTGTGGTGGGTTTAAAACACTATCACAGAGTAGGTGTGGTCAAAAACGAACAAAACAACTAAAGTCATTGTACTTTCCACTTTTGTTAGATAAATATAAAGTGCTTAAAGTCCATTAATAATCATTGTCATTTCCTTAAAATAACAATCTCATCATTTCAAAATACTGCATGACTACTATGAGTAAAATAGTACCATACATGTGGCTTATATGTATATATAACATAACAGATGTATATATATAGACATATACTTATATTCAGAATGTGATGGTTGTCTGTTTTTGTATTCACCTGCTAAGGAGTGGAAAGTGTCTTGGAAGTCACCTAAAATCTGAGGCGCTCATCTGAAAGTACTGCTATTACGTTGTGTTAAACAGCTGTAAGGACATTGTACATGCCAACATCAACACAGGAAGTCATATATGAGACATCAATACTCTTTTAAAATATTGCATTTTTGAAAGATTTATAGAATATGCATGGAGGGTGGAGGGGTGCTGATTTTTTTTTCAGTTGAACAATAATAACTGATTGTTTTTAAAAGCATAATATAAAAACATTTACATGTTTTTTTCCACTTTGTGCTACCTAAAATAAATCTTTAATAAAGACTGGTGGAGTGGTGCTCCTATAACAACCTGGACCTCAACATCTCAAAAACAAAAAAAGATGGTAATTCACTTCAAAAAATCAAGGTGTGTCTGCTATCTGGAAACATGGGAGGTAAATTGAGAGATTTAAGTGCGTCATGTTTCTCGCATCACACCTCAGATTTCACGTCATCTAAAAACATCTCCCATTAGGTAAAAAAGGCCCAGCAGAAACTCTTTTTCCTGGGAAATCTCAAACAGGACCACCTCCCTGCAACAACTGATAATTAGTAGCCACCATCACAGTGGTTGTACAGCAGAAGCCTGGAATGATCTGCAGAGGGTAGTAAAAGCAGGTGAGTGTGTCATCTAACACTTCTGATCGACCAAACCTTGGCACCGCACTGAGAGCCAGGGCAGGGATGCAACCCACCCTAGACGCTGGAAGATTCGAGAGTATAAAATGCAGACCAAAACAGACTAAAAGCAATAACTTTAACCCAAAATTTGTCACCTCTGTCCACCCCCTCACCCTGCAAATGACTCAGTGATTGCAATATGACTGAGCTTGACTGGCGCATTATTTGTCTATTAGCCAGCTGCTGCATTATAGAACAGTACTTTCTGCTTCATCAGTCTCAAGAATAAGAAACAGTTCTTCTAACGGTTGGGTTGTAAAATAGAAATCAAAAACTGGAAATAAAGTTGCAGCCACTTTGTTGTAATTTAAAAGGGAAATTTGTTACAGTCTATATAGGATATATAGACAGGCAAAGGTAAAGACCCTACAGAAAACCCCCCAACAATCACATAATCCCTTTTAAGAGGAAGAACATCATTTTAACAGGGAAAATAAATCCCCCCAAAACAAAACTGAATCTGGCTCAAGCAGGGGCTGCCATCTGCCCCAACGGGTGAAGGGAAAGACAAGAGAACAAATGCAGAGTGGGGGAGAGAGAAGACTAAATTCAATGCAGTATTGGTATATTAATACATAACTGGAGAAGAAATGCTCACAAGAAGTTACATGGCAATCTGAGTCTATTGCAGCATCACCAAAAATCTAAATATCATAAAATGCACTGCAGTGAACATATTTTATAGACTAGAAGTAGCAAGCTTTTAATAAAGATGGCTACAGCCCTCTACATGCAAAGATGGGTGCCTTAGTTCGTCCTCAGACATACTTAATACTACAACTGGAGTAAAGCAGCAGAGTAGCTCTTCCTACTCCATCAGAAAAAGACCCACTCTTTATTTGTGCAAATAATGTGCCAGTCAGGCGTGCTTCCTGTTGTGTGAAACAACGCGTTGTTGCAGAGGAATTCTATTTAAAGAGGATTTAGCACTACTTCTGGGTATTTTAGAAAATAGCTAAAGAAGAGTACAAGCTTCACGTGTTTTTACAGGAAACGGTCAAGGAAAAGCCCCGTGCGAAGCCCCTCCCACACAGTATAAACAGACGACATAGCAGAATAAGTTCGCATTCACAGTTCTGCGTATGTGTGCACTTACAGAGCTGTGTGCTGTTGTACTCGACGCTATTCAAAATGGATTTTAAGTTTATAGCGCTGCTTATACTGATCGGGTCTTTCATGGTGAGTAAACCGATTAATGCTGTGGTTTCATTTTTACAGGGATCGGTTTTGACCTGCGACAACAAAAAGAAGCACGATTTCAGATGATTTCTTCTTAACGTGTTATTATACGCTATAATGTGTGCTAAATACTTATCGTATCCAGCTGTTGCGTTACTGTGTTATATTATTGTCAAAATCCTGCTTTTTTCCTGTAAAGTCAAAACCTAATGCTAGAATTACGTTTCATGTGGTGCTTTCACTTTCGATTTCCTGGCAGTGGACAAAGACGTGACCTTGTGTGAATCACGATTTGCAAATATTTGTTAGTAACGTTACGAACAGCGGTGCACCTGGCTGCTGGATTGCGTTCACGGTTAGTTTAGCAGTTAACAGTTGGCTGAATCTTTGGGACTTTCCACCACGCCCCTCGCAGTCTAGGCCTGAGGAAGTGAATCTAACATTATCAACATAGAGAAACTCAAACGATACTCGAGATCACACAATGGCCTCTTACTTAAATGTCATGCTTTTATTTTGCAGGGAATGACTGTTGCTCAGGCCAGCTGTGACCCAGAAACACAGTATGAAGAGGAGGGTCAGTGCTGTCTTATGTGTAAGCCAGGTACGAAAACACTTTTCCTATAAAAATAAATAAATAAATAAAACATCTGCTGGCTTGTTATTTATAATATATTGTCACCAAATTGAACTTGACAGATAGATAAACAACAAATACACGATTAAGAGCCATATCGAAGGCATAACTTTACTAACAGCATCCAATCTTTCTTTTTTCAAGTAATAAACATTTAAAGTAGCATGTATAAGAATAAACCTAGCAGCAGGAAGCATGTGGTAGATAACCGTCTTTTTCAAACAGCATGATCACTGTTACTAAAGCTTTGCTTTTGCTTTCATTTTGGCTGCTTTTACACAAGCATTTCAGCCTGTGTGTGAAAAGGCTAACATGCACATCACTCAGACATATTATAGCCAAAAGTGCATTTCCAACAAGCTAGTTGTTGCCTTTAGTCGTGCCTCACTCATTGTCTATACTAGCAGCACCCTCACCTAAAACAAACTGAATATTTGCACCAAGTGAGAATTCATCTTTCCTGTTTTGTGATATGTGTCTATATAAAAAGAAGGTGGAACTGAAACAGACGATCGCTTACACTGGAGGCAGACATTTTGACAAAAGGCCCTTTCATTCATTTTTTGAGGAGAATTACTCTAGGTTGAGCTTTCAAAATGACAGTAATTACTCTTCTTTAATTTATTATCAGTGTGAGTGGAATGTCTTCTAGCTTTATGGACTTTTGGTGGAACACAAAAGACAATCTAAGATGACAGCAGAGACACTGAGAAGTTGTCCTCCTGGTATTTTAACATCTCAGAATAGAGTAGCATATAGAAAAAACAACCTAGTAATTGCTACTGGGAAAAGGGGCCCTCGTAATCCCACAGAAAATGTGAACCATGTAAACAAACCAAATATAACTTGTTGATTAAAATGTTTTAGGGTTTGTTAGAACCAGATAAGCCAACCATCACCTAGTTGACTTGGCTTAGTCATATTTCCCTAAAAGGTCCATTGATTACCTAGACTCAGAAATACCAATTTAATAATTACTCAGGATAAATAAAATGCTGCAAATAATTTACTTGATTCTAACTATGCATATCTTGTTTTGCAGGGACTAGCATGTCTACAAAAGATTGTAAGAATCCTCAATGTCAACCTTGTCCTGATAATCACTACCAGGATAAATACACAACGGAAAACAAGTGTCTGCAGCAGCCTTACTGTGATAGAAGTAAGAAATTGTGACAAATTACCTCAAACTGTTCCGATACAGTGTGTCTGTGTATACCGGGACAGAGAGAGACTTTTCTTTGATGTTGCTCACCTTACAACGTAAACCTTTTTTGTCATTTAGATAAAAACTTTGAGAATCCATTCCCGAAAAGCAAGACACAAAAATCCATCTGCGAGTGTAAAGTGGGATTCCACTGCTCCAGTAAAGACTGTATTACCTGTGTGGTACACACAGTCTGTCAACCAGGATATGGAGCCAAAGTCATAGGTACCCACATCCTTGTGACTGAACATTTGTTTAATTAGCTTTAAGTTGTGTTTTTTTATGCGATTGAGTCTCTTTTTTTGAAAATGATTTCTGATTTTCAGGCAACGAATCACAGGACACAGAGTGTGAAAAATGTCCAGAAGGGACATTTAACAATAATACGTCGTGGGATGCTCAGTGCCGCAAATGGACAGAGTAAGTACACATTTACATTAACATGTGAACTTAGAGATGATCTTTATAAAAAAACCTGAAAAAGGGCCTTTGTTCACCTTTTAAATTTAGTTATGTGTTTCAAGAATGTTTTTTCTTCTTTCTATGAATATGCCAACAAATAGTCCTGCAGAATATCCGCCATAGGTCAAGGTCAAGTTTATTTATATAGCACATTTCCAAACAGTCCATGCTGCACAAAGTGCTTAACAATGTAAAATACCACTAAAACAAATAAAATGCAAATCAATAATGATGCAGTAAAATATAGAAAAAACTAGTAAGTAGATGAGATAAGTCAATAAAAACAACTTAGGCTGTTAAAACCAAAATGTTTAGGTCAAAGTGTGTTAAAAGCCAGACCATGAAAAATGTGTCTTTAGTAACGATTTAAAATGTTCGAGTGTTTGTGCAGGTCTAATATTAAGAGGCAGACTATTCCACAGAGAAGGCTCTCTCGCCACAAGACTTGAGTTTAGTCCGTGGAATAGTTACGGTTAGTTTCGACCTGGACCTCACGGTTCTTTCTGGAGCATAAATAGGAGCTTGGACAGGAAAGAAGGGGCTCGGCCGTTAAGTGACTTAAACACAAAAAGTAAGAGTTTAAATTGGCTCCTGTATCAAACGGAACCAGGCTAAAACTGGGGTTATATGCTTCTTCTGCATAGTTACTGCACTAACATACAATTTAAACACCTTAATTTTTTATCATGAATTTAAAAAGCTGATGTGACCTGTTTGGCCACAAAATCTGCAATTTTGTACAGGAATTTCTTCTCAAAAACAGGGATTAGGTGTTGTTTCAGTCCTTCTGAAGAGACGTGCCATAGATTATATTTTTCCTGACAATGATAGAAAATGCTGCTTGTAATTGACACCCGGAGACCAGTGCTTATTCACTATTGATGTAGGAAGATGCCACTCTTGTAGAGCTTGTTTGTCTAAATATGTTAACATGAAAAAATAAAGCGAATCTGAGGCATTGTATTGACTTGCTTCTTAAGTTTGTGTAACTTTAGCAGTGATTTATTAACAGTGTGAGTCTGATTGAAAACGAGGTTCTGTAAATGAAGAAAAGGGTGTTTCTAGCTGAGGGGATTTTTTACTGTGTTTCATGACACAACCGTTTGGTTAAACCAAAATACGACCTCTGGCGAACTTACCTTTCATTAGGCCCAAATACAGTAACTTACACAAGCTTTAATCTTTGTGTAGGGGCAACAAATCAAATGAAAATAGTGGAATTCAAAGTGTAAATACAAACCAATGACAAATTATTGAAAAACAAATGGAACACTGAGGCAGGAATTCTGCTCTAATACTGTGAAATTCATTGCAGATGTGAGACGGGATACCACGTTGAAGAAAAGGGAACGCATACCACCGACAACACATGTGGTAAGTTGTAAGTAGGAAGATGAATTGCAAAGGTTTCTCACCTTTCTCGCTACTGCCGTGTGCAGCTGTGTGGTTGGATATGATGCATTGTTCAAAACGAAACTACGTCAACTGTGAGAAGGTTTGTCTCACAAATCTAAGTTGGTCTGTGGTTTTCAGTGTGGCTTTATCAGCTTTCACTTACAGTGTATCGATATGTAGACTCCACAGTCTCCTGATTTACTGCTTATTTTAGAATTACAACTGACTTAATGATTTATTTTCAGTTTTCCACAACGCTTCTGAATTTATGCTTCCTCTGTTTAATGTGACTACGTGTTTGACATGAAAGTCTCTGCTGTTTTATATTCTGTCTACACAAATTCTAGACAATATCAGAAAACTCATTGTATGGTTAACTGTGTTTTTATTTCTTTTTCTCTACTAGGACTCCCACGACGGGGTCACATAATCGTGATCTCTATTATATTTGTAATGGCTGTGATCACTGTTGTAATCTTGGTTTTGTTATATCGAGGTAAGCTGTGCTCTAAAGTTTAAAACAAGTTTAATGAGTCTAAATAATGATAATCTTCCCATGTACTTATATTCTGTGTTTCTTCTTTTTTATGAATCGGTAAAGCAGGATGCATAAAACAAAGGACAAAGGTAAATATGACTTTTTAAAATGTATTTATTTGTTCTTACATAGATGTTTTTTAATGACAGTAAAAAGATACCCACTCGTATATGTATTTGAAATGACAAAAATTTAAAATTAATTATTGTGTCTGTTGACCAGCACTCCAGTGTACATCTATAAACAAAAGATGACATCTTAGAGTCTGAATGATTAGCTTAGCTTAGCATAAAGCCTAGAAACAGCTAATGAATCCAGTCATAAGAGGGGCACCTACAAGGATCTGTTAAAAAAAAAAATTCGTACATTAAAAAAATTAAACTGCAAAAATTTGTTTTGCATTTTTTTTAGGCTTTTCATAAAGCAAGACTACTTGTCGCTAATCTTTAATGCTAATCAGGAAAATAACAGCAATCGCCATAGCTTATTTTGTGTACACACTTGAAAGTGTGTATTTGAGCTTTCAGCAAGAAATCAAATGAGACAATTGCAGAAAAATGAAAGCCTGTTCTTTTAAACGACTGCTGGGCTTTGTTCTCAAGCTTAATCAGCGTGGGTCATTTTGTGCAGTCCCTTTTAATAAGCCTGCAGTGGATTTATATACACATCCTGCTGACTGGGTGTCATTTCTGACATTTCTGATGTACCTTAAATCCTGTTTCACACCTTTAGACACTGTTTCAGAGAAATGCACTGCATAATTCAACACAGAAACTATAGCGTAAACTTGTACATGCTTTTCAGTAAGAGGAAACAAATCTGTAAAGCACCAGAACTGTTGACTTGATCAAATTGATTTTATCATTATTATAATGTGTGTTATTTCTTTAACTCTGACAGCGCTATTTTAAACCACTGCATCCAGAAGAAAAACCAACATGTACAGAAACCACCCTGAATATGCCACTGACACCAGAGGAAAATGAGGACGACCCAAGCCATGAGCTCTCCTCAGAAGGATTCACAGAGAAAGGGAACCAGGTGATGCAAGAGAGAGGCAAAGAAGAAATCGTGTCTCGTCAGGAGTCTCAGCTGGAGTCTCAGTTTGAGTCTCAAGAAGACAGTCAGTCAATGGATCCATTTTACAAGCCTGTGCAAGCCTGTACAAGTGCTGTGGAAAGTTAAAAAAAATAAGTACCTGATCTGAATAAGCATCAGTGAATTCGTCTCCTTACTAATTCATTTTGAATGTTTACATGAAGTTACAATCATTTCATTTGCACTAAATTGTAAAAACCTAAACACACACACACTATATATACGTGGTGTAGACGTTATCATCCGGCAAACAAAACGTTGCTGGTTTGTTTCAAGCTAGGAAGGACATCATGGACCAAATGAAGCGCCCAGTGCGACCCCTAGTGGCAAGTGAACAGCCGAAAGTAGCTAGCTATAAGCCTTAAATCTTAACAATAGAATGTAAAGTAAGATGTATTATAAGGTGTAAAGAGAATGTGGCGTAGTGTGTGATTTATCTGCATTAGTTTTGAAGTTATATGTTGTTTATTTTTGTTTTGTTTTTGTTTGCGTGTGTGTGCGTGTGTGCGTGTGTGTGTGTGTGTGTGTGTGTGGGGGGGGGGGGGGTGGGGGGTTCAAGACAGTATTGACAGGTATCCTGCTCCTATGGACATGTCATATGGACCACTAGCTACCGCTACTGTTACCTTGTACATCATTAGCACTGTTTTCTTTGTTTGTTTGTTTTTTAATTTGAAAACATATGCAACATGTGGAAATAACAATCAGTGGGGTTGTTTATGTAAGCACAATCCCACTCCCATCAAGATCAAAACAACAGTGAAGACCAACCCACAGTGGACACCACCATGCTGAGCATGCTTAGACCCTACAGTTAGCTTGTATTTGATGTTGTGATCTGATTTGTTCTGTACAGATGCTTTGTTAGTATTTGCATGTACTAAAATTGTGCCGTTTAGCATGAAAATGGCATATTGTTCACCGTTTCTGCATTAAAATTTGTGACATTTAATAAGATGAGTTTGCTCATTGTTTCCTGCTCTTGGTTACCATAGCTTCCCACAATTCCCATAATGCTTTTGTGGGATCAGGAAGTATAATGTTCAGCGGGCTATACCATGCCATTTTGACAACTGGGTAGTATTAAGTGTAGCCAAATTAGTTATTAGTTGTTACTGAACCATGGGCTTGCATGGTCTATGTACCCATGGTGACGATGCTGATAAAATTATTAAAACGTGATATCTTCAACCGAGTTTCGGAGATGAAAGGAGCGTCTTGTCTACGTTTCCTACATTGGTTTATGGACGTGGTGGCTGACGTTCTCCTTTGAAAGTGTAAGCCACAGTTAATTTAAAAATATTTGTACTGTGTCTGTATATTTGCACTTAGTCCGAACCTAAATTGCGTTTTGGCGCAATCCATCGCTGACAGTTTAAAGAGCCTTAATTGCCTCTTACCTGTGTCCGAGTACATCTGTCCTTTTCACTTCTGCTCTCTTCTCAGTGATGTCTTTATGTTAAAAACCCTGTAGGTTAGTGGAGTAAATTGTGCTGTAATTGCTCTTGATTTCCACAGAGAGGCGCCAGATGATTACTCTAGATTGAAAATTCAGTTTTTAAGTTCGAACGGTAACTTTTTAGTGCGACACTAGAACTATAAGAAAAAAAGTTTGTAAATATCCAAAGCAGACATGCGTTTATCGGTATCAAATATTTTTAAGTTTCATGACATGATATCAATTGTATTTCTTGTCGCTGGTGTGAGAAATCGGGGAGTCAGGTTGGAGCTAATCTGGCCTGTGTGTGTTACTGTTTGTAGGGATTTGCATAGAGAGTTGAGGCCAGAAGACAAGGCATTTCGGACCAGTTCCTCCCAGGAGCTTTTTTCATTATGTGTGGATTAATGGAGGTAGGTCCCTTTGAATGTACATGGAAACTGGAGTGATTGATACTAAGAACCTCTAGAAGACCCTAAGGCCCGCTGCTGTTAAGTCTTAGGAAATGGAAGTGTCGTATTTGGCAAGGAAATCGGGGTTTTTTTTGTTGTTGTTGTTTAAATCAAGTTTAATTGAATTAACTTGCAACATTCTATCAAAAAACCTATAGAGAAAGACACAATAGACGTATTTTTGATGTGTAAATTTTCCCTGAATCTCTTTGAATTCTTAGTCTAATGTTATAGTCTCTAAGTGATAGACTTCTGTGGTCCTGTTATCAGACTGTTAATGTGGGCTATCATCAGTGTGATCGGAAAAGGTCAAAGCTGTATGCAAAGTATATCAAGAAGTAGGGATACAGACCAGTAAAACTGCAGAATTTCGCCATAAGTCGAAGTTTATTTAAGCAAAAAAATATTTCTTCATGATTAGACAAAGGAAACATAATTTACAGTTTGTTGGTGGAAAAATACATCTACATTTATTTACAGTAACACAAACATGTTCATTCTTTGGTTTCACGACACATTTTCGTTTCAATGCAAACTTCAGGAAATCCCTGAGGTCTGAAAGTTTAAAGTGCAAAAGCTGTGGGAAAGTGTCCTTTTCACTCGTGCCCAAACACCGGCTTAGACGAGTTCACGAGTCGTATAGCACGAGGGAACGAGCAGTCCGTTTCTTGAAGCCCAGTCTTCCCACAGTTTTCCGGCAGGGTGGTAAAAACTGTCGACAGGTTTCTTCACAGTCTCTGAGGTGGCGGTCTCTGCCAAAGACCAGATTTTGGGTTTTGGACTGGCGATGTTTTCTTTACTTTCCAAAACTGATGGCGTGCGGTCAGAGTCACGCTTTTCGGTTTTCTTGACAAGTCCAAGCTCTTTGTCTTCCTGACGCGGTATCTCCAAACGCGCATCCACAGGTGCCGAGCTATCCAACGCGCTCTCGATCTGCTCGTCTGCATCTGTGCGCTCTGTTTGAGGCTCTGCCTCGTCATGATCATCCAAATGACACTTCTGCTCGTCTTCATCGCTCTCCCCTTCTTGTTCCTCATCCTCCTCATCAGATTTCCCCTTTGACGCCCAGCTGACCCTGTTTTCCTTCTTGAGGCGCCTCCTTGCGTTGGCGAACCAGGTGGAGACCTGCGTGAGGCTCATTTTGGTGATAATGGCCAGCATGATTTTTTCCCCCTTTGTGGGATACGGATTCTTCAGGTGTTCGTTCAGCCAGGCCTTGAGTGCACCGGTGCTCTCTCGAGTGGCCACCTTGGCCACCCTACTGGGATCATCGGCTGCTCCCGGACGGTATGGAGGGTAGAAAGCCCCGCCGCGAGCCAAGAGAGCGTGATGGTAGGGAGAGGCGGCTTTCAAGTCAAACCCGCTGCTCTGAAAAGTAGAATGAAAGAAACGTAAGAACTAAAGAAGAGATTCGAGACTCAGTGTCACAAGCAACACACCCAGAATTTGTTTGACTTTACGCATCACAAAGATACAATTTAAAACAAATCCGTTTCAGTTACTCGAGATCAGAGTGAGAGTGTTAATCTCTAAATTATCAACTCACCATGTGTGCAATGTGCCTGTGGTGTGGATAGGGTATAAAGTTATATCCCTGTAGTCCTGAGTATGGTATGGGAATCCCAGCTGCCATCGCAGCCAGATGTTGAGCCTGCTGCTGCTGCTGTACACCCGGTGGACACCCCAGCACCGGGATCTGATATCCAGTCGGCATAGTGATGTTCCTCTCCAAGAAGAAGTTGCCAAATCCAGTTTGCGATGCGGGCATCTTTTCTGCGTCCAAGCTGTTGAGGTCTGAGTTTGATGCAACCTCCCGGGTCTGTTTATATAGGCTACACCCAGCTGCCAGCGGAGGAGGGCGAGAGGAAGGGGGGAGACGGGGGGTATCCCACTGACAGCCCATTGACTGACAGCTACGTTCAAAAGACCTACAGCTTTCACTGGCAACAAATCCCATCAAAGAAGCCCTCCGCTGTTCCTTTTAGCGTTTTCGAGGAGAGGCTAAATATGTGCTGCTGATCGCAACGCTGTGATTTCTGGAGAGAACCTAAGTTTCAATTCAAATGCGACCCTTTGGAGAGGTGACTAAAGACGCTCGTCACTACATGACAAGCAAAGATCTTTTATTTATACTTCATTTTACATCAAAGCGTCCAGTTAAGTTTGTTTTTGTTCATACGTCGACGTGACTCGTCATTTTTATTTGTATTTTACAGCCTCCAAAAAAGGCAAAACTAAAAATAACAATAAAACTAAAAAATAAATAAAATAAAATATTAGTTGTTTAAGTTGTAATGCTTTCCTAATCATTCCGTAGTTTGCATTATTTTATGTTTTTCTTCTATGTGATTTATTTTTATGGCAAGTTTAACACTTATCATGTCTGGCACTAATCAACGGAGAGGTTTTTTTTTTTGTTACCTGAATTCAGTTAACAGTTAACAGCATCCTGCCAGTCTCCTATTGCCGCTTCTGACACTTCACCGCCTTCGGATCTGTCGTTTTGTGAATTTAATTAACCATCTCACCAGCAATAAATTACGCTAATAAGCCAAAAGGAGACGTTTACGCACGAGTAAAAGTGTCACTACGAGAGACTTCTTGAAGGTCTTTCACTAAATAATTAAAAATGAATGAAGAAAATGAACATAAAATGTAGTTGTCCGTTAACCTCTCAAGCCCCGGAGCAACGTCTTTTTATTTGTTAATTTAATGAGAAACTGCCCTTCATGTCGGATGGCATTGTTTTGAGCGCAGGGCAACATTTCAATGGCCCTAATTAAACGAGGCTAAGTGAAACAGGTGTTGACTAATGTATATGATAATTATAAGATAACAGATGCTAATGTGTGTGTGTGTGTGTGTGTGGAAGGGGGTTGTTAGAGATAAGAGGTGAAGATTACACCTCTTATTCTGCTGTCCTCCTTCATGCCCTTCAAAAGAGTCGAAGTAAAGCTGAGTGTTTGTGTTCAAAGGAGCCCCGCTCTGTTATCTGGCATAAATTTGCCTATCTTATTAACAGCATTAGAGGTGTAGTGGTGGTTGTGTAAGCAGGAGTGCTTGTATTAAGTGGTAAAAGAAGTGTTGAAACAGGCAGAGCTGACACTTTAGAAAATATTAAATCCACAGTCTTCTCTTTTTAATTGACAACCCTTAATTTTCACCTGCAAGTTGTTATTTTTGTTGTTGTTGTTCTTTGGTTTTCATTTGGCTTCTTGTTTTTTTTGTTGTTGTTGTTGTTTTTTTACAGTACTTACAGTCAGCTTTGATTTTGCTATGTTTGTTTTAATTTGTTTATTTTTATGATGCATTTCTGTAGCAGCACAACATTCTTCTAAATCTGAATAACCTCTAACAATCATCTCCAGCACTCACTTTTTTCAGTGTCTACGTAGTTATTTCCTTTACCTTTCACATTAATCTAGGCTGCATATGTCAACATACTGCATATTTTTCACAGATTAAAGAGAAATTTTAAACTTTTTACTCCACTGCACTTATTCGAAAGCTCCCTGTATTTATTTTTGCAGGGTTAAAGATCTACTTGTTTCATCACAGTTGGAAGTTTACACTAAAAACAGAAGATGGACAAAAGTGAATAGCAACGGCATTTCTCTGAGTGTAAATACTATTGTGTATGCTAAATACAGTGTAAGAGATCTCATGAGGGGTTCTGCTGCTGAGTATGTTGATACTACGAGCCAGGAAAAAATAAGTGCATTGCAACTTTTGGTAATTCGCAACCAATAAGTAAGAGAAAAGTGATGCAGGAAAAGGATGAAGCAATTTCTTTGTTAATAGAGTTTCTTATTATTTTAGATAGAAGTTAGTTATTACTAATTTAAAAAAAAACATTAAGTGTTTCTGTTCTTTCTTTCTTAATTTTATTATTTTTGGTAAACTCTGTATTATCTTAGAGGTATTTGTAAGATTTTGCTAAACAGGGTAAGTAAACAGAGGTCCAGATGTAAGGAGAGTGGGAACTCTTGGGGGTAGTATTAGAGGGGAAGAAATGTAGGAAAGGTGGGGGAGGGAGGGGAATTTATTTGGGTGCGGTCCACATAGCCTAAAGCAAATTTGTACAAGAGCAACAATGGGTTGACTAGGGAGCAAGGAGAAGAAGGCTTATGTCTTCAGTAGTCTACATCTCACAACACAAACAGCTCAGGGCAGCAGCCTTTGTCCCTCCTGAAGAACATCTTCTCATTCTCTTCCTCTTTTGGCAACTCTGCCACAATGCAGGTGTTGGTCCTGCTCTGACAGGTTTGGGTTGCACTGTTTGCTGTTAGGATGTCAGTGATTTACAGGAGAGAGAAGTGACCAAATGGAAGACGATTGTCCTCAGTAGGCTGAGAGATAATGCAAGATAGCAGAGAGGATGACCCCATCTTCATCTGTGATAACATCTGAGCCCGTGCTCTGTGCTGAAACAATGCTCTATATCCTCCTGCTATTAACAAATCCTCTGCATATTTCATATTATAGCTCACTAAACTCAATGTGGAGTTTAATAAGACCCCAATTTTTTGGAGCATAAAATGCTGAATGACAGTGCAAGTGGTCTAATGATCAGGTCAAGACAATAGGTGTAGGTGTGACCTCAATTACAGGCCATCCCATGCCCTCAAGCTGACAAAGGGACTAAACATGCAATTTGAATAGCTCATATGTAGGTGTGAAGAAGACAACAAAAGCCTAAATAAAAGCCTTAGTATCTTTAACACCTTTTGCTTGTTAGTTTATTTTTGCTGCGCTCGATACAGAAAAAGGAGAAAGTTTACAGAGATTTATAGAACCAGAAGATGGCAGATTTGTTTCAAAAGTTTACCTTGTAAAATACTGGAAGGTATTTGTATAAAAAGGCAAAATGAAAAGAGAAAGTTTGTGATTTCTTTTGTATAATTTCACACACAAAAAATAAAATCCTTTCAAATCCAAGGGTGGAATAAAAAAACAAAAAACAAATCTCCGACGGTCAATTGGCAACAATTATTTAATGCTTTCCAGGCAAAACTCCTTAATGGGATTTTCCTGGGGCACCAACACAAATGGAGAGATGTAAGTAAAGCGTGAATGTTATCAAGCTCTCCCACCTCTTTGCTATCTGACCCCCTCTTCCCAGACCCCCTTCCATTCTTTGTCCTTTGTCATTGCCCTTATCAGGACCACTCTATCATTCTTTCAAAATAGTAGTGGCGCTGAAACCGCTTGCAAATGTAAGTATGTCTTTGTTTAGGGCCGGGCACTGGCCCGCCTCCCAGCTCCCTCCTGGGTGTTGCCTGATTGACGGCTCTCCACTGGGTGAGTGACAGGCGGCGTTGGTTAGACAGTGACGGCCAGTGTGACAGCTGGCGCTGCTGCTGGTATCTCCATGCATCGGGCCCCGGTAGGTGGGTGCTGGACCCCCAGGATCCCTCAGCTAGAGGCCTGGCCCAGTTTGCCGTGAGCTCAGTCAGATCAGTTCCCCGGTGTGCTTGTTGTTGCAGATCAGCTTGTTAGCTGGCTGCAGACTTTTCTTCACTACAGCTGAAAATTTCTTCCACACATGTGCAACAGAAAAAAAACAGGACCACGGTGACAGCAAAGTTAGATCAAGGGTGAGAAGATGAGAAATTTAAAAACATGTATATTGTTAAAAACAGCCCCTATTTTGCATTTTTATAAGCAGAATAATCAAATGATGAATGGATTCTGACACACTGTAATGGTTAACAAAAAGAGCCATTTATTATTATGTTAAAATACTTGAGTAAGCACTTTTGTCTTGGTGTGTGTCTTAAAGTAGTTTATATACTGATTATGAATACTAAATATGGGGATTTAAGGTAAAATCTTGTCTTTTTACCTTTGTAATTACTAATATTTGTTATCTCATATCATCCTCCAGTTTCCCTGTAGATATGTGGAGTTAAACAATAAGGATGACATCTCAAAGTTATATTATAGGCAGCATCAGTGGCCAAGATGGACTGCATGCACACAATGTGTTCTCCTTTATTTACTGCGTAACAAAAGTTTCAACAGTATTGTTACCTCAGAGCTATGCAGAAATTCTCTCCAGTTGAGCAAACTGAAGTTCACACATCTATTATTTTCTTTCTATGGTCTAACAGAGAGCAGCTAATGAGGTTATTGGGCATCTGTGACGTGACATCTACATTTTGGCCTATTTGTGAAACAATGGTAACGAGGAAGCCAAAGACATTGGGCTCTGTGTTTTTCAACTCAAAATAACAAAGCCAAGCAGCCGCTGGTGGGAGGCTGCGCTCTCATGGAAATGAGCAACCGAACCAACAATGTAGCGCCTAATCTCTTCAGAGAGAGGAATCAGTTACACAGCAGTATGCACCCCTCAATGCTTTTCATTAGAGTCAGCGTGCTATTGAAACAGTCGCTCCACCCCCTGACTCACACACATACATGCGCACAAACACAACCCTCGTGTGTAGCCACAGGCCTTACTCATACATGCACCAGATACAAGGTAGCCCCCCGACAACAGGAGGGTTGAAATAAGTGGGGCAGAGGGAGGTATGGGGGTGCGAGGCCTCAAAGCATCGGATTAAAGTTAATGTGCCCTCCCTGGGTTATAATCTCTTCAGAGGGGGACTTTGTTTGAGGGGCTTGAGGGCAGTAAGATAAGTATCTATTACAGAAACTCCCTCTTATCCCCCCCGCAACATCCCCGCTTCAAAAATGAAGCACAAAAACACTTGCCTCTGTTCCCCTCTGTGTTGTCTGATATCCAAGAACCAAAAGCAAGTGCTGCCCTTTTCAGCTAATCAGGTATTAAGGTCTAAAGCCGTATGGCGAGTTAGCAGGGCCCATATTTACTCCATCTGTAGCCCACCAAGTCATGTAGTTGAAGTAAGATCAAAGGCAGCTTAAAGAAAAACCGGGGTTATTGTATAGAAACAGAAAACAAAGCAAAATTACAAGCCGGGGAAGCCGCGGTGTGAACGGCCAAGTCGATTTCAGTGTCGCAGTTAAGTAGACGCTCACCATGTTGATGGAAGAAAATTCAAAGACACGCACTTTCATATAAAAGGCAGTTTAATTACAAAATATCTTCATTATATAAATAATGTGCAAAAATGTAACTGAGGCTAGAATTAGGTTAAAAATAACTGTAACAAATGACACTTAATTTAGAAAGAAAAATGAGAATCTTTACCAACAATGTAAAAGTAATGAATACGTCACTTTTAAAGCATTAGAATCACTTGGCAACATCTTTAGAACACAATGTAACAATGCATTTTAAAAAAATGTTACCAGGCATTTTGATAAACAGCTGGTGAGCAAATCAAGTACAATCAGCAAACACCACTTTTTGTTTCCCTAACAATCCTTCATCGAGTAACAGAGTGACCTCATCTGTGCTCAGTTAAAGTAAATCAGAGTTATTTTACCAGCAAACTAAGAAAAACTGCCTCACGTCAGATACACAGTTATTATAACCTGAGAGTAACCAGCAGGGGCACAGCAGAAATGTAGGTTGGCAAAAATGCTAATACTGCTTTGCACTAAATCTCAA
The DNA here is from genome assembly GCF_001858045.2 of Oreochromis niloticus. Classification (NCBI taxonomy): domain Eukaryota; kingdom Metazoa; phylum Chordata; class Actinopteri; order Cichliformes; family Cichlidae; genus Oreochromis; species Oreochromis niloticus. The sequence goes on from NC_031984.2 coordinate 7,891,689, forward strand.
GATCTAAAAAGAAAAATAAAATTTGGATGTTTAGCCCAGTTACTACAAATTAGAAGCATGCAAATATATTGCAAACAGGCAAATGCTTATTCATTTACTCAAGAAACTAATCTTCAGTACTGTCTGAAAAGTCATTTGCAAGAAACCTGCTTTAAACAGCTTAGACACAACAAATATTTATCCTTGTGTTGATTGGATTATCTCATTACTGGGTGAATTTTCCAGCTGCTCATTTATAAAGTCGTGTTATAGACTCTGTATTTGAGTGTGAGCTGGTGCAATCATTACCATTATCTGATGTCCGACTCTAAGAACTGGCAAAGGAGGAGCGCGAGAAAAAGAGGTAAGGTTTAGTACTTTATTTTTGTTGAAAGGAGGGCAATGAGCAAAGTTTTTTAAAGAAGTAGAGTGAAATGGAGAATTAAACTGAAATGAAGTTATGGTTAAATGCTAAATTTAGTGTTTTTGTGAATTATTTTTGCAGTGAGACACTGTTCTGTACAGTCCCTTAAGAGTGTTAAGTTTTAAATAATACATTTACCAGTAAATTAATGTTAGCTGCTGTCAAGGACTGAAGGAAATCAGTTTAATTGCATTGTTCAGTTATGGTGCATTTAAAGAACCGAAACATACAAAAAACATTAAATGATCCTTTTAAGGGGTGAGCCTGGTAACTTCTGTTTGTATATATGGAAATGAGAAGTATTATCACTTGATTTAAAGTCAGACTTTTTTTTTCCTGTGTCAGAATGCTCAGCTGTTCCTTAAAAACTACAAACTATTTTCATACAGAGTGTGAAGCTTATTCTTCCTTTTAATCCCCAAATTCTTACTAAGACAGCCGATGTACGACTGAAAATACTCTCCAAGAAATACACTATCTAGCCTTGTTTTTGATTTGGTGGTCACTCTTGTGTATTCTTGACCAATTTTTTAAAGGTTAGAGATCTGAAAGCCACTGACAGGCTGAACAAGTATAGAGAGGGAGACTAAGACGTTATCATTTTTGGTCTTTTCATTGAAAACTGTAAACAATAAAATAAGAAAAATAGAGAAAATCACTAGCTTGACCATCATGGCCTCAGCTTAAGGAAAACTTGTAAGGCGTGTGCCACTTTAAGTAACACTGAAGAACATTGATGAACATTTAAAAATTCAAAAAAATATTTAAACAAGCTGTAAGGAAAAATATGGATTATATGCATGAAGAAGTATATTTGGTTTCTCTAATTTTGTTTAGGTGGCAAACATTCGATTGGATCTGTAACCACAGGTATGACTCCTGTGTGTGTGTGTGTGTGTGTGTGTGTACATATAATAAATATACATATTAATACTTGGTACATGTGTGTAAATATGAATGCCTGAAAGGGCAAAGTGAGTGACAGAGTGAGTGTGGGAACAGCGTCAGAACAGGGTTGACCCTGGAGTTTGTTTTCCCTCAGCGGGAGAATTTTCTGGGTCTAAAAGCAGGAAGCGCGAGCTGATGTGACGCCGTCCTCTCCTCCTCTATCGGAGCCAGCTCCTCTGCTGACCCCCACTTCTTCTTGGAGTGGAACAACGATGCCAACTTCCTGTTCTTGTTCCGCTCCCTGGCCTGAGTTACTTGAAACTCTGAAAGAATAAGTAACAAAATTCATTAATGAGTGAAAGAACCACAGTGTTCTATACAGTGTCCAATGTTACACTAATAGTAACTGATACATAGTAACAATGCAGGTGAAACTTTGTAGTGAAACCAAGGTTTGATGATTTCTGAGTCAATCAAATCCTTTTTTTATTGCCATTAATGGGCACAAACTGTAGAGAGGTGTTTCAGAAGGGGACATGGCATAAAAAAAACTTCAACATTTGGGAAAACAGTCCTCTCCTCTGTCTTCTCGAGTTTAGATAAGGAAATAAACACCAGTGTGGTGTAGCTTAGCTTATCATAAACACAGAACACTGCTCTTCCCTCCTACACCAGATAGTTATGCAAAGCTACAGTAACTGTCCACTTCACAGTTGGTGTGCAGACAGAGTGACATTCCTCTGTTCAAAAACAGAAGAGGATAAAATAAATCTGCATATTTCTATGGATGTTTTCCAACAGCCTTTTCAAATTTGGATTTGGGTCCAAGTTTAAGTTCCGCTGTCCAAAAATTCCTTGTTCAATCCTTCATCCTTCAGTGCACATTGCCTGGACGTGGGTTAGACAGTTAGGCACATTTTTGAGTCCAAAATATTACAGATTTACTAACCAAACCTGATCGCTTCCTCTGTATTGAATACTGTCTTCAGTGTAGCTGCCCTACAAGCCTGGATGAGGAGCAAGTGTTGTTTTTCCTTTTAGCAAAAGGAAAATGACTCAGGACGGGGTTACTGAATGTCACAGAGGAGTGACAGGGGATTCATAGTTTCTATTAGTGTCAGTGTCCATAAATATGCGGTTACATCAATTGTTATTTAAAACAAATGAAACCTGTTGTGTTACTACAGTTAGTGGAATAAATTAGAATATAGTAGAATATATAAATATTATTAAAGAAAAGTGATATACAAGTATTTAGATAGGCAGGGTTATTAGACCTAATTTCTACATGTTTTCCAAAATGTTGAGCTACTCCTAAAAAATTATTTTTACTTATTTATTTCAACTTAAATTGTGGTTAGAGCTGCTTAAATCAAACACACTGTCCCAGTAACTTGTGATAGACCAAGGATTCCTTTTCAAAACCAAAAGTTGTAGTAGTAATGGTTTCTTATTCATTTTGTGTATTTTGGAGATCTTTTTCTTTTTGTCCTGTTGTCGACTTATAACCGTGTTTTAATGTCACTGAAAACTGAGCTTTTAAAAAACTGCTTATGTGTGGACGAGGAGTTAAGTGTCAAATGTGTGAACCTTTGTCTAATTTGTTTTACTTCATGCGCTTAGTGTGTATTGCTGTAAGAAAAGAACATGAACATCAGCATATACGGCTGTATTTTCAGATTTTCCTTTGTTCTTCTATGTGCCATGTTTGTTTGTGTAATAACTATCCCTCCTAGGCTGCTGATTGGCCAACACTTCTATACTTCTAGAGTTATATGACCACCTCTTGCTTTTTGTGCTTTCTTCTGGATGCAGATATTTTTTGAAACACTCCTCATGTGAACAGGAAAGTTTCTTTAAAAGGATATTTTAAATAATTCATCCCCCACCTTGATTTTTAACATGCATCCTGCAGCATCCTGCAGCGGCAAACTCTTGCTATGCAGGGTGTCTCTGAAGAAATTATGATCACTGTTTGTAATGGTAAAGCTGCTGTGATGGGCTGACACAGACATACACTGCAGCGTGAAACGATCAACCCAACCTGACTGTCACTCCCTGTTTGCAGATGTGGGTATTAGAGGGCCGACGCAATGCAGTTGTTGCTCTGCAGAAAGCAGAAAACGTCTGTCATCTAAGCAGACTACATATATCAGGCAAGTCTGATATGTAGGAATATAATGCAGCTGAATATCTATTTATTATTATTGATTCTATTTTATGCAGCTGATGTTGTTGATTTCATATTAAATATTGAAGTTAGATGACACAGTTGGCAAAATAGCACTGGATGGACGGGTGATTTCACTATTTGTATTGTTTCGTTTTACTTGATCACCAGTGTCTGAAAAGAAAAACATAAGACTGAGAATAATGCACATATTCCCCTATATTTTTTCACACCATGCACATTTGTCTGGATGTAGCCAAAGTATATTAATCCTATTTTCAAAGGAGCTAACTCCAAATAAAGAATTTAAACAAAATACAAAACCACGGCAGGGATGGTCATCAAATAGTTTTAGCAGCAAAACTAGAAGAGTCATTCACTCACGTAGCTCACAGTCTTCATCTGGACCTTCTGCTTCTTTGATGTTCAGATAATGGCAGGCAAGATGACCACTGTAGTCCCGCAAGTTTTCTTTAGCCCCTGGTAAGACAAAAAATAAATGACTGAAAGCAGAGACTAAGCAGCAGATAAGCCTAAGCAGATACTTCACTGACATCTTACACCAAAAGCTTTAAGGAATGACACATAATCTAAAGGTAAACAAATCTACCTACATGAGGTAACCAGCTGTTATTCTTTAAATTACTCGCAAGATTCTTTTTCAGTGGCGAAAACTTGCAAAGCATTTTTGTGGCACTATCTCTGCAACCAGTAGGTTAAATAAAACCACTTTTTACCGTATGTCCCTACGAGCAGGTCAAGAATGTGCCGATGCCCATGTAACGCTGCGATGTGTAAAGGTGTGTATCCCTGCAGAGAAAAATAAGTGTAAAACAAAATGAAAACATGCACGTACATGTGTATTCTGAAGGTAATTTCTTGGTGAGGCCGCGTGGTATGCAAACACGCCAACAACAGTCACTCCACCGACACATAAAAAGAGTTTAGAATTTACATTTTGACTTTGTGTGTAGTTGAGGGGAATAACTATGGCAAAGTGCTGGAAGGCTTAAGTACCTACCCCCTAGAGTTTCCCAGGCCCAAGGACAGCCAATGAAAACAGCATGGAAAAGAATATACAAATTAGCAAAGGTTATGGAAACACCAGATAATGATAAAAACATAATTGCATGGTAATTCGCTGAAAATTGCATAGTTGTAGAGTTGTGCATGCTGGCACATTGACGCACTGTTTTGGGAAACAATTAAAATGACATGACATGATTTATTAGCGGAGTAGACCCGCGGCAGCCCCACAACACGTGCTCCTGTAATACATTTGTACAGCTGGATCTTCACAGAGATCTTTTAGGAGCATTACATCACAGCAGAAGAGGCCAGCAGCGAGGCGGTTGTTCTTTCAAGACATATAATTTACTGTACATTACCCATCCATGCCCGGGAAAAGCCTGGTTACTCACGTGCTGCAAGAAAGAAGAACGCCATGATAAAAAATCAATGAATGTGAAGTCACACTAAAGCATAACTGAAATAAAATTTACAAGGGCACTGCTGTGGTTTCAGTTCACCCACGATGGAGACACTCCTTATAAAAACAGCTGTAATTTATTCTTTATCTCTGGTGGTAAGCCTGAACTATGAAGCATTCAGGCTAAACTAGCCAAAGAGCCATTCATTAAAGTGCAATTTATAGTTTTGTGGGCAATATAGTTGCTTGCATTTATACTTGTTTGCTGATAGATCTGCATTAGTCTTTTACATTATCATCAAAGAAGTATGTATATACTAATATAGTACTTAAATGTTTTGGATTGCTGAATCAAATGACAGGGTTTCATGCTTTTCTATGCATACGAGTGCTCCAACTGTGACTCATGTAATGTTGTCTATGTTACATATAAATAGGACTAAGATAAGACATGCATACTGGGAAGTGAAAGTTAGAATATGTAGGGATTATTTTTATTTGGATACATTTTTTAGGACTTAACAAATGCATAATGTGAAGCATGAAATCGTTAGGAGTGCCCTTTTAAAGTTATTGTCTAAAATTAAGAAAAAAAAATGCACTCACTGATTTAATGTTGACATCACCACCAGCATTAACCACCAGTGTGGCCATTTCCTCATTGCCATGTTTGGCAGCCCAGTGCAGAGCTGTCTGTTTGGAATAGGGAAAGATTTGTTAGTCCTAAAAATATGATCAGATAATATTCGGCATTATTACAAGTGGTAAGCTGGGCTTCTTATTGGCTATCTGAGTTCAGAGGACCAGCTGTGCACAGGGGAGGGCTTTGGAGAGATGGTAAGAAGGAGGGATGGAGGGATGGTTTCCTGCCATCTAACGAAGCCTAATTACAAAACAACACAGCCCTGTGCCCACAGTTGGGGGGCCCAGCCGCCTGTCACCAGGGGGAAGATTGATGATGTTAGTGTGACCCGCAGAGGGGAGACCCACCCAGACATCACCGCACTACTGTCAGCACACGTCAAGGAGGGAAACAAGAGCCTCCATGATAGAAGTCTGAGAGATACACAGAGAGGTCCTCATGCAAAAATATGTTCATAGGTGTGAAAATAATACGCATATGTACACGCAGCACATGCAAACCATATCGACCTGTCTGACTAGCACTGTGATCTCCTCTGTTTTTCCTACACTTTAAGCTGCATAATTACGGGCTATCAACAGGTGAAAGCAGTGTAGGTGCAGATGTCAGCTAAGTAACCACATCCATCCCTTCAGCAATTTGACCCTTAACAGAGCAAATCAAACAGTAACCATTTCAGAATTACATATTAACTGCGGGCAGATGAAAACCCCGTAACCTCTTTACTTCGGTTAACTGAACAGCTTCACAGGGGATCAAATGAAATGAAAAAAAAACCCTCTTTTATCATAATGATTTTATGAGTTTAACTGGTCAAACGATCTCACAGCTACTATTCACTGCTACAACATAACATAAAAAATGCTGACGCTATTTAATAAAACCACGTGGCTGCACAAAATCAGCAGATGATTTTTTTAAAAGGCTTTCTTCTCTTTCTCTCAAATTACCATTATATCTACCAGTACACTACAAAGCTAAATATCTATATGTTCTTTAAAATAAATATGTGACAGTCTTTGAATGCCTCAGATCTTTAAAAAAACTTGCAGCTGTTTAAAAATGTGTACAATATATATACATATGTGTGTAATATGTATAAAAATTCATTCTTTTGGACAAATTCAGTGGATATATTAGTGTTTCGTCTTTTTTCTGTCATACACCATTAGTAATAAATCCTCATATTATGTTCATTTTTACACTGAATATTTCAAAAATGTTATATCAGTCAAACTTGTCAGCATTGATATATGCGTATTGTGTAACTTGTGTAATTAATCTGTATGGGAAACAGAATCATCTGTACCCATGAGACTAGTAAAAAACTGTCTTATTAATGCTGTCAACACCTTTTTTTTAATGTAGTGGATGTTATAAACGTTGGGACCAGATAAAGTTTCTCAGAGGATTGGATGGTCAACCTGTGACTTAAATATCAAGAGAAACTGACACTACCTCAGTGCTTGAAATTTTGTCCAGAACTCCTAATGCTCATAGCAAAACAAGTTGGTTCAACAGCTGGCAACGGAAAAATCTATCTTATCCACTCAAGGCAAAGAGGAAGCCATATGTAGCTCCATCTCTCTGCGTCGCTCGTCTGCGAGACAGATTGTGATAGATGCTGTCTGGCTGGAGTATCTCCATCTCTTTTGTCTGTCCCCTGTCACAGTTTAAGACAGATTGGCCAAGGGGCTCTTTGACAGGCGGCTCAGCGGGTTTCTCAGTGGGCAGGAGTGATGGACGAGGCTAAACAGGATGCTGCGTCTTTCCCTCCTGCACCTCTCGTTTCTGTTCCTGCACACTGAGGTAACCCCCCACCTGTCTGCTCACTCAGGGACAGCTCTGTCCCCACCACGTGCTCTCCAGTGAGGGAAGTGGTGGCTAAAGAGGACATCGACAGGGGACACAAAGGCCTTGTGTGCCTGACACTTCCCTGGATGTGGAGGAAGATAGAGAGGAGTGATGGGCTAATGATGTACTTACAAACTGTGTGGCAGGGGAAGTCCATCACGGCAGGAACGGAGGCCCGCGTAATGAGGAGAACAGGAAGAGAGAAAGGCCATTAGACTCTGGAGTGAGAAGTGCTGCATTCAGGTGAGATGACCTGTGTTAAGCCTTCACTTTTAGGTCACTGTTTGAAGAGCATATCTATAAATCTACCTTATCCTCACAAACATTTTGTCAGAACAGGAAACACTTAAGTCCTCCCAGCACTGAAGGGTAATCCCTTCAGTGCTGCTCAAACGTGTGATTTGCAGCCTGCTATGTGGTACACTTGGCTAAACTTCTGTTAAGTAAAATCAAGCCAGCAAAAGATCAAATATAATAATTCCCAGTGTAAAAGACACCAGCAGTCGTGTGACTTTTTGATTGTCGGTATCACTGTGCATTATCTCTGGAAATGCTTCTACCACTGCAGAGCAGGGAAAGGCTGAAGGCTAAAGAGGAACATCAAAGAGGCCTGAGGGGGAATTAGCACCTTCCCAGGGACACAACCAGCATTGTTCTACAATTAATCCCAGCCTCCTCTATTACTTTCAGATTATCTTTAAGTGGGTGAACTCTTTGTGGGGCATTAAGACTCTCCTTAATCCCCCCCCTCCCTCCCCATCTCCCTAAACTTCAATGGCGGCCGTGCTATCTTGTCCGGGTAGAGATGGCAAAGGCTTAAGGCTACTCTTAGAAGGTGGTCTGCCATGGCCACAGGACAGTGTGAGAACTGTGACACAGGGGAGGGACAACAAACAGGAGCTCAAAATCTCTTAAGCGCACAGGGAGACAAATAAAAGGATTTGGGTTGTCAGGGGGGCACAGGAGCTAAAAAGCTATCTTTCATAATCCTTTTGATAGTGGACCTTTGAAATGCGTGATCTGGATGTTTTAACACAGGGTTCTCAGAATACTATTAAGGGGAAAAAGATTGCAGCAGGATGAGCTTGTAAACGTTACAAAAGCGAAAGACAAATCTGAGTACAAGTCATTGGAGATCCATTGAGAATTTTCCCAAAAGGCGTTGGAAATGAACTTCTAATTTTTACAGGCTGCAGATAGAAGTATGACGTGTGAAACTTACACCCTGGAAAAGGTGGGCACGGTCACAGCCGGGGGCCATCGTGTGTCAAAAAGAGAACGTGAGAAGCATCAGGTCAGAAAGAGTCATGGAACGATAAACAACGACGAACACAAAGTAGATATAATACTGCAACATGCTACGTATAGGGTATCAAATACTCACTGAAGTGAAATCCTGGTTTGACCACCCCCCAAAAGATAGAACAAGAACACAAGTATTAGTGAAAACAAATATTAATTATTATTCCAGCAATTTGAAACAGATTTTTTTTCTTTTTGTTTACTCATCTTTTTTTGTTTCAGTCATTATTTATTTATGTCTTTAATACTAGAATAACCATTGAATTCTGACAGGGACAGAAACACAAGCAAGGAAGCAATCAGATTTTATCCTTACTCAAGTACTTCCTGGAACTACAGAACCAGCAGTTTTAAAGCCCCTTTTGCTCACTGCTGTAATTTTCCAGCAGATGTGACTGTGAAGATTAAAAAGACAAGACCAAGAATAGTTTTTTAAAAACTCCTGATGCTGTTATCTGTATTAATGCTGTGTGACTGATTGTTTCAGTAAACATAATAAATAATAAATAGACTGTAAATAAGACATTCTAATGTTTGAGGGTTATGTATTTATTCTTTAAGTACCAAAGGTGAGACAAATTTCCTCTAAAGCTCTTGCACTGTGATGACCAACTGTTAGCTGGAACATGAATCAGGAGGTCAGGGTGTGGATTGTCAGGAGACTCTTTAAGTACCACTAAAGTCTGTCAGGTGATGCTGCTATAAAGTAATACCTGCAAGGTGAAAACTCCTGAAAACTACAATTTTAATATAACACTTCAGTCGCACAGGGCTAGAGACCATTTGGTAAACCCCTGACAATGTCCGATCAAGAGGGAAAAATGTGTATTCCACCCGACTGGTTGGTGAGTAGTTGCTGGCTGTGACATGCTGGCTGAGCATATCACCAAAAACCTTCTTGTGTTTGCTTTGGTCACTACCAGACTGCTTCTTTGCATAAACCCACCAACTACCAACTGAAGTGTCCCTTCAGAGTAGAAATTCTGCCCTGCTGCACTTTTCAAAAAGCACAACTTTTGCAGCACTGTATACCTCTTTGCAACTGATTTTACCTAGCAACAGCCAGCAACCTCAGCAAAACTGTAATGAAATATAAATTTTTCCAGAACAACGGGTGTTCACTGACCCACCGCTAAGCCTAATATTTATTTTAATTATAGTTTAATAATGAGTAATCAGTGTTATCTGCTTCAGTAAGAACAAATCATTTAAGTTTATTACATCTCTTGTACCCTTTTTGACAAATGTCGACACTGAATATATATATGTAAAAGATGACATAATACAGAATTTCTAGCATAACTTAATTTATTCAACTTTACAAAAGTCATTTTTAAAAATCTGTCACGTTTTTACGGTGTGATGGGATGCATCATACCTTCGTGGCGCACTTGGTTTGTAGTGATGTTTAGCTGTGTGGCATGTGGCTTAGGTAACATCTACAATTACCACCATATTCCAAGATTTCCATGTAAAACGGATCTTCTTTCCATGTTGCATTGTGAGAAGACAAATTTTATTACTTCACCTGTCATAATTTAGCAGGTTAATTAACATGTGTATCTTTGTTTATACTTTTGATTGTGGGAAGTGTTATTAATTTATCAGAGATGATTTTTTCATGGGTTTCTTCATGGATTACCTTCTTAACAAGTTGACAGTCTAGCGAGGCCTCATTAAAATTTACCTTGTGCCCACTTTGTTATACTATATCTGTCCTTCACCAGTGTTACTCAATTCCAAAACAGTTTTCAATAATAGTTTTACCATTTTTTCCTTTTCTAAATAAGTCTGGAAAATGAGTTATGTGTTAAAGGGAAACTTCCTGATTGTTTGGCTGCTTGTGTTTCTTGCCCCATCAAATCCAGTGATAATAGTAAAGTGTCCAATTTGTACTAAACTGGATTTATCCTTTAAGCACTGAGGAAGAGGGCAGCACTACCTTCTTGTTTGCCAGAGAGCGGTCCTGTCTGAGCAGCTGAGAGAGGTCAGGGACTCGAGCACCGGCAGCAGAATAGATCCACTCCTTCTCTAAAGGATCCAGCTAGGACACACACACACAAACACACACATCCTGTTATGGGCTCCTTTGATAGTGCTGAGGCCACAAACCTCTAATCCATTTCCTACATGCTACTGAGTCACAGCCAGCTGACACATTGTGGGAGACGCCCATGATGACGCCGGTTTCAACAGTTTGGATTTTTACTTCTGTTGTTTGTTTAGTGAAACCACAGGGAGAGTGAATGTGTATTTACAAGACCAAATCCACGATTGACACATGTGAATGAGACAAAAAGGAAACTTGAGCCGCTCTACTCCTGAAATGTTTCACTTATATCTCTTCATTAATAATAAAGGGTTAGAAAAAAGAGCTGAGAAGCACTTACAGCGACAGAAGCAGAGCCCATACTGCCCGTACCCTCCTCGTCTTGCTCCGACTCGGACTGAAACACAAAGTCAGAAGAGTGTTACTCAGAGGTGACAAAAAGCTGAGCTCTGATAAAAGTTAACTACTGTTTCAGTCATAACACTCCCACAACATGATTTGAGATCACAGGACACACACTTTTTCACACACTAGTCACACTGCTGTGATGTTTTCCAGCCGGCGAGATGTGACCAAAGGGTGTGAGACAGATAGATAGGTAATGAGACAGCGAGACAGAGGTGACGCATTCACACATAAGGGGTAATGAATAACAATCCAATTAACAATTAACCCAAAAAACAACTCGCCTGCAGTCAGGCCATATGTTTTTGTCACCATTTTAGTGTAAAGAGGTCAAGAAGAAAACTTCTTAAATAATGAAAGCGGTGTATAAAAGTGTCATAGTGGTTGATTTATGTGTGAGAGGATTGTTCTCAGCTCACACAGAGACATCATGTTAGAACACTCGGCCCTTTCACGTCTGTGGCACAAACTGCACATGTCACTCTGCGAACACGAAAAGTGGAGGGATGATATTTATCCAGCCTGCTCCACTCTGGCACACATGCGTTTTTAGCTATTTTTGCTGGCGACCAGTAATAACAGACGGAGAAAACAAAATACCATTGTTGGGTATGTATTCAAGGGAAAGACAGAAGAGGATGAAAGAATCTGAATTTCAGCAAAGACTATTTCAGCACTGTTTTAAGCCATGTAAGCATTATTTTCACTGTCAAAATGATGGTTTTTGTTTTAATATTCATCTCACCTTTAAAATTATTCTCAAGAGGTCCAGGTGGCATCTCTAAAAGTGACCATTTGTCCAAAATCTAAATATTTATTGAAGTGCCACAGTTAAACAGGCCACCGAGTCAACAGACACTCAAGCAGCTTTGAGGATGTACTTAAAGACAGAAATGCTTTGAGCGAAAACTTCCCATTATTACATGGTTACAGTGGTATGTTTACCATCTTAGCATGTCAGTATTCTTCAAAGGATTCCTGAAGTTATTGTTAAATAAATATCTTCACATAGTTGAGGAAAGATATTTCACTTAAAACAAATGTGCCTCCACAAATGTTAACCTCATCATGGGAGTAAGAGGAAAAAGCCAACTGATTACCAAAATTAGCTGGAGTGTGAAAGCAAAGCTGCTAATTTCTACATTCTTACCCTCACCTATTGCCAGAGGCTGAGGGTAGTGACCCAAATAATATGCAAGCAGAAAAAATGAGCTTCCTTCGAAGAGTGTCCGGGCTTCGCTTAAAAACAGGGTGAGGAACCAATCATGGCAAAGCCACTACAGCAGCCAGATGACATGGATTGATGGATGAATGGGCTTGTCGCTAATCTCACTGTAAACCCAAACGTTGAAAGTACTTAAATAAACTGAGGCTACGTCCACACTAATGCATCGTTTTCTCTCCGTTTTGACCTCCCGTCCACACTGAGATGGCGTTTTCCTCAAGGAAAAACGCAGCGTTTTGAAAATGCTCTCGAAAACGCATACATTTCAAAACGGAGCTGTCCCGTCGCAGTGTGGACACTCGAAAACGCAGAGTTTCTAAAACGATGACGCATTTTAGTCATGTGATGCCATCATGTGACCAATTAAACAAAGATAGCGGAGTGCATTATACAGCAGTTGTTTTGTTTGCTCTCAATTTTGACAGCCCTAAAAAAGATTAATATCAGTCTGTACAAGCTCCAGATAGCTTTTCTTCAAATTCTTTAATGCTCACTCGCGTTAAAGAATTGGAAAGGCATTTAACATGATTTTGAATTCTAGCATTAGTCCAGTTTGTTTTAATTTTTTGGTTTCCTTTCTTGTTTCTCCTGACTTACAGCTTCTTCAACATCTTTTGTCCACTATATCTACTATCTCATCCCAAAAGTGAACAATAAATATTGAGTTTTGATAAACCTAAAAAGTGACTCTGTTGTACTAATTCCTATTAAGTTTCGTCAACTTATTCACATGGGAGACATAAATGAAAACTTTAAGTTCTAGTTCCCAAAAGGTTGATTCTGTTTATCTGGACGTAGCGTTTTCGGTGGGAGAAACGTTTCGTCACTCATCAAAATGACTTCTTCAGTCTCAGGTGACTGCAGGTTTCTCCAATCTTATAAACAGCACATTGCACAAAAACTGAAACTTGACTGAAACTAGTACCACTGAATGAACAATGGGCTGTGAGTTAGTTCCTTGATCATTAATATGCAAATTCTCATGACCACTGATCAACAACTACTGATCAAGGCCCATTGATCACTGATTAAGTTCCACTTACTAAATATTTCTGAATTTAATTATTATAACGTTTTTTTTTTTAAACTTTTGTCAGTTCTGATAAGCTTCAACTTTTAAATTCATAAACTTAAAAAACTTAAAACTATTTTTTTTGTTCTACTAACTTGTTCAGGTTTACAGTGCTGAACATAAGCATCGGGAATGATTTCAAGACTACATTCATGTCTACATCTAAAAATATATATTTCTTTTTAGAAATTATATTTTATTAATTTCGATCCAAAAGTTTGTGTCAGTTGTCCTGATAGATGTAAGCTGTTTTTACACATTCACTTTTTACCATTTCTGGAGAATCAACATTTTCCACAAATGTCCTTTCTCACATGATTCACACAGCAGGGAATGTCTTCAGACACATTTGCACTACTAGAAAATACTCCTTTAAGTTTAGACGATGGAGGTGCATTGACACATTATTACCAGCAATTTGGCATCTCACAGATTTTGTACCAGAGAAGTGATGGGTTAAAGAGAGGCTAATATCAAATGTGACTGCTTCAGCATTTGCATACTTCAGTCAGGTGACATCTAGAAAAGCTCAGGGCTGCACTGCATGTGCGAATATGAGCTTACAGGTATGTCAGTCTGGATCATAGTCGTACAATGACTATGTCATTCACAGTGTGACTAACAAAAATGGCATTTAGCCTTTAAATTCTTGGTGTGATTGTATTTAGAGTCAAAATTAAGTCTTCATTAGAACTGTATCCAGCACATCACCTTTGCCTCCCCTTCCACTATTCCCAGCAGGAATAACTCTCTGTATTTTATTTTATATAAGAACATTCAAAGATAAACACTTTTGATAAAGACCCAAGTGTTTTCACCCCAAAATAAACTTTTCGGTACTCTCTGAAGCATAAACTAATGGAAACTACCATTTCTTAAAAACTTTATCGATTTATTTTTATCTCTCCAATGCACATGTCAGCACTGATAAATCAGCTTTTTCAGTTGAGCTCTAATTGTAATCCATTGTGACCAACATGAGTTTAGCAGATCTGCCCTACGGAGAACCACATGACACACTAAAACCTCTTGATGTGGAGCCACTCCTGCCTTAGCGCTTCTTGAGAAGCGGGCCAAATTTCGACAGGTCTGAGAACAGATTATAAGGTAGCACAGACATTTGGGTAATGTCTGTGGGAAGAAAATCAGATTGGACATCAACTTTACACCCAGCAACTTTGTGGCGCAGCGCCATGATGTTAATTTTTTTAGTGGATAAGACAACAAAGCGATGATGGTTTCCTCCCAAATGCTTCTGGGAACTGTGATAATCTAAATATCTTTTTCTGTTCTAATCCAAGAACCAAATATAACAGTTGGCAGATGGTCTCTGTAACATGAAACAACTGTCAACACTATAATAGGTGTACTTATATCAAAGTTTGTAGTGGCTACCACCATAAATAAACAACATAAGGCTCATTCTATTTATCTAGACGGAGCGTCCAGCATCAACTTTCTAGGATTTCCTTACCTGGATGATTGAGCATGCATCAAGACACTTTAAATAAACACACCTAATCTGCTTCAAGTCCTACATTAACACACTCGCGCATCAACACATTTCATCTATGTGTTGTGCAGGCCATCGAAAGTCCCTGGGATGAATCCCCATGTCTTTAATGGACACATGATTATTATCTTTCTAATGAGGTTCAACATGTTGCTGCTTACCATGATAAGAGGGCTTAGTTTAAATGCAGATTCTCCCCCGACTGATTCCCCTCCCTCTCACATTTAACATAGTGCAGGTTACAAATCCAGTTAATTTACTTGGCACCACCTGGTGGGTGAAAGGAGTCAGTGTTCCCCATTTCCCCTGTAGTCTTTTCATTCCTCTGACAAAATATGGTGAAAGAAGCTAAATGTTGAGAATGAACCTGCAGTGAATGTCATTCTGAAAGGCCTGCAGCTTTTATCAAAAGGGTGTTACAATTATTTTAAGATCTTCAGATACAAAAGGTCTCAAATTAACCAGATACCTAAAACTGTATATAACAACTAATGCACAGACATAAGCCTCTCCAGCAGTATTAGTTCCAGTCTAAACTCTTTTTCACACAATTACAGACTCTGGTTTCTACCTGGTGTAAAATTCTTGTGACAAAATTCTTTTGCAAGTTATTACAAAATAACTTTTTCATTTTCTATTTTGAATTCTTCACTGCCAACAATTCTCTTACAGTCTGGATTCCTGCATGTGTTGTTTACATGGCACAGGTTCAATATTAACCATAAACGGGCAACTTTTTGATATTACAACTGAAGCAATCTTACAAGGTGTTTTTTAAAAGAAATGCAGACTTGCAAACGTGCCCAGCTTTTTTAAATGTGTTTCTGGCAATTATTTTCATTTTCTTTTTACACTGCACCTCAGTTTTCCTGGAAACGTGACCGTCCAGCACACACGTCTCTGCTAGTGAGTGGTGGTGCATTTTGCAGGTGTGTGAAAGGCACCGATGGTACTGTTCTGTGCCAGGAAATACCAGAACAAACACTGCCTCTCAGTTAAACAAACTGTCACCTTTGACCCAGAATCTCTTTCCAGCTCATCCTCTGCGTTGCTTTGCTCTGGGGCTTCATGGATCTGGATGGCAGGAGGTGGCCGTGGAGAGTGGTGCACAGGGTCTGCTCCTTTTCGCTGGCCCTACAGGAGCACAGATATAGTGTCTGATAAACTTTGTGTGATCCTAATTTGTGAGCTGAGTGTTTACATGCCAAACATTCAGCTGTGTCGAGTGTTGGTTAACAGCCAGAATTAGCATTTTGCTTGCTTTTTTTTCCTTCACCATCTGGTGTGGGCAGATAATGTTTACTTCAGTGCCTGCTCAGACTAATCATGTGTGAAAATACTAAAAGCAGCATAGCATAAATGTAATTTTATTGCATGAACAATATGGTTGGATGATGACTATAAAGTTATGGAGTATAATGTTTGTTGACAGTTGCTTGTATGCATTAACCTCCTAGGACCTGCCGTCCACATATGTGGACATCACATTTTGGGTTATTTAGACCAAAATACTCAATTTTGCTCTTCAAGGGTCTGATATCCATTTACGAGGACATTATACTGCTACTGTTCTATCAAAATTTTAAATGAATATCCTCATATGTGGCTCTGATTTTTCATAAAAACAAAAATAAGGTAAAAAAAAAATTCTGGTAATTCTTTGTTTTTACATTTATCGGGCCCCAATATGCCCAAATATCAAAGAGAAATTAAAAATGCATGCCGTGGAAGAGTTCGGGTCTTAGGAGGTTAAACAACTATGCCCTTTATGCAAAGACAGAAGGCCTTGGACATTGCTTATTCTTAGATTTGCCAAAACAAAAAAGCTTTTTATTCTCTCACACAGCTGCTCTGTCAGTGAATGCTGACACTTGCTAAGATTAGAGGGGGAAACAACCCGAAGCACTCGAACAGCAACGCCCTTGTTTAGAAATAAGTGTGTCACTAACATAAAGAGTAGCCACGGAGTACTGAGGCGAGAACAAATTCAGCGATTTACACTTTAGCACCCAGTGTTGTAGCCTAACCACGCCCTGTCTGTCCCACAGTTTTTCTGGCTTTCGCAATGAGTAAAGAATAGTGTGCTGATTTCAAATTCACCTCTGCTGTGGCGTCAGCCTCTCCACATGACATTGGCTCATCTTGTTCCTCCTTCTCACGAGGAGTAGATGTCGGGGCGTCTGTCACTTCCCACTGCACTGTGGATGTCGTTCTGGCCGGACTCGTATGCCTCTGTCGGTCTCCATCTGGCCTGAGACTCTTGGCCTCTCGCTCTTGCACCACGTTCCTGTATTTCTTCTTGAGGATAAGATATTTCTCACCCTGTAAAAGACAGTGAAACAGTACAACATCCATGTTAAATAAAGCAGGAAACGGTATTACCACACAATCAGTTGAATTTTAGAAGCACTTGCTGTAGCTTCTAACTAAAAACCATTAGATACATTAAAGTAATTGTGTGTTAATCATACTCATCAGTACGCCTTTAATCATTTTGCTGGACCTCACATCTTTAATGCCCTTTGAACCCAATTATTAAACATCAAAAGCTGAGTTAGCTTCTTTGAATTGCCGCTGAGGTGATCATTCAGCTGCTTGATTAACTGATCTAATCTAATTCCTCAGTGTGAGGATTTGTTACTTTTCTCTGTTGTATCTCAGTATTGAAAATCATTGGATTTTGGACTGTTGGGCAGATAGAAGATAAACAGTTAAAGATACTAACCTCAGACACTGTTTACTGCTGAAACAGATTAATTTATAACAATCCTTAGCTACAGGCTTACTATTTAAATAAATCCTGTTGGAATTTTAAACAATTTTTTTGTTGCATCAACTGAAAAAACTTAGTCCAGGTTACACAAATCTAAGCACTGTCAAGTCTATAGATTTGATCATATCTTACGTAGGTTCCCATATGGAAAAGAAATAGTAAAAACTTATATGATTTACTCATGAAAGTGGCCACTTTCTCATTACTTTCATATATTCGTTTAGTAAGTATCCAAAACATACAAGTTTCATTATATAATTTTTCAAGGGATCTTATATGTGTTTCCACTCTTGTATGCTTTTCATGCAAGTTTCACACAAGACAGATACAAACTTTATAAGATTTATATATATCTTTTCCATATGGGTTAGTAAAGTATATGATGCCAAGATTCTGATGGGAAAATCAATAGTACTCTCACATCTATCTACAGCTGGCATCATTAGACGAAAAGTCCATAATAATCTCTTAGCAGGCCATTGTAGTGGGGGTAAAATCACCAGTACAAATTACCATCATGAAATGCATGGCACTTAATTTCAGAAAGCCACAGAGAGCAACAAGTCCATCTTCAAATGATGCTGACACAAAATATGCTTGTTCAGTGGCAACTAAAAGTTACTCATATATCAACAGTAATTTCAACAGAAAGCTTAGCAGTGCTAACATAAGGCAGCATTAGCCTTTATCGTGTGTTGGACCCATGGTTTTTAACTGCTGTGCTGTGAGGTAAAGAAGGCCTGCTGAGGAAGCCAGCCAGGCTGATGAAACAGGATTTAAAAATGTCATGATGACAGTGCTTCTGACTTAATTAAAAAATGTTTGTAGCTAGGTACTTAATTAACATAAAAGGAACAGGAAATGGCTGTTATATGTCACATCACAAAATGCATCATGAAGCTAACTTTGCATTTCAACCTACTATTATTATTAATACTTTATCAACGTACTGCAATTTTAGCTTTACAGTTTCATTCATTCCTTCATTTCTTTAAATTATAAAGATATTATCAAGAAATGCACATTATTTACAATCACAGTGTGCCTTAGTGATCACTTTTTGATCTCTCAAAGCGGGGGGGGGGGGGGGGGGGGGGGTTCAGAACAGATCTGGTCAGTACTGTACTATAAATATCTGTGTAGTTTAGAACAGACTGGGGGAGCTGCAGGAGGAGGGCTCATCTAGATTAGATCTAGTACAGCTTTAAGTACAAAGTTAAACCCAGGACCAAATTAGTTTCTTTACAAAAAATTACAACATGCTCTGTCAAAAGGCATGAAACTCCACAGTAGGGCATTAATTAACCTTTTATATCTATTTTGTTTAAATCTGATAAACATAAATGTAAAAACGGCACATTGCTGTTTTACAGGGATTTGCATTTTGTAACTGCATTTGCCAAAAGAAACTGTTAGAGCCACAAAATTTGTTTTTAAACGTCTTCTTTTTGCAAATTTACACAGGTTTGATATTTTGTCATTTACTGAACTTTAAAGCTGCTGATAGGTGTTTCTTTTTAAACAGTGATCAGTGAGCTAAGATAAGTCTCCAGACCTCCCTCTGTATCTTCACATTTATCACACAGATAAGCATGCTATTCATTTCAAACTGTTTCTTCAAGAAAGAAACATCAAATCTATAACTCAGATGAGTTTACTCTGTTTATTCTTGCAGGAATTTTTAGTCTACATATGAGAACGCTTCATGGAAATAGTGTCTAGAAACACAAACTGCAGCTGTGTCCCCTGGGGGAAACCAGTGGGTACAAACGGTTCTACAAAACACAAAGATTGAACAGACTGGACAACCCCTTGTTCAGTCACAATAGTTCCGCCTTTCACAGCATGGCCTCTGTGTAAGAAGTATGACTGGAAAATCAATGAGAGCATAACTTTTCCCAGAAAAGGTAAAAATATTTGAGTAGTTTACTTACATTCTCAGATTTCACCACAGCGATTCGGTCAATGATGAGCTTGAATTCCTCTCGGTATTTGGCTGCAAAGGAAAAAATATTTGAGTTCAAAAACAGGAAACTAAACATAGTTTCTAATGTTTTTTTAACATTAAGTGGTACATGAGTGCTTCCAATACTCAAAAAGTCAAATAAGGATGGAAAAAAGGACACAAAACGCTGTTGTAGTGATGTGGATGCTGGACGTAAGACAATAAGAAGAATGTGTTTTGCGTATATAGACCTTAAGATACCCAAAGATTAGATGCACAATAGATGATATTTATTAAACAGCACAATAACGGAGCTGAATATATTTCTAGTGTTTATACTAGATGTGTTGTTTGTAAGTTGCAGTCTGCCGGTAAAGCTGTTGGGTTCTGTTACTTTATCTGAAGTAAGAAGACAAATGAGGTTTGGATGAGAACATTACTGGCAGAGCAGTTGTTTTACAATCTTCAGTTTAAAGAAAGAGAAAACACGTTCCCCTCCAGCCTGGCCAAATATGTAAACAGAATTTAACTTATCCCTTAGGCCAAAAACTCGAGGCACTTGAAAACCTACAGTGAATCTTTCCTGTGAGAACCAAACAAAGTGACGAGCTGACAGAGCTGATCAGATAAAGCTTCCCGCCCTTTGTTTACACCAGTGAGCAGATATCAGGCTTGTGCAGAAAGTGTGATTAAAAGCTAACACTAGTCATCAGGCAGCCAGGATGGCTTCGCAAACATAAACCTTTCCAGACGTAGGTATTCCATTCACGCCAAGGTGTTTATATAAGTATGCGGCTCGGGACAATTGGAGCGTTTCCTTTTCCTCATGTGGACGGAAAGAACATTTGTAGGGAGACAGTTGCAAAGTTCGCATTCTCAACAACAGGAAATCCAAAGGAAGTGGCCACTTACATCTGCCTAAACAAAAGAATTCCTTGCATGGCACAGTGGGTAATATCGTGTATGTGCTAGTTACTTGTTAGCCAGAGGTCTGCAAAAAACAAGCAACCCACACACAAACTCACTTTCATGTACCCCCCTCCCTTCAAACACTGCTACATTTTTACCAGCTGCCCCAGATTTGTTGTCTGATTAAAAAAAACACACAAAAACGCCCCCATTAGAGGTCTACATCCAGTCATGCATGTGGACTTAATTATGATTAAAACACTATCGCCACAATTACACGAGGAAAAGCTGCAACCGAATGCCGCGACAGACTTTAAATGTGTGGGAAGCACTTTTCTAATTGGACAGCGATGTCAGATGGCAGAGCATCAAAGCAGCTCTCTAAACCTCTGTCAACAACTGCAGTGCTGATGCAGCATCTGGACAGTGCATGCTGGCAACTGCAATGCAAGGTCACTCTGGATAATCATTTGAGAAGGTTAAAATATGTTTGCATTTCCAGGCAGTCACAAAAGTAAAATCACTGCTGAACAGGGACTAGATACAGCATTACAAGCTCATTGTTTGCCTTCGTGAGACGTGCTCTTACTCTCAGCTGTTAGTTTAGTAGGCACACCTACATAAAAGAGATGTGCTGCACAGCTTTTGAAAAGATAAAATAAAAACAAATAATCCTCCTGTTAGAGAAAAGAGAAAAAATATTCATAAACCTTAACGTGCTATTAAGCTGATACGTCGTGCTGCAGCTTCATGTGGTCTGATATAACCACTAACTTCAGGTGGTTTCAAGTGACACCTTTAACTGTGTTTATGTCACCAAACCAGTTTGATGTGCACGTTTACTCCTGGTGCTGCCACTCTATGACACAGACGCCTTTTATTGTTTAGTTCTGAACTCCCTGAGCTGTTAAATCTTTGCTTTATCTGTTTACACAATACACAAAAACAGTATGAGATGTTGCTTCTGCTATTTATATACCTGCTGGTATGTATGTCAGTTAGTCACACCTACATAGAGTCTGTTTCTTTTGTCTGTGACTTTTGTCTGTGGTCTAACAAAAATTAAGCCAATCATATTTGCCAAGAGATCTTCCAGAGGCCACTTTAGCAAGCCATTCTCCAGAGACCCATATGTTAAAATGCCACAATTTACTGCTGAAATAAACATGTTTACAGTCTTGAACAAAAGTGGTATTGTTATTTATAGCTAATTTTCCCCTTCATGACCACTGTACAGGGAGTGAAATCTTCTATAACGCAGCCATATGAATCTAACAAATAAGAAATCTGAAAAAAATGAATGAAAATCCATCTTTCCAAATTTCTTTTCCTTCTGCTAGAGTTGACTGTCAAGTATCTGTGTCTGCGCAGTGCTACCACACAGTCTATGGCAGCATGTTAACCAAGCCATTGTAAGGAACTGTTGGCCAATAAGTTCAAAGCTATGGGTATTTTGGGCGTGTCAACGAAGATGAAGCTTAAAACTTGTAAGGTTTTGAAAGTGACTGCTTATGAATGTGCTTCTATGTAAAATTGTTTTTGCATAGGTAATTATCAATTGATTTTTCACTATGTAGCTATGCTGAGTGTAGTCAACCCTTTCAAAACTGCTCCAACTACGTCTTCATCCTCTCCATGGGTTATTGATGTCATTGGTTGAAGGTAACCCATGGCAGATAATAGTTAGTTCATCCAGTCAGTAAATATACCAATTAAATTATGGACCGATTATAGTCATAACCCACAGTCTGCAAAACATGGACATGGATGCAGTGAAGCCAATGCAGAAGCATCTTTTTAATGGCCAGCAGGAGGTGGCTCATCTGGCAGCAAGTGCACTTAAGGACATGGAAAAAATAAGTATAATAAAGGGTTTGAGGCTTCATAACACAATTGCACAGTGGATGACTTCATGCTGGTTATGTCCATCTTTATATATAGGCTATCACCATACTAGACCAAATAAGGCAGTTAAAGCAAACCTTCTGTTTGCCACAGGCATGCGGTATATTTTAATGCTTAAAGGTTTGACTTTTTCAAATAATTTGTAGCTAAAATGTTACCTTTTCTCTCTACAGTTCTGATATCTTCTATGAAAGTAAGGTTCTCCGTCAGAATGTTCTTTTAGCTAAGCATATCTATGAGTACACAGAGTTACACAACTTTACTCCCAAACACTTTTTTTCTGCAGAAACCAAATAACAGAAGAATGGTGGTGTCAGCAGTGACTCAGGACATGATTGCATAAGCATCTGTAGAGTAGGTGGGTGGAGAAGAACAGGGGAAAGATTACATCTCTATGGCAAATACACTGATTCTGGGCTCAAATGGTGCATAACAGCCAAGTAATAACTAGTTATAACCACTGGTCGTTTTTATTTCTGAGGAGGAGCCACGGGGCCTTCTTGTGACACTGCATAGTGACATGCTTTGTTGATGGGGTGGCTCGGGTCCTCTGTTTGAGTTAGAAACGTGCCCGAGGGAGGAAATGACACAATTCCTGCTGAAACTCATTGGAGGGGCTTTTTAATGTAAACCAGATGTCTCCTTTCTAACTGAAAACAATGAAAACGACCCCAAAGCCGTTTGTTAAAGCAGACAAAGGGGATGTTGCCTGTTTAAAGCACAAACAAACCAAAAGATAAATGTTAGTCTTATTATGAGGACTGTCATACTAACACGAGGTCAGTTGGTATTTTGCCATCCCGCTCTAATGATGCAGCACGACCTCATCTCATTTCATCTGCCCGGTTTTTTTCCGCCTAATATTTCCACTGAGTTAAATCCACGATGCAACCTCTGGTTACTTACCACGTAACTGCAAGTCACTGTGCCCAATAAAAGGCTTAAATGTCCTCAGTATATCTGCATTTTTGACTCTGCCTGAGTCGCCCCCGGCGGAGTAGAAATAATCCAGCAGCGACTCTTCGCTCACATCACTCATCTCAGCTCAGTGTTTGGAGCGTCTCTTACCGGCCAGGATGGGTTTTTTCTTAAGCGAGTAATCTAGTCTTTTAGGGGTTTTTCACTCTGCCACACCGCTCTCCTCCTGGCTAATTTGTTGTACTACATATGTAAAGTTCACTCCACCCAGACGAGCTGACCGCTGCTGCGCCTCCTCCCCCGTTAACCCTTTAAAGACACACGTCTTCATTTTCGAACTCCGCGTTTTCTGTGCCAACGGTGAAAAGGAAACATTCAGCTCCTTTTGTTGGAGTAGAAGAACTAATACTGGGCTCTAAGATACTTCATGACAAGTACAATCACTGTGCTGAAAAGCCAGTGTATGGGACTATAATTAGGTGGATAGACGTTTTAAAAGTTAACGTATTTAATGCAAAAATAGTCCTTTTCCACTGTTAACTTTACTGATGCAGATATGTTTAAGCAGTAACTCCCTGCTGCATTTGCGTGACATGCAGCTGTTATGTGAGGACTGCAACGATTATTTCCATGACGTGCTGATTTGAGGGAAAGAAAGAATTATCGCGATGCTTTAAAAAACAGTCAAATCTGTACACTGAATCAACAACATGTTGATTTAAAGTCTGATGTGTGTAGTGTAATGGTTTGTTGACTTAAACTTGCAACACGTATATTTTCATTAGGTAAAAATCTTATAACACATCCTCAAAAATAGATGATTGTAGAAGTGGTTCCCAGGGTTTTTGGCTTGTGACCTTTCACAATAAGACTTGTGTCTGCTTCAGGACCCTTAATGCTTTTCAGTTGTCTGTGACTGTTTAGTAGTAGAAACTATCCGGGATGTTTCATTTAACTAGCTCACAGAGGTCCAAAAAGATGGAAATCCATGATATGTTCAAGAAAGCTGGGATAAGAGACGTTTTAAAGAGAAGGCTGCAGAATTTAGTTTTTTCTTTGTTTCTTCATTAATGATCTCACAATAAAAGAAGTAATATACATTATTTGCTATCTAATAATGAAAAGCATGAAGATATAAGTCAAAAGGGCCATACTCATACTATCTCCAGTTCAGGACTTTTACTTGAAATTGAGCATTTTGCATTTTTAGTACCTTACCTACGTGAAGGATTTGTGTACTTCTTACACTACTGCTATGTTGACCACACAATCCCAGACAGTAGCAAGGTGATAAATGTATCGCCAGCTGTTCTCTGGTGGCATAAAATAATTCCACAAAGACGTGGCATATGCTCTGGGATCAAATTTCTTTATCCTCATCAAACTTGTGTTGTTTTCTAAATTGAAAGAGCATAAGGTCCCACTTTCACGCAACAGAATAAACTCCTCACCTCAATAATTGTATCAGCGTATAAGAAGCTTATTGTAATTACAATATTGTCTTCTTAGGGCAGCAGCCTAGAACATGAAATACAAATCACTCATTTCTAAATTGAATGGAAACCCGTTCAAAGCAAAGCAATACTAGAGGACAGAGGGATTAAAATGTAAGTCCGGTACATTTAATATTTACAGCACAATCACACAATTAATCTGACAATGTGTTCTGTGTTTAATACCTGAACCGACTGGTGTCCCATCTTTATCAGTGGTGTGAGGGGGGGATGGGGATGGGAGTCACTGTTTACTTGTGACCCAAATGCAACCCATCATGCAGATTTGGTACTTTAACCAATGACAACTGTTAGTTTTAAAAGCGGATTGGTTTTTATTTAGCTCCTCTGTGGTAAATGTGGTGTTGACACCTGAATATAAGTTAGGGCTTCTGGCATATAAAAGCTCATAAAAAAAGGTCAAGCCCCAGATGTTGGCAATTTATTTACCCACCTGCAAATGTTTTCAACCTGCACTCTTTTAATGGACTGTTGCAGTAAAAGTGCCGAAGTTTATCATATTGCTTATATTTTAAAGCAAAAATTAGAGATTAAATACTTATACAATATGCAAATATACTCAAGTAAAATGAAAGTACCTTAAAGTTTTTCTGAAGTTCAGTAGAATATACATGGACTGAGTTCTCTTGACTGTGGAGTCTATTTAAGCTACAGTCAAGTTCAAAAAACCAGTGTGAGATGATCTGAGCTTAATGACATGATGCTTCATCCTACTGGAAGCAGACATCGGAAGATGGGTACGGTGTTGTCATAAAGGGATGGACACGGTTAGCAACAATAGGTAGGCTGTAGCATTAACCAGTAACTAGTTTATACAAAGGAGCTCAAAGTGTGCAAGGAAAATAGCCTCCACATCATCACACCACCACCAGCAGTCTGAACCACTACCCGATCATTGTCGCAGCAGAAATTGCAACATTGTCCAATGTTTGTTTTTCCAATTGTACAGTTTTGGTGAGCTTGTGTGAAATGTAGCCTCAGTTTTCATTCTTAGCTGACTGCAGTGGCTCATATGGTCTGCTGAGTGTCCTCTGCATACCTTTGTTGTAACAAGTGGTTACAACAACACTTACTATATTGCTTTTTTTATTGTGCTTGTCTTTCAAATAAACTCATGTGTTCTCCTGTAATCTAACACTGAACGTTTATAGTGGCAGATAATTATTAATTGACTCATTCCTCATAGATCATTTATTATTTAACCTCCTGCAACAATTCCAGGAAGTCCAGAGTCAGGCGGGTTATCATAAAGAAGTTCATGGTGACATTAGTATAAAAAGATTGCCTCCAGGCATTGAAATAAAGGAGCAAGACTGTTTGTTTGTTTTTTTAAATTATGAGAACAGTAGACTATGATGAAAAACTAAATATTTTTAACAATGCTCTCCCAAGTTCTTCAAACAATTTTTCACAAGTAGGCTGCCGTCATCTCTGCTGCTGTCTGCAGCTTTTCCTATCAGATTTTTCCTTTCTATTGAAATGCTTTGATTCATCATTCTGCCAACAGCCAGCCTTTTTATCAGTGACCTTGTGTGGGTTACAGGCCTTGCGGAGGATGATGATCATGAGCATCACCTGAATAACTGTCACCCTTCCCTTTGTGGCTGCATGTACTGAACTAGTCTGAATTAAACAGTGTATTTATAATGTCTGAATCATAATGTATACAAACCTGATTTATACAAACGTGCGACCTTTATCCAGCGCTGGATAAAGATCAGTATTCATTAATACTATAGTAACACTGTCTCCTTCTCTCTGGGTTTTACACAGCTGTGACTGTTAGCTAGCTAATGAGCTAAAGTCAGCGATGTAGATAACTGGGAAAAGTGAAAACTTCAAGGTTCTACTCAGGTATAGACAGGAAGAAATCATTCTGGGACTCTAATAAGTTCTTTAATGGCTGAGATGGAAGAACAAAACAGCAACACGTTAACCCCTACTGTTGAAGTTCCTGTATGAACTGAACAACTCTAAATTCAAGGAAAAGCTGAATTTGTTTTCTTTAAAGCTCAGATGGAACTTGGCCTGAACATTCAGACTGCATTCTGGACTTTGTCATGCTGGTACATGGAGAGAGGTACTGAGCACAGCTGTGTGCACACACAGCATGTCTCTTCATGCTTGCTCCTCCCCTGGCCTCTTGTGTCACTTAGTTTTGCCTTATTATCGTCTTATTTGTTGAAATTTAGGGTCTGTGAGCACAAGCAGAGGTTTTTGCTTGGAAAGTAACTGTGGCCTCCTTTTCAGAGGCTTCTCTAATATTTAAGGGTCGTGAAATATGTCAATCTTTTCTCCCCTTATCCTTATTCACTTAGCTGCTGTTTACAGTTTAAAGTTATCATCAGGACAAACACTTCTAATTATTCTTTGCTCCTCATTTTCTTTAAAAGCAAGAGAAGACAGAACAGATCCAGTAAATCTTTAAGTTTGGTATAGTAATCTGTCTTGATCTATTTTTATTTGAATGTTTTATTCTGTGTTTTATTTATTTCTTATATGGGGGAAAGTCTTGCCAGCCTTGCGCTGAGGGCTGTGGTCATCCATCTGTTTTGCTCCAATAAACCCAAATTTCCAGGATACCTTCTTTAGATCTGTTCAGTTTTATTCATATAGCATTACTTAACAGTAAATAAATCTTGTCTCAAGTCACTTTATATGGTAGGATAAAGACCCTACCGTGTTAATCTAGGTCAAATGTTCACTTGGATTCACTGATGAAGTAAATGCAATTTGGTAATCAAAGGTGAGTTGACTATATACGCAGACTCTGTCATGGTTGGACAAACAAGGATGCAAACAACAACTTAACTGTTTGGCTGAGACAAAACAACAACAGGGCAGTGATTATAGCTTAAATGTACTCAGGAGATTGTTAAATATGCAAATATTGTTAAATATTGTTACATTTTTTGTCAATGTTTGCAGGTGTCCTGTTTGAAGAAAACACATTTAGATGAGGACAAACTGATTTCAAGGAAAATAAAAATGCTAAAAAGATTGTGAGTTATTTTGTTAATATATTGGCTGTTTGGTCATTTTATGATGAGATGGATTCTGTCATTATATTTAAGTATAGCTTTTGTAGAATAAAAGGATATTTAACAGTAGCGTAGCGGCACTGTTGTCTCCTAAGCACAGATTAATATAAGTTTAAATTCAAAAATTTTCAACCAAACGCTGTATTGGGTTTTAATTATATAGAAATTTGTGGCTAAGGATATAAAAAAGTACTTTAAAAAAGTTACAGACAGTGAAAAGAAGTGGCTGTAAATAGTATTATAAACAGAATTTTCCATTAATGGTAGTGAAAATATACTGTAAATCTAAAAAAAGTCGGTGAAGTTCCGTAAAAAACAGTTTTTCTACATTTTTCTTTTTTTACAGTGTAATATGTGCCACTGGGACACATAGTACGGTGAGTAAGCCAGAGCTCTGTCAGGAGAAACCTGACATAAAGAAGAGAAACCATATTTTTTTATATTGGCCTCTCTTCAATGGCTCCCTGTTAAATCCAGAATGAATCCAATTTAAAATCTTTCTCACATACAAGGTCTTGAATAATCAGGCCACAAATTTCAGGTACTATAAGGTCCTCAAGATCTCACGAGAGCACTTTGCTGTCAGACTGCTTGTTTACTGGATCTAGTTTGCCAGATCATTGTTCCACAGACAATGGCAGGTCGACCCTTCAGCTTTCAGGCCTCTCTTCTGTGGAACCAGCTTCCAGTTTAGATTTGGGGGAAAGTCGCCTTTTCTGTTTTAAATTTTTAAAAGTTTAAAACTTTCCTTTTAAATAAAACTTATAATTGGGGCTGGATCAGATGACCCTGAACCCTCCTGTAGTTACACCGCAATACACCTAGGCTGCTGTGGTCTTCCCTGTGTTTCTTCTTCACTCGCCTCTTTTCACTTTGTGTGTGTTTATATAGCATCTTGTTATTATTAATCTATGGCTCTCTTCCACAGTGTAGCTTTTGTCCTGTCTTCCTTCCCTCATGCTCGGGGTTTCTTCCTGTTAAAAGGGAGTTTTTCCTTCCCGTTGTTGACAAATGCTTGTTCATAGGGATTGTCTGAACCCCCACTGTTGACAAACTAGTGTAGGAAAGTATTTTATGGTGGATAAATTCTATAAAATTCTATTAAACAATAGTTTAATGGTTTCATTATTTGTGATTTGTAAGCATTTATAAAGTTAGTTTGCTAGCTCATTGTTCCACAGAGTGGACCTCATGCAGCCCCTGTTTTACAGCAAGGAGTTTTACAAATAACATATGGACGTCCTTGTTGCTATTTGTCTACTTAATGCGGTTTCCAGGGGTCCGTGAGAGCAGAAAAGTACCAGATGTTCCTTTGCATCATCTGAAGGTCACAGGCATCAGTCTAGTGGCGTTGGTTGTGATCGAGGGCAGATGTTCCCAGGGTTATCCATTCCATATGGCTGCCACTCGTCCACTGGCCTTTTCACAGCACAGCGCTTGTAAACACGCTTCAGTTTGCTGTTCTCTTTTTTTCTGACCCTGTAAAACATGTCCTAAATCCAATCACCTAGTCCCTTTAGAGGGGATGATGTTGATGAATGGAAATGTGTAGTGGTAGTAGTGACCTATAAGCCCCTATTGAGATTACAGGCAGGCAAGCAGCCAGCCAGCCAGGCCTGGTCAGACCACTGGGAAACGGCTAGAGCTTAAAGAGGGATTGTTTAGATAGACAATAGTGTCTACCTGGTTTTAATCCCCGCTCAGAAAGAGTACAGAGGATTGGCAGAGTTTAATAAATGAAAGTGCTCCTATAATCAGGATTTGCCAAAGTGCCCCTTTGTGTTAATCGGACATTTTTTACAGCATGGTTTTTGACATCTGCCACAGCAAGTGGTGTTAACCCTCTGCTGCCCCAGCTGTACGCAGCACATTTGCACCAGACTTCATGCAGAGAAAAGCAAAAAGGGAGAAGTAAGTAAAGTTACACCGTTTAGTGTTTATGCACATTTCTGTTCTGTTCTGTACTTTAAGAGATGGCACAGAAATGTTTCTTCATAGCATCTTTATTCAACGATTGTTGTTAAAAAGGCCTAATGCGGGTGTGTTGCAACATCCCTTTTTTACCTTATAACTTGTTCATATTTTATAGTGCGTCATAATGTACTTGCATGTACTCTATAGGTTTCAGACAGATTGCAGCCATCATGGCACAACCTCATTACTTACTTAGCAGAGGCTAATAGAACTGGGATGTGTAATTACTTCAGAGCTAAAATAGAAAGCTGCATTTTATTTAATTAAAGTTCAGCGTATCAGCAGTAAAGCATAATAAAATTGTTTTAAAATCAAGGATTACAACAGTAAATCCCAGTGGGCCAGATGTGAGAATGGGAGGGGCCGCTGCATTCTGGGACCAGATTAAACAGAAAATCCCACAGGGCCGCACTGTCTTTTTCCTGCAGCTTAGGGGCTTGTGTGGATTCAACATGCTGTAATCCACCGATTAGCTGATATAATCACCTGTAAATACACCTTGGCCGGGACGTTACTCTCGGCCATTAGGCTCTGGTCTAATGCTCCACATGTTCATCGGACCGTTTACTGTTGAGACGGGTCGGATTTCACCTCATCTGAACTTTCTGGGAATTTCAAGCAGACGGTCGGCCCAGACAGACAGCTGTACTCGCTATGTGATCCAAATGAGTTCCCAGAAACCTAACTGGAAAATATAAATGCTCTTTGACTCTAAGTTAAACCCAAACTAAGTAGAATACAAGTGGTTTGAAGCAGCATTATAATTCTACTTTGTCTATTTGCCTATAAATTTTAAACTTTTTACTCTTTACTCAAAGCACATTTCAACACTGCATGCTAATACTTGTAATTACAATAAATGTTAACATTTTACATTCAAAACTAGTTCAGTATTTGTGGTTTGTGCTTTCCCATTATATTTACGGTACTAAACCAAAGCTGAAGTTACAGGTGAAAAGGTAACGCTTACACAAACTTCAGAGAAAAGTAAATCACACAGTAAATTTTGGCCTTGTGCTCTAATGGAGGTCACTGGGCAGAAACGTCAGCACACGTTGGCATGGCCAGAATAAGTCAAATAAACTTCAGTCTGTGACCTTTCTCCTGAGATTTTGCGTAAGTTTTGGTTATGCAGCTGTCATAAAGATGTGTTTTTGTCACTATATGACTTTATTTAAAATAAAAATTTATGAAATATTCAAAACATGAACAAAATTGATGTAATCAACTGTAAAGCAACTACAGCTTTGGGATAAATGTACAAGAGTCCCTTCTTAAATGTATTACTGTAGAAGTACACAATAGTGTGGTTGAATTTAACAGTGTGTTTTAAAAAAAACTTGTCTCCAGAGATAATTTTACTCAGGTATTAAAATTAATTATTAATTAGCACTTATATTTTTAAAAGTACTATCGTTTAAAAACATTTCAGAGTCAGATAACCTCTTAGTAAGTACTTTTATATTTCTGTTATTTGCTTCGAACGGTATTATTGCAGTGTGTCTGCAGTGCAGTGTGTCATTGCACTGTATATATTAAAGTTCTTATGTAATCTAAATATGCCAATACGTCGTCTGCCACTGCTTACTCACTGCTCGGCTGATCTTATATCAAATAAGTCGATGTAGTGAATTGCTGCCACACACAGCGGTGATCCGTCTGGTGTAATTTGCCCCTAAATGTTCTTTCGCCACCTGCTGTCTGTGCGTGGTTAAAAACACAAGAGACGGGAACAGTCTGACCAGTTCATGTTGTTTTAATGCCATGCCGTTCAGGTTCAGCCTCTCTCCTCAAATCACTCCATTACATTGGATTAAACCATTAAAAAGAGGGATTGTATCTGTATTTGAGCCTTTGTTGAATTATTATTTTGTAAGACACTTTATAGTCATTCCTGAAAAAGGAAACGCATTATTTTGGTTCATAGCACATTAATGCCTGGCAAGGAAAAAACATATTAAGACTAAATTGACCAAAAAAAAAAAAGAAATCACAAAACACAGAAGCAAACAATATAAACAATATCTTATATATAAAACAAAGGAGTCATAATAAATATTACATAAACACACAAAAAACTAAACACTTAACTTATTTGGTTTGGGCCACATTTTGAGTAAAGTCAGTAATTACTGATCTGAAAAGCCAAACATCAGTGTGAATGTTACGTTTGCTGTTTTTTTCTTCCCCTTAAATCTCCCAGAAAACACAATTCATCTAAAATGAGAGTCACCACCCCAAACTTTTTATTTAGCCTCCTCTTTCTAGCAAGAAACACAATCAAGTGTGCACTCCTTTTGTTTTTCCTATAAATCAGTTCCTGTGTGTGCTTGTAAGCCATCCAAGCCTTTATATAGTGCAGAAAATTCCACAAAACAGCTTTAGTCACCCATGTTCTGTCTATTTTTTAGGAAAATCTTCTCACCAGTTCAACCTATAATCAAATAAAGAAGAATCAAGGCTTTATGCGATTGCTTTGACTTTTTGCCTTTTATTTAATTATTTTTTTTGCTGGGAATCTACCAGCTCTACAAGTCTTCCATCGTTGTGTTTGTAATAGAACGGGAGCAATTTTGGTTCAGTCAGGATTGGACTCAAAGTCAAATGCAGACATTCATTCACAGTCACACACAGATGTCTTTACAGCAAACACATACAAATAAAAATTCATTGTGACTGTAAATGTAAATTCACTCATTAGTGATTTTTCTACTTAACAAAGATAACTGTGCAATTTTTTTTTTTTTTACTTTTCTGAAGCAAACCAGGACTAGTACAAGTATCAGGAGCTCGTCTTAGGCGCCGTTTTCTTGTTCAGCCACGTGTAGAGAAGATTTTCAAGATTTAGTGTTCCCTCTTTTCACCTCAGGAGAAGGGAGATGTGCAGGACTCAGCTCTGCCTTTTCTCCGGTGTGGAGTGCAGTAATGAGGTCTTAAGGCCTCTGCCGGGATGCCTCCTCTCTGTAGGGGCTCCTTACGTACTCCGCCCCAAGTCCAACTTAAGGTTCCAGCCCCCATTAATGCTACTTCCATTGCAAAGTGCAAGCAGTTAATATCTCTCTGCCCCTCCCTCCCATTTGAGTAATTTGGAAACCAACGCAACAGCAAAATCAAAAACACAAATGGATTGCTATTGTTGTGATGTTAAAAAAAAGAGGGACAGTCATTGTCCAAAAAGCAACAGGAAGGGAGAGGGCAGGAAGAGAGCGAGTGCATTTGTGTGTTCAGTTCAGTCCATCCTCATAAAATAGGGATTCTTCCTTGTAATGTCCATATGCCACCAGTCAGCATTTGGAAGAGCTGTTATACCTCCCTGGGGGGAACAAAGGATAACATTAATACACACATCCCTTTCAGGAAAAGTACCTAAAACAAAATTTAAGAGCATTTCTTCACGTCACACTTGAGATCAAAATCACTCCTGTACGTATAACAAATATGCAGCTAGCAGGAAGTTAACATAACCAAACACAAAGACTGAAAACAGAGGGGCACAAGGAGTCTGGCTCTGTGAAAAAGTATCAGTATCCACCTGCAATACGTGTATAACATTAACTTGTAGATGCAGTGCACACGCCCCCCAGTTTCTTCTCAAACTATCAGATTATTTCTTGTATAATAGAAGTAATGACTTACGATGCTGTCAGTGTGGAGTTCAGGACAAGAGTGGTGCGTATCCTGTACAGCTGAGCCAGCGTCAGCTTCTTGTGTTGGCCTGGAGATTTTCTCTTTTTGGGCGATGCCTCCCCTGAGTCACTGGCTGCTGCTGACTTGGCTTTCTTATCTAAGCAGGCAGAAGGAGTCACTTCCCCATCTGAGCTGTTGCTCTGGGAATCGTTATCCTCGCATTGTCCGTCAGGCGCCCCGTGGCCATGCCTGGCTTCCGCCCTCCTCAGGGTGGCACTGAGTTTGTCAGAGGGCAAGCTAATGCTCAAGCAATCGTCAGGCTGGTCAAGGTCAGTGGAAAATAACTCCTTGTTTTCCACTGACGAGTTCTGGTCCAGCTCGGACATGCTCTTACTGTGCGACAGCTTTGACGTGTCCATGTCTCCGCACAGCGATTGGTCCTGCGTCTCAGAGCTGAGCGAGTGTGTGTGGGAGATGGGGTGGTTACCATGAAAGCGTTGCAGGAGGTTGTCTTCGGAGCGGGATAGAGCCAGAGAGGACAACCCCTGAAGGCAATGGAGTCGGGGCTGTACATGAGGCCGCCGGCGAGGTTTAGAGGACTGAACAACTGACACCTGAGACCCTAATGAAGCATCCTCCTCCTCTTCTTCTTCTTCCTCTTCTTCATCCACATCTTCTAATTCTGTCTCTTCGTGCTCTGGCTCCTGACCCTCCCTGTCTCCCTCTTCCTCCTCAGTCTCCTCACCTTCACTTTGGCCAGGCTGTGGCTGCAGTTCTCTTAGGAGGGATTCAGGGGAGAGGGTACCGTAGGCGCTGTCCATGGAAAGAGAGCGGCACTGGGGGTCCAGGTCCTCACTGTCTGGTCCCGTGCCCTGGTTGTGCTCAGTGTAGATGGCAGAGTGGACTCTGAGGGGACTTGATGACTTCTGACCCATAGACCTTTCAGAAAGGGAACCCACAGCGCTATCCAAGTCTTTATTAGCGCTTCCCTGGAGGTTCATGTTGGAAACAGGAGTTTCTGAGTGCTCGCCGGGCTCATCGACATCCATCACTGACAGGGTCTCGGTGGAACCGTCTGATTGACTGAAAGGAGAGTTTTGGTTGAACGTTAGACTTAAAAAGCTCACCAGAAAGCGTGTAAGGAAAACATCAAACAGAGACAATAATGGAGCACATTAAGGAATAGTTTGAGATTTTAAGAAAACAATTTGTGTAGAGTTTTGTGTTACAAATGTGCAGCTGATTTTATTCTTTACACTTCAGTACCTTGAGTTTTGCTGATCCTTGTGACTCAGCAAAGGGGAACTTGTAGTGGAGTTGCTGCTCTCATCTTCCTCCTCCTCCTCTTCTCCATCCCCCATACATCTCTTCTGACTGTCCTGCTGGCGGAGGAACTCCTCAGTGCGAAGCCTTTGAAGCTGGTTCTAAAGTGAAAAGCACCATTTACATTAAATATGTAAATAACTGTAAAATTAATTTTTCTAAAATTAAATTACAAAAAACATAAAAATCTCATATCTGGATGCTGTCCGATATTTTTTCTATAATAAAAAAAAATTGCTATCCTACCTGGACATTGCAGATTGCATCTATCCAACTTCGCCCCTGGGTGGCGCTGTTGGCTTGGAAAGTGTACGCTGCCACTGCACTCTTGAATTCATTGAGGTAGATGAGGATGAAAGAGCCTGTAGGAGACATTAAACGTGAAAAATTTAGTACTGTGTGGATTAAAAAGTCACCAATATAGTTAAATAGTTGAATAGCTTCTCAAAAGGTGAGAATTTCCTAGATTTTCTGCTTTATTAAAAAATATATATATATTATTCAGGAGTTAAAGTCAGTATTTGAGTACTCACCGGGGTCTTTGAGTTCCTTACAGATGACGTTGTGAATAAGGAGAGGCTGACGGATAATTTTGACTTTCTCCACTCTTTTCACCGGCTTAGTAATTAGCAGCAGGTCGGTGAACAGGAAACAATAGACCTCCATCTGTGGGGACAGTAAACTCATTTCAGTTATGGTAACTCTTGTAATGTTTTACAGATCTGCAGTTTTTGTGAGATTTTACGTAACCGCAAAGGAAACATGAGAAACCACGTGTAATCTGAAGAGCTGATCGTGTGTTTCCAAGCAGTCATGTGAGTCAGTCTTACCCTACTGTCTTTGCCCTCCTTCATCCTCAGCGCGCCCTCGAGATGCAGCTGTCGAGTCTCTTCCGGTGATACATCTCTCATGGGAGCCATGAGGTCAAAGTGGTTGTACTCCTTGAGGATCTGAGGGGGAAAAGATAAAGGCGTGAAGCCGAGTTTGACATGAAGTCTAATTTTAGGGCACTGGGGTATTGTAAAGTGTTTCCTACCTTCTCCACTTCTTCACTGCTCCCCTCTACAGCCTCATAGCAGTCTATACGGGCAGAGATGGTGGCCAGCTTCTGCTGTTCTTGACGCTGTCGCATCTGGGAGTCTACACTGTTGATAAAGCCCTCCACTGTGGCCACCTTTAAGGGGAAAACAAGGACAAACGTACATTTGCATTCAGACCTCAGGCAGGTGACAAGCAGTCAAAGCATATCGGTTACTTTAGTGTAAATGAGAAAAACAGCACTTTCTTACCATGCTGCTGACGATGTCACGGGTTGCTGGTTCATCTGTCTTCTTGAGAAGAATCTTCAGTAGGAGCGGGTATTTGGTCAGTCTCTGGTGAGGCTTTGCCAACATGTCGGCCAGCTTCAGACGGTTACACTGCTTATTGGTCTCTGCCCACTGAATTGAGTGAGACAAAAGCAGGAAGTCAGGCATCAGAAATGAGGAGAAAGCCACGGATGAGTTTTTTGTATTAGAGTGGGTCTGGGATTATCATAATGGTAAGAGAAACCTTACCGTGACGTAGGTCCTGAAGAGCTCATTGTCCCTGAGAAGCGTGCGCATGTACTCCATGCAACCCTCCTCCTCCATGCAATAACGGATGTAGGGCTTGAACCTGGTGCCAAACTGAACCCGTACACAGAAACAAAGACATGCGTCATATTTACTTCTGTCTTCGGGAAAACAAAGACATACTAGCTGCTAATTTACATGTTTCTTATCCAATTTATGCTTAAAAGTTGTGAAGCATCAAGGTTTTGATGTTTACTGGCATCCAGTGCAGTGTACCTTTGATAAAACACCTAAACCTTTATATGAATCATAGTTACATAATCCGTCACACTTATATATTAAACATAGCACAGGTAGTTACATTATTTAAACAGAGTGTAAACAAACACACCTTTATCTGATCATCTTATTTGTTACAAGTTAGGTTGGATGAAAATGTTATTGATAAACTCTGACATTTATGTAATGTTAATTAAAGTACAGTAAGGTGACTAATTTTTAAGATCATTTATTTTGATAAAAGGAGTAAACTTTTAAAAAGGCTTTTTTAAATTTTTTTTACATGTGCTATAAAAATATAAAATTTTGACTTTGGAAAGATGCACTCAATGCTTTAAACCAAGATACAAAGTTTCTATACTATTTAAATTAACTAGATGTCTTTCTTTTTTGTTTTCTGGGGGTGCATGCAGGGTTGTGGATTTATAATAACCCTCTTTTGTCGCATCTGTGGAGTCTGAAACTAACCGTTCTGAAACCATGGTGAAGGTCAGTGGGGTCGAGCAGAGCCCGGGCTTGCCTAGCCTTATTCAGGGCAGGCAGCATGACCTGGGTCCAAAGGGAGGTGTGGAGGCGGGCGATCTCCTGAATATTGCTGAACAACTTGGCAGGCTCCACCTCCGTCAGCAGGCCGCTCTCCTGCAGGTTCAGCAGCCCACACAGGAACAACTGCAAGAAGGGAGACATAAAAAGAGCGTAAGCCTCTGAATATTATGACACTAATCTGATGTAAGGCACTGCAGTTACGTCTAAACTTAAACTCCTTGTTTATTAGACCGTGATAAAGGCCCCACACTTTGTCACTGTCTAATGAAAAAGAGCTTCATTGTATGTCTTATCTTTTACACTACATAACCCTCTTCATCTTACACAGTATGCGATTTATATACGCGTGAACAGACAACAAAAGCATTCTTTGCACTTACATCAGTGATGACTCGGAGTTTCTTTATGTAGGTCGCCTCGGTGTGCAGCAGCTCCCATATTGCTTCCTGCTGGTGGAACTGGCGTCTTGTCAGTGTCTGCGCACACACAGATTTTATTCATAAACATCCACAATATTTATACGTTCATCTCAACTGTTACAATATTAGCACAAACTTCCTTTAGGTTAGACATTTTAATCGCAGCTCATTCCCGTGTCAGGGTTTGGAGTACAACGATTACATCAGACATTTAAACCAAATACTAAAACTCCCCAACAATATTTGCTCAGAAGATGTTTACATATACAAACAAGTAAGAAATGAAATGACTTACAGGACAATTCCAAGAACTTTTAGTTAATTGTTCGTTTAATAACTTAATGTTCACTTTCAAAACAAATCAAGTTACTGATTGCTTAGAATAAGTGGTACAACATGGTGTGAGCCTAATAAACCATTTTATTGTACCATTTTTCGCTTTACTCTTTAATTAAATACATCTTTATTATTTCTGCATACTTCCTTATGATTTCATGCTATAATGTAAATTGCATCCATACGTCAGTCTATTCTGCCGTTGCATGCTCGTACAGCAGTTGTGACGGTTGCTTATTGTTTTAAAAATTCCACAGGAAATCTGTCACACCACACAACAAAAGCAACAATCGTTTCCTTATGATGTGCTCATATTTCTTTTCCCCATAACTCACATCACCAACAGTATTGTGTTTCAGCAATCAAGACAGTAATGTGTTTGATGTAACTAACATCAGAGGTACATTTACAGTGTATCTGTTGAGCAATAACCTCTAGCCCTGCTGATTCATCGTGGACTTGTTAACATGTGCAACAACTTGGTGACGACATGAGATGTGCGGCACAGAAATTCGGTTCTTTGTGGTAACATAACAGCGAAGTGCATTATAACCAGTATTTCAGGAAAGGAGGCATCAGGTTGAGTGTAAGAATGATAAAGATAAATATAAGGAAGTAAGAATTGGGCACACACCAGAAACCAGCATGCATGCAAGTAATGCAATGAATGAGAAAATTGTAATGCCAAACCATTCATGGTTCAGCATTACACCACTGGAAGTTACAAATATCTGCATTGATTCTAGTAGAAAACTGATTTTTTCCATTATGTCTGCGTATACACGAGAAGACAAAAGTGGGTGTGTTTGTGTGGTTTGCCTATCTGCACTGTACCTCTGAGTTGTCCAGTAGCGTCTGCCAGCTGTCCTCTAGGGATAGGTTGATCTCCTCCTCCTCCTCCCAGGAGTCCTGGTGGAAGGAGAGCTGTCGCGGCACCTTTGGAAATCCAAACATTGTGTAGGTCTGGAGTTTGCTCTGGAGCTGCTCCAGTCGATCCACCTCCTGTGATCAGATAAAAAACAATTTCAAAAAAAGATGTGATTATTTTGAACGGAAACAAAAAGAGACACAAAAGTAACTGTCCATTTGTGCGACTGTTTATTGTTACATTCAAACTGTAAGTAGAGAGGGGCCTGTGTATTATAAAGCATACAGAATCCCGTCCTTGCTGGCGCCTAGGCCGCTATTCAGGTCTTTGTTCAAGCTGGCAGGCCTTATGTAGTTATGAAAATGAGCTCCGTGCATTGAGACCATCTTAACAATAGGAGACGGGGGAGCGGGGTGAGTGCTACAAAACAGAGGAAAGAAACGGAGCGGGAGGATTGTGCTTCTTGAAAACAGTCAACAAAAAGTGATAAATTTATGGGGGGAAAAAGATCCAAAATTAGGACTTCTCGCTAAAGTTTAGTTTGAAAGCAACTCGATTTTGTTTAACCCTACAATATGGAGGATGCCAAAGGTCCAGACCCAGGTGCAGGATCTCTGGCCCTGAGGGGGTTACGGGGAACAAATAAATTGAAAAGGGATGGGCCCGGCAATGACAGGTGACTGACAGAAACGGTCTCCATTTGACATCTGCCACTGTTAAGGATGTGACCTCAGGGGATGAGATACAATGGAAGGCATGTGTGTGTGGGCGCGTGCCTGTCCTTCATTAGAATCAAAGTTGATTATCAATTTCAAAAACCTCTGATCCAGAAAGAGAATGGCTTTGCTTTGGTTAACCTTGCGATCTTTAACGAGAGCTGAAAGGCCGACTGTGTTAGTTTTAAACAGAGCCAGGTTTACGCCTTCCCTATTTTCCATTCCTTATGATAAACTTGTTTATCAGGCATGTGATAAAAAGTTAAAAGTAGCAAATTTCCAGAAAAGATGGCGTTTTAAAAATCAAGATAAGAGTGGATAAAACTGAGTGCTAAGAGAAGGCTTTTCCTCTACCTACTCATTTCCAGAGCTGCTGGGTGGAAAGTATGTGAGCCAAAAAGTCAGGAGAACTTTGAAAGGAAATGACTTCACCAGGGCTCAAGGGGGATATGGCCTTCTGACCCCCTCCCACTGCTACTTGCTACTGTTCTGTTTGTTTTTTTAATGTTTTCTTAATCTCAGACATCGTCTGGGCAACAAGCCTGCCTCCTACAGCCCTTTATAGCCAAAAGAAAGTGCAGCACTTTGCTTGGAACAGCAATCGCACTCGCTTCTGTGATCATGTGATCACAACCATGTCAGCATTACCTTGCCAAAGGACCCCGCTCCAGCGTTGGAACTGAAGAAGCCACTGAAGCGGCTGGCAGCACGGTTCTTCCAGCTGTCAGGCCCAGCCCCTACGGCGGGCAGAGAGCCACCGATCTGTCCCAGAGCATCCTGGGTTGGGATATTCGCCTCACCCAGAAACTCTGTTATGTTCTTCCTCCGACGGGCCTGACCCTGCGAGACAGAGAGACAAACAAAAATCAGTTACATGATAGACCGTAATAGGAGGAAAACAGAAAATGAAAGGAAAAAAAAGATCCAATGAGTGAATGAGGGGAAATATAACTGTTTCCAGCCAGACGCATCGAAAGAGACAATGACGAAATGATAGGACAAACAGGAAATCTGAAAGGGGAATTCTCAGCCAGGGATGACATCAACAAGACCGTTAAAACTATCCAAATGCTTGGACACAAACAGGAGA
This sequence comes from Oreochromis niloticus, assembly GCF_001858045.2. NCBI lineage: Eukaryota > Metazoa > Chordata > Actinopteri > Cichliformes > Cichlidae > Oreochromis > Oreochromis niloticus. The sequence continues at coordinate 7,932,379 of NC_031984.2, forward strand.
GGGAAGGACTCCCACTTCCTCGCTGTGTATGTTCACTGCATCACAAGGAGCAGGCAGGAGGTTGTTCCATAAGAACAGACGGCCGAGTCTGGCCATTGTTCCCTGTCCATTGTTACCCTGTCAGCAGGCCCTGCCGTGCGCCCTCGCTCATGCAATCTCTGTACACTTTACGAGCAGCAGCAAAGTAAACAAACAGGGGCCACCTCAGTATCTGAGGAAGCAGTTGTTTTTGTTGTCTGGAGTGTCAATGCTGAAGAATCTGCTGGTCAGGAGTCAGCAAGAGGCAGGACATCGACACCCCCCCCACACAGCAAAAGGAACTCACATTCCTGGACACTGACACCGTTTCTGAAACTCACCGGCCATTCCAGTGAAATTCTTTTACTCGTCACCCCCCCAGAAACACAAACAAGCCTACACAAACACAATGTGATCAAAACACCAAGCTGCTGCACTGATGGATATCACAGATGCACTTTCCAATTCTTCTGGCCCAAAACTGTCAGACTCACAGCTCTTATGGTCACTATCAGATAATCCGCATGTAATTTTGCCCAATTTTCCTCATGAAATGTCACAAAATAGCAAATAGCCAGTTTTAATTCATCACAGCTTAAAGTTTACTGTTACAAATAACTGCCATATAATTTGAGGATTATCAAATTTTAAAATGTACCACAGATTAAAGCAAACTAAGACATTAAAACTGCACTTGACTTTTACTTTAGGGAAAGTGCAGGAACAAGAAGACTAGATAAAAAGCCTCTATTACTTGTAAAATGTAAACGGTTTTCAAGTAATGATAACTGCCTGTCACCATAAACAGTTTCTAGCATGTATATGTTACACGATGGAATGTAAACAGAAGCTAAAAAATGAAAATCTCTGGCTGAAATGTTGCATTGTAAAGAGTGCTCTAATGGTACCACTTAACTACAGTGAAGGTGCATAAGTGTCCTATACAAGGTTGCATAATGAGTAAGTAAATCTAAATTTTCAAGGGGCTTTTAGTCCTTTCATCTTTCAGGAGTTATTACCAAAGAGAGCAGTGACCTAACTGCAGAGTGACATCTTGGCTTTAAAACAAAAACTAAAGTGAAAGAGGGGAAAGGGACAAATTTGGAGGCGCTTTAGTTGAAAGGGAAACGAGCCTGGAGCCATTTAGGGACTTTTTGTTGGTCCAACTGGTCAAGGACACAGGTGTTAGGAAGTGCCGAGTCCCCATGGTCAAACAGGGAAAATCTGAACCCTGTGCTACTGAGAGCGCACAACTGGCCAAACTGAAACCTGATTTATTTGTCTGACTTTGCTGTACGAGGCAATCAAAGAACAGGGTTTTATACATTTAAAGCAGGCTGTAATAATGGCAAAGAAAAGCAGCTAAAGTATTTCTACATATCAGATGGCATACATGAAGGAAACTTTGGATCAGAAATGAACACCGTGAATAGTTTAAAAACCTGTTTTAGAGGAAACCAGTTTCATAAAGCCTCAAGGCCAGGAAGTTGTAATTATAACCACCAAGGGATAAATGCCATCAGCAGTTTCCCACCATATTAACAGTGCTCACCATTGAAGCCAGCGGCATGTCAAAAGTAACAAAAACCATCCTAATCCTTCAATTGGATTCATGGATCGCAGCCCATTCTGGAGCCAGCTGCTGCTCTCTGTCAACCTCTCGCCTCCTCTCTCTCCACTTCCACTGTGAAACACACATCCACGTCGTCCTCGTTGTTCAGTTCAGCCGATGCAAAGTCAGTCAAAGAAGTCGAGCGACAGCTACAACACTCCCATGTTATTTCACCATCAAAACTTGAACTTCAATCAGTCTGCAAATGCCTATTCCAGCTGACAGGATCCGGGTTACCCGCCGCGTCCTGCAGAGTCCGATCACAGCTTCTCTTTGAGCCGGGACGTATCTGCGTCCTGTCCTGCTGTTCCGACAGTCAGCGGTGAACCTACTCACTGAGGCGCCCAGCCTGCTTGCATTTCACACACGGACTGGCCTGAAGTCATAGCAACCAGGAGGATCCTGCCTCATTGTGTTGGGCAGGAAAGAGGAGGCACCAGAAGAGGTTGATCTGAATATTAGGAGGTGGAGCTTTTGTGGCAGCTTTCAGGGAGCTCCCTGGTTTGAACAAGCATCCTGGTGCTTGTGGTGATGCCAAATGGTCTTTAGTCTCAACAGGCTGCTCTGAAGTACAAATAAACTATCAACTCCCTGCTTGTGAATCAGACACACTTTCTGTTTTCTCTTCCCTCCCCCAAAGGATTTTTTCCCCCGATTAGCCCTGTTTGTAGTGCAAGCAAATTGCAGTTTGGATACTTCGTTTTTTACTCTTATTTGGACGTCATTATTCTTTGCCATCTTCAATCGTTGTTTTGCTTTAGAGATCCTTAAACAATACCAGGGAACTGAGTCAAAACAAGGAAAGAAATTCCCCAATAATGACCAAAAGGGAAATCCCCTTTGTTTACTTGCTTGTTTCAGCACATTCAAAATGCTGCTTATGCCAAGCAGATAAGCTCGAGCGGGCGCACAGCTTCTTAAAAAGAAAAAGGCTCAAAACTTTCTAGATAAAGTAGATTAAGAGAGAATTAGGTGTTGTGGCAATCCAGAGATTGTTGGGGTTGTGTGAGTTTACATTAGCTGCTTTGATTTTTTTCCAGCATCTCAGGATATTTGGGTTTTAGGCTAAAGATCAAACAAAAGTTGTAATTGGCACTTTTGCACACTGAATAAATCTAATCAGATTATTATAATTAGCATAACAATAGATACTGACTACAAGAACTATACAACAGTTGGTAACAACTATAAACATTATAGTCAAAGAAATGCTTTCATTACATTTATCTTAGTAATTACACTGCCCATTAGTTCTTCAGTCAGACCAAATATTGATGAGCCACAATAATAAAACCACCCAAACATAGATCTTCTTGTTACAACGCCTGCAACACAATGTTTTTTCTGGATTACTTTGAATCCTGGCATTCACATAGAAGCTTCAAGTGTACACACAATGGTTTGATGACACTCCCCAACAAGCACAGCTACACACCCCGCCATGCCGCAAAAGCTGGTGCTGATTTAGTTCCCAAACTCCACAGACCCCAATCTGATCAATCATCTGAAGGAATGAACCTAAACAGGTCCTGTCAATGGAAGCCAAAACCTGCTACCAACAGGACTCAAAGGATCCAATAGCACCATCCTGGTACCAGACAACACAGACATACTCAGTGATCCTATGTTTTGGTAGCATAAGGAGGACCTGGTGGCAAACACTAAGCTGCTCAACTCATTTCTGCCCAACTAATTATGTTTACAAGCTTTACCTCGGGCCTACTGTGTAAACCTGACCTGAGCAGTCTCTGTTATAAAGCAACTCAATTTGGGAACTGAGACTTGTGCAGCAGGTCTAGTGGGGGCCAGTCAGGTTAATGATATCAAGCACTGGGCTTGCCCACACAGCCTTATCTTATCACTGTAGTTTGTAGCATCAACCTTGGCCTGTAAAGAAGAAAAATCATTAAATGGGAAGGGATTGTATTAAAGTAAGTGGTTACAAAGAGAAAAGTAGTGCCTTCCCTGCCCCCCCATTACTCACTGTGCCCCTGCGACTACCTTTATGCAACTGATAACGACTTCCCTTGATCAGGAAAATTGATTAACGATGGGAAAACAGCGTGCACACTGACCTTCCTCAAAGCTTGAATACACACCAGCTTAAGCAGAAAAGCACACATAACGTGTGCTTAACCAGGAAATAAAAGCTGAGAGAAACTCCACGTTAGTCAACACACGCCACAGGTTAACCCAAAGCCATTGAATTTGTTATGATCAAGGCCCGATGACAGCCCCAAACGGCGGCACAAAAAGAAACCAAGGCTTAGAGCTTAAAGTGAGAGAAGGGAGTTAAAACCAAATGAACACAAGACTCCTGATACTTTACCCCAACCCAGCAATCCTCACAGCAAGTGCACTAAATTATTTTCACAGTCATGTTTCCAGAAGATCAAAGAAATTTATAAATAAATAAATAAATAAATAAATAATTAAATAATAATAATAATAATACTCTCACTTTTCTGTATATGACTGCATTGGATAAATAAACTAACCATAACCATTTATGGTTGGTTTATTGTGACTAGTGACTGACAGTATTTGATTTACTTTATTATTTCATCTCTAAACAGAAAATATAAAACAGGATTTACTACTGAGAAATGTAAAGTATTAACAACAGTTCAAAAACTAAACAGATCAACACTTCAACTCAGATTTAATGCACATGTGCCAAATATTTGCCATTTTTAAAAAAGCAATCATTTGATTAAAAAAATGACCCAATTTTTTTCTTCACTGCAGCTAAAAACCAAAAACATAATTTTTTAGACCAAGAAAAGCAGTAAAAAAAAAAAAAACCTCATATCTTCCACTGCACTTTGACCAATCAACAGGCCTCTCACCTGACTCTCAGTTAATGTTGGTGTCGGTGATTCAGGAATGTCCGTGTCCACGTTCAGCAGGTCCCAGCTGCGCCAGGATGTAAGACGGACAAAACGAACCATTTTCCACAGGGAAAAAAATTAAATTAAATAAATAAGACCCCCGATTTGGGAAAAAAAGGTCCTGAGTAATCAGAAAAGCACGGGCACTTTCAGTAAATCAGGAATTCATTTCCAGGAAAGCACACTCCGGACAACAGTGCAAGCAGAGTGAAGCATCACACTTTCTTCTCTTGCATAAGTCTCACACTGTCTGCCTAAGCCTGCAGGTACTGTGTGCTGAAGACCAAAGGTCACACAATCACAGTCATAAAGGTGTGTGTCTCTGCCCTGCAGAAATCTCCTCCTCTGGGCATTAGGGGAAGTCCTTTGTCTTTCCAGCACACGAACACGCCTCCTCACCCTTCTCAGGTTTTGGCACCTCCCACACCATATGAGGAATTGATAATGGACTCTTAACAGCTAACATAATTACTGTAATCCTACAAAAGACTTTAATCGTTAAAAGTATTGAATGAGCTAGTTTCAGCAGCTAATAGATCTAATAGGTACACACACACCATTACCGTGACTTTTTACAAATAATCCTAAGAAGCCACAAATGCTAACAATTAGTCTGAAACGTATTGATAGCTAAAATGTTACAAAATAACAAATTTCTACTGGAGAATGCCTAAAGATTATTTTTTTTACTATCAGTGAATCTATCAAAATATCAGCGTCCTTATTGCGCACTAATAGGTCAAAAGGCAAGGCCATTCAGTCTAAATACACCTTAAACTTCAATCTTCTCAGATTAAAGGAACTTAAATTATAATATATTTGGCTGATCTGGCTGGAAAAATAATTTTACTAGAACGAATCAAACAATTCATTATCCAGAGAGGAATTACAACTTAAATCTACAGTAAGATGTCTGTTTTTTAATAAGATATAAACATATATAGTGATTTTACATTAACTACCTATTAGCTAGAGCTGATGTCATGGATGAAATGGCACCGTGTGCACACAAGAGATCAAAGTCTAACATTCATAGTTATCAGGTCAATCAGAAGCACTTCTCACCCTATTTTTTTTTTAAACAAAGCCCTCATGTTTCTGTTCAGTTCTTAAGATCAATCCAGCAGTAATGACCCTGTGTGGCCGCTGCTGATTGAAGCATCGTCATTCAGACTGATTACTTTGTTAGATCAAAGCTGCCCCGTTTGCAAACTATCATACAGGTCAGACACTGAGAGACGAATCCTTGATGTGAAAGTCTGAAACAGCACCACATTAACATCCACAGCTGTGTAACACGGGGTCTGAAACACACTGTATGACCTAATTTAAAAGGAAATAAATAAAGACAATTGCTCCTGTCAGTTTCTCTTGAATTTCAAAACAAACAAGCACACTGAGGGCACTGTATGAGTCGATTCCTGCAACACGAATACAGTAACAATAAAACACACTCAGATGACTAAAATGTGTAAAAGTAAAAGGAGACATGCCATTACTCCCAATTCTGTGTGATCAGCTGACAATTAGTCTGTCTACATCATCAAGTTTCTCAAGCCCTGAAGGCTTTTTTTGGCCTTTTGTTAGCTACAGCAATTCCACAGTATTTTCCCAGCCACCCGTCTGTTATAAAACAACATTATCAACCGTGGCGGCACGGTGAATACCAGACTGTTACTCTAACAACCTTAAGACAAAGCTGGGAGTTTTTCTTCCTTTTGGAATTACTGTAACTAATAACTGTAAGTGAGCCAAACCTACAACACAAGATTTCCTTTCTTTTTTTCCTTCTATCGGATAATAAAGTAGCAAATCGTTACACTTGAGAGGATACAAGCAGTCTTCATGAGTGGATATGAAACATGAGGGTCACCAGCATTATTAAACAAAAAATATCCTGTTTGAAATACACACTTAACAGATTAGATCAAGGTAATACTCTCCACACACGGTCCACAGGAGAAGGGTTACTCAATATAAAACTGGCAAAATATCTAAAGTCAGCAAACGCAACATAAGGCAGTGTAGTGGTTTACACATCCGCCTAACAAGCCCCTGGTGTGATCCCAGGAGGAGACACAAATCCCTACAAACCAAAAATCTGACAAGTTAAATTAGGTGCTACTCTCTGGGGCGAGCCCTTGTGAATATAGAGAGCTGCTTTTTCTTTAAACATAAGATGAGGAAACTCAAAGCCTCTTGTGGGTTAAAACTGAGAACAGAAATGTAGTATGAGACATCATGTGTCCAGCACATATAAATATTGGTATTAATATTATTAAAATAAAGCATTTTAATGTGTTAATTAAATTTTTTCCTGCAAAACTGTGTTAGACATGCAATTTTTGTATGCACAAAGGTAATCTTTGAACTCCAAACTAGGATGCTTGTTTATATTTTGGATCGCTGCATCAATCATTTTCTTTTCTTATTAATTAGTCATCAGGCTGTGATGTGTTAAAGAATGATACAAAGAATTATAAAGCTCTAAAAATGTTGCTTTACACAGTTTTTTTTAATAGTGTCAGCCTTGCAGACTATGTTCATGGCAGCTGTGGCTGCAAGCACAGAAGCCCGACCCATCAGCTGTTCAAATATTATGTTTATGGAGCGCAGCCACTCAGGAGAGAGTTAAAGGACGCATTGCCTTAAAGGGAGAGGAGATAAATCGACTTAAGACAGTGAATAAACTGAGCTGCACCCAAGCCCACTACACAATAAATCAGGATTATTTGGATCTGTGAATCATGTAAAACTACTCTAGTAGAAGCCGGTAACAAAAATACAGAGCTGGTAATGAGCACAACATGTTTTAAAACGTCAAGTTTCACCAAAGATAGCAAAAATATTTACAAAGAGAAGCCAAACGTGTCAAATCTTAAATGAAAGTGCTCGGATCTTGGACTGGGACAACAAATTTCACCAGAAGCTCAGTACCAGCTTCTTCTCCAGGTTCTTCTTCTGTGTCACAAAAGGATTACCAAATGTTTTTCCTAACGTGAGGGCAGAGTGCATTATGGGAGGCCAGAGCCCTAAAACACATATGGAGGATCTATTACCCGACACCAGCTCCCTTTGAAAGCTAACGCAATCCAACTGCAAACTGTAAACCGAACCCTGACACTGGATTTGCGATCTCTTGATAAAATAATAGTGTTTAAAGTTGAAAGATTTTCTAATTCTTGTATTCAGCCTGAATCACACCCAGCCAGAGGCGCAGGGCAAACTACCAGAGGTCAGCCGCTTCTGTGTTGTATTTACAGTTCTATGGCAACAAATGGACTTTATATTACAACCGTGAGAACACTAATCAGAGTTATCATCATCAATCATGTTTTTCTGACAGTAACAAGGTCCTGGAACATGACTGCCTTATCTTTATGAGAGCTGTAAAAGTGAAAGATCACAGGTTCTGTTGTAGGGAAAAGGGAAGACAAGAACGCTTGCGACTCTGACTGCATCTCAAAGCTTCTGTTTAACAGTGAGAGGAACATTTTAACATTTTTAAAGTTTTCTGTTTGCTCAATTTTAATATCAATCTGGGCACTAACCCTTGGGATTAATAAGGTCACCTTACTAAATAAATGGAGAAGGGTCTTAGCCTCCAGAGATTTTAATTTAGTAAAATTATGTAACTACACTTTGTGAAAATAACCCTACAACCAAACAAAAATGAATTCTCTGGACCTCAGGTCTTCTGCAGGTCAGAAGGCACCCTTAATCAAAAGGGATGTGGTGCAAAAGGTGCAAAGAGATAAATAACTGGCAAATGGTGCAATTAAATGCATGCCTGAGGTTGGTGACAGGGCTGCATGGAAACTATCAGCAGGGCTGGATTGCATCTTTCAGAATCGGCGTCATAAAACAATCATTCTCGATCACGAAAGCTATTTCTAGCCTATCACAAAAGTGCCAGGAACCATAAAATATAGGAACCATGTGATAATAAACATGAAATGCCTCATTTAGACAAAAGGTTAACTCTGTCGAGAAGGGACAGGGTTTGGTCAGTTTTGCTCTGAAGCTTTGCACAAGCTGATGTCGTGCTGTACTCAGATACGCAAGTGTTGAACAGTTGGCGCCCAAACTGCTGTCACAGGAGGCTCCTCAGTGCTCAAACAACGCTCCAAGCTAAAGCTGTCTTAAATTACCCGCCACTAACCAAAGTGAATGACAGGGTTTCCTCCCTTTCTTCTAAATCATTAAATTGGCTTCCCGTTTCCAGAAAATAGAAACTGTGGTGCTGTGTCAGAACTGTTAGGGAAGATGAGAAAATGTTTACCACTCTGTTGCATCATCAAATAAGGAAACCGGTCCATGTAATTCTGAAACTGTTTTATTTCCACTGCATTCCTGCTGAATATAAGATTACAGTTTCTCAGCAGGCTGGCGCCAGCTTTGCCATATTGTTCCTTTGATAATGCATCGAATGGCATCATTGTGGTTTTGCCAGGTCTAAAAATGTCTGAACAACAGTAGATAATACAATTTTCTCAGAACTGTATATATTACAATTTTCAGCATCAGTGTTACTTTTGCACGTATACAGGTGATACACTAATAAACCCCCATATCAACACAACTAGATGGCCATCCACCTTCACCACCTTTCCTCTTTAGCCCACCTCAGTCCATTTTACACCAGCTTGGACACAGATAAGATGATCTTGTTTATTTAGTCTGAACTATGAACTCTAGGTACACCAAGAATCTGTGTTCACCGACAATGCTTTTCAGATGTGCTTCTGAGGCCATGCAGGGATTTCCATTACTGACTCAGGCCTGTTTTTAATTTTAAAGTTCTGCCGGAGGGGCTGAAGGTCAGAGTCATTCAGGGTCAGTTTTCATCTTTGTCCCTCATGTGAAAGGTTTTCCTTTTGGTACCTATTATAAAATATAAATAAAGAAATTCCCATATAGTTATGCCAATTAAAAAAAAAACAAACAAACTTCAGACTCTAAACACTTATTCCACTACTCAAGAGGAGTGTCTTAACATTTTGAGATAAACTGCTGTCTTCTGGTAGAGCTCTGCACCTTACTGCCACCCTGAGGACTGCACTGGGGTTGTCACTCTCATTACTCTTTCAAATTCAGCGTAAATAAGGCTGAGAAGCATGAGCCAGCACTGTGGGTGCTGAAGCTCAGTAGTAAAAGTCATGTAAAGAACATAATTTACACAGAAACGTAAAATATTCCACTGTCCAACAGGTCAGACTGTATGACTAAAACTGCGTTACTGAGCAACCTCCAGTGTTTATTTCACAGCTTGATGACTCGTCTTCATGACTTACCTTCACAGATTGCCCATAAAACGCTTTAACCAAGCCTCTACCCGTTGTGCTGCCCAAGGCAACAATGACATCTGCTCACAGCGCGTATACGAACACACACAATCAAACTCGACTCGACGTGTTGACTTGCCTCAAGGATGATTAGCAACCAATGTTTGACGCAACTTAAAAGACATCTGACAAAGCAAAACTGACTAAACTTGAGTAAACTACAAATGTAAACTACAGTACAAGTAGTATGTGACAAATCTCACTACATTGGTTCAGGATATGGGGTTACTCTCATCCAGTACACAAAGACTAGATTGGAAAGTGATCACCACATTATGGGAAAACTTGAATATCTGCTTATCACAAACAAATAAGACAATACAAGTCACCACTCATACTATGTTGTTCAGAACATCAGTCAAAGCATTGTTATGGAGAGACGGCTTATAATTCGTTTTTTCTAAATAGCATTAACTAGAAAATCTTATTTAAAAAAATCTTTTGAATTGTGTTATCTTCACTTTTAAGAGCAAATCAAGGCAGCGCGACCAGATACTGCACCAGATGATGCCGATTACGGTTTCAGTCATACACACATATACAGAAATATCTAATCAGCCAATCACATGGCAGCAACTCAATGCATTTATGCACGAAGACGTGGTCAAGACAACCTGCTGAAGTTTAAATCGAGCATCGGAATGGGAAAGAAAGTGACTTTGAACGTGGTATGGTTGTTGATGCTAGACAGGTTTTTCTGAACAGTTCAGAAAATGCTGATATGCCAGGATTTTCCCACAGAACCACAGACTGGTCCTAAAACGAGTGGCACTCCTGTCAGCTAAGAACAGGAAAGTGAGGCCAAAATTCACACAGGCTCACCAAAGTGGCACAGTTTGGGCCCTTTAGTACCAAGTGAAACACTACCTGATGATTGTTGCTGATCATGTCCATCCCTTTATGACCACAGCGCATCCATTCTTCTGATGGCTGCTTCCAACATTGTAACCCAACATGTCGCAAAGCTCAAATCATCTCGAACTGGTTTCTTGAACACGACCATGAGTTTACTGTGCTCAGATCACCAGATCTCAATCTGCTGGAGCACATTTGGGATGTGAAACTACTGCTACTACTAGCAAAGTGTACCTAATAAAGTAGCCAGTGAGTATATCTTAATATATTTATGATTTTTAGACTCTTGGCTAGACAAAATAGGCCACTGGCCTCTCACCCAAACAGCAGTTGTCCAGTAAAAAGAATCATAATGCCAAGGTATTTTTTCTTTTAAAAGGTTCATTCATCACTGTCACATCCGCTGAAGGCATTCCCACATTTTTAAGCAGCATCTGCATGCGATCACAGTTTAACACAACTCAGCTCTTTATGGGATTTGGGGACCTTTCTCTTCTCTGCACAAGCTCCAGACAGAAAGTGTTGGTACTTGTCTTTTAAGAACAAGACCCTTAATTGATGATCAGTCGGCTCTAAATTCAGTACAAGACAAGCTTTCCAAACAGAGACATGGAGCTAAGCTAGTTTGGAGAGACAGTTGTTTCACGTGGCAAAAATCTGTGGTTGCAATTAGAAATAACAGCCTGACTTTGCCTGAAATGAAAAGCCCATTGTTTCAAAAAAATCCAAAAGGTTCAGGGAGAAAAATCTGCTACTGTTATTGTGAAGTATATCGAAAGTTTGGGACATGTCACAACATTGCACGGGTGGGTGTTTAGTGAGCAGCGTCGCTATCTGATTACATTATATTAGGTTCTGGGAAGCTGTTAGGAACATTTTTCATGATTTTTTACAGACTAAACAGTGTTTCAAGCAATAATCAAAAACATTTCACAGATTAACGGATGATTAGACACAGTGCCAACGCTAAAGCCTGACTAATGTCTATTTGTGCTAAAAATCAAAGTTTGCATGCTTAAAACTGTTTCGAGAGCTACAGCAAGCACATTATTTGCCACAACTTGAACCCGATGACCGTCTGCACCATTTCCAAGCTGCGTGTTTGGCAGCCAAGTGGATCGGGATCCTGCAAGCCTCTATCGGCCTTTTAGCATCACTCATCAGTAACAAAACAGGCGCTTCCTGGTGCTGCAGGAAGAGCTGAAGTAGCAGAGAGAGTTCCTGAGTGACTCATCATCATGTGAGATTCAAAGTTTTAGTCAGCAGCACGACGCGGCGTGCACATACATGCATGTGTGATCATAGATGCATGAAGAGCTGGCAGAAGATTTGAGTCTGGCAGAAGGCTCAAATAGATTCCCAAGATTCTGCAGTGCCGATAACGCTAATGGAAGACAATGAGGTCATAATGAGATCATGATGAGATACTAGGAGCCCATGGACAACAGAAACAGGTGATATGGAAAATGATAAAGCTTGTGGCGCAAAAACAAAACAAAAAAAAAGATGAAGGGCGTGTCTATGTGCAATGTGTCGTTCACAGAGGTGGTGTTCGAATCTAATCGTTTTCAAAATTTAACCCGTTTGTCCCAGACGTAACTCACCAACAGATCTATGCTTTCGCGGCGTCCGAGAGATCCATGCTCCACCTTCTCACTGCCTGGCGCGAGGATGTAGGGGCTCTGGACTCCAGGTGGCTTCATGTTGGGCAGGCTGAGAGACCGCAAGTCCTTCACGCCCTGCTCCACCTTCAGCTCATCGCCTGGCCGAGCTACACAAAAAAAAGAAAAAAAAGTTCAAGCTGTTTGGAAGAAATACTGGAAAACTCTTAAGTCATTATTTATCTTTTATAGCAGAAAAAAATGCCAAAGAGTTTTCTCTTCAAACCAACTTTTGTTCTGAGTTTGGACTTATTTTGAACTCCGACCAGCACCCAGCAGTATGGGGTGTGATGGTTTTCCTTACATTTTTACAGCCTCTTAAAAACACAGTAGACGGGTTAATACAAATCAAAGCTTGGGCTTAAATTAAACCTGCAGTAGTGCGTTTTTTGGGTCACTTTGGGGCAACGGAAACTTCCCGCCTTCTCACCTTTCAAGTAAATATCTTAGAAATCATGCAACAACAAAAAAAAAAAAATCCTGGTGAAAGTGCTCACTTAAAGAGAAACTGAAATACTAGTTCTAACTAAATTCATGTTAAAGCTCAGGAGAAACCGTGATTTAACTTCAAGTGTTTACAGGACCAGAACAACATAGATTCTCAGACTTCATGGGACCGAACAGCTGTGAACTGTTTACCCTTGACCTCTGTATATTTTTGAGACTGTATGTAACTCCAGTCTGTGGTCAAGAGGTGAGAGAGTGGGAGGGGACAATTTCAAAGAAGAGCAATTACTCGTGGTACTGGATCTCATTATGAGCGGCTCTAATGGGCCTTTCATCTAAAAGTGAAACAGCGGAGAAGGAGCCATTTCACCCAGTTTCCACCCTGGAAAAAATTAGGGAAAGTCTAAAGACTCATATTGCTCTTTAGTCAGTGAAATTTGTGAGAATTTTCATGAGACTTTTGGAACAAGATTAAACAGATCAGTGACACATTTTCCACGTGTAGTTTTAATCACTTGTATATTACAAAAGACGCAGTCCACTCCTTTTTCCTGCTTGTCAGAAACACGGGTGTGAGAGGAAACTGGCCAGCCTCATTCGTCTCGATTAACCATTGTTACAAAAGGCGCAGAGGTAAGAACAGTGCAACATCTAAAATACTGCTGCAGAGGACGAGACTGCTCGGTTTCTAGGAAAAACAACAAAAGCTCCACTTTTCCTGTGGGCCATTTCATTGTGCTATTGAAATTTATTTAAAGAGGTTTCTTACAGTCTTTTTTTTGTCCAGCAACTGAATAACTGACCAAAATAAATATCCTAAACAAGCTGCGGACCCGCAGTTATGTCGGCTATTTTAAAGAAAAGGGGAAATAATTTGATTTGTTGATTAGATTTGCGTGATCTTTATTTGTTTTACAGAATCTCATGTGATCAGCTCATGAATTTGAGACAAAATTCAGTAGTTATTTACAGGTGAAGGGCTGCAAAATGCATCAAAAGAATGCATTTCTGCAATTAAAGGGAGGGCATTTGGCAACATTTGACTTTGTTCTGTGAAAACGGTGGCTAAAATATGAGTTAAATATTCTAATATTGTTAGCTTTACACTAATAGATGGAATGGGTTATTACAAAAAATAAATCAACCTGGGACAAAATTTTTACTGATTAGGATTTTAAAAGTATTGTACAAGACATGGATTTTGGTTGCTTCAATCATATCACAGTGAAATAAAGCTTCTGTGTCTTTAAGAGAAACGTATACTCAGGATTCGTGTGAGGGGTCACAGTAAGTATGATGTGGAAAAATTACAATAGTGCTCTTTTGGCCTCTGTCGTGCTGATGATTAGTGGGTTTTTGTAGAGGACCTTCAAAATGAATCTGATAATTGAATACCATATTCTTCACTGCTGTTCCTGAACCTTCATCTGCCCTTAAACTCTCTCTGTGTTTGGATCAGGCCAGTTTCTCTTTGTAATAAAACACAGCCATAAATTTTAATCTTGCATATCTAAAAATTTTTCACTGCTGAGAAGTTGTTTCATCTTCTGCAACAGTTGACAGCGATAAATCGGCCACAAGCGCTATTTGTACGAATCATGACTCATAATTTGACATCATTTAAGTGCTTGTTTGGTTTTACCTTTCACTTTGAGGTAGTGTCCTCCAAAACGGTAGGCCTCGAAGTTGAGGGACAGTGGCGTGTTAGACTGATCGAGGAACAAGTCCACCCGGGACAACTCAATGCCGTTTCTCTCAAACACAGGACCTAGAACCTCTCTGGTAAGATATGACAAAGAGAAATAAAATGTAACTATCATAGAAACTGTTTTTAAAAAGCTGTTAATTCCGGATTTAACACGATGCTCACCGCAGTGTTTTCTTTTTCATAGCAGGTACAATTTCTGTGTTTATGTCCACATTGAGGTCAAACTTGAGGCTGAAGCACTCCTTACTGGGGTCCTGCAGGAAGAACAGAGGGACTGAGTTTACACAGGTGGGGCGGGCTGTCCGGCTGTATGCAGGCTCTCAGCAGAGCCACAGGGGGGCTCCTTCATACTACACTGCCTGGCTCAGACAAAGAACAGCCTAGAAGGTGCTATCACGCCATATCTTGGTACAGAGAAAAATGGCAGCTGCTGTATTTCACAACTCTTTGTCTGTATCATATAATCTTGCTGGACTCCTTCCAAGAGCAGAGCATGGGTTAAAGTGTTTGCGTGACATCTTACATCAGTGTGTCGTCTCCGTGGTTTCTTTTTCGCCAGCTTCATCCCCACTGTTTTACGCTCCCTGCAAAACAGTCAAACACATCATCACCCCTAACATGAAGCAGCCCTTCAAAAAAGCCCAACATATGAGAAAGTGCCCTCTTCATGTGTCTGCATCAAACATTTTAATGAGATCTGACAGGCGACATGCTTTATGGCTCCAATTTATCCTATAGCATGCAGGGAATAAAAGAGGAAAAGAGGCAAGCAGGAGGAAAACTGGAACACTGGTATGACATAACAGAGGGTTACTGACCCACGGTCACTGCTCCCTTCATCCTCTTCCTCCAGGTCCGAGGGGGGGCTGGTCCGTGGGGGACAGGAGCGTGTGGATACGTTCCGAGCCAGGATGGAGGCTAAAGGTTAACAAATCATAGCAGTCATTCTCTGTGTTGTTTCACAACTAAGTTAACCTTTATTGTAACAAATTTTAATTTGCATTGTTAATAAACGGAAAAGTGGTAGTTAATTCAACTTTTCTTAAAAGTTATTTACTGCAAAAGAATGAAAAGATCATTTTTCTGGTTTGTACATCACTGTCTGGATGATTATTGTACAATTCTGCTCTCAGTCTATGTAAATGGTAACAGTTTTTACTTCAGATATAGAACAAAAACATAGCATCCTTCGACAAACAAGGAAGTTCAGTGACAGTTACCTGCAGTTCCTGCATTTCCACTACATGGTGGTTTCTTTTTGCAAAGACATACAAAACTAAACTAAACAAATCCCTGCACTACAGATCACATCTGGCTTTGGCACATTTCACTACATACCGCATATCACTTTGGGTCTGAGATAAGTTTAGCGAGCTATGTTGAGCCTTGCTGTGTCATGAAAATGACTCTTTATATCTGTTTAAATCACTGTCGTAACTTATTAATTCGTCCATTCACAGCATGTGTTAAAAACGATAGATTCTCTTCTATATGGGCACGTTGTTCCACCGTACATTTAGGGATGCATCCCTACAAATTTCCATTCAATTCAATTTTATTTATATAGTGTCAAATCAGAACAACAGTTACGTCAAGGTGCTTTATACTGTAAGGTAAAGGGTTGGACGGTTTCTACAAAATACCTGACTGAAACTTTGCTGGCACAATTTAAGCCAACACTGTGCATAGAGTGGAAGACAAATTTTCACTTCAATAAAAGTAACAACGCTCACTCAAATCACAAAATGTGCAAATGTGGAATTTCACGACAAACACACGTTGAGCTGTGCAAGAGGAAAATGATTTACATGATCTGCCTTATTTAGACAATAACAACAACTCTGAGTCCTTGACATTTACGCAGTGACGGCCTGCAGCGTCATCCTGCTCAGGGAGGGATACCAAATAAAGCAATCATGCAAGTGTACCTTGAGGTTGCAAGTCAAATCGGGGGTGCCGGTCAAAGTGCATGTTGTCTGAGTTCTCTGAATGGCAGCGTGAGTCACATGACTCACACAGGTGGAGGGGGCTTTTGCTATTCAGGTCTTGACAGTCTGGGTGGTGGCAAACCTAAACACAGAAAGCAAAAGAGGGGGAAAAAGAGAAAGTCAGAACAAAATAACTGCCAGGGACAAAGTCTCTGCATTAAAATACAAAAACAATTTAAATGACTCGGTCAAAGTAAAAAGGGCAAAACAGTCACACACACTTGGAATAAACAGCTCCCTGCCTGACTATTGTTTCAGTTACAATTAAAATGACCACAGAAGCTGTTGTGGGCATTCCTGCGGTTTGGTGACTCCCACCTTCCCACCATCTGTCCCTCAGCGGCATGACAACTAATTGAGTTAAAGTCAGTTTTACAGCGCATGTGCTGACATAGGACCAGCTTGCCCTGACCTAATCCTTACTGGTATCCCCAGAGGTGAAGCAACAAAACTGACCGCAGGTCAGCAACCGCAACACTTCCAGGCCAGAGAGCTCAAGAAGCTCCATAGCTGATGCAACATGCAGCAGAAGGCTGCAGGATTAAAGGATCTCCTGGCCCAGACACATACACCCACCCCGCGTCAACAATGGACGGCGAAGCACTGGGGGAGCTCTCCGTGTACACCTCCTCACTCCACCCTGTGTCCCTCTCACCATCACCCACACCCGGCTCAGGAAGCGTGAATGTATGGGGAGATACAATGGAAGTCCCGCTAATGTACTTCCTGTCATTGTTTCCATGTACTCATGAGGAGCAGTGTGTCTGTGCAAGAGAGTGTAAATATGTGTGTATGTGCACAGCAGAGATTTGAGCACAAGCTAGACAGCCTGGCTTACATGTAAACAACTATAGAAGGCAAGCGGTAGATGCCATACCCATTACATAAGCCTATTTTAGGCAATAATATGCACATAGGCACAATAATATGCACAAAGACAATACATCAATAAAGAAAGGAGTTTAAGAGGACACGATAGACTCAGATTTAAGTACAATGTTCCCAGCCTTGGCACTGTACCCTTACATTGTGCAGATGGGACCTGAACTCTGAGCGGACACTGAAGACCCCAGTAAACATTCAACTTGCCCCCTCTTTGGTCTGCTAATTCACAGTGCAGCCCTGTCAACCCACACTGACAAGCTGCCTTATTAATCCCCTCCTCTCAATGTCTAGCCAGATATAATCGCAGATTTTAAGGAGCAGATCGCAGAGCTGCAGGAGGACAAAAAGGGGGGAGGAAGGGAGTGAGCGGTAGGGTTAAGGAAGGGTGAGGAGTCCCGGTGAAGATATAAAGGCAAGGCAGGAAGGAAAAATAAAAAGGTCCATCCAGAAGCTTTTCAGAAGTACAAAGCCCCCTAATCTTGCAGCCTAATTGGTGCCTGTGGTCTGTCAAAGCCATCTGACGGTCCTGCAGAGATTAAACAGCCCCATAAGCCAGGGTCTTCTTCTCATTTTCCTCTCTCCAGCTCTGTCGTTTCTGTCCTCTGCCACCACCAGCATAGACTCCTCCCTTCCTCTGATGCACTCAGGGTCACTGTACCCAGACACAGCTTCAACCAGAGAAGATTTAAATAGAGACTGAGAGACAACAGCGAGAGAAAGAGCAGTGAAGTTAATGAGAGAATGGCCTTTTGTACTGTAGTGAACAGACATGAGGTTAAACAGCAATTCGAGTTAATTACAACTTGATTTTTATAGTTTGGGCTGTCATACTGAAACGATTGCAGATAGTCAAGCAGGTGTGTTGCTAAAGTTACAGACAGAAATGATGGTCATACCCATGAATAAAAGATTTCAGCTGTAAAAACTCAGACTCGGGTGCTGATAATCATATTAAAAGTCCTCACATGAGCACTATTCAGTGATAAACATCGTGTAAATAGACCGACCTAGTTAGCAAATAGCCGTATCTGCAAGTATTGCTCACTTTGTGGTGACTGTGGTAAAGGAGGATTAAAAGAACAGCCAGAATCCGGGTTAGAACATTTCTCAATAGCCACAGTCGATGACGTTCTGTAACTTGCAGGTACAGATAACTGCTGCGTCTCACATCTGAGTCACTGACCTCACCTCACCACTCAACAGCTAGAAACAAGTGATAGAAAGTTGTTAAAACATCACATGCTTATGATTCTCTGAAGTGAACGTCAGCACACACACACACACGCATTTTTGAATGGCAGCGTCAAATGTCTCATCACACAGAGATGCTAACTTTTCCATGAAGTGTGGAGACACAAAGAGAACCAGACCAGAGAAATACAAGCAAATAAGAAGCCATATTTAGACAATAAGATAGGTAAGCCCTCCTCACTATCAAGTCAGGGCGTTCACATTCCTGCAGGAACTAAAGCAGCTGAAAAAAAAAATCGGATGCTTTAGCCAAGATAAATGGACGCATCATAGGATGAACTAATGCCTCTCCTGGTGAACCAAAAAGCACCAACTGTTAAAAAGTCAAATAGACCTAGAAAAGCCTGTAATCTCACAGTCATCACAAGATAGATTTGGCTATCAGAGATATGTAGCAGTTCAGGATATGTGCAGCTGAGATTTTTGCAATACTGAACATTCCTATCGGACAGTTATTCAGGTACAGCCTGACTTTTACGAACCATTTCTGGATATGGATCAAAATGGAAAAAGGTGGAGGAGGGTACAAATGAAGTTGGAGGTGGCGGTGTGAGACAGCTGACAGGAAGCCGCGCATGCCTCGGACGGTGAACGTATGAGTGTGTGCGAGACAACATGTGTCATGTGAGTGCATCGCGTCAGTCCCCTGCGTGCCTGCTCTCAGATCTGCCCGGATTAGTGGGGTAGTTTGAGGCGGCATGACTGCAGATGAAAACGCTGAAAACACAAACACACACACACACACACACACACACACACACACACACACAGCCCCAGCTTCGCCCCTTACTCAACAGCTGAGAATACACACACAGGCCCCAACAGCGGCCCCTCTACTTGGCTTACCAGATCCGATGCCACGTGGCACGCGCTTATGCATCCTTGCTTTCACACATCCTGCAGCTTGCCAATTCTCCCCACATGCATAATTGAACACACAAATACAGGCATGCCTGCTCAAAAGTTGTGTCATCGATGAGCCGCACAGCAGTCGTTCAGCTGTAATAAAGCCGTTTTTGTTTGAAAGAAGATGACTCGAGTCTCCTGAGGTGAATCAGGATTACTTCAACACAGTCGTCCATGCAGGGACACACAGTGAGGCTATATCCACACACATACATGACAGCTGAGGATTATTTTATTAAAGAAAAATTGCTTTACAGAACATTAGGCTACTTCACACAGCTGACCTTAATGACATTACAGTGGGGAATGGTTATCTTAAGTTTAAATTCAAATTTCTTAAACATGATTTATAATTAAAAGATGAAACTTGTGGGTTTGGAGCCACAACAGCCAGGCAGTTTAATTTGGCTGCAAACCCCTCACCACCACCACCACCACCACCACCAATTTTGGTATCCTGAGGACAATTTTAAATAAGTGCGGACAGTTTGCCACATCCTCACAAGCTGGTAATAAGTCTTAGTGCATCATATAATTCCGCACACAGAGAGAAAGGCTGCAGACCCAGATTACAGATCTGAGCGAGTGTGATACGAGGCCCATCCATCACAGGGCTGCTTTGAAGACAATCTGCTCAGTAATGCAAAAAGCCAAAGTTACACTCCTGCCTGTCTGCAACCTGACTTCAGTTCCCCCTTAAACCTTACTCAGCCTTCCTCCGGAACAGCTTGTCCTGCCAGAGAACACCTAGCGCTTATGTAATAGCACGCATCACTGTGTGTTTGCATCATGTTAAAGTTGGAGAAGAAGAGGGGGTATGTGACCAATGAGATATGGTTCCTCTCTGTGTGGTCTGAAAGAAGAGGGGGGAAAAAGACTTATCCTAGTTTTGTTGTGTAAGTGTCATTAGGACGTGGAGTTTGATAGGAATCTATCAGCTATTCAGAAAAACTAAACCCATCTTACATTATAAATACAAAAAAGAAGAGTTACTTATTACGTTGATAAGCTTAAAACTTGATAGAAGACTAAACCAGTCTATCCAATTCATCTACAAAAACACACAAATCAGTGATCATCAGTGGTGCCGCAGAGTGATTTTTGTTTTTAATCACAGACCCTGGCCCAGTGTAACCCTGTTCAGGAATGTTTCATCCACTGCACAGTAGACAGCCCCGGATGGTTTGAATCGAAAAAGCTCAGAGAGGACACGTGCGCTGCTATAACCAAATGTCCTGTACGTTTGCCAAATCAGTCAGTTCGTCCTCATGTGCGGTGTACCGGCGCTTGTAAAACCACAAGTACTGTTTGAAGTCGCTGAAAGTACAGTGTTAATCCCACCCTTACTGTCGCCTGTCAGAGTTGACACCACACTTCAAGAGAGTTGAGCCTGCAGGTTGAGCTTTGTGCTTTGTCAGAATTGTTCTCATACAATGTCTTTTATTCTTACAAGTGAACCCTGTTTAAAATGACTCATCGGCTGGTTTCGGACGCATACGTCTTGGTAACTTAAAGAGCAGAGCACAGGCGCTTTCCTGAGCTTTACCACGGGAACCATGCATGACTGTCTTCAAGCATTCCTTGAGGCAGCCCCAAACAGGCTAGACCCCAGTACAGACACAAGTTCACAAGGAGTGCATTAACCCCGAGGCAAAAGCGAAACATTTTTGTAACATGAAACCAAAAGCTACTGTGGGTTAATAATAGGAAGTTGTGTTTTCTGATATTTTTCAATTGAAAGCAGGAGCAGTGGTAACAGCTTCAAGAAGACATTTGGTAGACACCCAGAAGAAGAAATAAAAAGGAGACCCGTTATGCTTTGATTTTTTCTGTCATATATGCTTTTACAGGGCTAACACGTGTTAGCCTTGGGTCTATGTGTTAGCCCTGCGGCAGACTGGCGACCTGTCCAGGGTGTACCCTGCCTCTCGCTCTAAGACAGCTGGGATAGGCTCCAGCACCCCCCATGACCCTGAAAAGGATAAGTGGAAGCGAATGGATGGATGGATATGCTTTTACAGTGGCGGATGCTCATATTAAAAATGGCCACAAACATTCGGGCAGTTTTTTCCACTCTTGGCTCTGTCAAAGAGAAGGGATATTTCTAACATGCTTATCTCACACACACAGCTCCGGCTATGGGCAGAAATCCTCGTCCCACCTGCTATTCAAACCATCTGTTGACGAGGGGCAGCCAATCAAAATAAAGCTGACTGAAAGCAGCAGTTTTTCTGGCATGCCACACATCAAATGACAGAAAAAAAGTTCACACCCTGCGCTACACAACTTTTAGAAATCATTAAACACAGTCTTAGGTTTTATTATTTTTTTGTTTCATTCTTTCTTTTCACTCTTGTCGTTGATGTTCCAGCTGCAGTGGCTTTATCCCTCACAGTTTGAGATTCACCATCTTAAAAGATGTGGAAATACAACTTATATGGCTTGTTTCAGTCAGTGGATGAACTGAGGGGCAGTATCTTAAGGTGTTTAAGAATAAATCGACTGAGCTGGGAATATAAAATGGGTATAATAAGTCCCCTTTAATAAATGTTGTTTTACTTTTAGAGTGTGTGTATATTCCAGGGTGGATATGTGAGCGCACAGAGGGGTAAGATTTAGATAGGCTTATGTAATACATGTAAACTTTCTGCATCTGAGAGAAACACATAGCTCTAAAGGAATAAAACATATTTTTTCATTGCCTATTCCTACACAACACTCTTCTACTGCACCGACAGACATGGCTGTTTGTCACAGTGGTGCCCACACCCATAGAACAAACTCAACTCCCTATCATTGTTCAAAGTGGTTGTCATCAACCACCCCCCACCCCAGCCCGTCCACCACCACACACACACGATAGAGAGCATGGAATCAAAGGTAGCCTGAATCAACACAAAAACACTGTATGCTTCATGTTGGGTATAATGCATAACACTGTTTGTTTAAGTTGAATGTATTGTTCGAGGTCAAGCTTCTGTCAGACAGTGAAGGAGCTCACTGCACTCCAGTCTTTATTGAGATTGCAGGTGACATCTATGTGCAGTGTGTTTAATTACACACGCCAAATTTGATGCTTACCATCGTTCCACTCCCACAGAAGAAGCTGTGTTAAGGTCCTGTCTTGACATGCATGCATTGACTGATTTGGCAGCTGGTAGAAATTCTCCTTCGCAGTCAGTTATGTTAGCTTCAACACCGCTGCTCATCAGTTATGCGGCTGGTTCTGGATAATCCTGCTACAAGTCAACCTCTCACCTTCTTCCAGCTGTGAACACCCCCACACTCCTGCCCCACTTACAAAAAACACGGAAGGAAAAATGCTCAAGTGCATCTCAATAAGCACACCTACGCACACAAATGATTGGTTAGCACCAGACCAGCAATAGTCATGCACAGTCTTGTTCAAATAGTGTGACTGCATTTAAGTCAGTTAAACATCCAGACAGACTTTGGCCAGATGAACTCACACAGTCTAGAACATCAAACTAATTAAAGGTAACTCAGACACAAGAACACATCACCAGTGGTTCATAGTCTAAGGCTTAAAGGCAGATAAACACCGTCTGATTTTTTACAGTCAAATACACTTATGTACTAATGTTTGACCTGTCTGCATAAATACAAGACACTACACAAACACAAGTGTACCCTACCTTCTCTGGGAAATGAAGTACACGGAGCTGCTGTAGTTCAAACAAGTAGTTATTATATAACCCGAATCCTCTGCTGCTACTATGAGGGGATCCACTGGTTAATCAAAGATAACCGACTTGCCCCCTTTGTGGAACGGGTCACTGCAAATTAAAAAGTTTTTCTAACTGATCATTTTATCCTGCTCCCATGTACAGCGCAAGATGGTGTGAATAAGTTGACTGAACACCTATGGAAGATTTGGGAGCACTGGTTTATAATAGTTTGAGTATTATCAAAACACCAAATGAGGAAATATAGTGCTCCATCCCTCCTGTAGGGTTTGTGAGACCTGGAGAAGGCATCTGTGGGCGCAATTAAGCTCTTTTTACCTTTTCTAAACACCTGTGAGATCACCTATTGGGGAGGTCACCTATTGGTTTGTGAAGTTGTGCCTCTAAGACTCAGCCTGAGCATTTCAGCCATTGTCATCTGGACCAGAGAGTGAGGCAGAGGTGGATCTGACTGAGAAACCAAGGGAAAGCAAAGTGTTGTTTTCCTATAGCCCTCTATACAATTTATGCAACCAGAGGGGTCATCCCTTCCTGACCAGTAGAAATAATGCCGATTTAAGGCACCTATAAACTAGCCTCCCTTTTTAAAAGAGAATCTAACCCTCTGTTATATTCAGTCACTTATTCCAGCTTCACACCTTTAAGTATTCCTTTCGTTCCCAGTTTAAAAAAAAAAAAAAAAACTTAATCAGATTATGCCAGGTGCTTTCGCCCATGCTACTCATAGAGCTGCATGTGGCTGTAATACTAACTACAAATACAATATCAGCTACCAAATTAAGCGTGAAGGATAAGTTCAGATGTCTGAACAATGAGTGTTCTTTTTATCAAGCTGCGTTTCTTTTTCAGTACCTTTGTCTTAAGAGCCCCCTTTCATTGTCCTCTCGGGACCAAAGCACGCAGCCCCATAGGGCCTCCCTGTGTATGCTGAAGTGGGCCTACTTTCCTAAACATTACAGAGTTGCCATTAGCTGTGGCCCAGTAGGTGGGATTGAAAACAGCACAGAGTAAGGCTGCAGGAGATCAAAGAGGTAGCCTGGGCAGGCCAGGCCCACGTCTGATTTATTTTTCAATAAATAAACAATGCATCTGTTGAGGAGTGCCATTGGAGAGTGCCGCCGCCGCCGCTGCTGCTCCTTGGCTCGCTTTCTTCTGCTGCCATCTGTCCTCTGGCTAAGCAAAGGGGGCGGAGGAGGATAGCCAGGCCCCGGTTTTTTACTGCTGCCCTTATGCAACACGACTGTCTGCCTGTCTGCACGCCTGTTCCTCATTAAGAGACTCTCCCTCACCGTGGTACAGTACAGTCCTGACGCCTTGCACACATATGGATTTACTCAAACAGAGGCACTTGTTGTGTTACATCCATCCAAGAGAGAGCCCAAGTGTGTGTGCGTGTGCGTGTGTGTGCGCGTGTGCGTGTGTGTGAGAAAGAGAGAGTGAGAGCGAAACCGTGTGTTGGCCAAACTTATGTATACTCATAAAAAGGCCGACAGTGGTAAATTCTGGTGATGGTACTCATTCACTAAACAAAGATCAAGTGCAAGCAGGAGGAGCAGTTAACAAGGGATGATGTCATTCAAAGGCAAGTGGAAATAAAACAATAAAAGCACGGATATACGGCCTAATGACCCACACATGACATACTGCCGATTGAATCAGTGGACAAGAAGAAGTGATCATTTATACTTTTACTCTGTTTGCAGTTTTACTACTTAAAACTAGTAACTGTCAGCAAGTCAGCGGAATCATTTTTAATTCAGTTAACTGAAATTTTATCGGACATAGGTACTTCGCTTCTCCATGCCAACATTTTTAAACACTTTTAAAAACCAGACACCTGCCAAGGATTTTCATCCACAGCAGAGAAGTTGAAGGTCACTTTAGGATCTTCAGATGGATGTTCAGAAATTCTGTTTGCAGTCCTTTTGAGAACAATGACACATGGTCCATGATTTGTTCTAATTTTATGAAAGGTTATGTGATTTCTAAAATGGTGATGGAAAAAAAGGGCCTCTTCTTTTTTTAAGATGTTGTAAAATACTATAAATAGCAGAAGAAGTCTATAGCTGCATGTTTCTGGGAAGAAGTAAAAGTTCTCATCAGCCGAAAGTCCCTGTAGGAGCAATAACGAATTAGCCTGTTCTCATTCCCATTGCATCAGATACTGCCATTTTGTCGAACTCATGCTAGGATCTATGCAATGAGGCACTGGTTTCATAGCAGAAGTGGGAAGGGTCTCATCCCTAACTTGCATGCAGACACTCATAAAAGGAACCCTTGGCATCACATTTAAGCTGGCCCAAAGTACTGATATTATGAAACACAGTATTTAGTTCCTAAATCTAACCAACCAGTGAAAGTGAAAGTAAAAGCAAATTACTATCCAGTGAGGGAAAATAAAAATGATCAATGTGACATGATCTGCCAACTCCTTCCTGACATACTAAGGAAATACCCTGCCGACATCTTCTAAATAGGAGTTATTTAGCACTCTGTAAAATGAGACACTTATGTACGCCTCTGACATTCACACTGCCACTGGAAAACCTTTTGCAGATCTTTGTTACGCCAAAGATTTCTAAGAGAATAAAGAAATGTTAACTCCTACTGTTTGTGTATAGCACTCTGTCTTCGGGGCGATATAGACCAATTTGGAGTGGACGTCACTGTTACGACACTGCAGCTGCTTGGGCGGTGGAATAAAAGTAAAACAAACATGGCAAGATTCTCAGAATAAGAACTGGACATAAGACGGAAATGGCAAAAATCACCTAGAATGCAATGAAAAAGCATTTTAAAGCAAAATGCAAAGGAAACATGCGGTGCTTGAGCAAAAAGTGGGGTAAACCCAGTGTACTGCAGGGTCAACACAATCACACTTATGATCAATTTAGAATCACCAGTTTATTTACCAAGCATGTCTTTGGACACTGGGACGAGTATTCGGAAAAAACATGCAAACTCCACCTTTAAACCAAATGGTGCACCTTGCGATATCGAACATTGTTCTCGTAAGAGCTCCATTAACAATAAAGTAAACAGTTTATTCAGTTTATCTTAAGTTTGAGATAAAACTAGGAGTGCAGGCACAACAATCAACCGCAGGAATATGAAATGTTTGCTCAGCTATGGCAAGTACAGCAGATCTCAGATGAAGCAGGAAGTCCGTCTGTAAACTGTGGTGGATGTTTACACCAGAGAGTTTGGGTAATCACTTTAACGTGTTTTCTCTTCAAAATAAGCTTGTATGATCATCTGGCTGACTTCCCCCCCCTCCTCCTTCACCGCAAACTTTGTTTTGTCACTGCTCTTGTGTCAGATTGCCAGTTAAATTGATTAATAAAGTCTATTTTAAGCTGAATTACGCCAAAAGTAGACATATCGCAATCTTTTTATCAGGGTCATTTAGATTCTCACTGCAGACTGGAGATACCCGTAATTGTATACAGTATTTCTTAACGTCATCCTCCTCTGCAAAGTGACACATGATGAACAAGGACTGGGTTTTCCCAGATTACATATAGCCATTTAGAATAAATGGGCCTATTCTGTATTACTAACACATGAACAATATTTATATTGCCACAACAAGGAAAACATGAGAAATACATTTCTACTTCCTCTTCTGGTAACAGATTAGATGAGAATGTATACAAATTATATTGGGTGCCGTTTCCATATATTCATTAACTATTCTGTGAATGACTGACTTGGGGATGCATCAACATGCTTTTCCTTTATCATTTCCCCATATCACGTACAGCAGAGCACCAGACAAACCATCTAAAGGCGGAATGAGATCCAAAGGTTCATCTGTCAGCACACGGCTCTCCGAGTTTGCCACTGAAAGTAACCGACTCAGGAACAAACATGCTCACAGGAAATACTGCAACTCTTTTTTTGGGGTAAAACAGACAACGCATTCCAGAGAAAGTTATGTTTCAACATGCAATGAAGTTTGCCCAAGAAAAATATTACCTCCTCATTTTTTCACAGCTCATTTTACTAAAGCTCCCCCCCGCCAAGGAAAAAGAATGCCAACACTTTAAAAAACTCCTACTTTTTTTCATCTCCTTTACAGGCTGTATGAATTTAAAAGAACATTAAAGTGAGCTAAACTGACTGAAATCAAATTATCTGACTGACTTCAGCAGAAACGCAGCTGACCCCAACTTCTGCTACTCGGTCAAATATTTACAGGAAACCCAGATGACACATGCTACTGTCACTATGCTGTCAATGAGGAAAAAGCAGAAAACACTATAAAATAAAACGCATGCCTCGTGAGAAGAAAAACACCAATAAATCCTCTTAGAGATGAAGAACTAAATGACAGGCTCGACACCATTCACCATTCAAGACCATCAATACAACTTCATGAGAAAAACACCACTCACCAGCAGCTGCTCTCTCTCTGCTTGGACAAAGTCAAGTGTACTGACTGCTGTCTCAGTCAATGCTGGCTGACTATGACGTAACCAGCCTTCCGATCCATAGCTTCAGGGTAGGAGAAGAGAGCGGGATAGACAGGAGGGCGGTGAGCAAGACCAAAAAAGGAGGAAGTGAGAGGGGGGGGAGAACTGGCTATTCCAAGTGAAATGAGAACTTTCAATGAATGCTGATTTGGATGCAAGATGTTCCGAATACGACTTGGAAATTGATTATTTGGAAACCACTTCCAGTTTGGTATAAAGAATATGGAAAGGAGAGAACAGCGGTGGGTGCCAGGGTGTACACTGGTCTGTTGATATAAGAAGCAGATGTGAAATATGCAGACATACGAGGAAAAACAGACTTAAAGTGCTGGTCTGCACAGATGTAGATGATACCTACAGGCAGGAATAAGACAAGTACTGCCCAGAAAGAAAACTGTAACTGAAGGTCTGCCCACTTTGAAGTCATTAATTCCTCATATCATTCATTTGTCAAGCAAAGAAGTCCAAAAACTACTCAAATGAGATAACTTTGCTTTTTCCCATATAACGAATTCAACACATTGAGTTTATTTTGACTAGACAAAATAAACCATTAAGTAAAAATCAGCCAGTGAAAGCGATAATATCCAGATAAAGCCCCACGTGAATTGAAACTGCTAAAGCAGCGCATTTCTCCCAGCTGTTCTGGGACGAGTATTTCACAAACTTATGTAAAAAAAAAGGAAAACTTAAAAGCACCATCACCGCAAAATCTAAGAAAAACAATCTACGTTATCTTTACCTGCCATAGAAAAACTCCACTCCTCTGCAAAGGTAACAGATCGATATCTCCAGCGTCCGATAGGCAGCAGGTGGTGAAAGTTTTAGTCCCAAAGTGAACTGAACTTGCTGTATAATTTGAGTTTTTCTAGTTCCTAAAATAATTCAGAGTTTCAGGGTGACGCTGTTAATACGACACACGGCTGGATCGACAGAGTGTGACAAAGCTGAGAGCCTCACTCTCTTTACTACGCCAGACGCACAGACAGAAATAATCAACCCCACCCCATCTACTCATTCTCACCCAACAAGCTCACACACATCCAGGCTGACTCATCTAAACTCACACTTAAACTCTTTTTCTCCCTGAGAAGCGGATTGATTTTCCATCAGACAAGCTGAGGTTTCACCATCGAACTAAACAGGCAAATTACAGAATAGCTGCTTCTTCGTGCCTAAGCTCAGCTCCCCAGCTTGATTTAGAACGTAATTTGAACTTTGACCCCACAGGGGCAGAAGGTCAAATGAGGGAGTTGAGTTTGGTTTCTTTCCAAAGTGCTGACCAGGGGGAGGAAAAGGAAGTAAATCTGTCAACATTGCCATCGGCACACTTTTAAACCTACGTTCACGGCTCCCTTTTGTTCAGTCTGGATCAGTTTTAGGGGGAAAACAGATGATGATGAAGGAGACAGGAAATCAAAAACAAAACAAAGGTATTCAGGTGTCACACATTTTCCCAATTCTTTTTGTCATCTTTTAAAGTTGAGAAGTTTTTAAAGGGCCGATCCCCTATGTTTATATGTCAAAGCCATGAGATCACTAGATGGCTCCTCTGAGTGCTCAGACTGGTAAACCACATGTACAAGGTATCCTGTTACTCCTGAGAAACATCTGCGTGAAAAAAATCACCCGGATTACGTCACAGTGACATCAGCCGGTTTCTCTCAACTCAAGTTCGAAGATGCATTTAAAACAGAAAGTCTGCAGCAGTCAACTGTTCAAAGTAATTTTGCTAGTCAGTGTCAGTCGCTTTACAGGAAAAGTTACAAATATTTGAGAAACGGTTTAGGAATTTCTGCTTGTTTTTATCTCACAGTATGAATTCTGGCCTGTTAAAACATGACTTGTGTCCTAACTAATTAACTATTTTTGGCAGCTCCCTTTTCACAAAGGACGGCCACAGCAGGTAGCATGTTTGGTTTGGCAGATTTTTACGTCTCATGCCCTTCCTGACACAACCCCAAAGGGATTTGGGTCTGCCTGGAATCAAACCAGAGATCTTTGGCTTGTTTAAACCACTTCACTGTGGAGCCATTCTTTCTTAACTGATTAATTAATTAAAGGTAATCTGCAGATTAGCAGGTGGCGCACTGGTGCAGTGTTTAGTACCGTCTCACAAGAAACCCTGGGTTCAAATCCACTGGCTAGCTGAGGCTTTCTGTGTGGACTTTTCATATTCTATGTGGATCTTTGTGGGTTTTCTCCAGATACTTTGACTTCCTCCCACAGTCCAAAGTCATGTAGTTAGTGGGGTTAAGTTAATTGGTTATTCTAAATTGGCCATAGGTGTGAATGAATGTCTTTCACTCTGTGTTACACTGGCAGCGTGTCACCCTGCTACAGCTGGGATACAGCTAAACTTGAAAAACAGTTAAGAAAACAAATGGATGGAATCTGTGGATTAACAGCTATGACGTGCTGCTCTTTTTGTGTCAGACAGTTTTTTGTTTGTCGTTTTAAATCAACGAGTCCTCTCTTTTGCCTCTTAGGAGGAAAAAAAAAAATCCCTTTTTCGTTATTTAAATGTCTTTTTCCGGCTTGATTTTTTTTTTTAAAAGGTTTGAACTGCTGACATTTAGTGACCAAACAAATTATTAATAGTGTGCAATGAACAGTCATTACTTGTAGCCCTAGTTTGGTGCGGTATGTGTAGGAGGGTGAAGCCTTGTGTGGGCTTGTAGTGCAGCAGCATGTGTGATTTACAGCCTAAATTTCCTGTTACAGTCTGTTGCGCTGACCACAAACACTCAGCCCACTACTCTCGGTTCTGTTGTCATTCAGGTTAATCTGAGATGAGCCATGTTTAAATCCCCCACAATTAGCCAGCTCGCAAAAAAACAATTCAAGACCCCTGAGGCTCGGGTGGGGGGGGAGCACAAGAGAGGCAAGGGTAGACTTTGGGGAGGATCGAGCAGTCAAGTGGGTAGGTCATAATACACAAACCCCACCTCTTCTTCTCTCACAACTTCAAAACAAGGCTACCTGTTGAATCTTTATCATCCCCGCCACCCCCCGCTGTCAACGTTAATCAGGGGGAGGCTATATTTAAGAGTGGATAGCAGAGATGCAATTACCCAGAAGGATTAGCCCCCAGTGGCAGTGCCATTGTAGAGGGAGCGGACTTCAGTGGCCTTCCCTTGATGCCTACCCTTAGCATTAACCCTTCAATAACTGTAAGCCCCGATTTTATTTCTTTAAATCTTCAAGGCAGTTGCTAAATAAAGAGGACAAAAGGAAGGGAAATGTGAGCATTAAGCTAACAAAGAAAAGCAAGTCAGCGAGAAGAAGAAAAAGACACGTAAGGAAAAAGAAAAGATTAAAAGACCAATAATTCACTCACGATGCTGCTGGAAGTTCCAGTTTCGTGTCTGGCTTCAATTGAGAGCGATGTAGAGAGCAAGCATTACATGCTTCCACAGCCATAATAACACACATTAAATTAGAGATTTTTCAAAGCTTATTATCGCCTCTCTAACTAAGCTGTGCTGACTGCCACTCTCAAAGCATTTCATTAAGCAGCGGTTGTTTACATTCTCAAAACACTCACAACCAATAATTAGCAGGATTTGCCTTGAGAAGACTCTTCGCATGCAAGGGAGGTGTGGGGGTTGTTTTCCCATCCCATCTCTACACTCTAGGCCTTTTCCTAACGCTTTGAAGCTAGGCTAAATTGGTCAACCGTTTCCATAGGAGCGTCAGTCAGGTAGGTACCCTCTTCCTGTTATTCCCCAGTCCACTGCGATGGTGTTTCCTGACTGGGAACCTCTTGGATGGGATTGAACTGCTGTCCCTAATCCCCCCCCCCCACACACACACACACACAAACTAGTGTTTGCACTTCCTGTGGAGACAATGTATGGAAAGAGACACACAAGTCATTGTCCATCTTGTTTGTTTTTGCTGAATGTCCATCGCGCTGATTTTCTTTCCACCGAGCCACGTCAACGGGCTTTTGCTTTTTCCACATTTCACCATCATTGCATTCATACACAAGTCTGTGTGAAAAATTAAGAATTACCTGAGTCTTTACAACCCAACTTCTCCTTTGTGCTCAAAGTGAATGGACCTCAGGAGCTAAAGTTATTTAATCAGTGTGATATTTTTTGAAATGTGTTCTTCTCCATATTACGGCTTTATATTTTACAGACTATATTAGAAGGTTATTTTGATACAGAAGTTAGATGATGACTCTGATAACAACATATGGGAAAAATGTGGCCTTTCAATATGCCACAACTTGTTTTGAGCCACCATCTTTCCCGCATGGTGATATGATCCTTAAACATTTACCTCAAACACACTTGATGTTTTTTCTATTGAATTACCAGAAAGTTGATCAAATATCCAAGATGATAATTATTGTTTCTGACATATCCTATGATATTGCTGCTCAGATTTGGAAAGACAGAACATTTTTGCTTTAGACTGTGACATATGGGGTGTAAAAGGTATCCGGTTGCAATTTTTAACAGATCTTGAACATGCTTTGAACTTCATTGTGGATATCTCCTATACTTATGAAACAATGAGGGCTTAAAATAGTGAAAAAATAATATGAATTAAAAAAAATGCAAAATTTCAAATGGCACCCATGTACTTTGATGGCTTGTAACTAAAAATATTCATAGTATTAGGATAAAAATGTTCAGGTCTTTATTAAAGATGCAAAGGGGACTGTGCAAAATCAGCTGATTATGAGGACAGGGAACCACTCGCACTACTTTCACTAACCCAGTTTCTTGCCTCAGCATGCAGCTGTCCATATAGCCAATTTGGTAGAGATACTCCTTTGGTCATCCAGTCATTCATCCATCCAATCCGCCATCCATCAACCTTCCAATTACTGCCACTGGTCCAGGTCATGTTCCCAAGCCAGTTGAGAGAGACTCTCTAGCGTGTTCTAGGTCTCGTGAGCATGTTCTGGATCTCCCCCAGGGTGACTCATACCCAATAGGACACATGGCCAAACCATCTCGACTGACTTCTTCGGATATGGAGGAGTACAGACTCTAGTCCAATCTCCAAAACAATCACACCCTTGGACTTTCACACTTGACATGTCATTCTTCCAGCCACTACCCTGAGCTAGTGACCAAAGGTGAGCTCAGTGACACAAACCAAACATGATTTGCCATTTATTTGGAAAGCTGACATCATGAATGAAGTATAAGAGACAGATTACTAAAAAACAGCATGCTAAACAAACAGTGATGCAAATGGCACTAGTGGACGTGTTCAAAAAAATGCAAAATCGCACTTTCATTACTTCTTGTCAAAACAAGTACAAATTCCAGTAAAAGCTTTAAAAAAAAAAAAAAAAAAAAAAAAAAAAAAACCCAAACAACTACTTTATAAGTTCCAAGTAAATAAGACAGTTGTGACTGTGCTCTTCCATTTCTCTGGAATTAGCTACATTCATACCGGATATTTCACTGCCAATCTTCAATACTGGTAGGTGACAAGGGTCTGACGTTAAACACAGCATCAGAGTCTTTCTCTGGAACGAAATCTTTCATAGGGCTGGAAAAGTAGACACAGGCAAAAGATCTGCTTATTGCCTTTTAGAGAAAGGCTGTGTGTCTGTTTGAAGAAGAAGGAGCTGTTGTAGCTTGCACCGTTGCAGGGATCCACGCAACAGTGTTACGCCATTGGAGAGAAATGTCCACATAATTATGGGAATATCACTTTTGAGTAATAACCCAAAACACAGAAGATATTTTTGTGATTTAACAGGATAAGCATGGTGTGCAACGTAACACAAAAGATTACTCTGAAGCAACACAGATTATGATTTCATTCTTTCTCAAGGTAGTAAAATCATTTCCAAGGCTACTTAAAGTAATAGTGTTCACATCCAAAAGTCAACTGCTGCGCCAAAATTGCGAATTAAACAAAATTATTATTTCACTAAAGCTTTCCACACTTTTTCCCTTATTGTTGTGTTGGGTTTAATGACTTCAAGCAGACTGGTCAATCATAAAACAAACAGGATCCTAACAAAGAGATGATTAACAGTGAATCAAAACAAAACGTTATAATGCAAGAGAGGGCCAGACAGTTTAATCCAGACTGTTCTTACAACTGAGACTTTACTGGATAGCACACCGAATCTCTGGTTTGAACTGTCAGATGTTTCCATTTTTTTGAATCAATGCACAAATGAATAAGTTATATAGAGAATATATGCAATAAATACCTATATTCCTAAGTTAGAGTTCCTTAAAACTGAATTTCCTACCTACTATTTTCCTACCTACTGGTACCGATCTGTGAGTCGTTTGGTACCAGGCCGCGAGATTTGAGGCTCGGGTGTGAAATTTATGGTTTTCAGGGTTTTTATTGTTATTTTTTAAATCGTTTTTATCGTTAACTTGGTTTCCCTGGGTCTTTTCCTGTGTGTTATGAATAATTTTTTTTTTTGTACCGATACTGGTTTTATTTTGTTGTATTTATCCACGACACCTTACAGGCCGGTCCGCGGAAATCTTGTCGGACATAAACCAGTACGTGGCGCAAAAACTGTTGGGGACCGCTGGACTAGATGAACGTGGCGAGAAGTTAAAGGTTCAGTTATTTTGACTTAGTGCATTTAAGCTCAGGTGTTGCAGCGTTGCTGTTTCTCACCAATAAGCTCCAGTCAGTGGCTTTTCTTTGTGGAATTCTAGGTTCTTGTCATATCTACGTGGGTCCTCTCCAGGTACTCATACACTCCAAAGAGATGGATGGGGTTAGATTAACGCCTTTCTCTGGGTTAGCACTGTGTTACACTGGCAACCTGTCCAGGGTAGACCCTGTCTTTAAGCCTATGACAGCTGGGATAGGCTCCAGACCACCCAATCCAAACTGGGATGGATACATGGAATAAAATTGATGGATAAATAAGTTCAGGACATTAAATTCAATAAAATTTTGTTTTGTTTTGTTTGTTTTGTTTTGTTTTTTTTAGACATGATGCCTTTAAGGCTGCAAAAGCACAAGATGCTACATTATCCTTACTACTCATCCCATTGCATTGCATCATGACATTAATTATTATCCTCCATAATTTGAGCTTTTTAGAGTTCTCAGTAACACCCAGTAAACCGCACATATCAACAAGTGCACTATTGCGTGGCACTATTGTATGTAAATGTACATAATGAATGATGTAAGCAGGCGGCATTAGCTACACACTGCGTAGCCAAGCCTTGACTAGTATTTCAGTAAGCAATTGTGATTAAGAAACCTTTGCATTGCAGCACAGCATAATTTATGGTTGGTAAAAGTCAGTACTGTTTGAGTGGGCCACACTAGTTGATGAAGTAATTTGGCGAGCTAGCCAGTTACCACTAATTAGTGTTAGAGAGCTAGATAATGTTAGTCACCTAACTGTAGCTTAGCCAAGCTGTGTGAATTTGGTGAGTTTATAGCATTAGTTAATAAGGTCGTCTAATAAAAGTTAATTTTTACCAATTACATCACAATCTTTATTAACAATAAGAATATTTGCTACATGAAAATTGCTTTAGCAGTAAAAAAGTAGAAGTATAGTGATTCTGAACAGCATCAGTGTATACATCTCTGAATGTAAAGCATGGACTAAAAAGCTCATTACGACCATAGTTTTCGAGTACTAAGCTTCATGTTGAAATGTAATTAGGCAACTTTTCCTCAGTTCCTGTAATGTTCAGTTCACTCTAGAGTAACCGAAGCATTTTAGACCACCATTTCCATCAATGGTCTCTCATTACTTCATAGAGTAAACTTTCCAAGAACCTAACGTTTATATAACTGAGGTCACATCCTTTGACATCTTTTTCAAGACTTTAATGTCTAAATTACAATACAAGCCGTGAAGAATATTGATGAACATAATGTATGTTGTGTCCAGAGATAAATCACCATCAGCAGCTCTCTTTTGAAGATACTGGAAGAAGCTGCATGACGTGAAAAAAGGCAAAGGAAAAACAGAAAAATATACACAGCCATTTTTCCCCATTAGGACATTTTCTAACATTAACTGGAAATTCCTAAAAGACCCAATGAAACCAGAAAAATGAGCAGAAGAAGTGGACAGTATGGATGTAGAACGGCTGTTTTAGAGTCCATGCGTGCTGAATGACCTTTCAGAAAAAGATGTGAATCCTCGCAGGCTGAAGATTCAACAACAATTAGGCAAGTGGTGAGTTGTTAGAGAAAATATGCTGCCTTTTTCACATGTCTGCTATGTAATACTGCTGGCTTCACTAATCATACGATGGTGTCCTGTTGTTTAGACATACCGTAGGTTCCTTTTAAGTTATGAGCAGAACATTTATTGCCTTTATGGCCACAGTTATTGTCAGTAACGGCTTTATTTAGTTTGGTTCTTTCATCAATGTCACAAAGAGTGACTCTCTTGGAGTATTAACTTTGTTCGCTTTTCTTTTTTATCTTTTTTCATTGGTTTGCCTTAGGTGTTTGTTTTCAGTGTTTCAAGATACTTTTTAAAAAATGTCATTATATACACACACTGCTGTTCAACACATCTTCTAGTGAATTAAACAACTCACAAAGATGCATGTGGGCGGATGTGCCTGTTTGGTAATGTTACTATATGTAGTTCAAACTTGTCCTTTACTAAAAGCAAACATTACTGTCCCATAGCAAGACTGCAGTTGTGCCTCTTCCAACAAGAACAAGACTGCTCATTCATACAGCTAACACATTCAGATTAATGAAAGGAGGGTATGTCTGAAAGGGGCTTATGACACCTAGAACCGAAGCCATTTCTACCAGGAAATAACGCCTAATACCCCCCTAGATCCCCCTCAAAGATACAGAAAGCAGGCATCCAGCCAAACGAACGTGTTTACTTAGCAGCCTCGGCAGGTCCCTGTCAGTGTCGGTTAAGTGTGACTTTTCAACTGAGCAGTTCAGTGGAACAGAAAGCAAGGTCAAATCTGGAGATCCACCGTGTCTGTGCTTATAAAAGAAGAAACATTCATGACAAAATGAACTGATAGCCGCTAAAAGGAAAAACAGACTGAATGAGTCAGCCGCTAGTAATAAGGTGATTCTGTCTAAGTATATCACATAAGACTGGGACTAATAAAAATTAATTACCATTAAACATAAGCAAAGGATTGCTCATAAAACATAAAAGAGTGGGAACAAAAGAGAGAAAAGAGAAATTTTTTTATAAAAATGGAAGCCAGCCAGAAACATGAGTGATTAAATAAGATGTACTCCACATGTCCAAATACAGAGCAACTTTAACTGTGTACACATTAAACTGACTAAAGAAAATGGATACTACATTGACATTATTCAGATATTAGGTTTATAGAAATAGAAAAATAGCTGTTGGTGCCAGTTCTCCAGCTGGAGGCATTAAACAACTCAAGAAGAAGAAGGTGCAACAAATTAATACAAATATGAGAGTTTCCAATCTCTCTAAAATGGCAAAAAACGAGGTAAAATACAGCACTGATGTTAGTTTCGTGTAATTATTTCAATAAGGTTCCCATATCAACATGAGTCAGGACAGAGTGAATTCTTCCACTGCATTTAAAATGATTCATACATCGTTTTACGTCAAGACATTATCACCAAATCTATTGCCACTTTTCATAATATTTGGTTTAACTAAGAAGTCCCATTGAGATCAAAATCCCCGTTACAGAAGCCTTCCAAGGCAGCAGTCATATAAACTCACTAAGCCCAGCAAATACGACTTGATATCAGACCCACATTTTTACTGTTACTTCTATTCAACAGTAAATAAAAGCACACTTTAGTTTCGATCTTGCTGCGAATTATTCCATGTCCTAACTGCTTAAAAAATGATGGCGTTAACCCAGATCTGTCCAAACCTGGAGCACATTAAAAAGCAACTATTTGGAAGAGAGTAGCTGGAGACACAAGGGTACAGAGGGAAGCTGAAAGTTCACACAATGCACGTACAGAGACCGAGGGGGATCCAGCTGACTTAAACATTTCCTCATCCTTTGTGCTTCTGTCAATTTCTACACATTATCCCTGTGCCTCCAGCTGTTTGGACTGGGAGAGGCCCGTTGGCAAAGCAACCCACGCCTCGCGAGTCATCTTGTCTGGTCATGTCAATCCTGAAGGAGGGAGGGAGGGAAATAAAGGGGACCGGTGGGATAGAAGGGGGATAGAAGCGAAGGAGGAGGGGGATAATAAACTCCTCTCTGTCTGTACCTCAATCCAGCAAGCAAGCTCAGACTAGCAGTGAGCACTAACCAGCACGCACTACCGTATCCCACCACCTCAATCGAGAACCCACTCCGTAACATTATCTTTCAGACAGACACCTGCAGACGGATTTCAAATCCCTCTGACTTAAGGAAACCAAAAGTATCCAAACACGCCAGCAAAAACCCAGTGGAAACACATGTGTTGGGCCATTTAAAATCCTTTTAGAAACCTTTAGGAGCTCTGCTTTTCAACGTGGTGACAGAGCTGAGCTACAGCAGCACAAGTACAGGGTGACACCTGGTGTGATTCCAGTAAATTATGGCCCAGGTGGACTCATTCAAGTCCCAGCCAGTCATGCTGCGACTAGAAGTGACACAGCCTCGCCAGGGAGCTGATATATAGCAGGAGGAGACTAAAGGCAAGCCTGCCTGGGAATAAAACAGCTGAAAAAGAGCATTACAAGTCCAAGACTCGCTTTCTCTCTCTATGCATTTGTGCCTGCAGTGTATCTTGTTGCCAAGCTGCCGACATATCAAAGAGATGATTGGGAGTCATTTCAAAAACTCTTAAAGTGAAATATAAAAGTTTAATGTGTTTTTTTTTTATTTAGTAAAAACTGCTTTCTTTGATGTGTCTAAATCGGTTTCGTGGGTGGAGTGAGTAAAAGTCGAGGGATATATTTATGCTCAAATTCTTCTGAGAAATGTGCCTCTCGCTAGTCAGACTGAGCTTTGGAGGAGAATAAGCAGCAGCAGACCTGGAGGTCAGGGCTGCCATGAAATGCCCCCTGCTGTTTAAAGCTCGTTACAGACAATACAAGTTCTACTATTGAGCAACAGCTGTGAGCATGAATAATATTCACAACATCTTCCAGTACACAACAAAAATAATTTTTCATGATCTGGAAACCACCAAACGTAAAATG
Organism: Oreochromis niloticus; assembly: GCF_001858045.2. Classification (NCBI taxonomy): domain Eukaryota; kingdom Metazoa; phylum Chordata; class Actinopteri; order Cichliformes; family Cichlidae; genus Oreochromis; species Oreochromis niloticus. The sequence goes on from NC_031984.2 coordinate 7,971,232, forward strand.
ACTCACCCTCAATGTTCTTGTCTTTAGTTAAAGTATACAGTTACCAGAAGTGGTAGGAATTGTGACATCTTGGGTTATTCGCTCCTCACTAGAGCAGAAACAGGCAGCGTAGGATCGAGGTGCAAGAATAACACTAGTGACTCACTTAAAACAATATTTTCAATGAATGTCTTTCATTTGAAACCATTCACTTGCTACTCATTATACAGCCAACAGGTGGCTTTTAGAGGCTTAATTTTAATGTGTCCAGTATATAGAGTACTATATATTTACAAAACCTGTTTTTATTGTGGTACAAGACTGAATCAAACAGATGGAATGCATCTTTTTTGACTTAGGATAAAGTTTGTATATATTTTATATGTAGATATAGTTTCTTCCACTTTTTCCATAAATCACATTTAAGTCTTTCAATATAATGAACTCGTGTTAATACACCCATAGAGAGAAATTGAGCAATCTTTTGAATTTCAGTTACATTTTTGACCTTTTTTCTTTGATTTTTTTCTAAAGGATTTACACTTTGAAAGTGGAATTATTACATATTAGCAGTAAAACAGAAATACAATTCAAGTACACTTATTGACTGTAGAATTCAACTCTACTTTATTCAAGAACAGAAGTTAATATGGGTGTAGTACTGTATACACTGCACAGACTGTAAAACCCCTCAAAGCAAAGTCTCTTGATGCATGCTCTATCATCCAGGTAAGCAAATCCCAAAAGGTTGATTCTGTTGATCTGGACGTAGCGTTTTCAGTGGGAGAAACATTTCGTCACTCATCCAAGTGACTGCTTCAGTCTCAGCTGACTGCGGGTTTCCCCAATCTTATAAACAGTATATTGCACAATGACTGAAACTAGCACCACTAAATCAACAATGGGCTGTGAGTCACCACTACTGATCAAGGCCCATTGATCAAAGACTGCTGATCAATGGCCATGAGTACCATTCACAGTTGGGGAATGGCTGCAATCACAGCATTACTGAAAGATGGCGAAAGATGTACCCTTAGGCCCCCTCCTTCCCTTTTCACGTAAATGGCCTCCTTGACTCCGCGCTCAAACCAGCGTTCCTCCCTGTCCAGGATGTGCACATCCTCATCGGTGGTCTTTGATCAATGGGCCTTGATCAGTAGTTGTTGATCAATGGTCATGAGAACTTGCATATTAATGATCAACTAACCTCCCAGCCCATTGTTCATTCAGTGGTGCTAGTTTCAGTCATTGTACTGTTTACAATGTTGGGGAAACCTGCAGTCAGCTGAGACGCTAATAAGCAAAATACCAAATTAACACAAAAACCAAAAACTTGAATTCATCTTCAAAAAAAAAAAAAAAAGAAAGAAAAGAAAAAAGAAAACAACAAACAAAAAACCATCAGATTATAGATTCAGGGATTTCAGATTTCATTGGTCTTTTTGCACAATTAACTGCACAGCAAGCCATATTTTTTTTTTAACAGCTGTATTAAAAGGACTCAAAGTCACAAAGACTACAAACAAACATGGTCAAAAGGTCCTGCGAATCAAATTAGTTAACCTAAAGTGACAAAGCAGAGAGCGACTGGAAACCGTTTAACAGTCTGTGCTATTAAAAAAAAAATCTCTCCGTAAAGTAATTTGAAAGGGTGAAATTAGCTGCTAGTAAGCATAGAAACAAAAAACTATATTCTAGGCTGTAACTACACATGGCAGTCTACAGGTTTGATTTGCTTTTGGAGATGAGCATCAGAGGAACTGCAGTGTGAGCACTTGTGTTGGATTCAGTTTTTAGTCTATGGCTTGAAAATATACAAATAATTGGATTATTTTTAAGTTTATATGAAGATGTTTAGCAACATCTAAATGTTTAATGAAGCTTAGCTATCTGAAGAAGGTGATAACTGTTTGAAACAAAATGTAAATAAAAGCCTCTGTGTTACCTAAAAAGACTGTACACCTTGTATCTGCCGTCAGCCTTGTTCTCCTCCCGTCTGTCCCAGTCCGCACTGGGATACAAGCCCTTCCATAATCTCCTTACATAATAACGTCAAGCCTGACCCTGACCAAGGAGAAAGCCTCCCGCCTCATTTACAACTCTGCACACAAATCCTAAAAACAGGACAGACTTTGTCATGCAAGAGAGGCCAGACAGTCTGAAGTGATTTTGTCTTTAAGGAAAAGTGGATTTTGGAGACTTATGTGGGGAGAAAGGAAAGAGACAGTGTGAATAGTTCAGGTTAAGCACTTTGCATCTCTCTTCTTTCCCCCACTTCATTATTCTCAGTTGCCATGGAGAAAAACTATATATAACCCTTTCTCTCTAGAGGCCTGCCTGAATTCAAAATCTTTTCTCCGTGTCATCTTCCTTTTCCATTGTTTCCACAGAGAGGACAGTAGGAGACAACATCTCATTTCAATGGGAAATCTGTCTAATGCCCAGCTTTAGCGGCAGGAGGGAGATGTCAGGGCAGAGCAGACAAACCAAAACAAACCAGAGTTAGCGAGTGACCAGCCAGACACTATGGCGGTTTCCCTTGCTCTTCTGGCCAGACTCCCATTTTCAGAAACCAGTGGCTTCAAAGGAATAATTCATTTCACAGTCTGGTGGCCAGACATAGAGCCCCAAGACTCACGCCACTTTTAACACCTAAAGAAGAAGAAAAGCAGATTTCCCACTCTGCTTCGCCTTTTACAGTACTGTACCACAACAACATTTTGTCAGGCTAAATCTAATTAAATTCAAACACTCAGGGAGACCAAGAGGAGTTAGTCAGGGTCTGTGCCTTTTCATTACAAAGTTTTCTCATTTCTAGGTTAAGACATTGGACATGTCTTACAAATTACATCCCGTGTAGCTTCGCTCAGAATGTCACACAAAAGCTTTTACTTCTCTGACATCTGTATTAAAATCACACCAGGTTAACTTTGGTTAAGGTTAGGCGCAAAAAAGATTCGGTTCAGGTTGAGGAATGTTCATGGTCTGAGTTAAAATAAGTACTTGTTAAAGATGGGGAAACGTGTGGTGGTTAAAATTACCGGTTTGTTAATGTTAGAGGACCTTCGTCATCATGGTTAAAATAATAGCTTCTTGGTTAAGGTTAGAAAAAAAACAAAACAACCATTATCATTATGGTTTAAAGAAACCCATCTGACTGTCAGAAGGAAGCGGAATGCAAACAGCGGTCTCTATGTCCAAGTCAGGCTTTTTGGTGATTCATCCATCCGCCCCAAGTACTTCCTTTTCTGTGAGTGTAGCATGGAACTAAGTTTGGTTTTAGTCCCAAAAGATTAAGTCAAACCCGACACCACTCCTGTCCAGCTGTCTATTATAGAACAACATGAACACAAGTGGATGGCTACCTTTGCTCTGTACACTTGCCAGCATCTGTAAGGCTCACTCATCAACTCCATTTCATGCATAATCCATACAGTAAATAAATAAAGAGTCAATTGTCACCATCTTGCTCCACATTCATAGGATAGCGATATGCCAGCTACATGTACGCAGGTATTTTTTTTAAAAATGGTTGTATTTATTTTCTTTCCCAGTTCATTTTGAAAAGTATTTTTGTATCATGACAACTCAAAATATGACCTCAAGGGCTGTCAAGAGCATGCCAAAGCAACAGGTGGCAATATAACTGAAGAAATGTTGGCCAATCAAAAGCCCCCAAATGCTAACACGATGCACAGTTTGATGTCAAAAAAAGAGATAAACGTACAATCCTTTGATGCTCTGATACAAAGTCTCTGTTTTCTTTGTGCAGATATAAACCCACATATGGAGTTTTCAAAAAGCTTTACCTCGACAGGAGTTTTTCCAAAACGCCATCTTCAGTAATCTTCAGATTCCCTTTTCATTGAAAGGCGAAAATGCATATAAATAGCTATGCTCAGCAAATACCTGCATACATGTAGCCATAGCGTTCATTACAGGGTAAATCTGTGCTAAACCATTCCCTCCTTTATGGGCCTTTTTGACTCTAATAGGACCATAAATTTTAAAATGAGAATTGTGTTGAACGCAGTAGGATAAGAAACCAGCAACTTTATTAGTGTTTACTGAGGTCATAGAGTTGGGAAAACAAGGGCTGATTTTATGTTGCTTAACACCCGACCATTTCTTTTTGGAACCAGAGTAATCGCCCCCTGCTGGACATGAGACATAATGCAGGTATATGGCATTTTGGTATCTTTCATCATTTTGTTTTTTCTCATTAAACTCCAGGACAAAAATTTAATAAGCATATTATATATAACATCAACCTGCAGATGACTTTAAATTTACTCACAAATGTACACAGGTGTAAAACCAGGTGACATGGATGTATAATCCTAAGTTATAGTAAGCTAGTTAGACTTCATGAAAATACTGTAAACACCTAATGTTACAAACAAATTGTGATGGCTACTGTTAGCTAAATCAAAACACCTCAATATAATCTCATAGTAAGCTGATTAATTTGTGTTTGTGGACATGATTTTCCATCACTGTTTCTGACTCGGCTTAACGCGTGTCTGTTGGAAGATGTGGCAGTAGTGTGGATCTTTTCTTCCATCACACTGGAGACCATGATTTTTACGCTTGAATTGCTTGAAATTATTTTAATTGAGTTATTATCATTTAACTGCTTAAAACTGACTGGTGGCCAATTCAGAACTCATATGGTCTCTGTAATAGGCAATGCTAAGGTCCAATTAATGTAAGGAATAAATAATACCATCCATGGCATTCACATATGGAGCTCCTTCTGGTAATGTCTAAAAGAAAACCAAACAAACTCTAGTTTGGGTATAAAAACTGCATTCCCTGCAGCCTGTCCTTGCAGACATAGACCTTGGCCCATTTAGTTACCGGATTTACACCAATCCATTTCTATACCATCTCACTGCCAGTGAAATGTGTCCATGCACAGACTTTCAAGCCTTAAGGATCTTACCTTAGAGGCCCTCCTCCGCTCAGGACACTCGGGATGTTGGCACACCACCCCATCGTCCTCCTGGACGGGCTTCTCATCTGAAACAGAACACACGGGTCAGTTTGACTTCCCTCTGTATCACTAAAAACACCAAACTAGCCACCCAGCCAGCAGCACGTCCATTAACACACCTTTCTTGGTAAAGTTTTAAAAACGTTCTGCAGACAGCTAGACTAAAAGTCGCTGCCTGTTTTTACATAAGGATGGAGCGACTACGAGCACAAGAAACACACAGTAATAGAAACCTAGAAGCCACGTAATAAAAAAAGATGGAAGAAAGAAAAAAGAAAAAGAGAACTTCAGCTATAGAGATTTCGTGAAGGGAAGGTAAACAGAGGGAAGAGGGTGGGGTGTGTTTTTGGGAGGAGATCAGAGAGAAATGACAGGAACAGACAGGAAGAAAATGGAGCAAATGAGAGGAAGCCCCAATCTAGGTTTTGTACAAAAGTGCACTCATCATGGGCAAGCTCGCAGCACTCTGCTGCACAATAACAAATCACTGTTGTCAAATAAACTCCTAAAATCTACTTACTAGCTGGCTATCGCTACACCAGGGGGCATGATAAAAGGCAGTGTTTACATCTACATCTCCTACATGTACACACACGATAAAAATATCATAACAGAGTCCCTGAGCACACCAATATTTATCTGACCGTTTAATGAGAAAAACAGAGAATACATGTGAAGAAAGGAGAAAGTAAAAGCCAGGAGGGTAAAACAGAAGGAGCCTCTCTCCAAAGGATCTGCAGTTTCCACGCATGACAGGACTTTTTAGTAAAACTTTCACTAATAACCTCGTCGCTATTTTCGCACCTATAAAATAACATTAAACAGAGGAGGAGTGGTGCTAGGAAATGAAGTCACTTTGTGGCTGAACTGAAGGTCAAATTGAAAACACCAATTTGTCATCACAGAAACGAGGCCCTACTCACAGCCCGCAGACAGAAACGAGTCATCCACTTGGCTGCAGCTGCAATCAGGTAAAGGTTGCTGGTGAGGAAGATGGAAAAACATTGTAATTGGTGTATACCACTGAGCCAGAGGTTTCCCAGCTGTGATGGGAAGGGTCAACCTGTGTGCAGTCAAGTTACTCAACAGTGCACTCGGGGGTTAGAGTCATGTTAGCAGCTTGGTGAGACTGTCCCCAAGGTCCTGAGGTCCTCAGGATAAAATGCTCATGTCTATAGGTCATATTTATATGTTCATTACACATATAGCATGCAAAGCCCTGATAAGAAAAACTGAATTTTTATAAGTATCTGGTCAGAAAACAGAGTTTTTAAATATATTGCAATAGGTTTTTGTGATTATTTTTTTAGCAGAGCAACAAAACGTCCCTACCAGAAATGCATGCGCCTCAACTTTTTCCCCTCTTGGATGCCCAATAGGGGTCAACCTTGTTTCTCTTATAGGAACTCAGCAGTTTCTGTCATATTTCTGGCCTGCTTCCAGAACTAAAAGTGATCACCTTACTAGGGATATCCTTGGAAAACCCCCAAACCTATTCTAAGGGTCATTTGTGATAGATACCAAGCTGTCTTGTTATTAAAGGTACAGGGGAGGTCCTCACATGTCATCTTTAAGAAGCAAAGAGTTAAAAAACTGAGCAACAAGGACATACTGTAATGTAGATCTGACACAAATATGTACAAAAAAATTCATGATATTCTATTAAAAACACTGCTGAGATGTTCTAAAAGCTCAAATTATCCATTTTAACCCTAAACAAAGTCAGGATGTCAGTAATGAGACATGAAGATTGGCCTTCTGGGGACACCAAATGTGTGTAAAAAAAAAAAAAATATGCCAGTACACCTAAACTGTTGAAATTACTGGTTTAGACAGTAAACAACAGTAAACGACTAATCTTAACAACAGTTTAGATGTTGAAAGAGTGACCCAAACACCTTCACTACCCTTAAACCCATTTAAAGTGATAGAGCAGAGGCCTAGCCTGTTTTGTAAAGCTTCCACCACCTTCCGGGAAAAAAAGAAGAAAATGGGTCTCTCCTGTGTGTCTGCTGTGCTGGGAGCAGGCCGAGACGCGCTCTCAGCTCTGACAGCGGCCTCTGCCAGCGGGCCTCAGGCTAATGTTTCCCTCGGGGTTTACAAGCAGCAGGCTACAGAGGGAGCCTCCAGCTTTTATGGAGAGTTTCCCAAAGAGGAAGAGCCGTCTTTACCACAGCGAGAGTTCACAGTCGTCCACAAAACAAATGTTACTTGGCTTATCGGTGTGATCTCAGATGTCATTGCAGGGAGGTGAAACAGTAAACACATAAAATCCAAAGTGGACCTAAACATTTGGACACTGGTTATGGTTTAAAAAATAAATAAATAAATAAAAATAAACTTGGTTGTCCAACCACAACTTAAGGGAAAGGGTCTATACCCAACATTTCCTCTGCATACGGTTTAACGTCATTCTCAAGATCTTTTTTCAGCCTGTAAATGTATTCTTCATGGTTTAACCGTGCCAGTTGCAAAAGTGGTCTTTTGGCCACATTTTCCAGCTCCACCAGTGAGAAAGATCCAAAAAACAAAAGGCCACTGTATTTTTTGTGCTCAGCACCCATAAGCATACTGAAACAGTTTTCACACATGAACTACAGCCAGGCAAATCAGGTGTGCTGGTGTACTGTCCAAAAATAATCTTTCATCACATTTATCATAAAACAAACTATCTGCATTAGTCACATTCTCACTTTTGGATACACATTTGGTTTAGACAAAGGACACGGGACACACATTCACTTTGTAGGCATCACGACAATAACCCAGGCTAACTACCATGGTATAGCGAGCATGACACACACCTTGTACGTGTGTGCTGCCAGGTTAAAGACAGCTATTTGAGTTTTCCTGAGTACATATGTGAAAGCAGCTAGACAGTGAGGGCTTCACTCTCAGTTTCTAGACATAAAGTTGGTCGGTGTAGGGAAACAATTTAATACTCGTGACTTATGAAGCGCTATCCATATGTATAACGCTAACTGCTATTTGTGCAGTAGTGCTGCATACGTGCACCTCTGCTCACAGGAGGAGAGAAAGGAAGGAGACAGAAGGACACAGTGACGTCTCCCCTTCCTAGCATGAAGAGAAATTCAAGTATATACACGAGTGATAACACACCGAATTATATTAAGCTCGTTTACATGCAGAGATAAATGAAAAGAATTACAATTTCTTTACATTTTGCTTACAAGGAGCCAGACATTCTTGTATTGTACAGCACGTGGCCAAAGTATCATTTGTTCCCATTTATTTAGCTGAATCAATAAAAAATGCAAAAGATAAAGTGGTTTGTCAGATATAAAATAGCATTTTAGCACCAACAAGGTGATTTCCAAAGAGCTATTAGCCAAAAAACCTGCCATATCTTACTATGTCGTGCAGCATGTCCTTAGAAATAAAGGAAATTACACAAGTGGAGGAGAAAAGACGAAGTAGCAGGCCTAAAATACTATAGCAGATGAACTCTAACTGTAAATCATGTCAAAAGAAACAAAGGAAAGAATTCCACAAAGAGCCGACACAGCACCTGAGAAAAGTTAAGAAGGAAAAGAAACTTAACTAGAACTGGAACTGTTCTAGAACTGGAGTCTAATCATTGCATAAATCCCGTTGACACAGATTTTATCAAAATTTGAAATGTTGGGTTCAAATCTACTTTCAGATTTGAATTCAACATACAAAACCATCTAGAAATCATCTTATTGGCAACAGTGTAATTTATTTCTGCATTCTATGTAAAGATAATCACAGCACAGAACAGTAATAAGGAAATGTGCAGAAATGTTAGCAAAGCTGCGATGAAAGGTACCTTTCTTGATTTTACACAATGCAACTGGCCAACAGTAACACTGCCACAACAAAAGGAACACAACACATGAATGCGGCTTTATGGATGGCTTTCTCTCGCCTTGATTTTGACCCACAACATCAAATTCATTTCAGTGCTAAGCCTTCTCCTCTCCTTAGCCCTCTTCCTCATGACCATCCTTCCTTTTATCATATAATCACACCATTATGTGCCAAACCTCCATCTTCTCTCCTACTTGCTCATATCTTGCTGACTCTCCCTCTTTCTCTCTCTGATGAACTGGAATTTCTGAACTCAGCACTGCTGATTAAGCCAAAAGCAAACACGAGCACACACCATACACGCACACACGTGACAGCAGACAATGAGCTCGCACACTAAAGAGACAGGGGTGCATCCCATCCACACAGCTCTCAGCCGGCCTGCTCACGGCAGAGAGACAATGCCCGAGGCAAAGAAACATTAGGTATCCAAACTAGCCCCATAAATAAGCCCAAAGCAGCCAAGGCTAGATTTAATCATGCACACTAGTCTGCCTGTCCTTATTCTGTGATGAGAATGATGCGTCTATGAATATGGTGTTCAAGCACTTCAACAGTCTCTTCACTTCTCCACCAAATGTAGATGCTTGCTACAAGCCAAGGCAAATGTCAGTCTTTCTGTACCATCGTATATTGAACACCTTATAATTCTGGACCGCTGTTCAAACCAATAATAGCAAAATGTCTGAGAAATCATAATTTCCACACTTTTATTTATAAAGGAGACGAGATTAACTGAAGGTAAGTATAATCACTGGTTGCAGCCTTTTCACTGGCTCGCTGGTTAGGGTTAAAAAAAAGAGCACACTACGTGTTTACTGTGTATGAATCTCCAGGTTGACCCAGTATATGAGCTAATGTTTATTTATTTATCTATTTATTTTTTGCAAAACACATTACCATATTACCATTAGCACAATGGGAGCCTACACAACTGCACTGCCACAGGCTGTCACTCTGCCATCTGGTATACCTCTGACTCACACACAGAAATTGATCTTGCAGCAGTGCTGTTCTTGTTTTGCACTGCAGAGCTCGTTAGCCTCTGGTGATGCGAGTATAGATGGAAATGCATAAGATCATTCTAAATAAACCCTGTCTGGCTGCTTAGCTTACCTTCTTGATACTTTTGTTCCACAGTGCATGAGTAAATACGCAGTTATGATGAGAATTAAGAGCTAAATTTTGGAATTGTTAGAATAGGTAAAGGTACGGGTATAGATGGGTATGTAGGCATTGTCCAAACGCAGTAAAGACCTGCAGGATAGTCTAACATTAAACTCTTATGACATGGAGAAGTGGCTTATACACTGCAGGGAGATACTACACAGTGGATCTGCCAGTTGTAAACAGTGACTATATTCATTATAACCTTTAGCTGCCCCAATCAATCAGTTAAATATTAGATATGTAGCACTTTTATTAATGCAGGGTACTGCTATTCAAAGAACTTAAGTGACAACCTGGTAAGACAAAGTGAAATGCAGTGAAATAAAACAAATAAAACAAATGCAATAATAAACAATTTGAAATAAGATAAAAAGATATTGCTGTAATGTCCACATGCACTCTTTGGCTTTAGCGTAAACTCAAACCCTACTACAGACTGTAAGCTGCTTAGGCTGACTGCTAATATTAGCAGATTATAAACACGCCATTTAATCCATGCATTGCTATGGCACGTGTGTTTTGTCTTTTATTCGCAAACAAAAATGCATATCAACTTCCAAGTGTATTAGATTAAACCGAGAAATCCAAAGCCTGACAGGCTACTGTCCCAAACAAGTTACGAGAGGACCAAGGCTGCTCAGGGAGGAGGGTTTTTTACAAATGGTCAGTGACCCCAGCGCACCTCAGTTGCAGGATAAAGATTTGGTCTGAGATGAAACTCCCAGCAAGTTCAGCCACCACTCGATCATGCCTCACTCTGTTCACTAGTCTCTTCTTCACCATGAGGTGGGCAGAGACTGAGCTGAGCACACGTTTAACCGTAAGCCTTCAGCACAATTTCACAAGGAATCTCAAGAATGCTTCGTGCTGCCTTCTGTTTGGTGCGGTCGCATCATGGTACATGGAGAAAGGGTGAGCTTATGTTTGCATTTGCAAAGACTTTGGGTCCTCTCTTCGTCTTCACATATTGTTTTTGAGAGACTTCAACAGCCTCCTCTACTCCCAGACCCCTCGTGTAACGCAACACACACCTCTCTGCCAGGAGATAGCTATGAAAGCAGTCCTGGGAGACAAACACAGATGGCAGACAGGTGGATGGCATACGGGCAGGGAAAGCTGGCATAGAGACAGACATATCAGCACCCGTGGAGCAGCAGACAGAAAAGTTGGGCGATTGAAGCCAGAGCTGTGGAGATGAGTCGTTAATAGTTAATGCCTATTAGCATAAATTCCATCCATCTCCCAAATTAAGTGCAGATATGAAGTAAATTAAGCAAAGGAAGGGTTTAAATAGTGCAACAGTGTTGCTTTATTACTGCTATAGTGCATATTAGTTATTTTGGTGACTGCTTGACCACATAGTTTATTGATGCAGCACTAAATGATAAGAGCAATATCACTCATCTGTATGGCCAAATAAAACTTACGGAGCTGGAACCAGGAGGCAGTTAGCTTTCATTACCATAAAGTTTGGAATCAGGGGGCCAGCTAATCTGGCTCTGTCCAAGTAAAGCAAAACCTCTCTGCAGTCCTTAAAAAAAAAAAAAGGATTAAGACAACAAACAGAAGTTTTGCAGGGAGTTATGTGCCGGGCTGTTTCTCGGTCAGGACCAGTGGCGAGTCTGATTTATCAGGTTGGAGAAAACAGAAACGCTGGTATCAGTCTCCCAATCTCCCACCTTGGGCCTAATCACTAAACCCTCAGACTTAATGGAAGTCACAGCTGTAGTGCTTGAATGGGTGAATTAATGAGGGCTCCACATGGGACATACAATCAGTACAAACAGTGTTTAACAGTTGCCTTTTTAGGACTTTATATTTTGGGTCTATTAATAGCATTCTGCCTATGACTGTTGAGTGGCTATGCATTTTAGCAAACTACTGCCAAGATGAATATTATGTAAATCCAGCCTGTTCTCATCCTAGGGCGTCAAACACGGCTGTTCTATCAATTTCACCTCAGAGGAGACTGCAAAGTGTCCTCAGCTTTGGTGTTAGGAGATCTGTTTCACTATTGATCAAAGCCACAGTGAAACAGAGCTTCCAACCCTTATGGTTACTTGCTCAGGACTTCCAAGTGTTGCTTTTTAAATGCACCGAGTACCATCAAAAAAAATTTCAATGCAACAGCATTAATGTAGGGACATAACTAAACCCAATTTACAATTTCAACTTCAAACCTAACCAAAGTAAGTAAGCAAAGGTGAACAGCAGGAAAACAAAGCTCCCATGCACCACAGACTCCTGGTCGACAGTGGTGTTTGAGTCCACTTCCACCCCTCCTGCCTCCTGAGGCCTTGATTATACTTCTGCTGCAGACACAGACAGCTGGAGACACTACAGCTGAGGAGTCATTCCTGTTATATTTCTTATGCTTCTACTTCTAAAGTCTGCTGTCTGGGGTGCGTGCATAGTTGTTGCTGCACTGTAATGAACATTCTTAGTGGACAGGTGCACAGTCACAAAAAACAAAACTGGTAAGCCCGTGGACACCAGCACCTTCTGGCGGCATCGGTATTTTACCTCTGGGAGGGAGAACAGTAAATCCTATTTAAACATTAAAACTCTGCAAAGGCAGAGCAGCAGCAAAGTAACCAGATGTCGTCACTTATAGATATAATATTAGAGCATCACAAGTTTCTTTAACAACTATGGATGAGACTGTTCGAGAAGTCTGCAAATATGTAGACTCACAGAAAGACACATAATGGTTTACAAAAGTCTACCTAAGAGGGCGACAGTATGACAATAGGATACAACCGAGTGAGAACATGGCAGGAACACACCTCAAGGTCAGAGTCCATAAGTGGGGAGACTGGGATTGGTCCAATCCTCTCATTCAGCTCCCAGACAGAAGATTAAGCTATTTTTATTTTTAAAGGCTACCAGACAGGAAATCACTTTTTTTTTTCTTTCAAAGAGAGAATACAAACATTCTTTTTTAGAAATAATTGCTTAATGTCGACACTACCTTTTATTTCAAACACTCATTCTCACTCCCAGGGGCTTGTGGTCCGTAAATAACGACCCCCTCCATTATTACTAAAGCCTAACTGTTTTCCTGTTCCTCTACAGGTGGATTGGGTTTGGGTCTGGTAAGCATCCCTTAAATCACGAGCAGGTTGCAGCCGTTTCCAATGCTGAGGCTTCAGTGGCACTGGGGGCAGAACACAGGCTTTCTTCTTAATGTTGTTTTACCCCAGTGGCGGTAAAAACCCACACATGTGCATCGCACACTCTCCCACCCTTTCCCTCCGTCGTTCTCCCTCCTCCACCACATCTGAGCAAACCCGAGGTCGCCATGCATAAAACTGAAAACCGCAGGACAGCAAGTGTAAACTGTTCCATAGAGGGGTGGATGAAGCAATCAACAGTTTTCAATTTACAAGATGTGGAAAAAATACAAATATCTGATTAACTGTGCTGAGTCATTTCACAGTTATTTAATAGCAATGAACAAAAGCACCGTTCTCCAGCCTCTCCATGCGTATCCAAGGCTCTAGGTGACTTTTGCGTTAAAGTAGAAAACTCACAACCCTGTCACAATTTTTAAGAGGCATCATGAGGGGATTACTGCATAGCTCACATTTTTGGGAGCATTTATGTCAGAAAGTACAGTAATTGGTACAAGTACAAGATATTATTATTGTGACCTTTTTGTGTCAGGCTTTTCTTTTTATGGACTTTATTGGTGCTTAACTTTCAGCAAAACACAGGCATGTTCTGCTGTTACTGGAACTCATGTCTGAGTATGACCTGAGGAATGCCAGTGTGCACTTAGCGCAGTGTACAAGAAGCGCATGTTGGGATAAACCAATGATTTTAGAAGCCTCAATTATGACTCACTTAAGAAAATTTTTAAAAAGTCTGTCATAAAAATAACAAAATCTACTCCTAATTTGTTCAGAACACTGCTTATGTTACAAGAAGGCCAAAATAGCTTTCATTATCCAATTTTTCCCCACAATTGTCGCTGATAAATTACCACATGATCAGATGTGTTACATAATATATACTGTGATTGTGTAACTGGGTTCATGACTAGCTCTAGATTCCCCCTCAGCACTAAAGTCAAAGTCTTTCCAGAAGCCAGTCAGAAACCATCTTGGTAACACCACTGGTCGGTAATTTTGAAGCTCATTTACAAGTGAGGTTCATCAAAGTTTTGAATTTAGGTCCTTTTGATGGTGCAAACAGACCAAAGAGTGGCACACAGAGAGGCCAAACAGCAACATCATAAATAAAATCACGCCTAGCTATCTTACTGATCTTCTCAGCCTGTATATTCCTAGTAGAGCACCAAGATCATCAGGCCAATTGCTCTTGGTGCATCCTAGGCCACGGCTCTAGACCAGAGGTGACCATCCTTTTGCTTCAGTTGCACCTAACCTCTGGTACAATCTCCCACAAGCTATTCGCGTGTCTGATTTGATGCAGACTTCTACAGACTTTTTGAATCCTTGAAAACTTATCTATTCGGTTTAGCCTTCCCGGCTATCTATAGCACGCTTCTTGTGTACTCTCATGCAACCCCTTTTCTTCTTTTTTTTGAACAATGTTTTGTATTGATTTTACCTTTGAGGTTTTATTTTGATATCTGCTTACCTTGTATGCTTGGTTTATCAGTGCTTTCCACCTGTTAGCTCATTTGCATTTGTATTTTGCTGCTGCTTTTACTGGATTTTGTGAAGCACTTTGGTGTACCTCTGGTTTTAAATGTGCTATGCCAATAAAGTTGTATTGTAACAGATAATTTATCTTCATCAGTATCAAACACGGCTTATTTTGCTTTATTAGAGAAGCTATACATCCAACTATTTATTTATTATTGTAGTTTTTTTATTACTGATACTTTTACACAGCACCTATAGAGTTAAAAACATTGGTTGTTCACCTGAAATTTAACGTGGTGGCAATTTTGTACATATTTCCACATCTTTCAGGACAGACTGTAATAACCAGGTGATCCCGTTTACATCAGCCATTCTCATCAACTTCAGCTGAACTGAGCAAATGTTAGCATGTTAAACATCAGCTAGCACTGTAACAGAGAACCTCTTAACACGGTGATATTAGTGTAAAAGCCGAGCACCACTGTGCCGTGGTACAGCTTCACAGAGTTGCCAACACAATTAGATTCTTGGTCATATTTCAACCGCTGAAAATATGTAAAAAAAAAACAGATCCAGTGTTCTGACAAACCATCCTACTTTGGCAAAACGTCCTACTGTAAGTAGTTTATGCACATTTCTGCTGTCACAGAGTAATTCTAGCACAAATTTAAGTAGGTATGACGGTTTGTCACTTAACTTTGCCCATCAGAGTATGGTTGTAGCTCACATTCATAAAGCCAGGACGGTTTGGCACTTAATTGTACCCGTTAAAGTATGTTTCTAGGTCTTATTAACAATGCTAGGATGATTTCCCACTTAATTTTAGCTGTTAAAGTATGCTTCTAGCTCATATTCACAAAGTTAGGACGGTTTGCCACTTAATTTCGTGTTGTGCGCATGCGCAGAAACAACGGGTAGGATGGTTTGTCAGGTAGGATGGATTCCCAGAACACCGGATAGATAGGATAATCCATGGAAATGATTGAATTCTGGATTCAAGTTTGTGTTTTCTTCCATTTTGGTGAATGTAACAATATCCTAAAGCTGACAGCTAAAACACAGTTGAGAATGTTTTCAGTAGAAGCTCAGGACTTAATTACAGAAATGGAGAAAAAAAGATGTAAGGATCACAGCCTGACTGTACCCTTCTTGGCTCCTCTCTTCTCTCTTCGTCTGCCAAACAGGTCTGCCTCAGCTGGCAGACTGACTAAAAAGCAGTGCGATTTAGAAAGGCTGGCTGGCAAAGAGGACAGGATGAAGAACATTCCTCCACAGCCGTGTGTTATCACTTGCCTTTCACTAATGGCGTAAATCAGGAGAGGGGGGAGAGGGAGCACAGCAGAAAGCAAGTGCCCCTGTGCCACTTCAAAAAGCACCGAGGGGAGACAGGGGAGGATTTCAGTGCTGTTACGCACTTCTTCCGTGGTAAATATTTCATCTGTGAAGCTGGTCTCATCCGCTCTTCCCCTCTTGTCTACCTCATGTGAGGCTGTCTTCATGCCAGGTCACTGAGTGCTTTCCACGGAAGAACAGAGCAATGGAAAAAAAGCCTTTCCATAATGGGGATAAAATACTTCACTCAAAATGAAAGTGATCTTTTTTTGCAGAAAAGTTACATAAAACAATGCAGAGTTATTTCTTATGAATGTTAAAGGATCACTTGATCATATCAGTGAAATACGGATGCGACTCAGTGGACAAGCTCTGAACTGCACATGGTCCATTTCTTTTTTCCATCATAATGAATAATGCTCATCTTATAAGCAAAGGAATTTCCTTTTACTTTTAATTAACTAATTAGCATGAAAGACAGTGTATTTGAGCCTAAATGTCATCAGTCTGGTGGGTTTCTTCTCAGCAGACACATACTGGACACATTAAGATTCATAAACTTGAGCGCGCGTGGAGATTTTAGCGTTTGGCTCTCAGAAGCGCACACAGCAAACACGTTCTATATGAAAGTGAGCCAGCATTCACACCGTCACTATTAAGAGCTGGTTCCAAAAAGCAGCTTTGAGCTTTATGCCCTGCAGTCTTAAAGAAAGCAGATCAGATCAGGGACATTTTCATTAGTGCTTTTCTAGAGGTTCAAGGGGCCGTGCATCGAGATTTCATCCTCCAGGAACGGGCGCATCGCTGCAGAAGGAGACTGCTTTGAAGGGAATTGTGTCCATATTTAAATCAGGCATATAATTGTTCCTTTTATTGCTACAGTCACTAAACAATTTGTGATAATCTGTAATCTAGTACATTTTAAAGTGTACAAAGACATTTGCCCTGTGGCGTTTAGTGAAATGGGGCTGGTTAATTCATTTCTGTGGCATATGTGGCATCTCACTCTTTTAAAATAATCCAAAGTAAAACAAACACAAACCAGTGCAATGCTCAGCCTTGTGTTGTTGTGCAGAAAACCAGACACACAAACACTAATCCAAAAGTTAAGTCAGGTGACCTGGTTCCCCAGCTTACCACACAGATCATGGATGACGTCCAGGGATGAAGACCAGGAGTAGCGCTCCATTAACCCTTCGCTGAAAGGAGATGGCAAAGCCTCCAACTCGTACGCACCGCGCTTCTTCCAGTAGAGGAACATTGTGACTTCTTCGACAAGCAAATATTTTACAGGAATGAATATAATTTAGCCGTTTGCCCATACTTTGCTTGTGAAATTGAAAAGTCTGAGCAGTCCATGGCCCCTTCCCCCACTGAATAATTATCTGAAACTCTGCAGACAATTATTACTCCCTTCTCTTTGACCATTTTTAAAGACAAAGCCTGCCAGCCAACTCTGCTTTCAACTTTGCCAACTGCCAATATGTTCATCTGTAATCTCCACCTGCACGATTACCTCATCCAGCTTGCGCTTGCTAAAACTTGCTTTGAACCTCCTGTCTAAGTCTGATCCGACTTCACAGCGAGTCCAAGTGAGCAAATGCACTTCCTTCAAGTACAATTACATTTCCAGAGGACAAGAGTATCGATTCTGTAACTGCAACAAACTTTTTATCATTTAAAAATAAGCAACATTAAATAAGCAACATTTAATGCTGCATCTGATCCCACAAAGCAAAGACCAGTAAATGTCTCTGAACCTTCTGTTCACTGCATCTTCCTGTTGATCCTGTAGGTTTTTAGATTCTCTGCTAATCATCCACTTAAAGCCGCCCACCAGGAGCTGTCAAGCACCAAATGCTGTCCTCTTCTAATCCATTTATCCAAGCTTTTCCCGACTAAATTACAGACAACCAACTGCTAAAAAAGGTGTTGCTCATCTCATCTCTAGGAGCAAGTTTCCTTTGCCGTCGCCTTCCCTGAGGTTTGACTTTATCCATGACAAAGTTTCTCAAACTGTGCAAAATTGGCGTGTGAGGCAAGCTGCTCATGTTAAAGCCCTGTGTAGGATCTCCTGGAGATAGGGGGGCTTTCTGCCCACTCCATCAGACAAGTGTTGTATTCATGCAGAGGTGAGTTGCATGCTGGGACGGGCAATCTGGGCCAATGGCTTTTGGACTGGGTGACACAAAGATCTCTTTTAGGCCTCCTCCTACATCCAGAGCGGACTTTCTTTATGTTTTGCTCAAACTGTAAAAGGCTGACATTTTTCTGCATTGATTAGTGCCCGCGCCCTTTATGTCTCCTGAAAGATTTATTCGTTTTTATGAATGCACCAGCTCTGTGGAGCATGAGCTCAGATATTTCTGAGGAGGTAGAACGCACACATCGGCCTCTCGGAAATGAGCAAAAGGAGTCCAGTTACAAAACGCTCGAGTGAGACAACGCACTCCGATCCTCTAATATCTTGGAAAAACAGCTGAAGGGTTAAACCAACAGGCAGTTAGATATCAAATCAAGACATAATATTTTCCAGGGTTGCTTAAAGGTTGATGCACTGCTATTATGCATCTAAAATGGGAGAAGAAATACTGTGAGAATGTGCTGCGCCGGCCGGGGGAAGGGAGGGACGTTGTCACACATAGCGACCCACATGTCCAATTTTGGGATAAGAAATTAGAGGGTAGGATGGGAGCTGGTTTTCTGCTCAGCGCTGGGCTTTGCAGACATATGGTAATAATCTGAAGCAGCTTTGAGCACGCAGCTTCCCTTTTAATGAAGAGTGCAGTCGTGCAGCATGAGAACTGGGAAGCAAATACAAGGGCCAATTTCCACCTACTACAGAAACAAAGCGGGAAGCAGATGAGATATTAGCCTCGCTTTCATCATCATCCATCAGCTCAGCTTTTAATAAAAAGACACCTATTTAGCCCTATCAAGAACAGAAAATACCTGCTCAAGTGTGGCACCAATACTGACATTAGAATGCTTTTTGGTCTGATCTCATACACAGAATATTTGTGTATAATTTAGAATCTAGAAATGGTTTCTGTACAGTGAAAACACATTTTCAGAGGCTAGGCAGGTGTTTACTGGCAGACTGTGCATCTTCAGGTCCAGTCAAAGGTTAAACCCTATGAAAAGACTTTTTTTTGGTACAGGTAACTTTGGGTTTTGTGGCAGAGTCTGATCAGTTTGACTGCACGTGTTTTTTGAGCAGGCTTTGGCTGCATGCAGGTGCACATGCAAATCTTAACACCAAAGGCTATTATCTGAACCTTTTTTATTAGCATGTTTTAATTTAGCTACATTCATAAACAATGACTGGCGCAGGGAACAGGAACCAGTCTTTAACAGTTATCTGCAATCCAGATATCCTGGCCTTTGCCTTCAGAGGCTACGATTGGAGACGAGTCAAATAATGACCAACATGCAAGGGAATCTGTATTTTCTACCAAGATTACACAGCCCGATTTAGGTTTCCCTTCACAAATAGGTATTCCAGCAGTTTGCATTGCTCTTTCAAGAAGTAGCCTCGAATACTAAAAACCAGCATCCCTGCCTCTTAAACACTCATTTTTGATCTCCACACTCCTACTCCCCCCAAAAAAGTCAAGTCACAAGTTCAAGCTAAAAATAAACCTGATGTCATCGCTATAAAATAATCAGGATTATTTCTTTAGACTTAACAAAGAAACTCAGAAAAACAGAAGACATTGTGCAACTGTTTTCATAAGCTCAGCGGCTCTGCCCCTGGTTTTATAAGCAGAACTTCATGTATAACATCCGTGGACTAGGTGTTACAAATCTGCATTCCCATCTGCTTGAGTCATTCTCACCCATCTTAAAATAAACACCATTTTCAGCCATGTTTTATGTGAAGGATTTCAAACAGCTGATCTGGATATCAATCGTTCCATCTGATAAATGTAAACTTATTAGGGCAAAAATCTTGATGCCAGTGCAAAGTTTCAAAGTGTGCGTCTCTCAGCAATGCAATGATGAATGGCAGTCCTCAGCCAGTCTAAAGCAGTCTTTGGTACTGTAAAGATAACAGCAGAAGGAGCAGTAGTATGATGACGGCCTTATTATTGCAAAGAAATATGTTGATCTTATCATCCAGGATATCGTAAGGAACAGTTTGACCCTGACTGACACTTGTTATGCTCAGAGTTTGATAAGAACTTTGCATCATATCTGCCTGATAAGTAGCTACAGCCAGGAGATGGTCAACATAACAACAACAAAGGTCTGCTTCTGTCCAAAAGTAAAGGGAAAAAGAGCATCTCCATAGCTCACTTAGTAACACTACTTGACAGATTGAGGTTTGTCTCTGTGCTTTGCTGGAAGCCCTTCTATTGCAGTGCAAAGTGAGCCTTCACAATAAAATCCCTAAAAAGAAATATACACATGCAACAAGGGAACAAAGATTCCTTTTACACTATTGTGGTGACAGAAGTGTTTATATTTTCATATGCATGTAAAAAAACAAACTGGGTTTCTAAAACATATCAGGCAGTAAAAGGTTAATTTCTTCCCGTTTACAGTCTTTATGCAAAGCTATGCTTCTACACTCACTCGCTACTTTGTTAGGTACACCTGTTCAACAGGCGTGTGATTGGCGGAATACCTGACCAGCCAATCACACGGCAGCAACTCAGTGCATTTAGGCAGGGAGTCACTCAAGATGATCTGCTGAAGATCAAACAGAACATCAGAAAAAGGAAGAAAGGCGATTTAAGTAAATGTGGTGCGAGACTCCCTGATCTCAGTATTACACCAGCTGCTGATCTCTAGCTGGTTGTGTCAAAGGAGAATGTTCAGACTGTTTCAGGCTAATAGGAAAGCAGCCACAACCCAAATAACAATTTGTTACCACCAAGGTATGCAAAACAACATCTCTGATGCAGATTGGCCACAGCAGCAGAAGACCACACTGCTGCCACTGTCAGCTAAAAACAAAAAGAAGCTTAAGTTCACATGGACTCACCGAAATTGGACAACAGAAGACTGGAAAAACATTCTCTACTGTGATGTTCTCAATTTCTGCTGCAACATTTGGACGATAGGGTCAGAACTTCGTGTAAATGCCATAAAAGCATCCTGGGTACATCCTGTTTTGCATCAACAGTTCAGGCTGATCATGGTGTAAGGGTTTTCTTAGCACATCTTAGCACCAACATTTAAATGCAACAGCCTATCAGGGTATTGCTGTCCATCCCTTTATGACCACCTTCATGGCCTTTATGTACAAATCTGATGGCTGCTGTCCTTTTATAAAGATAATCTCAGACTGGTTCCTTGAACTTGACAGTGAGTTCTCAAATGGTCTTTGCAGTCACAATATCTTAACCCAATAGAGCACCTTTTGGATGTGGTACAATGAGAGATTTGCATCATGGATATGCAGCTGACAAATCTGCATCAACCGTTTGATGCCAACACGTACCAAAATCTCTGAGGAATGTTTCCAGCACCTTGTACCATGAAAAATTAAGGCAGTTATAAATGGGGTCCAATCTGGTACTTGCAAGGTATACCTAATAAAATGTCTATTGAATGCATTTGCTTTATATAGACCATGCAGGAAGTCCCTAGCAGTAAGAATATTTTCTAAATGCCTCAGTAGTCATTCAATCCAGTATAGCACTGCTTGTAAACCTTTTTTAAGTTAACAGACTAATTAGAGGTGATATTAATACAAATATTAATGTTAATTCAGCTACCTCCAACTGATCGTAGTAGCATAAGACAAAAATAGCAAGCAAAACGTCCTAGTGTGTCAAGCCTGAATGAACTGGCTGCTCAACAGGATCACACTCACTAAAGTATTAATGGTGTGTTGGGGAATGAGTGAGCGAGTGGCTGCAGTATGACAAGACTGTAAATGAGACTTTTGGACTGTGAGCGGTAAGAGGGAAAAAGTGTGTAAGTCTGAGTGTTGACAGAGGGAGTGCAGTTGAAGGCTTGTGCGTGCCCATGTGGAGGAGGTTGGGGGTTATATTTAGCAAGGTGGCCCATCAAACAGGCCGAGGTTAACCTCTCACCAGCAAACTAAGAGCAGTTAAAGACGTCCCTGTGTGAATGCTCAAAAAAAAGAAGAAAATACAAATGATTTAGATTCTACTTTACCAAAAAGCAACTTCCAGCAAGACTATCCATCTCTGTTTTTACATTTAGATTAATACATTTTTAGGGAAAAGCAGCACATATTAATGTGCACATCAAACCTGCCAAGAGGCTGCGTATTTGAGATACATTTCAGGGTATGTATCACTCACCTGTCTTTTGCAAGAGGCACATTTCCATTCTATCCAGAGCCTGAGACACATTTCTCTACTCTTTGGATAAAATTTGTCTGGCTACTGTGCTTTGCACGATGCACACCACCCGCTTTGACTCCATTTTTTATATTTTATTACTTTTGTGTGCTTCTGTGCTTTATATGATTTGTTTTTAATATATAACCAGTCACACATAGGTTGTGCCAAAGGATGATGATCTCAGAAACTTTGCATTAAATCAATATTTTTGGATTCACCCATCCAAGTCATGGTTGGACAGGAGCCTAGCCCAGCTGTCATCGGGCAAAAGGTGGGCCCAGTCCAGGTGACCAATCTATCCCAGGGTTAATAATTCAATCTGCTTTCTGTAATGTCGTGCCGGCACTCAAAACACGGACAGGCACGCACACAAAAGTTCATTCGCACATTTCTCCACTCTTTGAAATCAACATCAATCCATCGTCATCATCTCAAAATGAGAGAAAAGTGAAGGGTATTTTTGACTGTTGTTTTGACTATAAATTAGAGTCAACTGTGGCTTTGCGCACACGCACGCTACTCTCCTCCGCTTTTTATTTCATCATGTGTGTTTTGTTGGTGAAAGACTCAGCTGTGTGTGGGGAAGGTGCGGTGAAGGGTGGAGGCGAGACAGATGAGCCGTTTTACACATTTGTACAGGTTGAACAAGCAAGCGGATGCACAGGCGGAAAAATATGTAAAAGTTAAAAAAACAAAACAAAAACAAAAACAAAACAAAACAAAAAAACACAATGAAAGTGACTTATTGGTTACTGGCAGTCTCGCAGATGGATCACAGGACTATTGGACTATGGAGAAGATCACCAAAACATACTGTCTGGTTTCATTTCCTTTAGTCTTCTACTAAATGAAAATAAATTAAGTTTCTTTATCCATCATTACTGCTGTCAGTTTGCCAGTTGGACACCATTTGTCTGGCTACTCTGCTTTTAGCTCTTCAGTCGCTGCTGAAAGACAGCAGCCTCTGCAGGGCATGCAGCTCTGTCAGACTGTGCTATGAGCTAAATGCACATGTCACTATGCTAATATGCTCACAACATCAACACTAATGTGTTTATGAGTATAATTCAGGGCAGAAATAATAAACACATTTGTCGAGTGTAACACAGCCTGCAAATATCGGGCTGTAAGTATTATTACACTCTCCTGCATTTTAGGTCATTCTCAACAAATCTCTTTGATTCTGTAGTATTTGTTTAACAAGTCGAGATATATGAAGCACTTTTAATTTTAGGCTATGATTTAAAAAGAGAAAACACCAGTTAACTTACTTATAAACTAATTCAGTGCTAATTAGAACTGACAGGAATAGAAACAGATATCAACCACACTGGGCAGATTGTTCAGTCTGTCAGAGTCATACGCTTAATCAGTTCCTTTTATCTGGCATGTTTTTCTGGCCTGGTCTTTTTGGCAGTCGTGTATTGCAGAGCAATGATGTCAAACTGGTAGCAGACCTGAGATACAGGCGTGTCTTTTTTCCAAGCCTAACTCTTTGACTCAGAGATGTAGACCTGTCTTAGCCCACACTATACACAGAAAACTGATAAGGAATCAGTAACACAATCGACATGGACAGAGATGTTATTATTCTTAGTGGATGCTTGAGTAAAAGTATTGGACAAAATGAAATGCTGAGTCACACTAGTGCTTGATAAAAAGTCAGGAGGCCCACCAAAGTTATTACAATTCACCTTGAAGGGGGAACATTAATGTGTAGACAAAATTTATTGACACTGTATTCTGTGGTTGAGCTCAGCCTTGCAGAGTCATTAGGATTCTTCCTCTAGAAACTGTAAAAGTGTCAAAATTTTACAGCAATCTTCAAATAGTTCATAAAGTATTTCAGTGTAGGGCATGGAGGACTTTATAAGGCACCAAGACAGGGCGACACCTGAGACCTGATAAGAGAGAGGATTGAAAAACAAACCAGCCAACTTGTTTATAATACAATCTGACCAGTGATTCTATACATGTAGATTTTATGTTCCAGTGGCCAATGAAGTTAAAGAAAATTTAGATAAAGCTTTAAAATCCCAGTAATTCACCACGGAGGGTCATCTGCCTCCATCTCACCCTATACCTTATATCATCGGGCCCAAACCAACGGGCCACGGACCAGTACCAGTCCGTGAGTTGTTTGGTCCCGGGACGCGAGAGTTGAGGCTCTGGTGTGAAATTTATGGTTTTCAGGGTTTTTTATCGTCATTTCTTTAATCGTTTTTATCATTAACTAAGTTTCCCTGGATCTTTTCCCGTGTGTAATGAATAAATCTTCTTTTTTTGGTACCGGTACTGGTTTTATTTTGTTGTATTTATCCACGACACCTTAAAGGCCGGTCCGTGAAAATATTGTTGGACATAAACCAGTCCGTGGCGCAAAAAAAGGTTTGGGACCACTGCCTTATATCATCTGTCACTCTGCAGCTTCTCTATGGCTCCTTCTGTTCTCCTGCCTGGCAGCTCCATATTCAACATCCGATATATCCACGATTCGTCCTCTGCCCACGTCCAAACCATCTCAGCCTTGCCTCTTTATCTTCGTCTCCAAACTGCTCAACCTGAACTGTCCCCTCTGATATACTCATTTCTAATTTTGTCCATTCTGGTCATTCCCAATGAAAATCTGAGCATCTTCATCTCTGCCACCTTCAACTCATCCTCCTGTCTTTTTGTTAGTGCCACTGTCTCCAAACCATACGTCATCGCAGGTCTCGCTAGGATCTTGTAAACCTTTCCCTTCTATCACAAATCAAGGTGAAGCTTAAAAACACTCGCTCGAAATGAAAACAAACGTAAACACAAATTATTTTGACCTCGCTTGAGCGCTATCATCAAGTCTTCATACAACTGAATGAGAGAAGTGAATGACTAACTGAATTTGACATACGAGTAGATTTTACCACATGTCTTCTGAAGATATCAAAAGCGCTGATATAAACCCTCAGAAGCTGAGTTAGAGGGGCCATCCCCAGCGAGTGAGTCATGATGAGACATGGTGTAATTTAACAGTCCATCCTTAAACCAGCAGCTCAGAGGGACAAACAACCACTCTTCAGTTTGTTGATATGAATAATCCCATAATTGAAACAATCTGGTTGAAATTGCAGAGGGGGTCTACGGTTGAGAAGCCAATAACAGAGTCAACGGGAATCAAAAACACTTATTCTTGAAAAGTACAGTTATTGTCATGGGGAAGGCTGCAATGCACATAAACAGTCATTTAAGCAGGGTGGAGGTTACACGTGTGGAAGGACACATTTAGAGATAAACATTTGCAGTTATGTTTCTGGTTAAAGAAGGTGTGTGTGTGTACGTGTATGCGTGCACATGTGTGTGACCTTTACATAGGCCCTCTAATTATCTGCTGCACAGTTTGAAGTGAGCGAGCGCACTGTTGGTCTATTTACAACATGATGAGGCCCTGACAGCGTGGAAGGGCTTTTGATCATATTAGCTGCCTTTATTTGTTTGAAGTTGGCAAAGTGATGTGGAGCGTGAATTTACAAAACAAGACTTCAATCCAACGCTGACCAACGGGCAGATATGCAGATTTCATATGCAAACTGAATGAAAATGCAAAGCGGAGGCCAACAGCTTGTGCTCTGTGTGACGATGCAAAACTGCATGGACAGACTACCCCTGAAGGCAACGATCAGTGCACCAACCGAATTGGGAGCCTAACAAACCTGCTTATAAGGCAATGCGCCCTGAAATGGCACAAACTACACAAAGTGCTTTGACTGAGCGTAAGAAGGGAAGCGTATCAGCTTCTGTTCGTCATTGATCATTTAAAAGTGCTCCAATGGGAAAAGATCTGTGCGAGAACAGTGGGGAAAAATAAGCCCTTAGCTGACAGCAGGTTTATGACAATGACTTCATCTGTGGCTATAAACAAAAACACTGACACTGCAGTAAAGTGTGCAAGGCCACAACACCTGCTCAGTGTGCATACTGTGAGTTTCACTTATGCCTCTCAAAGCACCTGAAATCAATGTTTTTTACATTTACAATAGAGCACGACTTAAAGGCAAAGGCTTTGTTCTCATCAGCTCATCAAGCACTCACAGCAAGAATTAGAAATGCTAAGCGTTTAAGAAGAATTCTGGTTCCACAAAGTGACACAATGACTGCTTTTGTTATGACAGTGTTGCATTTTGCAAGTTTTTAGAAAAAACAAAGCATTAAAACACAAAAAAGAACAGTAAATGCACTGAGGACTAAAAGCTAGTGGAGAAGATAATGTGGAAATGACACACTGTCTATTACCAGAGGAAGAACAAGGGCAAAAACTTCAAAGGGGAATCCCCCTGCAAAAGAAATAGGGCAGTAGAACCACAACGGTCAAATATGTGGAAAATCTGATGGTTGTACATGAGATGAGAAGAGTTTTGGGTCACAGGACCTTCATGAACTCCCCTGCTGTGGGTAAATCAACAAGCAAGAAGTGGAGTGCAGAAATAATTAGATGCAAGGAAGGAAATACATTTTCTGTCAGACACAGGGAAGGGAAAGATTGCATCAGTGAGCTATTGTTTTTCAGTACAGTCTGCAATGCAGATCACAGTCAACTAGAGACAAAAGCTAACTGTGTTCACCAATATTTGCCGTAGTAACAAAGGAGGTCAACTTGCAGTCATTGCATTTTAGCAAAAAACCAAAAAAACTTTTATACGTTAAAAGAAAAAAAATACTAGGATGAGCTGGAGCAACACACAAGAAATTTGAACGATTATGTTCCTGCAGCTGAAGGAAAAAAAGAAAATAAGCAGAGCAAACCGTGACACAAAATGGCATCAGGAGAAGACACAAATGCAGAGAGGGAAAAGGAGAAAGGAAATCACACTGGAACAACAGAAAGACAGTTTGGAAAAGGAAGTTTAAACTGTAACAAGCCACGAGCCAGACAAACACTAATACGCACTCGCGCACACACTAACACACGCCGTGGCACATGCACACAACTTTCAAAGGTCTGGTCAGGCTCCAGATGTTCCCTGAGAGCTCTGCAGCTCAACATCGGGTCCATTTAGCTGCTATTCTAGACCCATTTATTATGCTAAAGATGTTCTGATTTAGATTCACGTCTGAGCACTTCCTGGGCAACTTCATCCGCCAGCGGAGCTCATTTGATATGATCAAAAGCACCATTACAGCTGTTACAGGAGGCTATTGGTGAGATATATTTTCTTGCTGTTTTAAAGGTGAAGAAAAAAAACTGTCATGCATCTTCTCATGAGCCTGCGTGGGCAGCGACTTCTTGGGGGCTTATTTCAAAAAGGAAATTACAGAATCCATCTGCAGATGAAGATCATGTGGCATGATAAAAAGCCCCAAAGTGGCTAGTGTTCTGTCAACGGCTGCAAAAGAATGGCCCTCATCTTTGAAAGCCACAGGGCCGCCAAGTCCTTAAAGTACTCAGAAGAAGATAATTTCATCATCTGTAATTTCTAATTGATCATGAGATATGATTAAACACAGCTACTAAAAAGACTGTTTCCACTGCTGTTCAGCATTAACGTGCAAACCTCAGCTCTGAAGTCTGTAAATCACTGAAACCACTTAAGTGGACAAAGCAGCTGGTGAATTATTCTGTAACCTTAATGAAGTGATTAAATTGAAAGAAAATGTAAGTAGAAATTGGACACACCCCTGTCTCGAGGATTTGTGGCTCTAACAAGAAAACATTTACTGGCATTTTTCCACTAATTTCAAATATTAAATAGACTTGATGATTAATAGGGGTCGGAATCAAAGAGTAACTCATAATACAACACCACCACAATGTGTTATCCATCCATGTGGCTACCACAGACTAAAGTCTAACCAACTTGAACAGCCTATGCTGTTCGTGGACACAGGTCTTAAGTCTTTACCCCTTGGAAGTCTACTTGGAGTAACCTTTGAAGCTGAACTGAGCAGGTTTTGTCATATTTCAGGTCTGCTTACAGACCAAATAACTTGAGTTTGCACCAGAAGTTAGCGAGGGTGGTCTCTGCCCATGCAGCTACTCTTGGAAAAACATGTAAACTGTTCTTATGGCCATCATATGACATTTCATTTAAATATACTCAGATGTCAAACCTCGTCATTAAGGGTACAGGCGAGGTCGTCAGATGTCGCCCTTATGGGGGGAAGAGTTAAATTTCAGCCTCTGACCTCTGACATCAGTGAACATCACCGATATGGCTGATACCGATAGTAGTCTGACATGAATCAAACAAATTAGGCTCAATCGACTGAAAATAAAGACATGCGAAGACCACACTTCTACATTTACAGTCAAGCTTTGTATGAACAGCACATGATGGCTGCAATACTACGAAGCATTAAACTAATATGTCCTTCCCACAGTTGACATCTTTCGGGACATCCCAGCAGTGAATAAGTGCACACAGCAGAGATATTTCTTCAGTTTTTGTTTTGTTGTGGACGACAGAGACCAGACTAGACATCTGGCCCCAGATTAGACCAGTGTGTTTAAGACAGACTTAAGACTCCGGTGGCCTGGAACACTGAAGGGTTCCAGACTCAACCAATTAAGGCTGCTAAACTTTAACTCCGTGCATACTTCACTTACTGCATGAACCCATGAACTGCAAACAGTGTACATGAACATGTAAAGTCTATAAAGGAGAGGGAGAGCGAGAGAGAGAGCTAAATTCCAAGGACATCAGTCTGATAAGTCTTCAAAGCTAGAAGAGTCAAGTATTCATTTTATTAGGTTTCCATCAATAAAAGCTCAACGAGAAACTAATTTGCAGATTACCTGAGTGTGAGAAACAGTTAGATAAACTCATACTGCTAGAAAGGTCGTTACACATCTAAATTATGAGGAGGAAAGAGTGGAGGAGTGCATGAAAAAAAACTGCAGTAAATTGTACTGTCTGGAGATTTACAAGAGGTAATATCAATCATCTGAGTGTAGGCCTATACCGAGTTGTCCCAAGATCCTTTATCAGGTGCATAACTTCAGATCAGAGTGTACTGTCCTGTCTGACTAAAATATTCCTGCCTCCAGCTGGGATAATTGCTCAGGTCACTTGCCAAATCCAGCCATTAACTTTGATGACTGGAGGAAAGCATGACACAAAGAACTGCTGCCTGAGGATCAAAGCCATGAGAGATCCTCTCTTCCCCTTCCTTTGTGACTTTTTGAAGACAAACTCACAGTGAATCACACAAATAAGCATGCTGATCACTCTGAGGTGATGACTTATCCAACATTACCCAGCTGCAGACTGAGCAGCCGCTCGAATATTAAGATGGTGATCAGTCAGTAGCTGACTTCATGAATTTTTACTTACTCAGGCGTAATCTGAGACCAAGCCAGCTCCTTGGTGGCGATTTGTGCAGAACTGAATTCATGGTCCACTTGTTTGGCACCATCTAAACATACAATCCTTCTCGAAATCCTCTCCCGCACCAACTCCAGCTCCTCGCAGGTCCGTCTGTCGGTGTGGAAGGCTCAGCGCTGATCAGCCAGAAAAATGTTTAATTAGCACATTTTCATTTTCCTCTCATTCCCACGGTCGACCTCTAAAAGGCAGTGTGCTCACACTGGAGGATCTGCTCGGCGGCGAGCACAATGCTGTTCATATCACGGCGAATGCGCGGAAAAGAGTGGCAAAAAGCATCCCTCGGTGCACACGAACAAAAGTTAACGCTGGTCTAACGACTAGTGAAGCACAGCTGCAGGTTGGACTGTGCTCTAAATGACTTGTTGCTGTCTGGACGCGTGAAAGAAAAAAAAAAAATCCTCCCAGCGTCCATCGAGCAACGTCTGTTGGTGAAGCTCGATCGGTGCAGGAGTGGGATTACGAGGAAAAATCTTCCCCTGGCCTTTAAAGCTGCAGCTCAGTGGATGGATTTCCTTCTTAACGAAACTTTACACAACGCTCGGGTGAAGTTGGATTGTCCGCAGTCTCCTCCGGCCGCCTTCTCCGTTCAGACACCGGTTCTCGTCCATTCATTCATGGAACCTGGATCCACAAAGACTCAGTGCAGTTTCTCGCTCTCAAGTGGCGCAACGCTGCTGCTGGAGGCGCCAGAGATACACATGCAGACAACAGCAGCACAGAACAGAGGTTCATTCACGTTTTCAGTAAACTTGTCACATGTAAACAGTGAACACAAAACAGCATCAGGTGTGTGCTCCACCTTGAAAACGGCAGGTGAGGAGAAAGGAGAACGAAAATGCCTGGGACATCCCAACCCAACAAAGGCTACACCTTTCTATAGTGGGCCCTCCAGTTAATGTTGTGCCTGTAAAACTTTCTGTTTTTGTCAGAGGCGTTTCCAGTTTTTTTTATAGGGGTGCGCCTAAAACAAAGCACCACTGGGTGGTGGGGCAAAGGAAATGAAGTCGGTGTAGACAACACTGGGCAAGGTTTTCTGACTCATACGCAGCCTTGTGTCCTTACACAGATGGTATTATTAAAAAAAAAAAGGTGGTGCACAAGACCTCAGACAACTTTATGTATTAAAAACCGTTTTACAAAACGATAAAACAAGTAGCCTATTAAATAAAAGCCACAGTAATAGTTTAGCATTAAAATCTACTCAAATAAGCCAAAGTAACTGAGGTAAAAGTAATTTTTTTTGGAGCACATGTACGTTGCATCACTATTGATTTAATGTGTATATCGAATTAATTTTGCAACTGGAAACTATTTTATTTACTTATATACTTAAATGTAGCTTTATTTGTATTAAGCCAGCATCAGTAGTACCAAAGCTTTAAAATACATGATGTGGACTACAAAGTACATTATTTCCAATAAGAATGTTGTGGAATAGAAGCGGAAAGTAATAGAGAATTTCTTAATGTAGCTACAAGTACATTAACACAGCACTTCTGTAAAGTATTACATCACATTTTGCTCACTGGTTCTATCTATGCTCTCTTCCAATGGCAGTGGGCGTTGCAGGATTAACTGTACTCGCATCACTGTACTCTAATGCAGTAACAGTGGTGGTGAGGTGGGGCACCAGGGCAGTGATCCTTAATTTTAGTGGTCACCTGGACATAAACACTGCTTCTATGGAATCACTAGTTAAATATATGATAGAGAAACTTTTAAAAAGTCTGCTGATTGCAGCAGTGAATATTTTCTATTAATATCAATACAGATATCGAGTGACATGATGAAGACTATTAAATGGGTTCTACTGTACCAAAACTAAGCAGACATCAAGTATTCATGCTAGCTACTGTGAAAATCAATGTAATCAAACAGTCTAAAGAATCTGTAATTGCATGCATGTTTACATTGAATGTGAACAACACTGTCTCTACATTGTTGTTGTTGTTGCAGGCAGAAGATGAACATCACATAAAGAGTGAGGCACAGATTTTTTTGTGAGGAAAAATACAGCAACGAAAACAGGATTTGTGCATGGCTTTGCCTTTTGGCAGGTGTCCTCGATACTTTTGTGGTTGGTGTTCCAAGTTTTAACCAGATCAAGAACCTCACCAACTCTGCCAAACCCACCACGGGAACAAAAAAAAAAAAAGCTCACATGTCCCATTAAAACAAAAATTAAAATTTTTATACTTAACTGGACTGCCAAATATTTTCCCTTTAAAAGTAATGAGGTGGTGTGCAAAATGTAGACAATATAGGGAAAATATGTCAATTTCAATTTTCAACGTTGCTGCCATCAAACCTGGGAGGATTTATAAACTCATTTCCAAATAATTTGAAGCTCATCATTATTCACAAGTGAAAAATATTCAAGACAGTTGACAATCACAGCAAACTCACCACAATGTCAGAACATGCAATGCTCAGAGAAACTGCATACATCCCATGCGCTACATCTCGGAATCTTTAGGCCTTTATCAGCATGTTAAATGTTAATGTTCATGACAGCAGAATTAGAAAAAGACTGAATGAGTATGGCTAGTTCAGGAGGGTTACCAAAACAAGCCATACTGCCATGTTCTTTAAAGAGAATATGGCAGGACAGCTTAAGTTTGAAAAGTTACATCTGAACAAACCGCAAGATTCTGGAGGAGCGTCCTCACTTTGGACATATTTGACCAAAGTGGAGATGTTTGGACATAATGCACTGCACCAACCAAACACAGCACATACAAACACCTCATAACAACTGTCAAGCTCGATGGTGGCCTGTTGATTTGGGC
The DNA here is from genome assembly GCF_001858045.2 of Oreochromis niloticus. Classification (NCBI taxonomy): domain Eukaryota; kingdom Metazoa; phylum Chordata; class Actinopteri; order Cichliformes; family Cichlidae; genus Oreochromis; species Oreochromis niloticus. The sequence goes on from NC_031984.2 coordinate 8,003,647, forward strand.
TTGTTTTGCAACCACATGACCTGGGCACCTTGCGGTCACCTTGAGTCAACCATGAGCTCGTCTGTGTATCAAAGTATTCTAGAGTCAAATATGAGACCATCTGCTTGCCAGCTAAAGCTTGGCCAAAATTGGTAATGCAACAGGATAACGATCCCAAGCACAGCAGCAAACCTACATCTGAAAAAGAAAAAGTCAAGGTGTTGCAATGGCAAAGTCAAAGTTCAGACCTCAACATGATTAAGATACTGTGGTGGGACCTTAAGAGAGCTGTTCATAAACAAATACCCGCAAACCTCAGTGAACTGAGGCAACATTGTAAAGACTGGGCCAAAATTTCTCCACAATGCTGTCAGAGAGGGATAAAGTCATACAGAAAACAAATACTCAATTACTGCTAATGAATCATGGGTGCACTTAGTTTTTTCACACACCGGTTCTGCATTTTGGCTTTTTTTTGCAAATAAACAATGGCATAATTATTAACATATTTAAACTTTTGATAAAACAAGTTGATTTTCATTATGTCCTGATATGCAAAACCTTAGAACTGAAATAGGGGATTGCATCTATGTTATCTTAAATCACATTTCTGGTTTGTTTTTTGAGATGTGTGGCATGTGCACTACTGATGAGACTTTACATGCATTTAAATGTACTCTGAACTGAAATATATCCCTACAGTTTCATGTAGACTGCCTAGTGGCACATCTACAGTGGGCTCTGGGTTGCATGAGGTCTAGAGGAAAACATCTGACGTGACAAAGCCAAAACAATGACTCTGCCAAAATGTAGCTGTGCTGTGTTTGTGCGCTCCCACCCTCAAATAAAGAGGGGGGCAACGGTGAACAAAGACGAGCGAGGGGGCAGAAAGGGGATGTTAAAACAGCCCACTTAACAAATTAGCAATTCTCCACTGCGTGACCGGTTGTTTACGGCCGAGTCCTTACAGTCCTTCAGTCCTTCCACCGAGATAAGATAAAGGTCAGTCTTCGTGCAGCAGCATCTCGGTCCAGCGATCTTCTTCCTTAATCTTAATTTGCATCATAAATTTATTACGAGACATTATAGTTTAACAGAATTACAACCTTATTACAGGCTAGAGTTCTTCTGCTGTTCAAAACAAAGTTGCAACATAATTATCTGCTGCCCCCTTGAGGGGAAAAAGCCAAACATCTAGAAACAAGCTCTTTATTTTCATCCCACATAGGTCAACATAAGGAACTGTAAACAAAACCTCTTGAATGGCCTTAAGTAACAAATGCAAAAGAGGGCAATAAAAATGGAGACACTTCAGTAAAGGCTTTGATTGGTGTACAAACACAACACGGGCATTGTCCTTGTTGGGTTTTCTTTGCAAATTCAACTGAGCTCATGTGAAAGACATCTTCATAACTGCATCCTGTCCTCTTCTTTATTTTTTTGTTGGATGGAAGGGAAAACAACACGGAAAGCGCGGGAAGTGGATACTTTATAACAAAACAGCCGCCAACATGAAAAGCTACTTGTCTGGATCAGGCAAAAATACTGCACACAGTGATAAATTAAATTGCTATTAAACCGTTTGAACTCTACATGGATATATGATTATGATATTTAAATATCAAAGCAGCTGTAACAACCACCATTCACGATGCTCTAAATAGCTGGTGAAGGTAAGAACCACATAGTCTGGAAACGAACCTGCTTCACGTTTATTATCTGGCAGGCATTTAAGATTTGGAATGTCATCTACAAAAAACGAAAAAAGAAGAAAAAGAACCATCAATCAAAAGCTTTGACTATAATGTGTTGTGTTATTTTACTGTCCATGTGAGAGAAAACACCTAAGCGCCTTCACAGCATCAAACAAACATACAGTTTCAGGTTCCAAGATATGGCGAGGGCTCTCAAAAAAGAACTCCAGTAAGGTCAGAGTATGAAGTGTCCCACCTCAACCTCAGTTCTGTACATTCAAAGGCCAGCGCTGACTGATGAAATGTAAAGGGCAATAACATGCTGCAGAAATGTCACTGCATGCCCACTTGACTGGGCCTTGTCATTCCCTTGAAGACTCGCAGCTTTCCTGCTCCAGTGAGATCAAAACTGTACTTTGTAGTTATATAGGGCATCTCCACGTCAATGCCCGGCTGAAATAGAGACAAAGACACTACAGGTCACAATAGAACAGTAATGTCATCTTTAGATATAGTTATACACAACTCCAGATCTGAGAACTTTGGAACTCTGAATGTAAATAAATGTACATAAAAACAGAATGCAACTGATTTTATTCACAACAGATCAAAGAAAAACATATCAAATGTTTAAACTGATACATTTTACTATTTGATGAAAAACTGTTTTTTAAATCTGATTTTTAAATTTAATGGCAGCAACAGATCTCAAAAGAAACTGGGACGGATGAACAAAAGTCTGGAAAAGTAAGTAACACTAAAAAGAAACAGTTGGAGCAAAACTGTAAAGACGTAAAACATCTCATCATCTACATGCCTGTGATAGTCGGGCCCTCAGGGAGCAGTGCATTAAATAAAAAAGAAGACATAATTCTGTCATGGAAATCACTACGTGGGCTTGGACACAGTTCACTGTGCCATCTAGGTTAAAGCTCCATTATGCAAAGAAGAAGCCATATGTGAACGTGATCGAGCAATGTCTCCATCTTCTCTCATTTAAAATGAACTAATGGAGAAGTGGAAAACTGTTCTGTGGTCAGATGAACCAAATTTTGGCTTTTTTGGGGTGAAAACATGAACACCAAGTCCTCAGGTACCACCTGGGTTGTTATCAGTGCTCACTTAAGGAGCCTTCATCTCTAATGCTATAGAGGTGCACTTGTGCCTACAGATAAAACAGCCTGCACATCTGGAAAGGCACCACCAGTGCTGCAAGGTCCATACAAGTTTTAGAGCAACACATGAGCCCTTTCAGATGGTATCGTTTTTAAGGCGGCGGGGCTTGCATGTTCCAACAAGGCAATGCTCATTAACTGCATTTATTATAACAACATGGCTTTAAAGTAGAAAAGCCTGAACTGACTTTTCAGCAACTGAAAACATTTTTCATAACATGAATACAAAATGAAAAACATGAAAAAGGATCTGACCTGTGTTGTGAGGATACATGGAGGCATTGAAATTGCTCCTAAGAGGAGACAGTTGACTTTGCGCAGAACTGACGGCTCTATAGGCGTCAGCAGGAAGTACAGACCCCGTGCCATGTCAATAGCTCGGAGGACCCCTGGAAGACAGTATCAAGTAAATATAACGACATAACGACTCTTTAATTCTCCCCAACTTCAAATTAGTCGGAGTGAATTTAGAACTGCACAAGAATTGTAAAATTGTCAAATGGATTTGGGTGCTCTTATCTATTACATATAATAAATTTGTTTCTTTATTCACGATCTTAAGAATTGAATCTGGTGCTGAAAATTCAGTTTATGGAATAAAGTCTTCACTACATAATCTACAAAAAGTTTTTAGCTCTTCACAAATATTTTTATTTCCTTCTTTCCTAGACTTTTTGGACCACCACCCCAATTACATATAATCTTATTTTTCTGACCAGTTACTAAAAAGAAAGAACGCTTCAATAAACTGAAAAGCCAGTTTATTGTGGCAGTAACAATAACTTGAGCTTTTTTTAAAAAGATATCAGCAACATACATTTTTAACTTGATAAAAATGTTTCAGTCAATGAGGAAGTAAAGCCAAAGTCAACACCATAACTCAGAAAGGACACGTACCAAATCCCACACATGGGCAGATGGGTGCCTGGGAAAGAAAGACTGGACCTCCCTTGCTTGACACTTTCTCTGCCAGGCAGCAGAGTCCTACTAGACTACCAGTGGTAGCATGAAAGGTGTGCGAGGGCACCACGTCGCAGTGGGTCACACCTAACACAACCGCTGTGTGTGGAACCTGTGGGTTTAGCAAGAAAAATTGTTAGGTGGTTGCTTAATAAATACACAAATACATCTTTAAAAACAGTTTGCAGGTTAAGGAGGTTTAAACCAAAACTGGAGCATAGACAGCCATTTCCCATGTCATGAATTGTATTCATATATGTATAGACTGTGATCAGAGAGTCATGTGCTTCTTGTGTACCTGGTATGGTGTGAGGCTGTGCAGAGGTCTGACTGGTCCAGGGTCCGGAGACTGCAGCTGACTCAGATAGGCCAGGAGAGATAGATCCCTCTGCTCATTGCTACGCTGGTGTTTCCTGTCAAATGCAGCAATATGAGATGTAGCCAAGAGTTTGGAATAATGTTTTTACACCAGTATATTAATAATGGTGGTGCAGTGGTGTACTTACGCTGTTCCTTGACTCCCAACTCCTTGAAACTCTGCTTGTACACCTATGTGACTGTAGATCCTTGGGGGGCTGTGGCTTTCTGTAAACTCATCCAGAGCGGTCTGAGCGGGTGGGTGAGTCTGAAAGCCATTTGCTGTCCTCAGAAAGTCTGGAGTGAGGGCGGGGCACTGAAGGATACCACTGTGACTGAGCTGGACAACATGGGAAACTGGGAAGAAGCGGATCATGTCAACCAGCAGCTGGAATCCAAATCCTGTGAACAGAAACACATTCAGACACATTTTTTATTATTAGTGTATTTAAATTCCCCTACATTGTTTCACTGATGTCACAGAAGGGAGCTCACACTGACCTTTGACCCAGCCCATGGTGTTGATAATAATCGGAGCCTCTCTGGTCTGGGATCTTCTGCACCATAAGGATTTAAGAGATTCCATATATCGATCCAGGTCTGAGTCGCACGATGACTGACCGTAGTAGATCATGTGGTCTGGAGTCTGCTGATGTGTGAAAGGAGGACCTGCAAAGCAGCTCATTGTAAGTCTTTTAATCCACTCTTACTATTCAAGCAGGAGTCAGAAATGAAGGAAACACTATAGAGCCTGGTTCTGCTGGAGGTTTCTTCCTGTTAAAAGGGAGTTTTTCCTTCCCATTGTTGCCAAAGTGCTCGCTCATAGGGGGTCATATGATTGTTGGGTTTTTCTCTGTACGTATTATTGTAGGGTCTACCTTACAATATAAAGCACCTTGAGGCGACTGTTGATTTGGCCATGTATAAATAAAACTGAATCGAATTGAACTATAAAGGCATAATTCTACACAAAACCCACCATAAAATAACAATTTTGACATTGCATTTTGAATCACACATGATTCTCACATGTTACATAGTAGGTTTAAAAGAAGCTGAAAGGCTAACACTTTTACTCCTAGTATTTCCAATCTTTCCAATCTTTAATCTAAGGTAACCAAGGAAAGGCTCTTCCAACACATTGTTGTTAATAATTTAGCCCCAGTTGTAAAGATGTGAACGCGCTATGTTTAATATAGTATTTTAAATAAAAAACAATGTTTTTTGAACATATGAGGATTGAAACATACCTAAAAGGGGTTCTCTGACAGTGAGGAGAGACAGGCAACCAGCAGGGGTGAATTCTGTTTGACCGAGGTCACCTTCCAAATATTCGACACTAGCAGTGCTAAAGGAAAACAAAACGTATTGTTATTCTCCACTTTAAATGACCCGCAGAGATGTTTGTAGGCTGTAAAGACCCTTGTGTAAATGTCAACCAAAGCAAACTAAACATTACAATAAAGAGGATAGAGAGAGGACCAGAGCAGGACCAATGACATAGTGAACAGGACATTATAAAAACCGTAGTTAGTGAGAAACTTACTAATTCAGCAAGGTGTTAATGAGCACGCGGATAAATGTTGACTTTCCAACATTCTTGGTCCCGCACACCAGGATAACAGGACAGCCATCTATGTCTCCTGTCAATGAAAACCATGTCAAGTTTTCATGAAAGCAACCAAAGTGAGCATTTTGTTTTGTTATGTATGTTCTTATCACATAAACGTCTGTGGTTCGATTCAGTTACAGAACAATTCTGCAGCACTCCCACTAAGAGTGAAGAGCAAAACTTACACTGACTATTATATTCTGTTTTTCTGCTGATCACTGTTAAACCAACACAATAACTGTGACTGGTAATTCTCAGCAACTGACCAATTTACTGTTAAAGCCCTCAGAGTGTGAAACACTTTCTACTGAAGTCAGTTAAGTTACATTTGGTATCTGTTAAGTTCTTATATGAACCCTTTTAGGAACCCTGATAACTAAACCTCCTTGTTTTGAACTAGTAAATGGACCGTTCTTACAGAGTGCTTTTCTATCCTGAGCACTAAAAGCGCTTTGCACAACTTCACCCAGTCATACACACACTTTCTTCTACACTGTCTCTAAGTGTTTCCTATCAAACATTCACACACATTCATACTCCGATGGATGCATCAGAGAAACATGGGGTTAGTATCTTGCCCAAGGATACTTCGTTTGTAGGTGACCTGCTTTACTACCTGAGCTACAGCCACCCCAAAACATGACAGAACAATAATCCATCCAGAATTAAAACTCTTTAGAAGAGCTAACATGATACTTTATGAAATAAATACTCAAACAAAAAATAAAATAAAGCAAAAAGCACAAAAGACGGCCACTTAAGGACCAAACGAGTCTCTAAACTTGTGCCTCTGATGTTTTATTTTACTTAATTTTAATTAATAAACCCAAAGAATTTTAAATGATTATGATACAATGAACTTTATTCAGTACTATTCTCAGTGTGTGTGTGTGTGTGTGTGTGTGTGTGTGTGTGTGTAAGGGTTACAAAAAGGGTATAAATTTAGCCTTGTAGCATAAAAGTGACTCATGTATAATTCGGCACTTCTAAAAGTGGGTTACCTTTGCACACACTGACTACTGTGTTAAGAGCATGTCTGTAGCTCTTCGACATTTTCAGCCCTTCAATGTTGCTGTCGAGAGGAATCATACCCAAACCATTGAGTGGAGTGTCAAGAACAGCTGACATGATTTCAGTCTGCAAACAAGCAGTGAGGAGAAGCTTTTTAGATCATATTTAACAGTAATCTGCATGTAAATTATGTTGAACTTTGTCAGCTTTGGTGACTATAGCCAAGTGTGAACATATCTGCCACCTTACCATGGGGAGGTTGAACAATTCGCTGAGATCTGGAAAGCTGGAAAGAAACCGTGTCATAGGCGTCTCGATGGGTTCCAGCAGGATGATGGACGAATTTGTTGTTATGCTTTTTAACAGCTTCTTTCGTGATGCTGCAAAATGCATATTCATAGCAATTTAAAGTCAGAAAAACACGTTCTAATACTATATATTCAGTATTTTACTGATATAGCTACATCAGTCTCTGTGTTGTATGATACATATATCTTTATTAAAACTTCCTCTCAAAGAAAATAATAAAGATGCTCAAATCAAATCATAATCATCACAGTTTCTGTTTAAAATCATATGTGTACATGTCACAATTGTTACAATTTATTTACAGTGTATTTGCCATGTTTTTGTACACCACTTTGCATTTAATCATTAGTTATTATTAATCTATGGCTCTCTCCCATAGCAAGTCTTTTATACGGTCTTCTTCCCCAATTAACCAACCGGCCATGGCAGATGGCTGCCCCTCGCTGAGCCTGATTCTGCCTGTTTCTTCTTCTTAAAAAGGAGTTTTCTTTTCCACTGTCACCAAGTGCTTGCTCATACGGAAGGTTGTCTGCTTGTTAAGGATTTCTCTCTTTTATTGTAGGGGGCTTTACCTTGCAATATAAAGGGCCTTGAGGTGACTGTTGTTGTGTTATATATGAAAAAAAGGGATGTTTTATAAATGCAGCCTTGAGTTGTATATTACCAACACTACTAAAAGAAGCTCTGCTATAACATTATAGCTGCACAAACTACAGTTTTACTGTTTTTACACATCTCCATTACTAGTTCGTCTCATATTTATGACTCAAACAATAAGCACTCAAAGAGTAAACATCCTCTTTTAGTGTGAGTGTGCACAGAAACTGAAGCAGAAAGCCTGGGCTAACGGAGAAAGTTAGAAATGCTTCACAGGACACCCTTAGCTCATTTTCTGTTGTTTACATTTCACTTAAGACTGTCTGCAAACATGCATTGCAGTCCAAAAGGTGGGGTAAAGAAATTATAATTATTATTATAGAATTATTAGCCTAAAAAAATCTAGACTTTGCAAAGAGAAATAAGGTCCAGCTATGTAGAATTCACAGGATTTTTGCCTATATGATATGAATTCTAACCAATCAGACTTCCTAGTGCTATATTTTAACTGAAAAACCAATACAAATGCCTAACTTCAAACATAAAAGAAAAAGTGTGCTGCTCACCTTGTGGAAGATACTTTTGGAGGATGTGTGATGCCTCGTTTCTACTTTCCAACGCTCTGATGCTTTCTAATCCTCTAATACTCAGTGGACAATGTGACGCTGGGGAGAAAAGCGAATATGACTGCTGACCCTCTTCGATGGTAAATCCCATAACTTCTACACGACCATAAAGACAGGTCAGAAGGCACTTCCCGCGGAAACACAGCGTCTGCAGGTAAGACATGATTAGTCACAGAAATGAATTGGAATCAGATTAAACATCTACATGTCCAACTAAAAATCAACTGATGCATACCTGATCCTTCTGCATGACAAGTACTGTGCGGTTCTGTCGATCGTCTCTCTGCGCACAGTGATGCAGAGCCTCTCCCTCCAATCTACCTCTCCGGACATCCTCAGTGTTATCTGAGGTCTCCATACCGTTCCCATGCACTGACTGGGAATACTCCTTCCAGTCCTGTGAGTCATTTGAGTCATTGTCTATGGTAAACACTGAGCTTCCATTAGCCTGAGCATGTGTCTTCTTAATTCCAGACTCAGAAGAGCCATTCTTGTGGTTAGAGACAGACTTCACTTTATTTTTCAGCCTCTTTACAGATGGTTTTTTCCTTACAGACTCCTGGTGGTCCTTCACCATGCTGATCACCACAGGGCTAGAGTTTACATTAGAGGAACTGACAGGAGGTCTGCACCGTTTTCCCTTCGCATCTTTCCATTTGTGAGATTTATGTTTTACCTCTGCGTGTTTGTTCACTTTCATGATTGTCAGCAGTCATTCAGGTACAAGAAAAATGAAAAGGTGAACCTGCAAAGAAAAAGATGCACTTTTAATGGAAACAAAGCATTTACACTCAAGCTATTATTAGTTTAGTTCTGTGGAACCCATCTAGTTTACTTAAAGAGCAACTTTACTTCATGGCATTTAACTTTTGCACAGAGATTTTTATTGTAATAATATGATAGTTATTATTATAATAATCTTCAGTTATTTTTAATAAGTGTTCATCTATCCTGATGCCTGGGTATTTATGGGTTGAAACTGTTGCAGTCAAGTTCCCGCTATGGTGTTAAACATCAGTTTTAGCTTCCATCACAGGTAGCAGACTGTTTATGCTTAAGCTGACTTGTCTGCTTATATCTTATTGAGTTCAGTTAAATCCACAAAGAGCAGTAAATGTCAGAGTAGCAGTGGCGCAAGTCAGCTGATCACAACACACACACACACACACACACACACACACACACAGAGGAGCTGGTGAGTGAAAGGAGAAGGGTGGCTAAGCTGCCATCCCTGCTGGACAACATCTCCTACCCCATGCAGGAGACTCACAGCACTGACTAGCTCCTTCAGTGGTAGGCTGCGGTTCCCACGTGTGGGACTAATAAAGGTTATCTTATGTTATCTTAAACAAATCTACTGGAGCTCACAACACAAGTTTTTACATGTGTTATTCCTAAGGGACGTTTTCCCCCAATGTTGTAGGCGATATTAGGGTTTTGTTTTTTTACATTTGATCTAACTTAAGTATTTTTCACCTCTTTGAGTCATTGTATAAGACTGTGAGTCTTTATAAGACAGTAAGGCTGTTTTTATTATGTTTATTTTTATTTTAAAATGACAAGGCACAGAAATTTACATCAACACTCCATCATTTAAAATTAAGTCATGCAGGCTCAGTTTCATATGCAGGTTCACAGCATTTATACCATAGACCAGATAACCATATTAAACAAACATTGAAGGCCACTTACAAAAACTCAAAAGCCCATGAACACAGCTGCACTACTTCAGGTTACTCTTTGTTTACGTTATTCATTTAAAAATTGTGTTTACTGTTTCGGCTGCTGTAACACAGGAACTACTCGATGTTTGTGATGAATACAGTACATCTTCTCTTAGGTTAAATAATCCTGATAATAGTCTTGTTTTAACATATCCGTTAGCCAGAGCTAGCTTTCTTTTCCAGCCACAGCTCAATATAAATGAAAACTAAAGCCAATTATGTCGGTTTTCCACAATTTAATCTCTCAAAATGTGAACAGGGCAATGAATAAAATCACCTTCACGCAGTATGACAACAATGCAACCTCAATTTTAAACTTGGGTTGAAGTTATCACGACCAACTTCACCTACCACCGCCTCAACAACTAGCATTAGCTGCTAGCTAAGGTGGTTGCTTCCCGAGAAAACGTTGCTTTAAAACAGATGGCACAAAGCTGTAGTTATAATCCCTGTGCTTTGGTTGCGAACATGCACAGGTAATGTTTATAATTATTTTAAGAGACACTAAAGAGCTGGTCACTTGTAATTGCAACGGTGCTAACAGGCTAATACTTACATGTGTGAGCCGCAAACAGACGCCAGTCCAGATGGTCAACTATGACTTTACCCGAAGTGTTATTATCTGCTAAAAGAAGCGTCTAACAACTTAATGTACTTTTTTAGTATTTTTTCAATACGTCGATAATATTACAGACAAATGGAGCCACGAGTAAGAATCTGGTTACGTCTCAGATTTTGATTCATGTGATCGTTAATATTTTAATATTGTACGACATAAAACATTCCCGGAGTGCGGTCGCATAAACAGCGTCACATCCTGTTCACTTCGCACTTTTTAGGGGCCTACAAGAAACGAAAACAAGGTGCACGAAGCTAGGCTTTTCTGTTTTATCACTCTGCTCATGTTACGCCCGGATCGTGTGCAGATTACAGAGAGGCTCGTCGTGTTTACTTAGTTTTTAATCGATAATTCAAACGCGAGCTGAAGCTGTAGCTGTCTGCTGGACAGCGCGCTAAGGGAGCGTCTTTAAAGAGATGTGCTAGGAACTAAACGTGGAAGTGCAAAGTAGGTGGGAGTTTGCAATTATTCACGAATGCTTTTTCGAATATGTACACTGAAAATGCACTAGGGTGTGTTTAGACTTTATTTTAAAGGCAGCTCAATAAATGTTGTAAATATAAGGACACAAATTTAAATCTAAGGATTATTTAATTTGTCCATCTAATATTAAGAGCTATGCTCAGTACATACTTTAAAATGTTTTTTAAGAATATTTTTATACTGTCAAATAATCAGCAGTGTTGGATAGTTTTAGTTATTTATTTTTTAAATACCTTTAGTTATTTAAATTAATAAAAATACAAATCCAGCAAGTAAAATCAATGTAAGGAGTATAATCAGGAAAATGTACTTGTAGTATTAAAAATAAAACTAGTGCACACAAATAATTACTGCTATTAGCTATATGATTTTTTTGTAATTGTTTTTTTTGTTTTCTCCTAAAATGGATTAAAAAGGTGCAACGTGTTCATCCCAGTTTCCTTAAATCGAACACCAGCAGCTTGCTTTATCTCACAATTCATAAACTAATTGTGTTCTGTCTCTTGTCATATAAGATAAATAAAAGCTGCAAACATCCTCACATCTAAAGAGCTGGAACCAACATATACATTTTGTTATTTTTGCAAGAAACCTTAACAATGAATAGACTTAAAAATCTTTGCATTAAATAATAATACTATCAGTAATGTTTACAAATCTCTAGTAATTATGATTTATAATGATTTCAGGGTTTTTTTCAGTCGGAAAACATCAAAGATACTTTTATTTGATAAGCACAATATTATATTTGTTGCTTCTGCTTTATGTATATGTTTATAATCTCAGCATCTTTGGGATTTTAATCGTTTAAATTGAGCTGATAAAAAAGTTGATAGAATTTGTTTAAGATATAATATAATCGAGCATTTTAAAGTCAGACAGTCGACTGAACACATCCTGCGGTATAGTACATATGTCAGTCTCGTCTTGTAATTCCTCAGTGTGATTGTTGCTTAAAAATACTACTTAAAGCCTTTTTAAATACTGTTTTTAATGTTTTAAAATATTTTATTCATTAGAATTCCTTTTGGTGAGATACCTGCGTTTGTAGCCGGTGTTCTTAGAAACCGTCCTACTTTGGCAAATGGTCCTACCCGTATTATAATTTGACGGTGACTTGTGACTGGGGCTACGTCCACACGTACCCGGGTATTTTTGAAAACGCAGATTTTTCTATGCGTTTGCACCTTTCGTCCACACGTAAACGGCGTTTTCGGTCACTGAAAACGGAGATTTCTAAAAACGCCTGCCAGGGTGGATATTTTCGAAAACTCCGTTTTTGCATTTACGTGTGGACGAGGAAAACGGAGAAAACAGCGTCAAAGGTGTGCGCCTTTTTTGACGTCACACTGTGCGCCACGTTATTGTTTCGGTGAAATGAATTTCTACAATACTGTTAATTGTACTCTCTGCAGTGTTTAAATGCTTACATACACACACACACAGTTACTGTCCCTCCACACATAGGACTCTGTTCTGCTTCTATGCCCCATCTTTGTTTAGTATTTCCCACCGAGGCTTCTAGACTTCTGTTTGGCCAACATTTCTACACGGTTAGGAATATATCGCCACCTGTCGCTTTGGCATGTTCCTAGCAGCGTCTTCCTTCATTTCTGCGTTTACGTGTGGACGGGATTATTTTTTAAAACGAAAACGGAAAATCTCCGTTTTCAAAAATACCCGTGTACGTGTGGACGTAACCTAACTCTAACCATAACAAATATTCACAATGGGTTGTGCGCATGCGCAGAAATAACGAGTAGGTAGGGTAGGTAGGATGGTTAGGTAGGATGGAGTCCCAGAATACCCCGGTGTGTTCCTGCGTTGTGTTTGACAATGAAAGGTAAAAAGAAAGACCTCCAAGTAAATAACTTGCCCGCTCCAGCTCCTATAACCAAATATAAACAGTTGGGACGAGAGTTAGCTCAACCCAGTACACTTTCCAAGCTAGCCAGAATTATCTGTTCATGCTAGCATTAACGGTGCCTACACACATATGTGGCACACATGTACTACATATTCATAGGATCTAGTAAAGACAGGGGTGAAGATGACAATAATGAACTAAAAACACAATCAGAAACATCAGGGTGGATACAGATATAATTAGTGTTGGAAAAGAAATTACACCAACCTCTACCACAGTGGAATTGTAGAAAAGGGGAGAGGCCAAAGTGGTACCCCAAATTTATAGGTTGCACCAAAGAAGAAGAAGAAGAAAAGGATTAGGAGGGGCTCTAACTGATAATGAAGCTAACTACAGGCTTGGAGGTCCTAAAAGTCAGGTATAAAAGGAATGGTGTGGGGTTTTGAACACATTTTGTGTAATTATAACAATATGTAATTTATGACCCGGTTACACATTCAAATGTATTTTTTTGACCTCACACGCACACTTGATTCTTCAGTCAGTGCAAATACAGTACTGTGCAAAAGTCTTAGGTTACCTCTCCTTTATATTTTGCTATGAAAACGAGAAAAAGATGCTAAGGGTTATTCAATGAGGAAATACAGGCTATAAGGCAAAAACAGAGTTTTTACAGTTCTGTTCTATAACATAGCTCGAACTCTCATAGGCAGCTTTCTTGACATTTCTTAAGTAGTTTTCAGTTTTCAATTACGACACAAAAGAGCCAATAGATACTGAAAAAGGTTCAGATACTCCGTAACCCACTTAGCTCACATAGTTTGATGTGAATGCCAAAAATCCTAATTACATATGCAGCGACCCCTCTGCTTTGCAATTTAAAAAACAGCTGATTGTTCACTCTGTCAAATGCTTTGGGCGGATCTAAAAAGCACATAAAACTGATGTGTTCTGTCTCTTATATTTGTATATATATTTATGTACAGATCAGTATTACACTTACTCTTAAAACCAACTTGATTATCAGTTGTTGTATGCTTTTGAAATCTGTGTTCAAACACTTTACAAAATACATTTGCCAAGGCAATTGGTCTCTAATTATTAATACTAGTAAATCTTCCCAGTTTTATCTTTCATTACTGGCACTAACAGAAATGATAACATGGAAGCAGGTAAAATACCATCAGTTCAAAATCCTGTAAAGCACTTTTAGAGTGACATGTGGATTTTTTGACTAGGTGCTCTGCTGATAATTGGTCTAAACCACACGCTTTGTTTGATGTGTCTCATTTACTAGCCATCTACAGTGAAGCAGGAGGGATGTCTGCAGCAGAGAGCAACCATGCGCAACGTGTCCTGTCCGCCCTGAACCAGCAGAGGGCAGTGGGCAGGTTTTGTGATGCAGCATTGAATGTGGGAGACGGGGTAGTGTTCCTTGCTCATCGCAACATCCTCGCCTGCTTCAGTGAACTCCTCCAGCAGTCAAACATGCCTTCTGCAACAGAGTTCTGCCTGCAGGGATGCCCCAGCGATGGCTTGGAGCTGCTCCTAAACTTTGTCTACACCGGAGAGCTAAAGTTGGATCCTCACAACCTGGACAGAGTCCAGCAGGCAGCAGCCAGCCTGTGCGTACCAGAGGCACTCACACGCTGTCACCAGTTCAAGGAGACCTCTAAGGAGCCTGTGCCTGTCAAGCGTAAAAGAGGTAGACCTAGAAAGTCTGCCTCAGACATCAACCCAGTCAAAGAGAAGAATTTAATTAAAGTCACGAAAGACGAGCCCACCATTGATACTGCTGCAGCCAGTTTTACCACTGCTGCCACTACTGCAGCAACCACCACACGCTCTGGCCGAGTAGTGAAGGGCCCCAGGCGACTAGTGACTATCGATGAGAGCCCTACAACTGAAAACGAGTTGACCCCGCCTCTTCCTGTGGAGAAAGAAGTTGGTGATGCAGTTGTTGAGGAAAACCAAAACTCAGATCAGCTAGCTGGTGAAACTGAGGTAGAATACAATAACATAAGCATGAAAAAATATTTCAATGACGGGGCATTTGTGTGGATAATAATGAGTGTGTTTTTAAAGAGGAATATAGGGGATTTTATTACACCTGTCTCCTGTTGTTTGCAGGTAACGGAGCTGCAGATTAACGACAATGTTATTAGCCAGGTAAGTGGGGGAGTGGAAGCAGAAGACGATAATGATGACTTGGGTATTCCGGAGGAGATTCCCGAAGACACAGATGAGGAGTATGTGCCTGCTGCTGAGCCCGCTTCCTCAACCACATCCCCGTCTACGTCGACCAGACAGACATGCAAGGCCCAGAGTCAAACAAACAAAAACAAGAATGGTCAGGCGATGGAGGACGACTCTAAGAAGGCCTCCGTGCAGTGTCCCATCTGCTTCAAAGCCTTCAAGAGCAAATACTACCTCAAGGTTCACAACAGGTACAGGGTGTCACCTTTTTTTTTTCTTTCCAAATGCTGTTAAAGGAGTAAACTAATGTCTCATCTCCACAGGAGGCATACAGGGGAGAAGCCCTTCGGTTGTCTTAAATGTGGAAAACGGTATTACAGGAAGGAGAACCTTTTGATACACGAGATGAGAGACTGTGCTAGTGTGCTGGTGAGTGAAGAAAATCACACTTTCTCCAACCCTCACTATGAAGAATCCTCAGTGTTTTTACTTTTATAATTCCAGACGTACACCTGCCTCACTTGTTCTGCTACATTTAATGCAAAAGAAGCTCTACGATTGCATACTGTCACCCACACAGGAGAAATGCCCCACAAGGTACAGCACACACCTAACAAAAAGCATAACTGAGTATGTCACAAACCTGAAGTGAATATAAAGAATGTCTTCATCACATTTTGCAGTGTTCAACATGTCCTGAACAGTTTATGTACAAGAAAAACTTGACGGTTCACATGATGAAGGTACACGGTTACCCCAAACCACATGCAGTAAGTACCTACAGTCAGCAGCGCCTTCAGTATGTAATTTCAAACTCACTTTAACCCAAACTTTTGGGATTTTCGTTTTGATTGTGTTGCTGTATTTCTAGTGTTCCCAGTGTCCCAAAACCTTCTTAACTCGCGCGGAGCTGCGTGTGCACGAAGCCGCCAAACATCGTGGAGAAAAGCCGTTCGTGTGCGAGGAGTGTGGCCATCGGGCATCTAGTAGAAACGGCCTGCAGATGCATATCAAAGCTATCCACAGGTTGGAGAACATGTTTTCTGTGAATTTCCTCCTGATGATGAATAAAAGTGTAAAAGAGTTAAAGTTTTAATGAAAACTATTTTGAGTCTGTTTTGTTCTTGCTCACAGAAATGAGCGCCCTTTTGTCTGTAACTCGTGTGGCCACGCCTTCTCCCAAAAGAACAATCTCAACATGCATCTGCGTATACACAGTGGCGAGAGGCCATACCAGTGTCACCTCTGCGGGAAAACCTTTAGGACACAAGGTAACAGCCATATTCTCTGCACATAAGCACTTTATTCACCTTGCATACCCCTGTGGCAAATTTAGAATCAGTAATTTGCCTAAAAGAAGCAAAAGAAAGATCTCATGCATCTCAAACTAAGACCCTACTTGCTCTGAGGTAATGCTGTGCCACCCAAACGTCCCTACATTACTATCGATGGGGTCCGGTGTGCTTTGTGCTTCTAAGAGCAATCGCTTAGCCATTTTGCTGCCTTTGCAAACTTTTACTTTAACTGCAAATATTGTGATTTGTATTGATCTCTGTATTTCACTGCCAGCCAGTCTGGATAAACACCACCGGACTCACACCGGCGAGCGGCCCTTTGGCTGTGATGTCTGTGAGCAACGCTTCACAGAGAAAGGCGCTCTTCTCCGACACAAGGCCAGCAAGCACGAGGAAGGCCGCCCCCACTGCTGTCACATCTGCGGTAAAACTTTCAAAGGTCAGATGCTGATTCTACAATAAATTTGTTGTTACTCATGACCTGTGCCCTAATGAATGAAGTGCTGCTAATGAAAGAATCACTGCTGAAGTGATTTCTTTTTTATTTTCTGGTCGTTCTTTTCTCCTTCAGCGAGGGAGCAGCTGCGTGTCCACCTGCGTCGTCATAAAGGCATGAGGAAGTTTGAGTGTGTAGACTGCGGCTACAAGTTCACTCGACAGGTTGGTTCCAACACAGTTTCTTCATCTTCAGCAAGCTCCTTTTGCAGAGCCCTAATCTAACCTACCACAGGATTTATTATACACCTGAGTGTTTTAGTTTTAACCCTAATTTAATTTCAGGAAATGTGACTGAATCATAGTGGGAAGACAAAGAGATTAATAATTTTGATGGAGGTGGTTTTATTGTAGGATGTCTCCCATGCTAATTTTCCAAAAGCTTTGATTACCATTCATCACCATTCTGCTATCTCCATCTTAGAAGGCGAGTGGCACATGCATTAGGCCACTCGGGCTACTGTGGATAGGGAGTGAGTGGACACAAATGTCAATTTTCAGGGGCCTGCTTATGTGAATGTGCCTGAGTGAATTTATTGTGTCCTAATTCAGACTGTTTGCTTTGTGATGTGATATTGGTCTATAACTGCTATTTCATACAAAAAAATATTTTTTTAGAAAAGAAATAAAAAAGGTAAAAGCAAGTTTTACAAAGTGCAAAGCAAAGTTCTTTGGTCATAAATATGAAAACTGGTAAAAATTTATAACTGAAGCTTTTGTATAACGAAAAAAATAATCCATCTCTTTAGTTGCCTACTAAGTTCCAGGTAATTAAATTAATTACTTTTATTATTATTTTTTAAATTACCTATTAATTACTTTTATAATCATTTCAGTTCTGTATCACTTGTGTGGTAATTTGTGCACTGTCCCTATATTCAATTCTCTTTAGAGACCTTTCTAATCTTTAATGTCATTCAGCAAGAATCAGCTATATAAAGCTTTATATCTATCTTTCTAACCGGTTTATGTATTTGTATGACATTTTACAATTATTGGACTCTACTAAACTAAGTTTGCATGAGACACAGTTAAACATAATCCTTCTTTATTTGTACTGGGTGTTTAGAGTCCCTTTCCCCTCCCTTTAGGCCAACTTTCTACTGAATGTCTGACCCTTCCACCAGGTGTTTGGGTGGGTCTTCTGTGGTCACAGCCAGGAGCTGTGTGGCTGAGATGACCATATTAATAATGTGTAGAGTCTGAGCTTTTCACTTACAGGGATATTTGTATAAACTTGACTGTAGATTGACATGACTATACTGTATATCTACAATTTTTGTGTTCTTTTTGAAGCATTCCCTCACTTGCATCATGTTAAGTCATTGCCTAACTCTCACATTTTTACATTTCCTCTTCAGGCACATCTACGGCGTCACATTCAAATTCACAAGCGCACTGAGAACTACAACCCGCGGCAGAGGAAGCTGAGGAATGTGATTGTGCAAGATGTGGATGGAAGTCCGGTCGAGACCGAAGCTCCCAAATCGGAGGAGGCTTCGCTGATCTGTGATGGGTCCACTCAGGAGTCCACAAACCAAGGAGCTGACTCCTCAACAGGGCTCGCCTCTGGTTGCATCGTGAGGGTTGTGATTGAGTCGAGTGATGCGGTGATGGAGGAGGTTATTTCTAACCAGAACTTGGGAGAGGTTGAATCTGCGCAGACTTTCCCTGTGCCGCAAGTGTTGCAGCAAACACAGCTGGTTACCGAGCCTTATGAGTCCACGATAGACATGGAGGGAATTGTTGAGAATTTGTCAGAGAGCAAGACCTGAAGCGAGCAAGTGTGCAAAACAACAAGTCGGCTTCTGCTGAGCTTCCACGCATGCAAGAAAAGCAGATTCATGCACTCTGTAGTTTACACAGAGTAATTAAATTGCATGTTTTTAAATGCTGTTTGAATGTAAAATATTATTTTTCTGCTTGTTTACTTGAGACAGGTTTTGTCAGTGTGCTTACAGCAGCTGGAGCTCAGTGTCACCTTACATCGCTGATAGGATTAAAGGAGAACATTTTCTGTGCAGCCAGAAAAGCATTTTCTTACTTTTGGTTACAGTGTGGTTACAGTGTAACAAATGTAGTAGTTCAGTGATTTTTATTAGGGTCCCTCCAGGTGGTGGTTTTGTACTGGACTCCATTATGTTTCAGGGTGCTTCTAATATTCTTTGAAATAGAAGAGTTGCAGAGCAGTAAAATTGCACAAGTGTATAAAAAAATTAAAGGCAGTCACAAGGTGGATGAGTGATAACAGCTAATCATGAATGTAAACAATGAATGTAAAATTGTTTCATCTTTGATGGGTTTATTTTAACCTGGTGTATTTCATCTTAATGTGGCTCTATGGGCCATGCTAACTTTGCAGGTTCCATCTCCACTGGAATAGAAAATGGTCCCTCAAAACAATGTGGACAGTGGTTCCCAAATGATTTGTCAACAAAACATTATTATACACGTTATAATATATAGTTGTGGCTTAGCTTTTCGTGTGAATTGAACACAAAAAGTGTGACAACTAAGAACTGCTGGGATGCTCCGATTGGGTGATACGATGTGCCTTTTGTGCCACACAAACACTGAAATGCCCTCTAAAAAACTAAAAACTTTAACCACAAGGTGGCAGTATTATACCAGAGGTTTAGTGCTGTTGTCTATTCCAAAAAGCGTTGAATTGTTTTATGTACTTTTGGAATTATTTTGTAATTTTTACAAATCTAATATTTCTGTTAGTTTAAAACAAACCAAAACAAACTGCTTAGGCATTTTCATTGAGCTACTAAAGTAACCAAGTAACTAAGTAAGACGGTAACACCAGCTTGACTATTTTGCGCAGTGTTGGATTAAACACTACACTGACTCACTGCACCATCTCGTGGTTCAAACTGGTGTTACGGTCCCATTTCAAGACGTCAACGGAACAGTTTATATTCAGTCTTTTTGGGCCTAACATCATAACTGTTGCTCATTTTGAAGAGTTTAATTCCTTTAAGAATGTTTTAAATGTTTTTTATGAAATATTTTTTTGTTTAAAAAATGATCCTTATCACATGGTTTCTGAACATTTAGCCAGAGTAAAACATTTGGAGAACAACAAATACCTGAAAAGTTCCCTGCAACTTTCCAAACCATTATTTTTTTTTTTTCATGTTTATGTTTTAAACGTTTGATTAAAATACTTGTGTTTGTTCTCTTCACAATAAGCAAAAGGTATCACAACAGGTAAAAGGCATATTTTTGAGCAATTTATGTTAAATATTTGTCCCAAATCTCTGCAGTGATGGTAGGGACTGCAAAGTCATAATGGCCACATACAGCAACCGCTGCCAGATAGAAGAATACTAAATTACACCTGAAGGAAATGGTTTCAAAACATTTCTTAGATTTATATTATATATTTGGTGACAAACTCGTCAGGATGAATTCTAGAGCACCTTTGATGTTTACTGGCCAAATTAATTTGTTTTCCTGATGCAACAGGTGCAGATTGTTTTTAAAATGTCACACAGGTTAATAATTTTTCTTGAGAAGTGCTTTTATGTTTAAGTGAGCTCGTGTTTATTTCACAGTCTTTTGAAGCTACTGTCAACTGTTTCACTGAAATATTTGCTGCAACCTTGCTAAGAGCAAATCATTGTGACTCAGCAGAATAAACTACGTCAGACCTGCCTGCAGTTTAATTCATAGTAGCCACCGTGGAAACAGTGTACAAACACAGCAAATAAGATTAAGAATATACTGTATTTACAAAACTGTTCAACATCACAGACCGAACACTTAAAAAAACAACGGTGTATTGACAACAGCATGGAAACACACAAATATACTACTTCCAATGAAGCAAAAATATATCCTACTCAACAACAAACTGAGATTTTTTTTGCACTTCCAGTTGTGACTGACGACTCATTAGCGTTTACAAAGAGCCACTGATCTTTTTGCAGCTGATAGGCAGGAACTTCAGAAGCAATCACAGCACAAATATATCCATAAATAAGAAAACCGTATAACAGTGAAAACATTAAAACGTTAAACATTAAATGAAATACATTAAAAAAACAAAACTTCATGCATGGTTATAGAGGCTGATATAGCCCTGTTTAAGAGTCTAGAGTGTCATGAGGACATGCCGTGCAGCCCAAGAATCACTAAAAACAGAATCAACTCAGTGCAAGTTAAGATCACATGCAGCCAACTTGAAATTCTACTATGATGATTTCTCAGCACACCGATTCCTCCGGGTAAGGATTAACCTTTTAACCATACGGCTGTATGCCTGTTTAGTTCTGGATATCAATTTTTGATTTTGGAATGCAAACAGATTCTTGTAGTTTCTGTTAAAATATTTGGCTTTTACTTGTTAAAGAAATAATCCACTCAGAGCAAAACTGCTGCAAAACCAGAGATTGTTGTTTTTATTCCACAAATTCTTCTCTCCTCACCCAAGCCTACGTCACCCATAATGCAGATTATCTGCCAGTAGCAGCTAATGTAGCCTTGAGCTGCAGGCCTCAAGCTGAGACGAGCAGCAGCTTCAGAGTTTTAGTAAGCTCACTTACTTGTAACCTTTAGATTTTCTTCATTTTAAAACTTCTTCATGTCTTCAAGCGTAACTGTTACTGCCATTTAATCGTGTTTCTCGCAGCACCCTCTTAACTGTTTTATTCACATTTTGTAATCTGACTTTAATTTAGCAGATTTCGCTTTTAACTTTCACTTTTCTGTGTTCATAAATGAAAAACAAAACAAAACAAACACCAACAGAAACTCATAAGTAACACACTGAACGCAGAAATGTCCACACGCAGACACACCTCACCCTGTAGGAGATAACTCCCATCCACTGTGTAGTTAACATCAGCAGATAGTTCCCATAGAAAAGCTAAAGTTGATGCACACTGTGTGGACCAGTCTGATAACTCACCACATCTGTTTCAATTCTTAAGTGTGGTTTTGGCCACTGAAAATAATCTCCACTATAACTACAGTTCATGCATGGATGCTGGATGCAGTGCCAACACAACAGGTTACATATAAACACAGCTAGCATGATCTTACTCACTGGTTTACATACTACACCACTGGAACGTCAAGTTTAGCGAAGACACCCTGCTTTACCAGCTAATTTACTATAAACAGAACCATATTTTAGAAAATGCTGTACTGAAAGAAAAATAAAACAAGGAACTGAGACCATTAGCTAGTCAGTAAAATGTTTACTGATGCAATAAAGTTGAGAATTTGCATCATTTCCTTTTATGCACAGCCATAGCTTGTCTGACAAATGCCTGACACGCCCACCTTCAATGCAAAAATTCCCCTGTTTTAATCTTTCTAATTTGAATTTTACTTTCAGTTGGTAATAATCTCAAAATGTATAAGCCAATGGTGAGTCCAAGCTCAAGGCCAGTAAGGCATTACTGACCAGCAGGAACTTTAATGGATACAACTTAGAAGTGACCCTGCACCACCTTTAGATCCATAATCCAGTTCTTCTTCACACCTGTATATGGCTCTCACCAACCACTCAACAGGAGCTTTCTGGTCTCCAGCTGTAAGGGTAGTTAGGACCCCCATCACAATCTGGCACACCAGAATGATAACCTCTTTAAATATTTATTTTACCCAACAAACAGTCTAAAGCTGAATGTTTACAATGTGAATAAATATATAAATACAAAAAAGCACAGCTAAAGCTGAAACCATTGACATTTAACCTATTATAAAAATAGTTCCATCCATCAACTTCATAATAAATTCATTATTTCAGCACTAACTCAAAGTGGTTTCTCTTGTATAACCAAAATAAACTGCATGCCTGGTTATTTAGCCACAAAACCAGCAGCTCTCTAGAGCTTTTGTACAGAGCCCCCCGAGAACACCATCCATGTAGTGGATAATGCAGTCCACTGGGGATACAAGGAGCCAAATGTTTATACAATATATATCCATGCATAGACAATTTCTCACACATATACTGGTAAAAGATGTAAAAGATGAATGATGATCTCAGGCATATTTCAAAAATCATAAGGAGGAGATTAAATCTGACCAATGCTGCAATGATGTTTTATAGGTAAATTCATTATTGTGTAAGTGCTATAAATTCACAGCTGTGTGTAGTGTTTTCTGATAGAGACAAAGAGGTTTAGTGAGAGCTGGGTTGCCACTAGTATTAATATGCAAATAATCTCAAAAGGTGGTGAATGTGGTGAAACGACTTGGAAATTAGGGTTGTGCACAAAACAATCAGGTGACTTTAGAAAATAACAGGTATGCATATCTGTAGTGTGTAAACATTGCTTCACTCTAATCTGCAGAAGCTTATGGATGTTTTTCTTAGCGTTGCTGATGTAACTTAGACTTTCCCCCCTGTGGGATAAATAAAATATCTGTGTGCGTCTATCCATCTGGCTCCAGGCCTTTCTGTCCAGTCAACAGACTAAGACTAGCTCAGTCTTCTTTTCTGATATTGACAGCTTTAGCAAAGTGATGAGGTAAATTCACAGTACACTGAGGGCACGATGAGGGAGAACATGGTCAATGGGGGTTTCGAGATCAGTGTGCCGCGTCCACATCCTGATTCTGGTTCTGGTTGAGGTTATTGAGATTGTGGAGCGCGTGGTGTCGGTGATGCCGGTGCAGGAGAATGCCGTTTGACTCGGGTATGTCAGTGGGTTCGAATGCGCTCGACACGAGGGGCATGAACTGCCGGAAAATGCTGACGCTGCCATGCCAGAAGGTCGGCTGAGGTAATCGTCCAGCAAGACTCCAGGTGCGGGTGACCGGGTCGTAGGCTTCCACGACATCGGACAGCTCAAACGTATTGTCGTAACCACCAGACACGTACAATTTAGCCCCCAGGGCCGCCACACTGCCTCCAACATGGACCTGAAAAAGAAAACAACATTTTTAAACATGTATTTTTGTTATAATTCATAATAATTTATGCATCTAACAATAACACTAGAAAGCTGCCAGACAGACAGACAGACATAGACAATTTTTATTTTTTTCTTTGTGTAGCCTTTGTTTCATTATTGTATATAATAAGTAGATTTTTTTTTTCAATTCAACGAAAACAAAAAATGCTTATTTAAAAGGAGCATCATGTGTGTCCCAGACTAACAACTGTCCTGAACATACTGTATGTACAACCACTTTCTCAACACATTGACACGAGAGAAATATTGCTTTTCTTTGAAAAAAGTAACAGATATATTATTAACCGTTTCTTCCTGAGATCACAAATACAAAGCTAAAAAACTAAATGAACTAGTGGAAGATAAGGCTTTGTACACTCTCTCCAACTATCTAATTTGTTTCTCTGGCAAGCCAGTCAATTTGTGATAAGGTGTGGCTGTCACAAACTGAAGTTGGAGGTGAGAAATGTGGATACGTTTATTTTTATTCATGCATTTATCATCATGTTGTAACAGACTTAGTTTGAGTGACATTTGTGCTCTTCTTCCTAAGGACAGGGATCAGATCACACCTGGTGTGAAATACTAACCTGGGTCATCGGACTAATTTTGTCCCACTTGTTCTTTTGAGGATTATAAACATCAACTTCAGCTGAGTCATCCCTGCAAATAGAAAGACACTCAAGTCAAAGAGCTGCCAAAACAGCAAAACAATCCCAGCTTCAAATCTAACAACCCAGTCATATCATGTTTATTTCTCTTTCATATGTAAAGACCAACCTCATCAACAGTCAGTGGCAAATTTATGTCATATTTGTTATATTAAATAAAAAATGCAGAGCCCAAAGAACTAAATTTATCTTTCAACATGAAAGAACTGGATAGAAAAGATCAACACTAGTGCGTTTGTGTGGTCCAGTGTCCCTCATTCTGTGAAAGTCTAAATCAGGTGGCACTGGGGTCGTTATAGGTCATTGGCCGCAAGCAGCACAACTTGATCTCAAGTGGGCGGGGCAAGTAAAATCACTGCACAAGAGCTCATATAAAAAAATCTCCTGAAAACAATGAAAACGCAATGACAAAAAGGGATTTCAGATAACTTCTCTGCAACTTCAACCCTTCTTTAATACCATTTATTAGACCCTTCAGGAGTATGCTCTGTTAGCACATGTGGAAGAATGACTCAGATCCTGTACACATAAATCACAAGATAAATATTTAAGATAAAAATTAAAAACAAGAGCAGTTTGAATTAAGTGCATTTAAATATAAATCTACATTTACATAACTCATGTTATCAAGTAAAAATTACATTTCCCTTGAAGATAAAGTAGATGAATATAAAGAATACAGCTAACAAGTCTCCTCCTAAGCAAATTACCTAAGTGCATGTACTTAATTACATTCTATCCCTGGTGTTTACTGTTTTAAAATTATAGTCTAAATGCAAAAAGTAAATTAAAGATGTAAGAAACAACTGGAAAAGATGCTTCCTCACCTGACAAAGTAGATGAGGCCATTTAGGGTAACAGTTTTCGGTGTGAAGGACCACGGAGGCAGCTGTCCACAGTTGACCATGGTCCAGCGGTTGGTGTCTGCATCGTAGCTCTGGATAGCCATGGTGTCCTCACCGGTCAGAGAGCCGATGGCATAGAGGCGTCCGCTGCATGCGGTGGTGGAGCAGTTATCCATCGGATGCAGCATGGCTGGCAGGGCCTCCCAGCAGTCCAGAGCCTGATCGTAACGCTCCGTGCTGTCTGAAGCCACCACATAGAGCTGGCCTTTCAGGATGCAGGAGCTGTGATATTCACGAGCCTTCAGCATGGGTGACACTTCTGTCCATTCGTTCACGCTGGACTTGTAGCGCCACACACCGTCATAGAGGCGGGAGCCATCAGAGCCACCTAAAGGACACAGATATGTGTCTTCTTGGTTAGAAATTGTCAGAAATATCATGAAATTGCACATATTTGCCAAATACATTAATGAAGATTCATTGCATCTGCTGTAGATGAAAGCTGATTATCCTTATGGACCCCACAGAGGTCCATTTTGAGCCAGGGAAAACCCCTGAAGTTAAATTTGATACAACCTAAACAGCCACGGTTAGGAAATCAGTGGTGTAGGATTTTATTTCTAAATTAGTGTACAAGGCAGTAATTTTGAAGGTCTTTATCACCAGCCAAGGTGGTTATGTGATTGATCTGGTTTGCCTGAATGTTAGCAGCATTACTCAGAGAGGTCGTTGCAGATATGAATGAAAGATTTTTACCAGAGGTCCAACTATTAAGTGAACCTTTGGATATGACCCAGACCTGGCTCTGCATCCATTAATTTTTGGGAGGACTCTTCCAAAAAGACAGAGCCAAATAAACATTTCATAACATATCTGCACAAATACAAATTAAACTGGAAGACATTTTCATCTGTCAAGAAAAGATCTGTCTCAGTGGACAGTCTCAAAGTGCTCTTGTTTTGTATAGAAGCTTTGCTTTAAGTCTGGAAATCTTCATTTAAAAGTCACCATCTGGTATCACCAGACTGTGAAAATTACAGCATCTTCTAAACAACTCCTCTTAGTTGGTTTAATTAAAGAAAGTGTATCAAATGTTAGGAACAGTAAATCTGCTTGACAACATTATGCAATCATATGTGGCTGTTATTTCTGCCACTGACGCATGAGGTAACACTGCTAACTTTATAGCCCACCATCGGAATCTTGTAGGAGTCACAAGCCTAAAGTGAAGGTCTATGATGATTTCTCAAGAGAACCACACTGTTCAGACATGCTCAGTTACTGGTAATGATGGTGATGATAAAGATAACACCACTGCTGTTCTGTCAGCACACTGTGTCCTGACTCACTTCTCCTTGTTCACACAAAGTCAGTAGCCGTAGAGACTGCAGTTTATTAATAAATAGTAGATGATATCTTTCTCAAATCATGAAAGACCAGGAACAGAAAAAATCAAAACAACAGCTCTAATGCTAGAGCTGAGGCTTCTAAATACAAATGTCACACATCACCAGGTGATGTCACGATGGTTATGGCTATGGCTGAATAAAATGCTTGCCAATATTTATCCATTTTATGGTTAAGATGACTCAAATCTGCAAAAACCATGGTAACCAACCTTGGTGTCAAACTGGACTGTGATTTTAAACAAGATAAACAGATATATATTTATATTTAATGCTAGTTTTTACCAGTTCAGGCTTTAATACAAGGTCAAATCTGGGTTATATTTTAAAGTTTTTGAACATTTTATTGATGCTTTTATCATCTGGACTATTGTAACACAATTTATGTTGGCCTTAGCAATGCTTTACTTTATTATTTGCTTTTAAAACCTTTAATGTCACTGAGGTTAGTGGACCAGCTGCTCCTGGTAGTCCCCCCAAAACAGAGGCAATCATCCCCAAACCGTGGAATCATTTCCCTGACCATGTTAGGATGTCCAGCTAGTTGCCTGTTTTTAAAACACGTCATGAAACAATTTTATACTCAATGGCTTTTAACTGAGAATGAGAGTGGTGTGTTCTAATCTTGTATTAAATGTTTTATTGTTTTGTTGTGGTGTTTTGGTATTTTTTTTACAGCATTTTCTCAAAAACTGTTGTTTTTAAAAAGTGCTAAATAAAACTGGATTGGAGTGGATCAGCATCAAAGCCTTAGTTTTAATGTCTTCAGATAGCTTACCTGTGACATACATATCATTTCCGAGTGCTGCTATGCTGTAGCCTCCTCCCAGGTGGTCGGGGAATTCAGCCAGGTAGCGCCACTGTCCAGTATGAGGGTTGTAACAGTCCACTGTGACCAGCTCATCACAGTCCTGGTCGCAGCCTCCTACCACCACCAGGATTTCTGCCAATCCTGTGGACGGCCGAGGTCGCATACGATGACAAGGTCTGTCGTGACGGTCGTATTCACAGGACTGGAAGCTACGCGCTTCATTCACCATACGGAGACAGGTAGGTGAAAGGTAGACAAGTGGGTCGCTCTCCACATGGGCCAACAGGAAGAACCTCCTGACAAAGGGGAGTCGGACTTGCTGGAGGAGCTCGGGCCAGTAGTGCAGTCGTCGCTGGAGATCAGCCTTCACCCAGCGCACTGCAATTTGATAAACTGTCTCCTCCTTGTCCACACAAAGCTCATCATCCGACACAAACTCAAGGAGGCGTTTCCATGGCAAGCGTTCAAAGTCTGTCCCTTTAGCTAGCTCCATTATGTTTTTGAGGACAAAGCGTCGTGCGCTGGCTGCCAGCTCTCTGCAAGCATAGGCCTCTGCAAAGTCCTGGATTTCTAAACAGTTGGAAACATCCAACCGCTGCTCCAGAAAAGCACAACAGGCCTCTTTGACTGAGGGGAACTGAAACAGATCGGCCGTCTTCAGCAGCAGGTCCACGTTATCCTGAGTGACGGTGACCCGTCCTGTGTAGCAGAAGTCCACCAGCAGACCTAAGAGCTCACCTGACACCTCGTGTAGAACAACCCGGTCCATAACACTCTCCCTGAGTGTCCCCGTAAACATAGCCCGGAAGTAGGTGCTGGCAGCGGCCAACACCGTGCGATGACAGTGGAACTCGCGCCCCTCGGCGCATAAAGTCACATCGAAAAACTTTCGTTCGGCACGCAGTTCGTGAATTCCCCGAAGCAGGTTGAAGGCGTGGGCCGTGTCGAAAAAAGGCAAGGTGGAAGGCTGTGTCTGCAACACTGGCTTTTCCATTTCTCCTCTTTTAGGGTCTCTCTTTTTCCAATGGTCGATCTCAAAACTCTGTTTTCATCTGAAACAGATCAACACAAGAAATCTAAGTCAAATCTAACTCAAAACACCACAAAGGGCTACAGATTTTAGCCCTTTGGTCAAAAAACTATAAAAAAAAAAAAACAACAACACAGTTTTCTATAAGTTCATTTTTAAGAAAAGACTATCCGTCAACACAGGAAACTTGTTGCACATCACTTTACAAGTTGGTCGCTAACAGACATTCCAGCCTCCAGTTACCAAGGGAATCCTCTAATGTATTTACCACCTTCTCATACATTTATGTCCTGTGCTCTCGTTGATAATAACGTTAATCACTTTAAAGTTGTGAATAATTTAACTTGGGACCCACCTACTGTCAGCTGTTATTTCACCCATCACCACTTGAAGCCACTGACTGTCACTGACTATATAGCCTGTAGTTGCCATGCCACTGTTAGTTGTTTCCTGTGTGGCCGCCCCTTAAGATATTTCGTTCTTAGTCGTGTGTGACCAAGAGAAACAAATTTTCACGAGCGTGGAACCGCAGGTAATGCAGATAATCATTCCATTTCCACAAATTTACAACTTGTGACACAAGAAGTTTTTACACCCAATTTCAGTTACCTAATAATGTTTTGCTCAACTTTTCATTTGTTTGCAAGACTATAAGGTTCCTCTGCTGTTTCTGGAAGTTATTATCATACACAGACAGGGTTCAGATGTGAAGTTGAAGGCATGTAAATTTGACTACTAGCTAAAAATGTAAGTCAATTGATGAGAAAGGAACCCACTCAAAACACACACACACACACCACGTATCAAAGGAACGGCACAAATAAACAAAATCTGAATCTTTTGCTCCCTCAGACAGGCACATTTCAGGCTAACTGGTTCAGAACATTTTTGGTGCTCTAAATTACAACACTGAAATCAACTGCTCTATGTGTGAAATATACAGTCCCGAGTTAGACAGGAAAGATGTTGGAGTTAGGGTAGAAAAATAAAATATAACCTAAGGGAAAAACTGTAAGACCTGTAGTGAAGCTCACAAGTTTTATCCCCTAATCTCCCCTATAGGAAGCATTTGAGGGATGAAATTCCCCCGTAATTTCAAAACCTTCTACGGAGAAGATGAAAAAGGTCTTTGAGATGTTTGCACGATGAATATGTACATTAAAATAGTTACTTATCAATTACTAGTCATCTGACTAATCGCTGCAGTATACCAGTGTCAAGCCAACACTTAGCTATATATACTGATAAATTTAGTACTGGCTTTGATATTAAATGACATTCAGTGAAACTTCACCGTTATAGAAAACAGGTAAAAAATGAGTCAGTCTACCAACAAGACAAGCAAATCTCTATAATACACAGTGATCATTACAGAAATAATACAGTCATATGTGAGCACACCAATTCTAATAATAAATGGAAAGTTTTTAACTCAAATATATTCTTCTCCTACCTGATGAGCCTCCAGGCAACGTTTCACAAGCAAAACGACAGAGTTCAACGTCTAGAAAGCACGACAGCAAAGCTCAGCATGACTCTGAATATGAACAGCTCCTTAACTGTGTTTAAAACAGAGAGCCTGGCTGAGGTTGGGGTCTATAAATACACCAGCAGTGTCCATTTTCAGAGAAGGGTGGGGGGAAACACCTAACATGCAGTGGGCTGACGCCGTGGGGAGAGTGTAACCACCCCCCCTCCACACTGGTATGTCTCTGTGGTCAGTCAGTCTTTGAGAGAAAAGCCAGCTGAGCCTGGGCCTCCTCCAAACCTGGAGCACAGCAGCAGACCAAAACACAGCTTCCTCTCCTAATACCTAAAAAATTGCTTAGCAAAGCAGCAAAGAATCAAAGATCTGCTTGGATCACAGGACACAGACATTAACAAGACCCGCTCCTCTGTTAGAAACATGCTCGTAGTACAATGGCCAGACAAACAACAAAAATTGCGTAGTTTGGATAAAATTCAAAACACTTCCACTGACTTTACATATGGAAACTGCTAAATTAAAATGGTGATGTCATGCTGTATTCAGTATTACATTTAAAGCAGTACAGCCTTAAAGAGTTCCTACCAGGCTCTGGAGTTTTTAAAGCGATGCCCGAATTTGGCTTGTAAATTTGTTCATATTAGTCTGTCCTCAAAAATTCCACTCGTAACTAAAAAAGAAGCTTCAGTGGCATGATCATTACTTCTCCACAACGCAAAGCCCCCAATTTTTTTGTGCCATTCAAAAGTACCAATATTTTGGCTATCCCCGATAGCTTGGGCCAGATATTTGTTTGATCCTGACTCAAAAATCTAAAGTGGAAATTGTGAACAGATCTATGCTACCAATTCATTCAGTTAAACTTTGTGTTTCTCTGTGTTTATTATGTCATATGCCAGCAGCAGTGAAAACTGATTGCTAGATGAAAAACTTAAAGAAAGGGTTCTGGAAATACTACAGTAGTTTTGTTGCTTGACCACCAGGACATCACCCACTGTTTTGTGAATCCCTGTGTTTGGAGCCTCAAGCTGACCACTTTCACCATCGCCAGCTTACACTTTACGGCTACAAGATGAGTCTGACTGAGATAGAAGAACAAGGTAAGCTTTAATATTTTAGGAAAAATATCAACCACTCTCAGATTTCATTTGCTGTTTTTGTTGCTTATGAACTTTTTTGACTAAAACAGTGGATTGCTAGCAGGAAAGGAAGCAGCATTTAAATAATGTATTTATGATTTGGACTCGTGATCAAAGGGCAATTTGAAGGCAACATAATGGCCTCTAAATCACTATTTTTTACAGACCAAGGAATTGATTAAGAAAATCATCAGAATGTAAGTCTTAACTGAAAATAATAGCTAGTACCAGGCTTGGTCATAAATAAAATAATAAAAATAAAAATCTCCTAATATGGATTTATTAGATGCTTTTTATACTGTTCGAAGAAACACAAGATAGTCTATCCATCAAATTGTGACTCTGGAAAAAGAGATTAAACATTAAACAGATTAAATTCTGAAATAAACATATGGTAACAAATTCCTCCATCTCCTCTGCAGCTACTTCCTGAGTAGTACAGTTTAACCCGTACCAGCATTGAATTTCAGTTATACAGTCCTATTAAATCACCAGGAGAACAAGACTAGACGGTAGGGTGGTTAATAGAAACCTGCATTAAATCTCATGCAAGATTCTTGTCAGTATTTGGAGATAATCATTCCTTCTCTAAACACACAGGTATCTCCTTACAGAGATTTGTTTAAAGGTTGTAATAAAGCCCCTATTCCTCTGGCCAAAGGATTTAGCTCACATTCCACACCAGGGTTCAACAATGCAGATGTCCAAATAGCTCTGCGAGGGATCAAACTCCTCTCCTGAAGGGCAGACAGGGCCTCACAACTCAGCCTGCATTGAGAAAACACATGTCCCTAACTTCTGTGTAAGTGATTGTCATTATGTTTGAAGAGATTATGGCATTTTCTTCCAACAAACTGATGGGCTTTCATTTCACTCAGTCGTGAAACGATTTATTACTCCCACTGTCTCTACTACAAAGGCTTAAAATATAACATTCAGATAATATATCTTTATCTGAATGTTTCAGCTGTTATGCTTTGCAAGCAAAAATACACAAATTAAATAAACTTAAACTGTATCTGTTTAAAAACGTTTGAGTTTCTGTGGCATTTTATTCTTTGTTTTTTAGTAAAGATGATTTTTATTGTATTTAAAAAGTATGACTTTATGTACTTTCTGATTTTGTGTGTATATTAGCGCTGTGTCACATCATACTGGCAATGCTGGTGTAAATTTTTCATGTGATTAAAAAAAAGCTTCATCTTGTGTTTGCCATGTGTTTGTGTTAGAGATGCACTGATTACAATTTCCTATTCTTTGCCATTTAGATCCCAGATTTTTTTTTAAAAAAAATATTGACTGACAATTGCATTTTTCCAAAAACCACTGACAGCATATACAAGGAAAAATATCAACTTTTTAAAATGCAAAATATTATTCTCATAATAAATTAAAAAAAACAAATCAATAAACTTTACAATTTCCTCCAAATTGCAGCAAGTTACAGGATCTCCCACTTAAACAACTGCAAATACTTTGTTCTGCTAAGTGGAAAGAGGTACAAACTAAACTGAAAATGTACACCCATATTTACCTGAAATATTTTACCTTACTAAACATAAAGTAAGGCACAAACAGATTTAAATAGTACAGTGCAAAAGACTTTTGCCACCGCTAATTTCTTTATATTTTGCTAAGAAAATGGGAAAAACGTGCAGTGAAACCAAAGAGCATCTTTGAGTTACAGCAGCCAAAACACTAAATGCAACCTCAAAATATTTTAAATGAAGTAGAGGGCTCAACAAAATAAAAGATGCTGAAAATAATAATTAAAAAAAAAAAACTAACAAAAAAGTAAAAATCTAAATAAAATGCAATAAAAATCCAGTGAAACAAACTACATTTTTTTTTTTAAATAAAGTGACTGTAAGTTAACTCAAAAAGAGGTTCAATAAAGCAAACATACCGCCCCCTCCAAAACACAAGGCTTACTAAATGTAGTATGCACTATTGGGCAACTTATACTCAGTGTGTTTACCAACAGCCCAAGAATAGCTGACAGAAATGTGTACTCCGTAGGGAGGGAAACAGCCGAGGTGTGGAAACAATCTTCATGCTATGAGTAAAGAGCACAGAGAGACCAGTCCAACAGCCAGGGTATGATAGCGACACCGCCCTAAAGCCCCCCTTCCCTCGTGAACCATTAAAGTATGATATAAAACTAAACTCATGACCTGAAGTTATAACAACAAAGAAAAATGATGTTAGTCAAAAGCTAAGCTAAAAATGCAGGATATTTAATAAATCTATCATATCTATTCCATCAAATGGTTGTTCTCGTATCCAGGAGACATGAATCTTCAGACAAACAATTAGAAAACTGTAAATAGAAACTCTGAGGTTACTTTGACATCTAAATGAACCCAGTTCACTGAATCAGAGTTCAAACATCCTGTAATGAGGCACAGAAACCACGGCCATAATAGCAGCTCTGTGAGACTGCACTGCACAGGTCTACTTTGAGCTAAATCATATCAGCTAGCGTGGCTGGTATGAGGTTTAACATGTTCACCATCCTTCATTTGCAAATGAGCAACAAAAACAAAACATCTTTTGGAAGGAGATGAATTAAATTAGTTTTCCCAGATCTTAAACCCAAACAGCAAAGAGAACTTTTAGGCTTAGTATTGGTGCAACAAGATTAGTACAAGCAATCTTAAGGGGACTATTACATCACCCAAGTAACAATAAAAGCATGCTGGTTGAAAAAGGAGACAGAGGAGCAACACTGGCAATAAAATAAAGAATTAATAATTGAACTAAAAGAACCAGACAAGCCATTATCACTATCAAAAAACTAAGTAATCCAGAGCAAAACCCAGAAGCTGTTTGAAATAGCAGTAAGTCACAATCTTAACCCTAAACACACTTTTGTCCACAAGGAACAGAAACCCACAAACACACAGTTCAGATATTTCCAAGAGAATAGCACTCTATCATCAGAACTCTCCTCTGACTGGCAATAAGCACTCCAACCCTAATTGGTGATGGAAATCAGCTGCACAGATGGTGGAGCGTGAAAACAGACACACCCACACAGGTAAAACCTGGGAAGGCCTGCTAGAGCTGCAACACAGACTACGTAGATTTCTTGGCAATCTATCCAACAAATATCAAGACATTTTATTTGATGCACAGGATCAACTGGTCCATTGTTTGTTCAATATGGTGTCATGAGGCAAAGCTCTTATTGAACATTTGCCGTTGTTACTTTAATATGACAATTCGACATTAATAGTCTTTTAGGATTGATTCATTAATTGATTCATCTTCTGTTTATCTGGGTCACAGGTGAACCAGTCTAAAGCATAGATGCCCAGACCTTCTGCTTGGTCACTACTTCAAGCTCTTTTGAGGAAACAGTAAAACATTTTCCAATCCAATCGAGAAACATAATCTCTCCTGCATGGGTCATGTCTTGGGTCTGCCTTGGGTCTCCTACCAGTTGGACATGCCCGACATGGCCTACTATTCAGATGCCTGAACACACTTCCTTGTGTTATTTTGGTGAAACCTACATCAAGTACAAAACAAATAGAGCACAACCAGTCAACTGGTTGATGTTTCACATTCCAAACATGTCGTCAACAGGGAATTTGCAGAGTGCCCTCTGGGAGACATGAGATGGTTGAAGAGTGTTTCTCCCGTCTTTTCTTTACTTTTTAAATTCTTATTAATGTTGATAGCAATATATCAGACCTACTATTTAGGGATGTATGCAACTAGTTGACTAGCCAACTAATAAGCTGTTGTCACTAGTCAGTACCAGAGTTAGTAGTGGTTCAATCCAATCGTTAAAATGTTGATTGATGCTCAATGCCGGTAAATTATTGTGTCCTAAATGTTATGCAGCCATCTGCCACCAGATGGCTCATCGTTTTTGAGAAACGCCATAAATCTGTTAATCTCTGCCCAATTATTTTGTTAACATTATCAGAACAAGATAGAAATTAGATTTGTCCGAGAGGTGAATGGGCGCTGCCTTAGTAATAGGGTGAGGAGTTCAGTCATTGTGGAAGGCCACAGAGTAGAGCTACTACTACTACATCAAAAGGAGACGGCTAAGGCTGTCGCTTTACCAGCATTCATGTTTAAGATGTGACTTCAGAGTATGAGTGAGTGAGCTTTTGCCTTACACCAGACTTTACACTAAACCTTTTCACAGCAGGACTGATGGATAAATTCTACCAACCTAAAAAGTTTCAACAGTTGTTGCGACATTTGAGTCTGAAATAAAGTAGTGAGGTGACTGCAGAACTGCTTCCTGCAAAGTAATTAAAAAGCAAAAGGTCAAAAGGCACACAACTCAAACGGAAATATATAAACAAAAACAACTCAAAAATGAAAACATAGTCAAAAAGCCATTGTGCAACATTTACACAAGCCCCCAAAAATTCTGATTTACTCAATGGAAATGTGACTTTGTGCCACAGCTTCATAAAACTGTTTTGGCATCTGCCGAGAGGAGCTGTTTATCTGGAAGCCGCTGTGTTGATGTGAACAGAGTAAATAAAAGATAGACTTGGTTTACATGGAACTGAGTTCCACAGGTGGAAGAACAGTGTGTTCAGTCTCTTCAGTCGCAGTGCCAGGGTTGCCCCTTGTTGGTGCAAGCTTGGAATGACCACCAAAGACAATTTACATTCAGGCTTCACGTCTGTTTCGTATTTTTGCTATTAGTATCAGAAGTAGAAAACAGCAGAAAAAGCTCTCGCATACAGATCTACATAGTTGAAACTTTGAGTTTCTGCAAGGCTTTACCAAGACAATATTAAATGTAATAATATACATCTTAAAATTAGTATATAAACATGATATCATTTTGAGCTTATTTAAGCTAATAAGCTGAAATTTCGAGAAAATCACTCAAAATGTAAAGTTAGCTACAACAATCAGGAAGTTCTGTGATCCTACCTCATGTCTTTGTTGCCCAGAAGAAGAATGTGGAAGGCGTCAGCTACCAATGATACAGCTGTCGGTCAAGAATGAGCAAAGTGCTGAGTTCTTTCAGCGTGGCTTTACAAACGATGAAATCGCTGAGAATTGCATGGCGTTTTCAGCAGAA
This sequence comes from Oreochromis niloticus, assembly GCF_001858045.2. NCBI lineage: Eukaryota > Metazoa > Chordata > Actinopteri > Cichliformes > Cichlidae > Oreochromis > Oreochromis niloticus. The sequence goes on from NC_031984.2 coordinate 8,040,016, forward strand.
TAGCAATTTATTCATGTTTATTATACATTAGTAGTGCACTAATGCTATTACTATCTGATTTTCAGTGTGCCTGTGTCTGCACCATCTGTTTTCAGATAACAAGGAAATGACGTCATTCATCGAGCTTCCTGATTGGCAGAGCTAACTCAAAATTTCAACTCATTAACTTGAAGTTATGGATGGCATTTTTTTCAGTGGTGGAAATAAGCTTCCACAATTTACTGCTTTGTCCGCAGCAGCGATCGTACCTTTAAGCTGTATTATGTGTTTAACTGTTTCGTATTTTTCCCATAGCACAATTTCATCATCCGTTTCGTGAAATCAGCCACTCTACTGCAGATACACACATCCATGTTTGTGATTAGTCAGATGCTAATGCAAGCACTGCACCTTTTCATGTGAACATGCAGTTAACCCTGGGGTAACTTAGCGAGTTGATAACCAGCTCCACGTGACTGCTTATCCCAACAGCCGATGTTGAGGTAAGTGATTCCAGATAACAGAAAGATACCCTGGGTATGGTGTAGTACAGATAGTACATAATGTAGTACATAACAATATTAAGGTTCATGCAGTTTCAGCCAGAACCTGGCAGGATAACAACCACACAAAAAACAGCTCCCCTCTCTCTGCTGTCGCTCCAGGCTGTTGAGGCAAAGGCAAACATCAGAGTGGAGTGACATGAAAGTCTTGGGTTGTCCTCAGCTGAGGCTGTCTTGGCCTTAAAAAGGCAACACCACTATTCCTCTACTGAGGAGGGCCAGCATGAAGCTACTAGAAGGATTAACACTAGGATGCAGGATATTATGAGACTTAATGGATTCGTGTATGTTGCTGCAGCAGAAACTGATCTAAACAGAGAGGTTTCAAACTGTTGAAATTACACAATTACAAGACGACATGTTTTAACCAACAAAAAGCATCTAATTACCATTGCTTTTCAATGACAGAGGTCATTAAATATGCCAGAGATATGTTTTTGGTTTGATTATTTGTTTTATTCCCCAGAAGAAAAAACTCATTCATCCTCACATTTATACATACAGCCAATTTATAATTACCAAATTAATCAAACATGTATTTGAACTCCATAAAAAATCCAGAGAGACAGAATCACTAGCTGACCAGCAAAACATTTCACGACCCTGAACTTCTTCCTGTCAGGTGACATAGCTAACCACTACACTTCCCATAAAACAGTTAATAACAATTTCAGTTATGAACGCTGATTGTTGTGGCTGTTGGTTGTGTTCACCATTTGGGCATAACATGGGGCATAACTCCTGGAGTAAAGGACACATCTTATTTTATTGGGCATGTTCCAGATTATCTGTGCATGCAAAATTTATTATCAGCTTATAAAATACGATGCACTTTTAAAGATTAGACTTACCAGCAACTATATTTTAAATGTACAGTTATACCAGTCCTTTTATGTCTCTATTTTTCCACTAACGCGCCCTGCAAGTGGCACTTTCAGTGAAAGAGTCCATCTGTTGCCAAATGAATAATCAAAGCATTATTCATTAACTTGTGCAGGGAACAGTGGGCAGAATGAGTTTAAGTGCCATGCAGAACATTTGATTCTGCATTATGACTCAGCCTTTACTGGGAGGAATGACTTCTCCAAATAATGTGCTTTCATCTGTTCCCTTGAATTCCTCTAATTCGTGCTCCTGTAATAAAACTTGCGCAAACATTTTTATCACTCAGCTCGTGCAGCCATACATGTCCACATTACTGAGCACAGTGAGGCTTTAGTCCTGAAATGCTTAGGGGGAAAAAAATGTTCCCTCCTCCCTTTCATAAGCCATGCTTGGTCCAAGATAATATTCAAATGGTCTAGATAATGTTCAGCCACAGTTCAGATACACTGACAGGTCCAGAGCAGGGTCGATAACAGCTAAAGCAAACCTATTAACATAATGGGAAAATACACTGATGGAAACTGTTAGCAACTTCTCTGTAGCCAATTACTTTCATGTATTGACTTGTTTATGTGCTTAAAAAGCATTTTCATTAGCATGTGGTGTTTATAACAATACATAAGCTGCATGCAGAACGCTATTTGGATGCGAAAGCTCCCATTTTAAACAGTCAACACCGCCTGCGATCAGCAAAGTAAAGTCATATTTATACGAACGATATTTTTCCAACGTTACAGCTAACGTTAGGCTGCCCTCCGCTCGGAACAAATAACTGCCGTGAAAAGCAGGCTGGCTCAGTTTTAGACAACTTACCGATATGTGTCGTCAACGGGTGGTGATGATTTTACAGAGTGTAACGCCCGAACATCTTAGGAATAGAGCCGAAATTAAAGTTTGACGCCGCTGATCTGTCTGGCCTGCTCTGCGCCATGACAGCCTGTACTGTAATAAATGCTGCCTTCATGTGCTGTCGTAAAAAAGGGCTTCGAACGCAACACCAGGGAAATCTTCAATTACACCAGACGTTATAATAAAAATAAATAAATGTTTATTGTTTTACTGAATTGTGCATATATGGATTCTTAACAAATAAACATTATTTTCTGGCGCATGTACAAATAAACTTCACATCACAAAATCTGATGAATAGAATAGAATAGAATAGAATAGAATAGCCCTTTATTCGTACATCGAAACGAAATTATGGGTGCTCCACACCAACTGTGCAGCAATTAAATATATATATATAGTAAGACAGCAGGAATAAATAACAAACAGGAGAAATGTATATAATCAAGAGGAATATATACAAACTAGAGGAATATATACAAAACAAGAGAAAGGCAAAGATAATGGAAGAGGCATACAATGGTGGAAAAAGTGCTGGAAGTAGTGCAAAGGACTTGATTTAGTGTCCATATGTGAGTGGCCTGAGTGATGAAGGATATTCATACCATGGCTGAGATTGGTGAGATGAGTGGGCAGGGGTAGGGTGTGGGGGGATAAGGTTTGTTAACAGTCCGAATGGCCCAGGGGAAAAAGCTGTTTTTGAGTCTGGAGGTGTGGGACCTGATTGACCTGAGGCACCAACCAGAGGGCAGCGAGTCAAAGAGGTGGTGGGTGGGGTTCAAGGGGTCACCTGTGATGGCCTCGGTTTTCTTGAGACAGAAGGATCTCTATATTGCGCCCAGGGATGGCAGAGGGCAGCCAATGACTTTTTTGGGCCGTGTTAATTACCCTCTGCGAACCCTTCCTTTCTCAGTAGTGGCCCCTGCGTGCCAAACACCCAGGCAGTAGGAGAGCACGCTCTCCACTGAAGAGTGGTAAAAGGCCAGCAGCAGCTTCCAGTCCAGCTTGTTCTTTGTCAGGACACAGAGGAAGTGCAGCCGCTGTTGGGCCTTCTTTACCAGGGCAATTCATAACACAGATGGTATGATTCAAAAGCATGATTAGTTGTGGCAGTGGTTTTGTGGGGCATGTCCCACTGGTTTGGGCGCTGAGCCACTGCGGGTGGGTCTTGGAGTTCAGCATTAATTTTTAATGATTAATTATTAACAAATTGTTTGATGTGAAGTTTTCTTAAGCAGGCCGTGCCTCTGCGGCTCTGAATTGTCAGCAGTGATCATAAACGGATAAACACATGATCAGATAATGATAAACAGAGAAGAAACCAGTTCAGAGACTTAATATGGATGGGAGAGAGAAGAAAAGTTCTGGGGCTGGACCAAATAGGATTCTATATCTTCTATCGTGGCTCAGGGGGTTGGGAAGCGCACCTGTAACCGGAAGGTCGCCGGTTCGATCCCCGGCCTTTCTGTCCTGGTCGTTGTGTCCTTGGGCAAGACACTTTACCCTACCGCCTACTGGTGTTGGCCAGAGGGGCCGATGGCGCGATATGGCAGCCTCGCCTCTGTCAGTCTGCCCCAGCAGCTGTGGTTACAACTGTAGCTTGCCTCCACCAGTGTATGAATGTGAGCGTGAATGAATAATTGCATTGTAAAGCGCTTTGGGTGCCTTGAAAAGCGCTATGTAAATCCAATCCATTATTATTATAATGAGAATGCAACTAGTGCTTTCAAGTTCAGAGTGTTTTCTTTTATGGTTTGATTTTGGGCAGTAAGAGAAGAGAGGGGACGAAGCTGTAAGGATACTAATAACACAGGTAATATGATTTTCACCCTTTCTCACTGTGCCCCCTGGTCCTACTTGTTTTGCTCCTTCTCAGAGTCCTTGTCCATGTCTATTGCAATGCTATAAATAAATAAATAGATAAACAAAAATCCAACCTTCCACCATTCTGCAGAGGTGCTTCATTTCAGGTGTAGTTCTAGTTGAAATATTTTAGAACAGATTCACTAAAATCACTATTTAGAGAATCAGTACTATGAGGTTGTCCTTCACTCTAGTTAAATTTTATTTGCAACTAACCAAATTTGTAAAGGTTTTCTAATCTCACTCTGGCCTGATTCTATAAATAGATCTTACATATATTAAAACATTTTTACATGGTGCTGGTGCTGAATTTGAGGATGTTTTCTCAACTAGAAATAAAAAATAAATGCCAAGGCGCAAGGGATTTAGTGTTCCTGACTTGACACATGGATTATGTGCAGAAACTGGGGTTTCAGTGACACATTTGACAGTGAGAAGGACATTACATAAGGTGTGCCTCAACTGACAAAAAACCCACTGGTCACAAAATGGCACAAAACTGCAAACATAAGCCTTGAGCATAACATACAAAATGAAAAATATGAAATGATAACTTCCAGTCTTGAGAAGCTTTGCAGGCAGGATTTCTCCAAATGAGAGTGACCTGAAACCTATACAGAGATGATAGCTGTATCATCTCTAAGTATAGCACACAGTCAAGCCTATGAAGGCATAAATCAGTATAAATGACTGCCCAGGCAGACAGAAGGGCAATGAAGTTAAGAAAAACATTTGAAATACAATAGCTGGAGTGCAAAAGCAATCTTACAAAGAGTGACTGTGGACCACTGGAATATATACCAAAAAGTTAATAAAGTGAATGATAATATTTCTAGGATAAAGGAGCTGGTGAGGAGAGGTCGTGAATGGGTAACGCACAAACGTTGACATTATAAACAAATGCCTGCAAAGCCACAGTGATTTTAAAGAAGAGAAAAAAATGGAATCTATGATTTAGTTAAGCATGTCCACAGATTTGAATCCAAAACAAGATTATCATGGCTCACGTCTCTCATCAGTAATAATGGAGCACTTTACATGCAAATAAGGATGAATTTAGGATATACTCACTTATTGCTACTGCTTCTGAGTTCTCAGTCTAGGTATCCAAACATTTAGTTGTTTTATATCAAAACAGTATCAGAGTGCACTTATTTTTATTGTAACAACTTTAAATAAACATTTCCATAATCTTTGGAATAATGTCTCAGTGGCTCGTTTTTCAAACTGTGAACTTGAAATGTTGAAATCCCACCAGTCTTCCATTATGCTCTGCAGACACTCTCCCATCTTAAAATTAAAACCAAAACCAGGCATCATCAACATTTTCCCTCTCCCATCGTCTCCACTTGGAAAATAAACGTTTGCCTTTGGGAGTATTGTGCAAATAAAAAATTATTATGTAAAACTATAAGCAGTTTTTTGTAAATACAAACAATTCATAATAAATACTTCAGTCAATCTGCTACGGTTCTGCCTCAGCCTAACCAGATAAAACTGTCAAGGAAATGGACGTGAAATTGTCCTTTTTAAATTCATATGATTCCCATGTGAAGGAATAAACTAATCTGGTCCTCAAAGTCACTTGGTACCAATTTCAAGCAGCAGAACCCTCACAGAGAAAATCTGTCAAGGCTTTCACAATGTTTAACTCAATAAACTGCTTAAAATTCAGTCCATGGGGGACACAGGTAGATTTATCTACCTTTGAGGTTTGCTGCTGAGAGGGGGATCATGAGGAGCAGAGAAAGAGATGATGGCCTGGAATGTAAAACAAAGAGCGAAATAACCCTTTGCTGGGCAATTAGGAGTGACCCACTGTTGAACTTCCTCTGGCCTCACTGTGTCCCTCAGGCACTGTAGAGGTGGGAACTGCTGACACACATCTTCCATGGGGGTGACATTGCACAAACGCTGCCAAATTATATGCTTACAGACAGTCTCGTAATAATTTATACTGACATTTTACACCGCTCGGCTCGGATTTGGTAATTAAAATTTGACTGTGACACTCGTCCTCACAGGGAACAAGTGAATACTTTAAGATTTTGGCCCCAACAAATAATCCTCAGACATAGTTTCAAAAAGGAATCTGACATTTTTGGAAATGTCAGATATGGAGAGGAAAAAATTCCACCTAGTCAACAACTCTTGAGCTTACTTAATTAAATACAATTTATGCTCATTATCTTCTTTTCTTTTTGGGACCATTAGCTGCTAAATGTTTTGGTACATTTACCAACAAGTGATTCAACACTGATTGACCAGCAGAATGGGACGTTTTTCTTTTTCTTTTTGAAAACAGCTGATAATTTCTCATTTTTTTGTCTTGATTTATTCAAGATAAATATTGAAAAGAAAATTTCAGAAAACTCAACCCACTATCAGGATCATGATCTCATGAACCGAAAGGCTTGTTAGAAGGGAAAAAACATCACTTTACACCACTTCACTCACTAGATGGAGACATTTTACAGGTTTTATGATCAAGCCACTCTTAGAGCTGTTGACCAGTTGGTGTGAGGACAAAAAGCTCATTCTCACTTTGTGACCTAATGTCCAAACTTTGGCTTGGTAAAATAATACATTTGAAGGGATTATTATAGTACAGCCTGTGGACATTAGGACTCTTAAAGCAACAGCTTAAGGCTTGCATGTACAGGTGCCTGACACAGAGCTTCTACACTGTGCTTAAGGATTAGCAAACTGTTAGTAAAGTCCTTCCTAAGTTGTAAGCTGATAGTTTCTGAATATGTAGCAAAACCAAATACAAATGGCCAGACAAGATTTTAGGGCTGTAAACTGCAACACACCTTGCAAACCTGTGAAAACTATGCATGTGTTACTAGTTGTAACAGTCTGTGTGATTATTAGAAACAGACATTACATTAAAATAAATCCTTAATTTAAATTCTGTACCAACCAGAAAAAATGCTGTTTTTATCAGTTAAGAAACCAAAGTATTAAATGTAATACATATGTACACACCAATTAAAGTGTCTGATGTACTTCATGGCCAGTGCTGAAATGCACTTTATTTATTTAAATAAATTCAAAGTGAGCATCATTCATGAATTCATGCATTAGCAAAGAAAATCGAAGGAGACTGGCGCATTTTGCCATCTGCAAATATGTATGATGTCGATTTTAAAGAGCGTAATTCATCACACATCAATCAGCAAGTAAATTAGCTAAATTTAATTTTCTGTCTTTCTGTAAAAAGCAGGAAAAGATTCAGCTTATTATATTTTCTTGCGGCGTAGCTGTTAATTGAATTTATAGCACTTACATCTAAAACATCGATGCTTTATTGACATTTGCTGTTGTGATTCTGTGTTGCATATCGAAGGCCACAGCAGCGTTATTGTGTAAATTATTGATATGACAGAGCGCGGCTTTAAATGTCAATACATCTCCCTGGAGAAAGAAAGTGAACGACCCCTGATGCTGAAGTTTGATCAATAGATGGAGATGAAGAGAAGTGAAATGGCATAACACAGCGAGACTCAAAAGAGGGGAAAAAAATCATCAAAAATTAAACAAAGGAAGTTACAGATGAAGGAAGAATACGAATGTTGCATTTTTCCCCCCCAAAATAAAGCTACAGCTGCACAATATTCCCAAGCAGATACACCGTGTAGCACATAATGACTACCTTCTTGTTGTGTCACAATATCAAAGGTCAAGATGTGCTCTGGTTAATCAAATTCCAAATTTATTGCTGCACAGCGGTGTTTCTCTGAGAGGTGACAGCTTAAAGGGCTTGATAATAACACACCGTGGGGTTGTTGAATAAGCATGTGTATTATTTGCGGATGAGGGTGTCAGGGAAAAGCAACACATTAGGTAGCAGCATAAAATATTGAACAAACTCATCTTTATTGTGCACGTCAGGAGGATGGTGCTGTGGCTTGCTCAGCAAAGCCTTCCCTGGATACGATAAGGTTTGAATTCTCTGTATATGCATTCTTTGCAGATCCACTTTTATTCATGTATTCAAATTTGCATGATTTTTTTTAAAAATTATTTTTACTTGCTGGGCGATTTATGACTGTCTACACTGTGTGTAAAATACGCCAGATTTATTTCAGGTAAGATGCAGAATGTCTGCATTCAGCTTGCAGTGGCTGCTTAAGAGGCTGTTATAACCATTTACTTATGTAGAATAATTAGGATAATATAATCTGAATAAGAAATGTGTCCCTACTTCTTTCCTTTGATCTTCCTGAGACAAAATCAAAACATAAAATCTTTATGTGACATACATAATTACGATTTCTCCCAGACAACAGAGTGTGTGTCTATTTGCAGCTGCCACAATATTTATGCAAAATGAAGGAGACCCCCTGTGCTCTGAGGTGCTTCACATTTATATTTGTTGCTCTATTTGTTGCAACCACACAGTTACACGTTTCATGCTGTTTACGCTGTCAGACGTGCCATAAAGAGCATCTTTCAATCAGGCGTCATGGTGTATGTGTGTGCATGTCTGTGTGTGTGTGCATGTGTGTGTGTGGGCACAAACTGAAAATCCCCTGTCAAACATTGAGTCATTTCTCTTATTTGCATGTAATGCACACTTAATGCCAGATTATACGTTCATCTTCACCTTCATGTTTTTTTCCTTTTATTAAGTCTGTGTTTACGTGCCATGGAACCGAAACAAAAACTGGGAAATTATAACATCACATTCATTCTCGTTTCTCTGTAAATCTTAAACACTGCGCCATGTTTGTGATTACTGAGCATTTCTACACTGGATTGCAGAAGAAAGAAAAAATTGCAAAGCATAATCACAAAAGCTGTCAGCTGTCAGTAAAGCGACTGAAGTGTGAATGATTGAAATGTCTTTTATTCTGTGTCCGCTCACCATAAATTGCCCTGCGAGGCTAAGGGACTCATGAACATGCACATTTACTGCATTCAGTCAATGGTCTCAGTGTTGCTGTGCTTGCAGTTGCATATTTTTACTTGCATAAACAGTAGTTATTTCATTTCTGTTGCTGTAGTGTTCACTGGGGGCAAAACACTTTAGTGTTGGTTTACTGTGATTAATAATTTCTGAAGGCATGGTTATCTGCTGGCCCACTGCTCACAGCCTACATGATAATCTGCAGTCTAATCCAATATGCTGCTGATGAGTTGAGCTACTACGTGTAGATATTACCTCTGCTGATGCATCTGCATTGGCTGAGTTTACAGTAAGAGAAATATAGTCGGAATTTTGCAAAATCTTCTTTATTTCCCCTGCATTTGCAGTAAAGTTGGCCGACATCCCAACCCAGTCATTTAAATTGAATATGACTGTGAAAGTTTATGCTGCCATTACAGGGGCCATCAAAGCGCCTAAATGGAAGATTAGAACTCATTTATCCTTCTGAAAAAAATATTGTTTTGAGATTCTTAGACAGCGTTTTCCTAAGACATCAGCGAAATATTTCCGCGCTTTCATTTCTCATTGGATTGCTCTTCTTTTTCACGCAGCAAATAAGCAACTGCTTCTGCTTCCAATGCCGAGAACTCCTCACATATCCATCTTTGCACCCAAAAACGACACAATTAATCATGCTGTCACACTGTCTATGCATGCGAGCTAGATGGCTCAGGGTTACCAGGCACAGAGGGAGGCAGTCAAACAACGTAGCTGAGGATGTTAACTACTTTGTGATGTGCAAAAACTGATTTCCATTATCACTGTGACCATGCAAGACTTTAAGTGTGAAAGTGTTGGATTATGCATTAGTCATCTTGCTTTGCATAATTATTTTGTACTCTGAGTGTCCACTTTAAGCAGTCAATCGGCTTTTCTCAAACATGTCATTCTCTTTCAGAGGGCTAGCCAAAATAAATAAATTAAAAATTGAGATAAAATAAAATAGACTTAATAAAAAAGGTTTCTCGTCCCCATTTACTCCTTCTAAATTCTCATTACATGTGGCTAATTTAGGCTCAATGACTCACATGATTCATCTAGTTAAAATGAACAAACTGCCCTATTCTAACAGTGTGTTGAACAGAAATTCAATAAGTCTAAGTATTATAATAGGAACAGAGTCAAAGAGGTGGTGACGCTCCAGCACTGGAAAAAAAATATAATTGGACAATTCTATATTTGGCTCCGTGTTTGTGTATTTCAATCCTCAGCCTTATTAAATTCATCCTGAGTGCATAACTGATCCCTCAACAGAACGCTCTGAAATCATCTTCGGATGTAAGATGCCAGCTAAATGAACAGCTACTAATGAAAAAAGTGAATTTCTCCAGTTTCCCTCAATTCTCAGCAAGCCTCCCCCCTCGCTGCATGCTCAGAGGAAGTGACACCAACACAGCAGTGTCCCTGCCGACAAAAGTGTTCATTTTGGTACTTTCTGTGGAAAATAATAAGACATTAAACCCTGGGAGGGCTGGAGAGCCTTATGTTACTTGCAGCCTGTCTTCGAAGAGCAGCTTTGCCTCCTTCTCGCCAAATGCGCTTACATTTGGGGACTCCTGCCTCCTGCCACATTTCCAAGGCAGCTGTGTTATTATGGATAGAGATTACTGAGGGTTGGTGGGCAGAGGCAGACCTCAACTGATTATTAGGAGAAACAAAGCGAAATGCCTGGTAAGCGTGGCCTGTTTGAGTGCAATTATCCTGCACTCTTGAAAATTCTGCCTCAAAAGATTCGAGGGACCGCAGGGTTACTGCTCCCGAATCAAAGCCACAACACGCTTCCATTGAATTAGTATAGACAACAGTACATTTTATGTTTAAGTGCTCTTTGACTGTGCTGAAGAAGTCTGTGGTAAGGCAATAGAGAGTGAAAGTAAAAAACTGGAGCTACCAGACTTTCTTATCTCATTAACAGCTGTGTTTTGCTAATAACAAAGAATTACAGCCCTGTAACAACATGTCGACTGGACAACCCCACGTGTTTAAAAAAGAGAGGTTAAAAAACAGAATAATCTGAAATATTTCAGTTTTATTGCCAGCTTTTATCTAGCTTTAGTTACATTTTCCCACACTGCTCATTTGGTGGCTACAAATGCATTAGAGATATATCTAAGCTGTTGTATAAGAGCTTGTTTAACACAAGTATGACTACATTTTCATGAATTCTGTTTTTTTTTTTTTTTTTTACTAGAAAATTGATATACTTCCCTAATGTCTGCTGGGGGGAACCCACAGCTGGGTACAACAAGGCAAACAGGGGAAAACAACAATGAACAGAAGGAAGAAAGTTTTTCTCTCATGTGTCACACAAGTCAGCAGCAATGTCAGTGACATAGTAGCTCATCTGGCTCACGATCCACCATAATTTACATGTTATTGTAATGTGTGAAGTACTAAAAGAAAATGGTGAGGTTTTTTTTCCCACTGTTTGGCCTCACGGTATGGCACCAACTAATGAAAAGTAAAATCCACTGAGATGCCAAAGAGGATGCAAACCACCACATCCAAAGCAAATGAGTCTACTTCACTCTTGAATCAAAGTGTAGATGCCAGGAGTGTTTGACTCCACAGTCTGTAGGAACCGTGACCTTCAAAAGCATGAAAATGTGTGAATGCATCAACTTGTCATAGCACTGTATTACTAACATTAGCAACTCATTGGTTGACTCCCACAGCAGGAACCGTTCTACTGTGGGAGTCAACCAATATGACGACTCCCACTATGATCATGATCATCACCATTGCTGGATAGAGTAACAGGGTAACAGAGGTATGATTCTGAAGCTATCACATACTTTATTGTTTCATGAAATTCTTTCTTCTTCAATCATTTTGTGCAAAACTGATAAATCCACTCCATCAGGAGTGAGAATTTGGTGAAAATGTAAATATAGGTCAAGACATTTTGTCTGAACAATACTGTTATAGGAGTACCGATTGTTGTGAACTGTGGACAGACGCGTCACCACGGCATGAGCTCATTGGTCAAGTAACGGCTGACGTGTTTGACATCGGGTATCCCGTCGTCTTTAATACATCAGTGCTTCACCTATCAGATATTGTTCCTCTGGAAGAAACAACAACCAACAACTTACTAAAGAGGCACACAGCTGCAAATATGATATATTTTCAGTTTTTAATGTTTCTTAAAAATAAAGATAAAGGTTTAAAATAAATATCCATTCTATATTCTATATTCTAAATAATATATAAAAACATAAAAACAAGATAAAAGTTTATGAACTGAATCACACAATACCAGTACCAGCTGAACTTTAGTTGGGGCGAATACTTTTAGCCATCTAAAATGAAAATACATTAAATTCAGAGGGGTTTTTTTGAACTGCTAGTTGAAAAATACCATTCTGTACCATTAGTTCATAAATGTTTCTAAGCCTTGCCTTGTTGGAATCATTGCATGTTCCACTTCATTTGTTTTTATTTTTGAATCTTACCAAAAAGGGAAAATTCTGACGTTTTTCTGCATGATGGAGTGGTATCAAAATGAAAATAATTTTTTCTGTTAGACCAACAACTAAGATATCCAAGGTAGTTAGAAGAATCACTGAACCTGTTTGCTCTTTGCGTGATTATTTTCCACCTTTCACACATTGAAATTGAAATAGAAAGTGTTCTCAATTGCTGAGACAACAGTGAAGGCTGTGTTTATCTGCACAGAAACAAATCTCACGCTGCTGCTCCTCAGCCAAACATCCTATCATTCTGCCCGAACGATTTCATGCATGGGGAAGCTGAGATTAGGAAGAAAATATCAGGTTAGAAAGGACAGTAAGAACTCAGGCTGAAGCACCTTCTAAACACAAACAAGCTTATCTGCTCTGCCTACCTTTTACTAAAATGTTTTTATAATTATGTAGCCTACTTAGAGCTGTTAGATCTCTATTTTGCTATTATGCACTTTAATAGATGCTTAAAAGTATCCATAATTTAGTTCAGTCCCTTAAATACAATTTCAGTAAAAATGGAGCACCTAGAGCAGCTCTGAGCTTTTGGTTCAGAGGGGTTACTTGTACACACTGGCCATGTTTAGTATGAGCATCATAAGGAAAGGCATAATATTTCCATAATAAGTACCATTTACTGTTCATTAATTTCAATTAAACACATTTTTGCCTTTGGTATTTTACAGTGCAGTCACTGGTCCTGACACATTCATAATCATATCCTGAAGTTTTTCTTTTGCTCATATAACCTCTTGTTTTTAATTTCTTAGGCTTGTGTGAACCTCTGGGTTCAGTTGCTGTGGCAACTAGATCACATTTCCTCCAGTGGAATGAAAACAAGCTCATTTAGTTTGTCATCTCCGGGCTCTGCTTTCCTGCACCTGCTCAATACAAGGATATGAGTATCTTAAATTACTAACACCCGTATCACGGGCATAAATAGCTAGTTGCTAGTAGTAGATCCTCTAGGTGAGCTTGTAAAGTAGTAAAAGAAGAAAAGTCCATATCAGCAGTCAGAGAAGTAGTAGCTGGGAAGATTCTGGAGATAATCAGTACTGTCACTTTATACTTAATATGTTTTGGTTATTGTTTCTTCTTCCCTGCACAGAATGATGTATATGTTTTGCCTGCAGTTCCACTGAGACATCTAATCTCTACTATATGTATATATAAAATCATAGATTCTGGATTTATCAACAAAATTGAAATATTATTTAAAAGAAAAGCACATAAATATTATAGATATCATCTACTGAACAACATTAATATTTTATTTTGTGTTTATTTATTGTATAAGTTTGACTGTTTTGCTCACACGCTTTGGTATTTACTCACTGTTTTATTTCAAAAGTTCCTTTTTTACACTGTATTTTAATTCCTTACACCTCTTCCCAATCACCATAAAAAGCAGCACGTCCACTGCTAATGATAGATGCTTGTCTAACTATTTAACACTGAACGCCTGAGATGACTACATACAGCTGTGCGGTGGAATAAAAGTCAAGAAGTAGCTTTGTGCCAAGCTGTTCTCATTCCTGGGGCATCTATTAAAGCTGCTGTTATGGCTAATTTACACAAAAAAGAGTCACACGGTACAGCCTGACAGATGGGGTTATGGCATTAGCTGCTCCCAACTTCTCATTTTACAGCACAGATGGTTACTGTTGAGAAAAGCGTCCCAAATGTAACCAAGAAGTTCTCAGTGTCTAAAGCTAACCACAGATTGTTAATGTAAGTAAAAAAACGGTGTAAAAAACACACACACACACAAACCACCTGGTGAGAGGGAAAAAACATCAAAACACAGTCATCTCAACAGGATCCAAACCACAGTCTCTCCGACTTCATAACGTGGACTTCATGGGTCTCTGAAACAAGACCATGATATTTTGATGGCACCTGTTCATCCAGCCAGTAGGCATCAGCGCCAAAGGATACCATATGTGTAACCTGGAAATAGGATCTGCAGATGGGATCTGACAAAACATCATTATATTACATGCTTTCATGGTAACGTTTTACTTTGAACAGGTTTTCATGGTTTTTAAAACTTGAAGGGAGATCTTTTAGATGGGTAATTGGGCTATTAACTTTCTTTCTCAGATGTATCTGTGCAACCAGTGCACCACTCAAAACCTCTCCTCATGGTCAGGGCAGAGAAGAAGTCAGTTAAGGGATCACCGCACTGATTGGGTTCAATCCTCTGGGGAAGCTGGTGCAAAGATTCATAGCAGCAGAGTTGGCAAAAGTACATTTGTGACTAAAGCAGAAGCACAAATAAAAAAAGCTACTGTTTTTTACTCAAAAGTAAAAAGGTACACACAAATACAAATGTAGAAAGTAACTCTTTGTACGACATTTTTGTTTTTTTTCCCAAGCCGTCTGAATCTCATTAATATGATAATAAAAATAGTATTAATAAAAGGGAATACAAACTTTATTTAAATTGAAATTCTAATTCTGATGAATTAAAATTTCCATGGGTGACTTTGCCTTCACACCTAAACAGAAAAATCTGAATAGTCACAGGTTTAAGTGGGACTTTAAAAAGTGCAAGAACCCAGAGATCTGTGGTTGTGCTGCAGTGTGAGGAAAAGCATCACTTAGAAATAAGTCACAATAATTTAGATATTGAGTGCTATTTTGTGTAGAGTTTGTTATTAATTGTGCTGCTAAATTTTGTGGATTTTCACAAGTGAATTCAACATGATACAAGCAGATGTTGTATGATGTCTGATTTCTTGCACCCACACATCATAAAATCTGTACAAATGTAGAATTCAGTCAGTAAATCTAATATCCTAACTTTAACCATGGACACATCAGCTGCTCTGCACCAGTCCACTATAACCCTTTATGATAAACTAACCATCTCAGCCTGCACTCAGCTGGTATTTTTATGCAACCTTTGAGTAACAAAAAGTGAGTATTCCTCAATTTATTTTGCATGATGGTTAATAATATGAAAAACTTTAGGAACACATAATGTAGGCCATACATCCAATATCTGTTCAAAGAATGAATGAGGGCTTTACATGTAATCTGTCTTTCTTACATTTTCCTCACATTCTTTTCTCTCCCAGGGAAATCAACTCAACTGTGTGACAAACTACACAGAAACAGTGTTTGTGTTTTCTGATATTTGTTGATCTGTTAGAAATGCTGCGTTTGAACTCAACTTGCAACATTACTCTCTTTTCTTGCTCCTCTTCTGTAGCTAGATGCTAAAGTACTGCGACCAGAACTCCTGGACATCCGGACATATGGAATGATCCGGACAAAGAGCTTCCAAATGATTCTGAGTCACTTTAAGCCCTGAATATCATGCTGCAAATAATGCATAAACTGTGTGTGATAAGTCCAGGTGATGGATACACTAATATGATTTGCTTTATGTGTTATTGTTCTCTCCAAATCTAATCAAATCAAAGCAAATCAAATTTTTATTATCTTTGAAGACGCAGAGAGGCAGAAAATAATAACTCCCCCCATATGTGTTAAACCTAAAGTAATGAGCCTGTTTTGAAAATGGAAGGAGTAGAAAGTAAAAGTAAAAAGTTGTCAGAAAAATAAATTCATATACCTAAAAATTCTACTTCAAATAAAATACTTGAGTTCTGTTACTTCACACCTCTACACAGTAATCCCTTCAGTGGTAGTCTTTTAGAAAATTGCCTTTCCACAGCAATAGCAATCTTCCAGCCAAACATCCACTAATTTAATCGTCTATCCTTCCACTTCATCTGATGCATTAATCATTGAATCATTCATCCAACGCATCTATTTAAGAAACAAAATAATTCAAACGATTCCACCGAGTCTGTCTGGCAGCCTCCGCATCTGATCCAGCTCACAGCCCTAATGGTAAACAGTTGACCAGACACTACTCTGCAAGCAGGAATGATTCATAATGAAGATTGTGTCATTCCTCCCATACTGAAAAGCTTCTGGCTCACTGTAGCTTGTAAACACCCTGCTGCTGCCAGCACAGTGCAGAGCAGCAATGGCAGCAGCATCTCCAAAACTGTCAGCTACAAGGGTCAACTTCAAGACCTCTAATTAATAGACAACATGTAGATGATAGCTTAAAGGACAATAAAATCGAGGTTTTGTGGCCAACATTATTTATCAATGAAGTCTGCATCATTCAAAATGCAGTTAAATTATTTGGCTACAACTAGGGATGGGAATCCTAGGAGTCCAATTTGCTTGCTTATAGGCCAAACTCTGAATTTCAACAGGTAACAAATGGATGAGCAGTCAGGCTGCAGCTTCAGTTTCTACCTGTTAGTGTTTCTACAGTAGAGTCACATTGGCGAGTCTCTTTGTGTTGGTTTTTATCTTTGCTTTGTGCTGTCGGCTTCGTCTTCTGTTTGTGTAATACTAAGAGAAAGATGATGTCTGTTGCCATTAGGATAGAAATTTATGTTGGTGTGTGGGACTGTAGCCTATAGGTTTATATAGTTAAATGTTAATTACGAGACAATGTGTTTGAGGTCATTTTACAGTGTAACACAAAAGTAATGTAACGAGTAGTATAACAAGTAATTCAGTAACATGCTACATTTTCTGGGAGCTGGGGTCTTTGACACGGCATTTTGAGTTTATTTTTGTATTCGTGATTCTATCCTTCCATGATGATGATTTTAGTCAAATTTTGTACGGTCTAGTTTTGAGTTTAGTTCCTTTATTGTCTCTAAGTTTATTTGTATTTCTTGCTCTTGGTTTCTGGTCTGCAAGGTTTTTTTGTGTCTATGCCTCGTCTTCCGTGAGAGTCAGTCGTGTCCTCTGTGCTTGTTATTTTCTTTCCCTCGGTCATGTCTGTTTTTTCCCTCTCAGTCTCTTGGTTATTTTCCTGTTGGTGTCTCCCTTCATGTCTCGCTCACCTGTTCCCTTGTTCCTCTCCTTGTGTTTCATCCATGTCTCCTCAGCCTGTCATGTGTGCATGTGTTTGCTTATTCCTGTCCTAGAGTCAGTTCACGTGTTCGGGCTGATCCTTGTCTTGTGTGCATTGTGTCTAGTTTGCGTCCCATGTAGCGTTATGCCTGATTTGTCCCTCTTGTGTTCCCACGTGTCTCCACTTTTCCTAATCATCTTCATGTAAATGTATGGTGTCTGTTCCCCTTTGTCCCTTGTGAGATCACCTGTTCATCTTCACCCATGTTCCAGGTTTCATGGTTCTCGCTCCATGCTGGAGTGTTTAGTTTCTTGTTAGTGAATGGTCAATCTCCTTTTGCTTTTGTGTTGTACTTCCATGCAGCCACAATAAACAGCTCAGCTTTTGTTTAAATCCAGGTTTGTCTCCATAGTCTGCATTTAGGTCCTCACGCTCTGCTTCACAGAGAGCATTACTTATTTAAACAGAACACATTAAGAAAAGCGTTTTATGTAATAATTACTTTTTTGACAAAAAACCCAGACACTGATCAAAACAGAGAGGGAAAATACCTCCAACATGCACAAACATTTGACCACACAGCATGCAATTAATTTGCACGAATGTATGGATGCAGCTCTTTGGATATGTACAAACCGGATTGCTTGTGAAAGCAGCACCTTTACCAGTACTCTTGCAGAATAAGCAATGATATATTAACAAGCAAGACGGCCCAGGATAGTTCTCAGATGTTTTAAGATTTTTATCACTTTTCCCCTGTCCTCAAAATCAACTGCTTTTTGATAGGCTGATCTTGGCAAACAGAAAGGTCAAAGAGCAGGATGGTGGCACTTCTGTGCTTACAGCAGAGCTGCTTGACTGAGATGACCACATTTGTGCTCAACAACTTGTTTGAAACAAAAATTTTAGAGCAGTTTGAAGCTTTAGCTTTTGGCTCGCCGGGATTGCTCTTGCAATTGCTGACTTCATTATTTGACAGTTTGGCCCTTTTAGATCAACATCAATAGTTTTTATATGACAGAAAATAAGGGAAAGCATAATAGCTCCCATTTAAAAAAAGATAAAAAAGGAAATACAGCATAAAACATTAAACTGCTTCTTACAGACCTCACGGTCCTTTAGGACATCTTTCAAAGCAAGTCTTTTCTTCTCTGTCTGTCTGTCTAAAACCAAGAGAATAGATCAAAGTCACCATTGATCTTGTCCGCCTTCATTCACCCTCAGATCTGAAGGGAAACACTCTGCTACAATAACCTGCAGTACACACAGGAGAAACTCATATTTCTTTCTTGCTGTACACAACCTGGGTGTTTTTCTACAACACTTGTTTTGCTTTCAGTGTCAGGGGATGTTGGCTTGGTGGTCATTTTTCCTAGGCAATATAAACAGTTAAAGTGTGTTTAACCTGGAAGCTGAACTGAGATCAAGAGATCTCTTGAGAGAAATGTGAGAACAAATTACAGAAACACAAGATCAAAATGAAATCAAAACAACCCCCCCCCCCCCCCCCCCCCCCCCCACACACACTAATTAAAACCATCAGAAATATTATTCCAAATCTAATTTGATAAAGCTTTAAAGCCTCTCTCAGGAATGAGTGTCTAATCTATTTGAAGCCGTTATTTCAGTGATGAAATGCATGAACCTGGATACAGTCTTCCATGGCTCACTATTGATAACAGGAACTTTTGAAGTTGATTTGCGATCTATCTGGTGTTGTGTTTATTATCTCTGAGCTGAACTTTGGATGATAAATATCTTGGCCCCGTGAACGGAGACACAGATAATCTGGTGTCACAGATGCCAGAGAGACCATCCGGCCATTTCATATAACTCACAGAAGTGTGTGTGAAAGCTGTCTGCAGTGATGAATCGAGAGCAGTGTGCTAGAAAGTGTCTACTTTTTTAAGTGACAGCAGCATGAGCATCCATTCTGTGTTTAAAGGAAAAACAAGTTGAACAAATCCAAGTGGCACGAGAGATATATCTCCATCTCCAGTATGTAAATATTAAGTAATAAGGCTGTAAAGTGCAAAAACATAATTTCAAGCAATTAGACTAAAATAAAGCCTGACAGCATGAAACTGAATTGAAAGATTTTATTTCATTTTCAAAAACAGTGGCCGTCATTCACTAATATCGGATTTATGAAATGTACACTCTGCACTATTTTGTTCTTACCACTGTTCATATATTAGTATATTAAAATCAGCGTGCTTGTGCAATCTGCATGATGCCACACCCTCATTTCTCTGTACAAAGATGCAAGCTTACTTTCAGGTGAAGTGGAGAAATTAGCGAGGATGCTCTAAGAGAGAAGCCTGAACCTCTAGGAAAGGAAAGTAGGAGAAAGTCTGACCAAAGAAACTGAAACAATCGGGTCCAAAGAGGAAACACAAAAGGTCTTCCAATCAGATTGATTGAAACACAAACAGACTACAGGAAAAAGAAGAAAACAGGTGGAGGATGATGAGCAACTGATCTTTAGTCCTGAAAGTGAGAAGTTTACTGAGGAAAAAAAATGCAGATTATCCAGCATCAGTGGGACAGTGCCAAGAAATTAGATTCTAAGGGATGACATCCAGCAATGCTGTGTAAGTTTTAATAAAAGATGAATAAAAAATAATGGAATGTGTAAATAATGACCAAAAGGCAATAACAACAACAATAACAATAATTATCATTATCATTGTTATTGTTGTTTCAGTAGCATTTATAATTAAGACGTGTTTAAATTTCGTAAGAGAACGAGGCCTCCATTTGTTCAGAGGCACTTTTAAATTTGTTCGTAAAGTGTGAACAAAAAATAACTGTTTTGTGCGTTAAACTTTTTGTTTGCATGATGTATACACTGTTAGTAAATGAGGTAATCATTCTTACAGGCAGGTCCACAGAAGAAAAAAAAATAGGCATAGTATTTCCATAAGAGTCTAATGGTCTCATAGTCACAAGAAAGCAATCTACTCGCAAATAAACCATAGTTTGATATTTGATTTGAATGGTTTGTTTTGGAGTTATTGTCTATTTCTGTCAGTTTCACTTTCTCACTTTGGTAATTGTCTATTAATTATCTGCCCTGCCATGATTAATCTCACTTGTGTTGTCTTCCACTCCTGTCCCCTAGCCATCAGTTACCCTCCTGTGTCCAATCAGTTAATCAGTCACCCATGTGTGTAAATGTTCCCCAGCTTCATTTTGTTCCCTGCCAAATTGTATTGCTCATTTTGTCAAGCTTTTCAGTGTTACTCATGTTCTTTTGTTGTCATTGGCGATTTTGCCTTTTGCCTTCCTGCTTCCTGACTACTGTTAAACTTTTCAGTAAAGACTTTTTGTAACAGTCAGAACAACTTTGATATGAAGTTGGTTAATTAGGAGGTATATTTAATGTCTGCAGCATGTCAGTGTTGGGCAAGTTACTTTGAAAAAGTAATTAGTTATAGTTACTAGTGACTTCTTCAAAAAAGTAATTGAGTTGGTAACTGAGTTACAATATTATAAAAGTAACTAATTACTAGGAAAAGTAACTATTGCGTTACTTTAAAAAAACTGTTATCCCTCTGGGGTCCAGGGTATAATTGGCCATTTTGACTACCTTTGAGTTTACTGCTACATTTCACCTTTAAAAACTATTTCCCTGGCCTTGTTTGGTATCCTTCTTTTCAGCACAACCTCACATGTTTGAATTTACTGTTATTTTTTTCATTTGGACATACTGTATACAATATACACAATTGATCTAAAATCAGGCAAAAAAAAGTTCGATTTTTTACTGTAACAACCACAAACATGTTTAACGACTCATTTTCATAACTTGAAATGCAAACATAAATTGTACATTTTAAAAACCTGTGCACAAGTTTTGCAAAAAACCAAGTTATTTGCAGCTTTCTACCCAAAATGCAGCCAAGGTGTTTTTTTTTATAACTATTTCAAACTATTTACAGAATAATCAGGTGTTCTGCAAAGAATAAGAAGGCACACAAATTATTTGTGCCACTCCAAAAAATTATTTCTGTCCACTATAAAGAAGATAAAGGAGAACATCACAAGCCTGCTACCTGCAGGCCTGAAAGGTGTATCACTCCTCATGTTTTCCACCTGGAGACAGTGTTTACATTGCAATCTGCCTTTCGTGGTTTTTTGGCAGCAGCTGCCACATACAGCAGTCACGTCATTGCGTTGTCACACAAAACAAAACAAAACCTTCGACTACACTAAACAGTGACTACACATGGCAACACTCTAACTACACACTCCAAACACACTAAACGTCACAAATCTCTCACATCTCAAAGCTCGCTCTCTCGCCGCCGGTGTTGTACCAAGGTAGGTATCCCCATCACTGCTTTAGAGAGGATGCATCACCATGGCAACCAAGTAGTTTTTTAATTAAAATCAGTTACACAATTAAATGATGCAGTTATGTGTAAAAATCGTGCCGCGAGAGACTTGAGCTTCAGTTTGTGTTGCGAGAAGAGATGTGAGTGACACCCTAATACTGAGCTCTTTAAATTTTCGTTTTTTTAATACTTCATGTACATGGAGTGGAATTAGTACATATGAGACGAGTGTGATTAAAAAGAAAAAAATCTTCAGGGAACAATTAAAACATGTGTTGAAAAGTATGAATTAGTGGATTTAATGTTGTGAATATTTCATAAACTTCCAAGACTGTATCTCAGTTTAAATACTCTTTCATTCACTATGCAAAGTTCACCATGTGCTTCCATGCCCAGTGCTTTAATACAGCATGATGTTCACTTGCCAGATAGAACTCCAATTCTGCCTTAGCATTTTTAAAACATTTACAATTTGGGGGAAATTAAAACTAGTACCTACATGAGTTTTACATTTATTCAATTCCTGTTTTAACATTTTATGAATTTTCATAAGTAATTTGCCTTTTGGGGGAAATATGTCAAATACCTAATTCATCACTGCAGGTTTAGAAAGCATATTTGAGCCTTCTCTGGAGTTCTATCAGAGCCAAGTAGGACCTGATAGGAACACTATCAGTGCATGTAGAGAAGCTTATCTCCTAACAGGCGATCAATTAAAGGAATTAATTTAATAGCTTAATTCGTCATTCTTAATTGATGAGTTAATCACCATCTACCGTCAGTTCTCTGCTTCCTATCCGCATGTGGGTTGGATTGATTTAATTAATAGAAAATATTGTTCCCTATAATAAGTTTTATTGCCTCTGCTGGTTTTCCATCATGCTTTCACAGCCGACTTGTTCACCCCTGAAACATCACTTGATATCATTTGGCGGTATTAAAAATGTTCTAAAAAATCTTAATTTGAACTCACTGAATCCTCTTTAGACAAACAGAAACAGATTATTTGTTGCCACATTTCTCATCACACACTGGGTAAACTGACCAGTAGTTTTAAACTGAGTGAAAATAAGGCGCATCCCTCTAATTCTAGGCTTTTGTTGTAGGCAGTTTATATGGTGTTAATCTGTAAATCAATTAGGAGAATACCTAATAGAAATTGACTGATGGCATTTACATGTCTCTGGATTGATATGCAGCGGGCACTCACACTCAACTCTTCTGGACTCTATCACTCATGTGGGTTGTGCTGACAGTAGCTCAATTAACCACCTCATTTCAATGATATTCAGGACATGTCTGATTCTGCTTTCTGTGCATTTCTGTCGGACACAGAATGATAATGCAGATCCCTGTCTATACTGGGGTAAATGTCAGCCTGGTTCACCACCGTGTTGTATGCTCAGCCTTGTTGAAAAACATTGCGATATAGCTCCATAGGTATTTTGAGCCTCTTTGAGAGCCTCAAGGAAATATCATGTCAGTATATCATTGTAAATCCTACAAGCCCTTGTGTAACATTCATTGGCAGATTTATTTTTTCACAGATCATCGCTTCATCTGTATTGTAGGAGATGAACCTCATCCATCAAATCCTCCTTACACAATTTATGACTGTTACTAATGAGCTTATATAACTCCAAATAGGAATATTTTTCTTGTTGCCCCACAGCTGAGTCGGAAAGCTTTAACACATCATGACAATGAAACGCACACACTGAGATAAACCGATATGCATTCTATGTATGTTGTATAAATCTCGGCACCGCAGCCCTCAGGAGAAGTTGCTGATGTTGATTAGCATAGCTTTGAGTGAGCCAACGCTTTGTCGTGCATTTGACACAATGAATCAAGTTCAACATCTGCAGCCACTGGGCTGTCACTACAGAAAGATTTGCCACAGATGAAGTTGATTAGCATATCAAAACGAGGACCTCGTTGTGCCTCAACCCCCTCATTTGCTGTGAAAAATATGCCTGCACCTGGTACAAAACTACCACTGTGGCCAACACAACCTTCCTCATTTATTTATAGCTTATAGGCAGAATCTCAAATGAAGGTGAAAAGACAAGTTTTAAATCTGTTGGATTATTAGTCACTAGTGCTATTTAAAACAAGCTCTCTCAGCAGTTGTCTTGATTATCTCATTTATTTAACATTACCATACAGAGGGCTTCTATTTGTTTTCTTTAAAGCACTTTTTGTAGTTGTGGAGCTCTAAATTATTTACAGATGGAAACAAATTTATAGGAGAGACACTATTTTCTCCTCTTTGTAACAGTGGTTTATGAACAAAGAGGCCAAAGCGTGCTTTGCAATTAAATCCGAGCTGTTAAATCCGTACTTCATTCCCTTAAACTGAGAGGCTGCTCATTCCAACACATTAACTATTTTTTTACGCGACATATTCTGGGATGGTGACACAATGTATGTTTTTTTTTTTTTATTGGTGGACATTTTCAATTTACAGTTACATGAGCTTAATATGTATAGCTTGAGCTGTAATTTAATAACAAGAGATCAGTTGATGAAATTGAGCTTCCTTAGTTTTCTTAAATGTGTTATTTAAGTAATGCCCTGAATCTAGAGACACTAGTGTTGGTAGGTGAAGACTTGGACAAGGATCTCTATTGCCTCTTTTCCACTTGCACTCAACTCATCAATTTCCGTTACAATAGAAATCACCTCAATGTGGGTGTCGTCGTAGTAGCAACATGGCCTGAAAGTCCCGTGATGTTATTTGTATGTGACAAAAACACAACACAAGAATGGAGGACATTAAGGCGATGGTGTACCTGCAGCTAAACCCATGGTAAACCTGTGCAGCTCATCACTGGACCATTGTGTTTGTTTGTGTGTAGCCATTTCCCATTTCAGCTTGCTTGGAGCACTGGCTGTGTAGGTACTAAAAGATACCTGTTATCGGATCCAGAGTTAGCAACATCCCCCAAGAACCCGAAGAGGAGAGTCCTGGCCCCTAGCCCTGCCAGCGTAGCAGAAATGATGACGGATGATGATGGCAGCAGCAGCCGTTCTTCTCTGCGTGAGTAGCTTCATGTTGTTCGTGTGTAATTTACGTTGAGTAGGCTAACCACATTATTACATTAATGCATGTAAGATGAACTAGCAAACACCATCGTAGTTACATGCGGCTGTCTTCTTGTTTGATAGAGTGATACCATATATGCCCTATAGCTGCAGAAAAGGTTAACATTGTTATCTTTTTACAAAAAAAACAGCTAAACATGAGAGGTTTTAGGACAAAGTTTGTGTTTTCCTTTGTTTAAGGACCGGTTCCAACCAAAGGAGGTATGTTGTATCAACAGAAAAGGCTAACTTGGTTATCATTTTGCAGAAAAAAAGAGACTGCTAAAAATAAAAACATAAGAGGTTTTAGGACAAAGTTTGTGTTCTCCATTCTTTAAGCACCGGTTCGAGCACCGTTTAAGCACCGGCACCGTTTCAAAAGTACTGGTTTGGCACCGGTATCGGATAAAACCTAAACGATACCCATTCCTAGTGATGTAAAACACAGACTAGCAGCTCAACCATCGAGGACTGCAGGAAGATGAATTAATACAGATCTGCCTTACTGAACTTGCGCAAAACCTTGTTTAATATCACAGTCACGGTTGGGGAGTTAGAACCATTTTATACACAGTCCTCTGTTTTCGGGGGTCGTTTATCAGCAGGCCTTTTTCATTAAATACTTCTTCATACATTAAGGAAAAAGGCCTTCCAACTTAGGCATTTGCATATGGAAGCTGTGAATCAACAACATACACTCACAGGGGGGTTCATTGTAAGTGTAACAGGACACCCTTAGGTTACAGAAACTCAAAGAAACCAATTACAGAAATATATCACTGCCCAAATCAACAGTTCATTATAATAAAAAAAATGTCAGCTGGGACATACAAAGTCCTAGACCTCCAGTATCGACAATCTTAGATGATTACAGGATTCTTTCCATCGCAGAGTAAAGATTCCTTCATCACAACCTGTGATGTTAGGAACATCCTCCTGGGATTGGTAATCTCAAAGTCTGCCACAAACCAAAAAATACCACAAGGTTCATCACAAGATTCAAACCACTGATCTGTCTCAATCAAAAAAAGGTCAGATCAGACTTTGCCAAATTATTTTTAAAAAATGGAGTAGTCCTTCACATTATTCTTTTGTCAGATGAAGAGATCAACTTGTAGAAAAATGAAAGCTCATGATCTGAAGCACACTACATTACTTGTAATATATGGTGGAGGCTGTGTGATGGACAGACATGTGTCTGCTCAAATTCATCTCAATGCAGCTAAGCTGACTGGATGGTGTTTACAGTACAGCCAAAAAATAGTCAAAAGGATTTTGGGAAAGGCAAAAAAAGGAGTTTCATGACGCGAAACAGTAGACTATGTTTTGATTTGTTTTGTCCAAGTCAGTGAACTAATCTCAAGTCGATTGAGCACGTAGAAAAACTAAAAGCAGAAAAACCCACAGACTAACAACAGCTAAAGACAACTGCAGGAAAAGATCTGACTCAATGGGTCATTGTTGCCTGCAAAATTATGGTAATATAAGCAATTTATATTTTTTATGGTGTCATATTAAAGCAGAAACTGTGCACTTTAAGGCCATATCCATCATACAACTCCAACTTGAATGTGTTTTGTTACACAGCTGAAATAAAATAGAATTTGTGTCCAGATATATGTGGCCCTAGCTCTATATAGAATTTTATCTATCTAATACAGGATTGCTCACCTTAACAGGTGTAGTAATGCACTGTGATGGGAAATTTATCTCAAACTATTGCACATAAACAAGATTATTATTACATTTAAATTGCAAGCAATTTCCTGACTGTCTCAGAGTGATGGAATATCAGTTAACAAGACACCAGTTCACAGAGCTGCATTATTATCGGACATCCTTGGACATTATTTCTAAGCAATGCAATTACACAAGGAAGAAGTTCTACACCCGGGTCTGCTTTCTTTCACCATTAAATCTGTTATATTGGCGGTGTTAGCAGCACTGTATGTAATTATGGACTTGTTTTGTTTTGACATGTGAGCTTGTGGTAGAAGTGAACCTGCTTGCAGTTGGAAAACACACAGCCAGAAACAGTTTATTTGCCTGTTAATCAGGATCACTCAAGAAGAACAGATCCAATCTTACAGAAACAGGAAGCACAGTAGACTCCAGATCCAACCTTTGAGGGACAGAAGAGAGAGACTTTGATAAGCCCCCAATTACCTTAGCTATCTCAGAACAATAGTCCACCGATGTAGATGCCGTAGTATTTATGCCCTGGTTAAACTCGATTAAGGATGGGAGTCAAACAACATCTGGTTAAACTCAATATCATTTCGTGATTAGATAGGCATGAAATAATTTTTCTGAGGCCTTAGTCGTCACAGAGTTTATTAAATTACTTTGATTAACGGTTAAGTTGGTAAGAACATAATTAAGGGATAAGTTCAAGGAAGTTCACATATAGTTCAACGTAATTTAGAGGAAAAGTCAAGCTAATTAGTTTCTTCTTCTTCTTCACTGCTTTAATTTGAAAATAAATACATCTAATCAGTTACAATATGAGAAATTAATTTGAGATAAATCCTCAGAGGATTGGGGAAAAATAGCATAGGGATCAGAGATGTGTTTTATTGAGCTTCATTAGCTCCAAGGTCCCGACAGACATATTAAGGCAATTTCCCAGCTTTCCACAGCCTGCAAAGTTGTGCTCAATCATATATAAAACAAACACATAAACTTGCCTTAGCTATCTCAGCTGCTTTGGTACACTGAAGTAAAAGCTCATACAGTATAGCTCAACAGTAATGTTCAGTTTTTGCTTGAAGCGGATTACGAGAAGAGCTGATTCAGCTTTTTGGATGTATGTGATTTGCATTATAAAGACAGGTTTGTGTTACTTTCTCTGATATACCCAGGGTGGAGAAAATTACAGAACATTATGCTACTGTATCACAGCACAAATTCCATCCTTCAATTAAGCTGAATCAACATGTTTCTCAAAAACATTTCAGAATATCAGGAATACTAATATTGCATTTATTTTAACTATTTGCACTCTTATACCTAAAAAAAAAACTGGCAACGTATGAACAACAACCAGCCTTCTGAAAAATTAAGCCAAGTGCCCAAAATAGCAGTTCTTCAGGAAATTTGTCTGCAGAAATAAGCATGACCTGCTATAAAAAAAAAGAAAAAAGCCTAACAACTTCATCAGTAGGGGATTGATTACATCTCTGCATCTCTTAACAGAAGCAGCTGCAGTCATTTGCTGTCTGATGGGCGTTACCTCTGTTAATTTGAGTCTCTGAACTGGACTAATTGGTATTGTTGGTGCCATTTAGAACATTATAATAAAATTACTTGACAAACAGTGGCTGAGTCGAGCAGATATTGTCTTCCTGGTCAAAACTTGTTACTTTTTTTTACGGCAAATGTACAGTAGACAAGCAGATATTGACATTGTTTCCATGTAGTGGTCCAATCACAGAGCTGCTTCCAGGGGAAAAAGCGCTGTTCACATTTCTGCAGTAGATTACGCTTCTTTCGTCTGCTCCCTTCAAGGCAGTTGGAGCCCCATATTTGATTTGATTTTTTTGCCAGATGCTGTTCCTGATGCAATCCTCTCAGGGATTTGTGTCTCCTGATAAGTATTTGGTTACCGTTATGATCAGACAACCACATAACATCCACTCCAGACTATTACCAGAAGCATGTTTTTTTTAATGTAGGTAATTTTCGTACATGTGAATTCCGTCTCATCTGTTATATGATTAACGTACTTCCTAGCCTTCCAACGCCATTGCCTCTCTCATCCAAATGGTGCAGCTTCTGATTTTTAAGCACCTCACTGGGCTAAAAGATTAATTTCTGACGAAGGTCACAATTTTGTAAAATTGCCTTTTTAAGAATCTCTATTCTTCTCACGAGAGAATATTTTGCTTTCATTCAACGTGGATATAGTGCTTATATTTATTAGACTACGACCCAGTGTAAGATTTATACCACAGCTGCCCTAAATTAACAGTTCTGCTATATAGTGAAGAAATATTTTTTTATGTTTCTAATTCAATTCAATTTTAAGTATACAGCACCAAATCACAACAACAGCTTTATATTGTAAGGTAGACCCTACAATAATACATACAGAGAAAAACCCAACAATCATATGACCCCCTATGAGCAAGCACTTTGGCGACAGTGGGAAGGAAAACCCGCATTTTAACAGGAAGAAACCTTTGGCAGAACCAGGCTCAGGGAGGGGCGGCCATCTGCTGCGACCGGTTGGGGGGAGAGAAGGAAGACAGGATGAAAGACATGCTGTGATGTTAATCTGGTAACATGCGGTAGTACAGCCCTTACTAAAAAAAAGTAACCTTGATCGGCATGCAAACAATATCAGTGATAAGTTCCAGTCTGACTTTAAACCATGCCGTAGCACTGAAACAGCGCTGCTGAGAGTCCTTAATGACCTTCTTTTATTTGCCAACTCAGGGTGCTCTATGGTCTTAGTTCTATTGGACTTGACTTCTGCCTTCAATATGGTGGAGCATAATATCCTCTTAATGAGGCTTGAACATACAGTAGGCATAAGGGGTAGTGCCCTTAACTGGTTTAGATCGTATCTTTCGGATAGGTCCTACTCCGTCACTATGGGTGGCTGCTCTTCCTCTGTTGCTTCCCTCTACTGTGGTGTGCCCCAGGGATCTGTGTTGGGCCCGTTGTGGTTTTCATTGTATATGCTGCCCCTAGACTCTATCTTCGAGATGTATAATATCTCCTTTCACTTTTATGCTGACGATATTCAAATTTACTTTCAGCTGACTGATGACATTTCGTCGTCAGTACACTGTCTGCTAGAGTGCTTGAGAGAGGTCAAAGATTGGCTCTCTGATAACTCTCTTATATTAAACGAGAAGAAAACGGAATCATGTTGTTTGATAACCATATTTCCCGGGGCCAATTTGCCGACACTCTTGGACCCCTTGCCGCCTTTCTTTCTGGCACTGTTATCAACTTAGGTGTCTTCGACACTCTTCAACAGCCTCTTTAAGTTTGACAAACAAGTATCCTCTGTAGTTAAATCTAGTTTTTACCAACTGCGTCAAATCTTATCCATGCTTTTGTGACCTCTAGATTAGACTACTATAATTCCCTTTACTTTGGTCTCCACTCTGCCCTTCTTCATAGATTTCAGCTTGTCCAGAATGCTGCGGCACACCTTTTGACTGGAACCAGAAGGTTTGCCTCTATTACCCCAGTCCTTGCTGACCTGCATTGGCTTCCTATCAAATACCACATTGAGTTTAAAATTGTGTTGCTTACCTTTAAAATCATGAACAACACTGCACCGTGCTACCTTGTTGAACTCCTTAGTCCGTATACCCCTAGGAGAGCCCTAAGATCATCAGGACAATTACTCCTAGTGGAGCCTAGGTCCCGGCTAAAGACCAGAGGTGACCGTGCTTTTGCCCTGGCAGCCCCTAACCCAGGGATCTGCAACCTTTTACACCCAAAGAGCCATTTGGACCCGGTTTCCACGCAAAAGAAAACACTGGGAGCCGCAAATACTTTTTGACATCTAAAATGAAGATAACACTGTATAGATTGTTTTTTATCTTTATGCTTTGTGTGAACAACTTAAGTGTGTTGCTTATGAAATCCATGAAGTGCTACAGAGAAAATTACATTATATTTATGTAATCAACACATTTTGAACTCTTAAAGAAATATAATAAAAGGAAAGACACCAACCTGAACTAAAATGATCCATGTAGCAAACAAAAACTGTTGTCAGCCGCCACCCTTATATCCCCTTTGGGCTGTTGGAGCCTTGACCTGACTCTTAAAAAATAATTGGAAAAAAGCACTATGCTGCTGAAAAATGAAAAATAGATATTTGCAAAATTCTGCCTAAATATGTATTTTACCTAGTTAATGCGTGCGGCGGGGCGTGGTTTGCAGCGCCGCTGCAGGGGAGGCGGACGCACCTGAGCGACACCCGCAATCACGCCTCGCTGCCTTAAAGTCTGCGCTATCTGTGCTGTTGTGTTGTCGGGCTGTGAGCTGAAAAGCTACAGCCGGCTGTATGCATACAGCAACCGTGTGTGAAAAGTGCTCAATAAAGAGATGCTCAAAAGCATGCTCATGGAAACATCGTCGGGTCTGCCGTGATATGTTTACAATGGGACTTCTGCTCCTGAACCTCTGCGCACAGAGTCCGCAAATCGGGGCTATACAAAGTCAGTTTACGCAGGACTGTAAGCTGTCATCTGTCAGGCGTGAACGGTGTTTGTCTTTAACATAGTTCACGGTGGAGAACAGCTGCTGACATAATGTGGATCCGAAGATCCATAATTGGCCTACCTGGGGTTGAAAGTCTCGATAAATGCACGGCGTTTCGGCGGGTACACCGGCTTCCGCGAGTGTGACTCTTATTTTGAGCGATGAAAAAATAATAGAATATCATTTTATTTTTATATTTCAATATCACAATAATCTTCCAATTTAGAACTACAAGTTAAAAAGAACTAACATAAATAAAATACACTTCAGCTAAATACTTCTAATTTATTTGCCCAAACCAAGCGGAGCCGCACTTTAAGGACTAAAGAGCCGCATGCGGCTCCGGAGCCGCAGGTTGCCGACCCCTGCCCTAACCTCTGGAACAATCTTCCTGCAGCTATTCGCGCCTCTGATTCCATCCATTCATTTAAATCACGGTTAAAAACTTACCTGTTTGAGCGAGCGTTTCTGGTTAGTTAGTGCTCATTCCCTGTATTTTATCCCTATGTTATTTATCTTCTATTTGATATATCACTGTATAAATACCCCCACCTTATATTTACAAATACTCAGTGATTTTATCTTTTAAATTACGCTCAGATGTTTCATTTCCTATTTTATCTGTATTGATTGTTTAACTAGCGTTTCTCACTTGTTAGTTTATTTGTACCCTGTTATGGTCTGATATCTGTTATGTTTTAATCTTGTTTTGAAGCACTTTGGTGTACCTTTGGTTTTAAATGTGCTATATAAATAAACTTGTATTGTATTAATCTATCAGTATATACAAGATGTAATGAACATGATATTTTCAGTGCTAAAATAAAATATTGTTGTTATGCATCCATTTACAAATACTCTGTTTTACAAAAAGCAGGAAAATAGTCTTAAATAAGATGCAAATTCCTGAACAGAAAGATTTGGTTTAGTAGTTGAATGTTATGCTTGATTAATTTCTGACTAAAAAGTATAAAATTGTGAATTATTTAGTTTTTAGTTAAAAAATGCATTTTCAAGAGATTTTTAAAATATTTGTGTTTTTATAGTTTTTAAGAAAGGTGGTCTAATAAATCTGCTAAGCACTCTCTATACAAAGGGGTTTTGACTCCAGCATCCAAGAAAGACATCCAAACATTCATGAAGGGTATGCAACAAATGGCAATGTTATGCCTCTGATGTCAGCACAATTTCATTTTGGAAACATTTTTCATCCACAACTATATTATAGTTAGTTTGCTGAGTGGTACAGTAAGTCCAAAAGTTTGAGCTTCAGTATCTGCTTTATGCACAGTTTATAAAATTCTTGCTAACCAAGCTAAGTAGTAATTTGGCTGATCACACATCACTCCACTCAAATATGACCACTTCTGGTTCCAAACACGGATGGGAATGGTAATTTCACAGAGATCAAAATATTGCATGGCAAAAAGGGAAGACCAAAATATTGCACAGAACAAGGAAAGACTGAGATATTGCACATGGGATGGCAGCAACATAGTCAATCAATAGCAGCGACGGAGTGATTGGATGGGAGAAGTAGCTGTATAAACTGTTGGCTATTTGAGTTTGTATTTTAGAGTATAAACAGTGCATGAGTGTGTATCAGTAAAATAACCATTTGAACACATTATATGGAGCCCTACTTACTCACAAAGAGGTGAACTATCATCATTACAGGTCATTAAGGGATCACAGTTGAACCGATAGGGGATTGTCTGTGGGAGTGAGACCTGGTAGTTACAGGTGGCTCAGCTCAGGGGAGATTCGTGTCAGGGGAGTCTCTGACCTGCAGGGACTAGCCATGTTAGACAACTTGAGAAAAACAAGTCTTGTGGGTTTTTTAAAAGTCTATTCACACTCAACGAATGTGTGGTGGCATAACAGCCAAAGGTGAGGGGGCTTGAAGGTGTCATCAAGCTCTGACATTTTATAGTGTACTGTATGGATGTTTGACTGAAATCAGTGTGTTTTGTTTGACTTGCTTTCCTGGTGTCAATGTGATGCAATAATTCTGCGCTTATAACACATGGGGATAAATGTGATTAATTAAGTCTACAAAACACAGTTATACACACACTTACACATGGACACATGGGGAGCAGCACAAACACCACATGTTTATGCACTAAAAAATATTGGTCCATCTTGCACACACGCACACACAATGTTGGGACAAGCTTGCACACATGAACACACAAACAAAGTGAAGCACACACACGCACGCACACAAGAAAACATGCACACACACTCGAGAGACGGCAGAAGAAGGAGAAGAATCAGCCTAGGACGGAGACAAGTTGCATTTATCTTCTGCATGCCAGCCTGCTGCGTGTGTGCGTGGGAGTATTGGTCCCCTTGGATGAGCACACGCGGCTGAGGATGCAGCTGGGAGCATGAGTTCTGACAGAGAGGAGTATGACATGGTCTGTCAGAGAGCTGTGACCCTAATTGTTGACCTCTGCCTGCACAACAGCACATCGTTGGATCAGGACACCTGTCAGGATTTCCTTTTCCTATTGTCTGGCCACAGCTCTGACCACAAAGAACTGGGTGAGTAATATCATTAGCTTCTGATGTGCACTGGTTGTAAGGCAGCACCTTCTCTGCCTTCTCTGTGCTTTGTATGGCTCCATGCTCATTTGTTTCCAAGAGTAGAGCTAATAGTAAAGGATTTTGTTTGTGAATGCTTTTCTGTCACGCAAAAGTCGAAGAAAGCAGCAATCTGCTTAAACATGTGCTTGTCCTTTTCTATTTATTTCCCACATGTATGCTCAGAGATGGTTACTCGGACAGGGCTTTCACTGAACACTCGTGGCCATTTATATATCCTTAATGAGTTTTTGTGACCTCAGGGCAATGGGGAGCAATAGGTGTACAACAACAAAACAAATTCCCATTGACTCGTCAGTTTGCCCCGGAGGGCAGAGTTTCTTTACTGTAATGGATAAGCCTTAAGGCTGAGTGATGCCCGGTGATGTCCTGAGCACAACAGCTTACAATCAAAATAAAATAAAAACATTTTCAGGCATGTTTTGTATGGTTTATGCCTCTAAATATAAATCTGAACACATGTAGCTGCAGCTTGTGGAAAAGCAGGATAGTCGTGCGTTTAATCTGTACGGCAAAGTTTCGACATCATAAAAAAGGGATTTTTGACTTATTCATGAGGGCTGATTTACACATCTGTTGCAGCCTTGTGCATCTGTTGCTCTTGCACTTGTAGTGGGCTTCACCCTCTTTAAAGGAATAATCCCTCTCTTCAAATATATTTTAAATGCAGCAGCTCTACAACAGGCTCCAGCGTTTGTGTGTATTTTTTCCCTTCTACAAATTCGAGTCATGAGAATTTGCAGTTCAATCTAGCAAATATTGCCTGAGTTTTCTAAAAGCGGGGGAAGCTTGATTTAATTTACTTACACTGCAGATAACACTGTCAAATACACTAGGGTGTTTGAAGGATTTGTTGCCTTATAGACTTAGAAAGGCAGGCTTCCCTGAGGTCTCACTGTGTGAAGATTTTTAGTAAATGGGATTTAAATGTTAAATGTCTGTGTACAACATGAAGAGTGACACGATTTATACACTTTTACAGAATAATTTGCATGAAAAAATGAAGCAAATTCAAACTACAGAAGAACAGATTGTTTAAAATAGGAAGTCTATCAGGACACTATTTCATGCCAATTTCCATTAACTGTTGCATATTATTTATCCATAACCGCAATTTGGATTCCTTTTATAATCCATCTGATTTTACGAGTTTGCTTGCAAGTTCACGTGCACTGCATTGAGTTTTCTGTGTTTGACAGAAAAAAAAAAGAGTCTTTAGATTCGTCAGCAGGTGCAGAGCAAAGAGGAAATGCTATTTGCTGCTGCTTTTTTGGAAGATGGGCCCCTGCTCAAAGAGTGCATGTCACACCAATCCTGACCAAATCCACTGTCACCTCACATCATCCTCAGCAGAGAAATTGAACGTACATCACAGTGCCACTGGCATCTACTACCGAGCTGTGGGGACATTACATGCCATTGCATGTTATGTGGCCATTGATGCAAATTCCTTCTGCCATGAGGAAGCTAAAGACAAGCTGCTTCTGATAGTGTTGGAGGATGTGTAGGTTGGGGCTGAAGAAAATGTCTTGTTTCACGTATTTTTGTGCAACACTGATTACAGCAGAAAGAGAGATTTGAGTTTTTGTTCATCAACAGGACTTACAATGCAGGATCGTAATAAAACTGACATTTAAATAAAAGATTTTTGACAGATTTTATAGGTTTAGCCCGAAGTGACAACTTATTCGTCACAAATCACAGTAAATAGAAATTACACATTTCACTATCATGCTAATTGCCAAAACGCAATCTGTGGTCACACATTTGTTCATTCAGTTTAGTTTTTTCAATTTTTGTTATATAGCACCATAATCCATACAAAGCACACACTGCAAGGCACTTTATATTGTAAGCAAAGACCCTACAATGATATGGAGAAAACCCCATCGGTCCCCCATAAGCATGCAGTTGGCGACAGTGGGAAGGAAAAACTCTTCTTTGATGGGAAGAATCCTGCATTGTGGAAGAGAGCTAGAAATGAATAAAAACTAATTAAACACACAGAGTATAAACACATAGCGAGTGAAAAAAGATGAGTGAAGATGAAATACTCCAGCAGTCTAGAGCTATTGGAACAAAGCTAATGGAGGGTAATAATAATTATTTGATGTTAAAAAAGTTTATGAGAATCATTTTATATATTTTTCCATAGCATTACATTTGAATTTAACAGTTCAATCTTTCAACTAACAGACACATATTTGTGAAATCATGATACATTTGTGAATGTATTTTAACAATCTAAATATGCATAAGTACAGACAAGTACATTTAAAAAACAAGAAAATTATGTTTTATTACATTACAGTGATTTTACGTTAATTTACATTTGAAATGTGAAATCACAGTCTATTTATGTAAATTTAATGATATTCTAGAAGAACAGAACAAAACTGTAAAATACACAGTAAAATACTTTTATATTAGGATTTTTTTTTACAGTGTAGCCTAAGTGCCACAAGTAAGCTACTGTAATGAAATCAAACAGAGAGAGCCTGATTTTTGTTTTGTTTTTGACATATTTGTTCCAAATTGTAAGAAATTAGGAATGTTTTTTGTTTTTTTGGTTTGTTTTTTCTGTGAATTGCTCTTCTTATTTTAACTCAATTATTCCATTTCTTAATTGATCAGTAAATTAAATACACACACACACAAACACACACAAGAACATAAGGCTGATTTTAAAAGTGCTACGACTTGTCGTAGTAGGGTTTCCAGTGTTTGAGTCTTCACAGACAGTACTGAGAAATGCTACTGTTTGAAAAAAGTGTGCGTTTTTTTTAAGTGTATGGCATGTTTACAATTTTGCTGCATCACCTCTTTTTAGAAACCTCTGTTCTTCATAACTGTGGAGATCAGCTGGTTTATTTTTAAAAGCAAAATTTCGCTTCCCATTCATTTTCTTCTATATTGGATTTCTTCTTTCTTCATGTTTTTAACAGTTATTGTGAATGTTAAGGTTCTCAGTCATGCAGGTCATGGTGGTCTAAAGAGCTTGGAAAGAAAAGCGTCTGGACTTCTTTAAGTTGCTTGAAGACGTTTCACCTCTCATCCGAGAAGCTTCTTGAGGTCAAATGGTGGAGCGTGCCAGATTTAAGCCCTGTGGGATTTAAGCCCTGTGGGAGTGTCCCCCCAAGAGGGACAGTGTACCCCCTAATGATCCTCTACCTAATCACATGAGCCAAGGTGTGAAAACGGGTGTAGGTCACAATCAGTGATGGTGACAGTAATAGTTATTGTGAATAATATACCATTTCCAAAAAGGACCACACACCACATCCGTTTTTCACCTCAGCTTAGCCCATCTTAACTGACCTACGGACAAGGGACAGCAGCTGGTTTTGGATCTTTATGTTTTTTATGTCATTGCATGGTAGAGTTTCAACTTCTATTTGCTGAAACAAACACACTGTGTTTACACTCAATGGTTTTTAGAAGTGTTCCTGTGCTCACACAGTACTTTCCAGTGCAGAATCATGTTTATGTTTAATCCAGTTCTGTCTGAGGGCCCAAAGATTCACTCTTGGTTTACAGCCTTTTCCCATGGGTTTCTCTGGGTTCTCTGAAACTTTAGATAAATTATGTACCACAAATGAGAACCACGAGAAACCTAAGTTGCTGAACCCTTCCCCATCTTTACTTTAGAAAAATTCAGCCTCTCTGGGATGCGTTTTATAAACATTCATGTAACCTGTTCATCTAATAAGCTAACTGCAAGTGAGATGTTGTACTAGGTGTCTTTTTAGCATAAGGAAATGTATTGGTTGTCTGCCCCTATACAGACTTTTGGGAAAGTATCAAATTCAAACTTAGGATACATTTTTCTAATTTCTCAGATTTCTATCTGCTTTTAATTTCATACACATATAATACAACTAATCACATCTTTAACTGGGAAAAACTGAGCACAACCTGAAAATTTGTAGAAACGGTTTGCAAATTGTTGGATATTTTCACTTTTCATTTAACATTTCACACATCTTCATCTCACCAGTTAAGGAAATATGAGAACTGAAGAAATGCATCTTTTTCTCCCCTGTGTGCAGTCCAAAAAAGGGCACATTTGGCTTGCAGCTGTTTGAAAATATCTGCAGCTATCATGCTCACAGCAGCAAAGCATTTCACTAGAGCAAATTTCCCTCCAAGTCCCCCGCTGTCAGCTGAGCATCCCTTCAACAGATTCAAACAGATTATGATAAAATAAGAACGACTAATTAGAAAGTCTGAGACTCCAGTTCCCCTGTCCTGATGTGACTGGGAGATAATAGGCCATTTTCTTTATTGACCAGTCTTGTGATGGACCGAGTTGAAAAACAGGAGGAGTCTCAGGAATTATTTGAAAAATAGGGTTGCCATTTATTTAACCCCAAAATATATTTACAAAAGCAATAAACGTTGAGCTCATAAAAGAGGTCAAAGAAACAAAACTGAACTCAGGCTAAGACTACAAACTTAACAAACCAAATGACTGCCCAAACAAACATAATTGACCTCCACATGAAATGACACACAGGGGTATATATAATGGCTGATCAGACCATTGTGACACATGAGGGGTGACAAACGAACACAATCATAAATCACAAAACAATGCAGTACATTCTAATTTGTTAATAAAGTAAACACTAAAGAAGAAAATCAAAACCATCAAACCCTAAACCCAAATATTTAATTAAATACAAATACTTTGTTTTTAAATGAAAGAAAACACATATTCTCCCCTTCAGTAGGAAGTGGTGGTGTGGTCCAATTAGCCCTCTTTGTATTTAATGGTTTCAAACCCTGGCTACCATCTTTTGTCCAGCAACTCCCAGGGATGATAGCAGGTAAGAAATAAAAAGATAAAGGTTAGTCAAAAATGAAAATAATGAAGTGGTGGGAATACATAAGTAAACTAAATGTGCGCGCTTACAAATAGAACAAATGTATCCAAACCAATCAATAAAGTTATTGGAAACTAAAGAGTGTTACTATGTTCAAATGAAAAATGAAAATACAAAAGTTACCGACTTTAGAGTGTGGCCACGGGTTTGGCCATCACACACCCCCCCACTTCTGGATCTTCCATCAGGCAGCGAGAGAGGTAATCAGCAGTGGTGTTGTCTTTACCAGGGATGTAGTGAACCTTAAACCGGTATGGCTGCATAGCCAGATACCACCTGGTGATTCTCCCATTGGTGTCTTTCATTCTTTCCAGCCACTGCAGGGCTTTGTGGTCAGTGTGAAGGATGAATTCTCTTCCCAACAAATAATATTTGAAAGAGTCAAGTGCCCATTTAATGGCCAAGGCTTCCTTCTCAACCGTTGCGTAGCGGCTCTCCCTTGGTAGCAGCTTACGGCTGATGTAGGCGACAGGATGTCGATCCCCTGGTGGTCCCTGCAGAAGCACTGCTCCCAGACCCCTTTCAGAAGCATCAGTCTGCAACGTAAAGTCTTTTGTAAAATCTGGTGAGTGCAGAACGGGGTCCTTACTCAGGGACTGGCGAATGTCTTTGAAAGCTGCAATGGCTTCAGCTGTCCACCGAATCTTATTGGGACATCTTGAGCCAGTGCTGTCCGTCAGTGGGGCTGCTCTCGCTGAGAAGTTGGGAATGAATCTGTTATAGAACGCAGCCATGCCAAGGAAGGATCGCAGCTGTTTCCTGGTTTGTGGAAGAGGACATGATGCAATTGCATTAATTTTGTCAACCTGCGGTTTAATTGTCCCACCTCCAACAGTAAACCCGAGGTACTGGACTTCAGTCCTAGCAAGAGCACACTTTGCTGGATTGATGGTAAGGCCTGCGGAACGCAGCCGATCCAACACGACCCTTAGGTGATCCACATGCTCTTCCCAAGTTCCACTGAAAACAACAACATCATCAAGGTACGCACAGGTGAATGCTGAGAGACCACAGAGTACCTTATCCATTAGTCTTTGAAATGTTGCTGGGGCCCCATGCAGACCAAATGGCAGGACTGTGAACTCGAACAATCCCCACGGAGTACGGAATGCTGTCAACTCTTGAGACTGTTTAGTGAGAGGTACTTGCCAGTATCCCTTGGAGAGATCAATGGTCGTCAGATATTTTGCCTTCCCCAAACGCTCAATAAGGTCGTCAATGCGTGGCATTGGGTAAGAGTCAAATTTTGATATGGAATTGAGGTACCTGAAGTCGATGCAAAATCGTATTGTGCTATCCTTTTTCGGAGCCAACACAACAGGGTTGCACCACTCACTTGCTGAAGGTTGGATGATTCCAAGAGACAGCATGAGGTCCACCTCCTCCTTTAACTCCACCAGGAAGCGCTCTGGTATCCTGTAACTCATACGCTTCACAGCTGCATCAGGTTTTAAAACAATGTCATGCTCCACCAGACTGGTGCGACCTGGGTACTTTTGAAATGTGTCTGAATTAATCAGAGGTGTTACCTGAGACTGTTGCTCACTGGTGAGATGGTTCAGGTCCAGGACAGAGGCTGTTACTGAAGGCAAGTAGTCATTAACTTCTTCCTCCTCATCCACGCTGTGAATAAGCAACCCCTCTGTTTTATTCTCAGTGCGTGGAATCCATTCCTTAAGAAGGTTAACATGGAGCACTCTACTCCCTCGCTGGAGACCTGGTGTGGAAACTTTATAGGTAGTAGGTCCAAGTTTCTTCTGTACTTCGAAGGGTCCCTGCCACTTTGCCAGCAGCTTGCTGTCAGAAGTTGGCAACATGACCAAAACCTTCTGGCCAGGGACAAAACTCCTGTGGCGAGCTTTCCTATCAAACAAAGTCTTTTGTTGCTTCTGAGCAGCTGCCATATGGCTCTGTGCCAGTTCACTCATCTGCTGAAGCTTTTCCCTCATATGAATGACATATGAAATAACACTGACCGATTCCTCTTTACCTTGCTCTCCCTCCCATGAGTCCTTCAGCAGGGTTAATGGGCCTCTCACCTCATGGCCATAAAGAAGCTCAAATGGGGAGAAGCCAGTGGAGGCTTGAGGAACTTCCCTGTAGGCAAAAAGGAGGTATGGCAGCCACTGGTCCCAATCAGACCCTGTATCATTGACAAACTTTCGGAGCATTTGTTTGAGAGTTTGGTTGAAACGCTCAGTCAGTCCATCTGTCTGTGGGTGATAAGGGGTTGTCCGCACACTCCTGATGCCTAACAGCTTATAGACTTGTTTCAACAGTGTAGACATAAAATTAGTGCCTTGGTCAGTCAAAATCTCCTGTGGGAATCCAACCCTTGAGAACAGTTGAATCAATGAGGAAGCTACAGCTTTTGCTTTAACAGTTTTTAATGGAAAGACTTCAGGATACCTCGTAGCATAGTCTGTAATGACTAACATAAAGCGATTTCCAGCTTTACTTTTTTCCACAGGACCAACTACGTCCATGCCAAGGCGCTGAAATGGTATACCAATGATTGGGAGAGGTTGGAGTGGTGCTTTGGTGGGGACCCTAATTGAAGTCTTCTGACATTGAGGACAACTCCTGCAAAACATGGCAACATCTGAGCACAAGCCAGGCCAGAAAAAGTATCGCTTAATGCGAGCGGTGGTTTTATGCTTCCCCAGGTGGCCAGCCCAGGGAATGGAGTGCCCCAAAGTAAGCACTGTTTCGCAAGCCACTTTAGGGACCACTAACTGCTTAACCTGGCCGTGCTGGTGGTATAAAATGCCATCTTGCAGAATGAACTGCTCTTTATTTGTGTCAGATTCAACAGAGTCCTTTTCCTTGGCCCTCAGCAACATGGCAGACAAAGTTAGATCAGCCTGCTGCATTTGTCTGATGTTTGTAGGTACTGAAAAACCTAAAGGCATATCTGGAGCAGCCTGAACTGATGTCTTTCCAACAGTGTGTTGAAATTTTTCACGTCTTCTTTGACTGCGTGGCTTCCGAGACTTCCCGGGTTCTGTCTCTAGTTCAGCCTCAAAGAAGGGTAAAGCACTGAGGGTTGCATAATGGTCATCCTGATTTTTAGTTTGAGCCCTTGTTATAGCAACATTACACTCCTGCACTTCTCTCAACAAATCATAGATGACTGGCAGATCCTCCCCAAGAACTACAGGATAGGGCAGACTATCAGCTACACCAACCTTTAACAGATAGGGTGTCCCCTGCACTTCAATAAACAGATCAGCAGTAGGGTATGGTCTTTCATCACCATGTATACAGCAAACTGATATGGTTACATAGGGGCATGTGCGGTCATTTGACACATATTTCCTGTGTACCAGAGTCTGTGTGCTGCCAGTATCTATTAAAGCATTCATTTCTTGTCCATTAATCTTAACTGTGGTGATTTTATTTGACTGCTTTCTCTCAGATTTAATATCCAAATTCTGATGAGGCACAAAACACATTTGAGATAATTTGCTTTGATTATTAGGACACATGGGCTTAGTGTGACCTTCCTGTCCACAAAGGTAGCACACTGGTGGCCTTTTACCTGGCTTCGAGGTATTTGGAGGCTGGTTTTCCCTTGTAAAGGGCTTACCCACACCCGTCGCTGACCTCTGAGGATGCTGAGGGGGTTGCGACCGACGTGAATCTCGGGCAGCCTTCCATGCACTGTTGCTCCATGGCTGACTCTTACTTCGAGCAGCTACAAACACATCAGCCAGGGTGGCGGCCTCTGCAGCAGACTTTGGATTATGCTCCTTAATCCAAACCTGAAGCTCAGGACACAGCATTCTTAAAAACTGCTCCAAGACAATAATTTCACCAACTTCTTTTATAGTTCTGTTTTTAGGCTGAATCCATTTCTCATAAAGTTCTTTCAGTCTTGCATACAGTTCCTTGGGACTCTCATCAAAAACTTCAAGACAGCGAAACCTTTGCCTGTATGTTTCTGGGTTTATATCATATTTTTGCAAAATGGCAGCTTTTACCTTCTCATATTGCAGTGAATCGTCCACATCCATATTAACATAGGCACTTCGAGCCTTACCAGTCAGAAGAGGAATGAGGTGAAAAATCCAGTCTGACTCTGGCCAGCGACAAGCAGCTGCAATTCTCTCAAAAGTAGTGAGAAAATGTTCAACATCATCTTCAACAGCTAGTTTCTCCAGTTTAGGATGATGAATATGCACAGACTGACCTGTTAATATGGAGGCTGAGCCAGAACCCTCATGCTGAGATGTTGCTTGTGTCTGATAATCAGCTGGAGTTTCAACAGGCTCTGGATCAGTTGATGTGGGCTCTGGAAGTGGGGTGGTTCTGGCCTGCACTTCCATTTGCAAAAGCCGAAACTGGTGTTGCAAACTCTTAAAACGCTGTTCTTGCAGTATAGCATCCTCTCTCTGCTTTTTATCTCGAACTTCCTGTTGTCCCATGAAAGACTGAAGAATCCCAGCAATATCAAGCAAAGTTGGCTCCCTGGTATCCTCTCCTTCAGTGTCTCCAGCCACAACTGAAATTCCTTCTTCCATCTCCTTCTCCCTCTCTGGCTGCTGCAAGGCCTCTTTGGCCTCCATTTTATTTCCTCTCTTTGGGCGCACAGCATTCTGCATGGCTCAAAAAGTTTGTCAGGGGAGAAAAAAGGGCAAAAAATGCAAAAAAAAATCCTGTCTCCTCAACTGAAGGATCCCACTTCTGACACCACATGTGATGGACCGAGTTGAAAAACAGGAGGAGTCTCAGGAATTATTTGAAAAATAGGGTTGCCATTTATTTAACCCCAAAATATATTTACAAAAGCAATAAACGTTGAGCTCATAAAAGAGGTCAAAGAAACAAAACTGAACTCAGGCTAAGACTACAAACTTAACAAACCAAATGACTGCCCAAACAAACATAATTGACCTCCACATGAAATGACACACAGGGGTATATATAATGGCTGATCAGACCATTGTGACACATGAGGGGTGACAAACGAACACAATCATAAATCACAAAACAATGCAGTACATTCTAATTTGTTAATAAAGTAAACACTAAAGAAGAAAATCAAAACCATCAAACCCTAAACCCAAATATTTAATTAAATACAAATACTTTGTTTTTAAATGAAAGAAAACACATATTCTCCCCTTCAGTAGGAAGTGGTGGTGTGGTCCAATTAGCCCTCTTTGTATTTA
The DNA here is from genome assembly GCF_001858045.2 of Oreochromis niloticus. Classification (NCBI taxonomy): domain Eukaryota; kingdom Metazoa; phylum Chordata; class Actinopteri; order Cichliformes; family Cichlidae; genus Oreochromis; species Oreochromis niloticus. The sequence continues at coordinate 8,083,774 of NC_031984.2, forward strand.
ATGGTTTCAAACCCTGGCTACCATCTTTTGTCCAGCAACTCCCAGGGATGATAGCAGGTAAGAAATAAAAAGATAAAGGTTAGTCAAAAATGAAAATAATGAAGTGGTGGGAATACATAAGTAAACTAAATGTGCGCGCTTACAAATAGAACAAATGTATCCAAACCAATCAATAAAGTTATTGGAAACTAAAGAGTGTTACTATGTTCAAATGAAAAATGAAAATACAAAAGTTACCGACTTTAGAGTGTGGCCACGGGTTTGGCCATCACAAGTCTGTTGACTCTTAAGCTGGCTGATAATATCCCAAACAGTGCTGGGTATTGGTCTGGATGCACCTGCTGTGAAAACCAGCACATGACTTTTTAAACGAGATAAATTAGAAGTCAGATCAGTGTCTCACACTCTGCTGAGTGAACATTTCCCACTAATCAGCTGCCTGCCTTAGATATTGATATTCACTCCAGAGCCCTGATTCAGGTTACAAAGCATAACCCTTAAGCCTTTGTAGCCCCTAAATGGACGAATGCACCTTCACTCATCCTCATTACTAATTCCACTGTCATTATCAGCTGCACTTTCAGGTGTGTGGGCTTGAATTGGCTTACTTTTTATCATGTTATTTCTCACACGGCTGTCTCATCTTGAGGTTTATTAAGCAAGACCTCGGCTGGCAGAGGACATTAGCATCAGTAGATCATTCATTTAGTTCCCAGTGGCCTGCTCCTCTCTGCCTGTGATATTTGCAGGGATGGATGGTGCATTGCAGGTTGATTCCAAAACAGAAAAACAAGAACATCAAATTAACTGCTCTGTGGAGATTAGAACCCCAGCCGAACCAGCGTGCCTTTCAATAATTCATACCCCCTGTATACTGTCTCGGTGTATTATTGATACAACATTTCACTGTAGACCACAAAAGAAGGCTGGAGACGGCGTCTGTTCCTGTTGTGAGAGATAACACTGGGGAAAATGTCTGTCTCAGCTGTCAGGAAAAGACCAAACGCCAGTCCTCAAAGGCTCGTGTCTTTACTGCTGTAATCATTAGAATAATAAAACATTTTTTAATAGCTCGCACTATCTGCTTTTAACCCCTCCTTTGCACTTTGAAGTCTAAGGAGATATAATGTAATGGTCTTTCGTTGGCCTGTGGTTAAAATCACACAGACATGGCACAACACTGGCAGCGGGTCAGTGAGCCTTTTCAGTATGTGGAGGAAATAATGACTGGCGATGTGGAACACATTTTTCATTAAAATTAATGCACTAAAGACAGAAATCAAACACTGGCTTGAATACCAATCAAGGAGTCTGTGAAAAGCATTGTAAATGAGAATGCCTTCATCTCTTTCTCAGAAGGCTTCTTCTGAGTTTCCCTCCCCAGCTTCTTTTTTTTAAGCTCGATGGCAACTGGGATGACCCTGAAGGTGCTCATTTCAAGTGATGTTTTAAGCTCCCCAGATGAACAGCTGTGGCACTATTATGAATGTGAATCTATCTCCATTAATAAATGATTAGAATCCTTCTTCTGGGACTCTGTAGCACAGAGAACACCAACAGCTTTCATTTACCTTTGTGGAAGTGTTTCATGGTGCTCTCCCTTACAAAATGCATCAGTGTCATTAATGACAGAAAGGTTTTAGAGGATGAGTAATGCAGAAACCTGCTGTGAGTTTCTCAGGTTAGCAGACTGTGCAAGCATCCACTGAGGTATTGAGCAGTAACATTGGTTTATTGATTAAAGAATCAGGCCCCAAGTGGGCGCAGTGGTGAGAGGCTCACAGGATGAGGCGAGACACAACACAGGATGAGAAAATCTTTCTTTCTTTTTTTTTTGTACATCGCTTTTGCCCCACTGAAGCTTAACGTTCTACCACAAGCTGGCACAAATATACAGCAACTGAGCACTAACTGACAGTTCGCTAAGCCTCACGACTGCTGCTGCCTGTCAAGCTTTCTGTTTTTCGCACAGGGAGAATTTACCAACAAAATTCATCTCCGCTTTTTTAACCAACAGTCCCAGATTTCAGACAGAGGTGGGTAAAAGCAGGCATATTTCACAACTGTCACAAGGTAGATAAGCTAATGTGATTCTGCACACCACCTCCTCATCACCAAGCTGCAGGCAGACACCGTTAGCCACTTGCTAGAGACAACAGTGAAGCAGCTAGCAGCTGAGGAGCCAGGTCAACTTAAAGGGTGAGGATAAGTCAGCGGTGTGAGTCAATCACTTCTGGTCAAAAATGTGCTCCGACTTCTCATTTGAAATTCAAGCCTGGAATGTGAGTGATTTTAAGACGGCGTGAGCTGTTACGTCACATCGGCGATTCAAATGAAATACGCTTGGAAGCTACATCGAGGTTTTTCCGACTGACAATCCGACTCTGCGCCTCTGAGGGGGCCGTCCTATTATACGGTCTTACATCTCTAGCTGCGCTCATTACTCCCAGATAAAGATGTAGCATAAGGAAATTTGCATTATTCATTAGATTGTTCCGATTGGATCAGAGTCAAACGTCATGAATAATGATAATCGAATGTAAATAGCTTCCGAAATAAGTTGCTGGGGGGACAGATGCGAATCTGGACTGTAAAAAAAGATGGATTTAAAGAAACTTTTGGTAAATAAAATGCCAAATGTGCAATATATTAGCAAAAAATTATCCAAAAGGCTAAAATACCAGATCTAGTTTAGAGGAATCCCAAATGTCTGTAACAAATTATGGAGCCAAAGTTTGAGGGCTACACAAGAGAATATGTGCATCAAGCAGTGTTTGTAAATTCAATGTGTCATTGTAATGATATTTATAGTCTTGGGGAAGTCTTGAACTCCTGGTGAAGTGACATTTTCTAAGGTGTACTGGTCAAACTTAAAAAGGTTTAGCCTGCTGTGTGGTCTTGTTAGGATGACACAGACATGAAGTGGATGAAAGAAATTTCCAGTTGTGTAATTCTCTGGTTCTGCCGATCAGCCACACTTTGTGAAACCTGGTCTTAAAACAATAACTCTGAGAAGTGAACTTAGGACCAGATTTGCTTACATGTTGCGCCTGCACAATCTGAATTTTTATATTAAAAAAAAGATTATTGTCTGTATTTACAAAGACAGCACGGTGAACAGATTAAATGGAAGAGATGAGAACTCTTTCTTTCCAAATGACCCTCCTGCATATGTTTTTGCACATGCTATTTTCAGCACTGTGGGTTCTGTGGCAGAAATTTAACATCCTGCACAACTGGGGTTCAAAACCACAAGGTAGAGGAAAGAGGATGTTAACTTTGAACCCTATCCTGCAAATAGTAAAGCCTTGGCTGGATGATACAGTAATACAGATCTAAAATCTAATTGGTATTTTATACTGTTATACCTGACTCCTCATTGACACACGTCTCCAACTCTTTCACATGCTTAAAGCATGCATGAAAAATCCTGCAAAGTAAATGTGTTAATTACTAATAATAGTGAGTAGTTTTTTAAAGGCTAAACTTTTACTCCACAGAGCAGTTTGCTAGTTACCAGAGCGTGATAACAAACATGTCGGCTATGTCAGCATAAAAAAGCGGTCAGGTATTGTGAGACGATCTAAATTCTTTGCAGAAGCTAAGAGAGAGAAAATCCTGTTGTTCTTGTCTTACTTTCTCTCTTTGTTTCGCTTCGTTTGACTCTTGCCTCGCAGATGTCAAGCCCTGCTCGTTTCCATCTTCTTTCCTAACTGAGCCTCGAGTACCTCATCTCTCTCAAAGTTTCACTGGCTGGTTCGGTTCATGTTGCTCTTTTGTCATAATGGCTGTTGAGCTGTCTGTCACGGTGAAAGCTTCGGGCCTGTGGGGCCGACACTCCTGTCACGCCGGCAGGGTTGATGGTGTAGACTCAGACATGGGGCTTGTACACTTCATCACACAAATTAATGTGCAGGCTTGCTGGGCATCGCTAAACGGCTCAACTCAGTAAACACTATTGTTCCAGAGAATAAAGTCAGAAGCGAGAATAAAGGCACACCGAAAATTGAAGGGATGTTATCGAAAGACATTTTTGTTTTTAACGTGCATATTTCTAACCTGTCTATGATTGTCATTACAGCCCACAATAGTCCATTACAGTAAACCACTATAACAAAATATTAGCCCACACAACCTACTGTTCAACAGTTTTACACGACCTTTAGATAACTTTCCTAAGTGAAGTTATCACTCAGCGCACAGAAACAGTTTGCATATTTCAGAACTTTTGTTGAGCTGTCTGAAAAGTTGCATTTGAAACTACCTGCCACATAAAAGTAACCAAGTTTATGCTTCCCTTCTGCTGAGCTAGCAAGATGGCTAGATGCTAAGGACAAGAAGGCTTCTGCAGCCACAGCTTTATTGATATCTGTGTGCAGGAACTCACGAAACAGAGAGAAAAATAAAAATAAAAGGATGTGTGAGGAGTGTCATTATTTGCTGATTTATCGAATGAGTATCTCAATGGTGTCAGCTCTGAGGCATGCAGACTGCACAGAATCACAGGATAAATCTGATGTTATCTTGTTCCGACCATAAGAATGCCTGTAAACAATAAAAAGCTCTCCATAGCCACAGACTTTCACTGGATTAAAAGCAGATGCCCGAGGCTCCATTTATTTACAGATTGTATTTGTCTGTGTATAACTTTACAGCTTATCAATGATAATAATGATAATAAAAATGTTAAAAAATGTAATCATTTTGCTCCCATATGGCCATAAAATATGTATTTCACTAGGCTTAATCACATTGTGTCTGTCTGCCACTGTGGCTCTAGATATTCATAAATCTGTAAGTTATAGTGTAACAAAGTGTCATTTTTTTAGTTAGGTCAAAATTAATTAACGTTTATCTTCAAAACAATTTTATAAACAGTACAGTGCTTCAAACGTACACAGAGGGGTCAGGTTTTGGCACACAGAATTGTCTATGCCATAGATTCAAAGGTGTTGGACACATTACCCTGAGAGTTTAGCCCATATTGACACGATACTATCACACAGATGTTGCTGACCTTTCTTTTTCACACCAGTGTTATGAATTTCCTGTTCCACCGCATCTGAAAGCTGCTCTATTGGATTGAACTCTGATGACTGTGGAGGGCATTTGAGGACAGCAAACTCACTGTCACATTCAAGAAACTAGTTTGAGATGGCATTTGACATTGTGACATGGTGCGTTATCCTTCTGGAAGCAGCCAACAGAACATCGGTACACTGTAGCCATAAAGGAATAGATAAAGTGAGCAAGAATACTCAGGTAGGTGGTGGTTAAATGATGTTCAGTTGGTGCTAAAGAGGCTAAAGTGTGCCACGAACACATCCCCCACATCATTCCACCAGAAGCAACCTTAACCATTAATTAATCCTCACTCTACCAACTGACGCTGCAACGGAAATTGAAACTCATCAGAGCTGGTAACATTTTTTGCAATATTCTATTATCTGTTTTTGGTGAGACGGTTGTGCAGGGAAATCTCAGTAAATCAGCAGTTTCTGAAATAGTTACACAATCAACCATGTCATAGTCAAAGTAGCGTAAATCACCTTTCAGCAGAGTGTCTCAAGCTGCAAACGATACCAAATGCACTGAACTGCAGGCACGTGACTGGCTGATTATATTTGTGTTAATGAACAGCTAAACAAGTGTACCTAATAAAGTGACTGGGGAGTGTAATTCTGCAGTTTTGAACCAGGCTTGGTTGACATTAATATTTGTATTGGTAAGTTATTGGTATGATTTTGCATAGCTTGACAACAGCAGAATGAATCTGATTATATCTTCTTCCCACCATAAAAATTCCTGCAAACATTACTTCAAAAATTACAAAAACAAAAAATGTTTATATGCAACAATAAGCTCAACAAAGCTGCATAACACCAAATATGTACTGGGTTAAAACAAAATACCTGAGGGCCCATCTGCTTACGGATTATGTTTGACTCTCTATAACTCTCCACATCTTAAAGAATGACACTTAGCTCAAAGGCATGTGTTCATTTAGGCCTTCAGTAGTATTATTAATACATTTTAGGTACTTTATCCCCATGTGGCACACAATGTGTTTTTTACTATGTTTAATCACAATAGTGTGTGGCTGCCACTGTGGATCTGTATATTCATGAAGATATACAGTAAGGTTGGAGCATAATAAAAGGTGTCAATGTTTTATTCACAGAGGTCAAAATGAATTAATAATCCTCATCTGAAAACCAGTTTTAGAGTACAGAACTTAAAATGGAAATATATAAACACTGTAGGTTTTAGAAATAGTTTGTACTGTAGTTCTGCAGAAATCTGTCACTTTTTACAATTCTGCTCTTTCCATATTTCACTGGGAAACTTTTACTTTTTACTCCACTAAATTTTAAAAGTCTGTATAAATAAAATTTGTCTTAATACATCAGATAAGATAAGATATTATTTTATTGTTCCAGCATCTGAAATATGAGAATTTGTTGCTTTTCTTTGTAAAGTAGAATGATTTCTTTGTCATGGTTTTTATTGTTTTAACATTCGGTAAAGGGAAGAACACCTGAATGTTCTGAAACTGGTTCTCTCAACTGCATAAAGACAGAAATAAAATTGTTTTGACTTGCTTTGGAATTCAACAGGATTTCAATGCTGATTTCAACACTGGTCTGATGTTTGAGTCACGAATATAGACAACCTGACTAAACCAATAAAATGCAAGCATTTGCATTTGACGTGTCTTTATTGACCTCAGTGATCGCTCACAGTGGTAACTAGAAAATGTGGTGCTTTACCTTCACAGGCTTGCAAAAAGCAAAATGTTCCATTCAGTCATGTGTCATATTTATGATTAATCCTAAAGCTTCCAGCAGAACACTGCAATAAAGTGTCAAAGGTCGAATTCTAAGCAAGGATTTTCAGCATCAAATTATTCTCAGGCTGAAGGTTGACACAGCAAGGTGCATGCCGATGCTGTTTCACTGGTACCCAAAGGAGGATCAAGCAGACCAAATGTGAGCACACCATCAGATCAATAAATCGAGCTTTGCTTACTGAGGGGTAGAAAAACATCTTCATCACAGGTAGATAGTTTGCTAAATAAAGAACATGAGCAGTCAGAAGATACTTTGGGTAGGACAAAGCAGCAACTCAGAACTGGAAAAAAAGGGTTCTTTGTTCTTATTAATCCAAGTTAGATGTCACAAGAAGGTAAGCAGGATGCTGCAATAAATCAAATCTACAGTAAAACATGGTGGAAATATTGAAGCCTCGGGGTGTTTTGTTTCTCTGGAGTTGGACTCCAGCACTGAATCTACTCCACTTTGTCCACACAGAAGTAACACTGTGGGGGAAAGTTTATATTATTGGAGGATATTAAGCACAAACACACCTCAAGGCTTTTTAGACTTCCACTAATTCTTCAGAGGACCAACGTGTGCTGACTGTCTTTGACTTTAATCCTTTGCTGTCACCAAGATTAACATTACAGTTGTTCCATTGAAGACTAAGAACACTGGGGTTTCACAGTGTTGTGAAGTCTTGTAAAGTCCCTGTAGTGCCTTAGTGCTGCTGTTAAAGCAAATGATGGGCCAACAAATACTAGTATAGTCTCAAATTTTAGCTTTAAATTCATGTGGGAGGAACTCAGAGTATACTTTTTGAGTTAGACCACTTTGAGCCGTGTCTTTCTTGGCCGTTAAAGAATACGAAGAACTGGATTTAATAAGCTTCTACTTTTCCACATTGGCAGGTGACTCCTGCATCTGATTAGGATGCATCCTGGGTCAGGAGAAATTATATCTCTTGGCTAGTTTGGAAAAGTGTTACTTTTCCCCTGGATGAATTTAGTAAGTGCCCAGAGAGAGAAATGGGTCTGGGCGTCTCGGCATAGACTGCTGCCCTTGCTACCCGGATAAGCAACAGAGGATGGATGAATGGATGGATATTTATGTCTATGATACGGGGCGATCGTGGCTCAAGAGTTGGCAGTTCGTCTTGTAATCGGAAGGTTGCCGGTTTGAGCCCCGGCTCCGACAGTCTCGGTCGTTGTGTCCTTGGGCAAGACACTTCACCCGTTGCCTACTGGTGGTGGTCAGAGGGCCCAGTGGCGCCAGTGTCCTGCAGCCTCGCCTCTGTCAGTGCGCCCCAGGGCAGCTGTGGCTACAATGTAGCTTGCCATCACCAGTGTGTGAATGGGTGGATGACTGAATGTAGTGTAAAGCACTTTGGGGTTCTTAGGGACTAAGTAAAGCGCCTATACAAATACAGGCCATTTACAATTTTTTACCATGATTCAAACTGTGTGTTTTGTGTTTTTTTTTAAACATATCTGCACAAATTGAATAGCACTGAAATGCTGCTATCACCTTGTATTACTAACTCTGTTGGTGTTTGGAAACTGAGTTGTATGGATCTCTCAGTGCCAAAATAGTGTTGTTGTTCTCACACGTGTCATGTTTGACCAGAAGAGGTCCAGTCAACACCAGGGTGTGAGCTGCTGCCTGTGGGTGCAGGATGTGAGATGTTTTCCCTCTACTAAAATTGTAACCACCCACAGGCAGCGAGACAGTAATGAGGAGGAGGTTTACTACATTAAAACTTTACTCACTAATTAGATAGACGTTGCATGCATGGAAGAGTAAATTAAATACAAATACAAATGCTTAAGGGACAAACCAAGGGTGTAATGAGCATGCAACACAGCATTGTTTCATACTATGATGCCAGCAGCGTGATGAATTCTGCCATCGTGTATTATGACATTGATGGAAGATGTTTTTCTTGATTTATTTTAAGGTTCAGCCAAAGGGGAAGGGCACCATGTTATATATTAGTCAGTAAAGTCATCCACTACACAATGTGTAGAATAGCTCCTCTTTTTTTTTTAGCTTGTAAACTCTTTTGTATAAATCCTGTTTGTGAGCTGCCTGAAAAAGTGTTAGTCAGTAGACCTAGAACATATGGTGCCTTAGGCCCTCCATCCGTTCAGACTGTATCTTTCCCATTTCCTGGAATCTCTGCTGCTTCCTATATTTTGTGTTTTCACTTATACTGCCATTAACAACCCCCTGAGGTAACATGACCCACAAGAAGCACAATCAGGGAGATGGGGGAAGGACAAATTGAATAACAACCTCATGACAAAAGACACAAAGACACCGAAAAAGGTTGTCTGTGTGTGCGCGCTCATGTAGATTTGTGAGCATGTCAGTGTGTGCACCTATATGTGTGCTTTTTTGTGGGTAAGCAGGGTCACGCTATTTGCAGAAGATGAGGCTTTTGAACAGGGGGGTGATCATGTTTCATTAAACTGTAGATAAAATTAGATTTTTTTTCTTCTTTGCTCAGAACGAGGAAATCGAGGTGCAATTTGAGGTTGGTTGTGACATTTCATCCTGTGATTATATTAGCACCCTCTGCAAAGCAGCCACTGCGTGGCTTGAAATGATGTTACCTAAGCTGACAAGAATTGATGGGATGACCTTACAGCTTGTCCACCGGTGGAAAATTGCTCCGTGGGTTCAGTGTGAAACAGTGGAGATGTGAAAAATCCATGTAGAACTGTTGCATTTTTATCTCTCATATTACATCAGTGGAGCAACACCAGACTGAGGCGCGCGAGATCAGAGCGGTAACACGTTCTTAGAAAAACCTCCAAAACATGAAGAAAATCTGTCTTATGCGAAACATACAGTGGAATATACAGCAGATTGAATTTTTGACGTACAGCCAAATAACAAAGTAGATACACATGCTCTAGGGGCCTTGTTCCATTATTCGTCAACACATGCATCCATTAAATCTGCATAACTCATTTATTTGGCAGATGCGGTATGAAATGCCCACATATAGATTGTATGACAAAATTACTTGAAATGGATTAGTTTTGAGGCAGAGCTGGAAGGTTTGCCCAGAAAACAGGGTAATAACAAATGTGGGGAAATGCAAATAGTGAAAAGGAAACTTTTCAGAGAAATAAATAATTCTGACAGAAGCTCAAACAGGTGAGTCCCAACTTCTGAGATGCATTTTTAAAGTTTTAGATAGAAGTATAAATGCTAAAATACAGACCTTTAAAATAAGCTTAGTATCACTCATCACTATTTTTTCTCTTTTGCATGTTTATAATGTTTCAAATCATCAAACAAATATTAATATTAGGCAAAGAATTTTTCTTTTTTAATGTAAAGTGACGCATTTCCAGTATAAGTATCATAAAAATGTATCTGACCTAATACAGGTTGTTTGTTTCATGAATAAGAAACTAATGAAAAAATGTATTTTTGGTTTATAGGTGCTCCGATGACTTTTTGGCCAACACGAATCCCAGTTTCACTTTCAGTAGCCTACCTTGTGCAGCCATATGTAAAAAAATCATTTCACAGCCCAGTGCTGTTTCCTGGAGCTTGTTGTGCACCTGACTGTGCCAACATATATTCATCTTGATGTACTCTACTTCTAATACTTACAGTACATAACAGCAGTGGATGAAAATGTGCTGCAATTCTCATTTTCTTCCACAGATGAATTTAATAGTGAACCGAGACTGCATTTCAGCAAAATGCTTTTCGAAATGCTACATGTTACATGCATCAAATCAAAGGCTCCTTGAATGTGACAACATAAATCAATATACAGAAAAAAGAAAAGCTTCCGGTCCTGAAAACATATTCTTTAATACTTGCATACATTCATATGCAGATGTCTGTTTATAGAAATGAATATGTAAGTGACATTGCAGTTCCTCAAATGACCACAAGAGGCTCACTCTAAAATTGATGTCATGATTTTACAATCAGTTATGAAAAGACTGCCATGTAAAAAAGTACAACATGAACCACATGTTTACAAGTACGTTCAAAATAGGTAAGCCTGTGGGACTCTGAGGACTTCTGTAGAGGAAAAGGTATCATCAAGATGTTTTCTGGCAAATGTGAGATGAGCCTTTATGTTTCTTTTGGTCAGCAGAGGTTTTCTACTTGAAATCTCCCATGGATGCCAGTCTCTTTCTTATTGTTGAATCATGAACTCTGACCTTAACTGAGACATGTGAAGCCTGCGATTCTTTATTGTTGTTCTGGGTTCTTTTGTTCTTAGAGTAATTCTGGTCAGCCGGTCACTCCTGGTAAGGTTGGCCACTGTTCCAAGTTTTCTCCATTTGTGTATAATGGCTCTCAGTGTGGTTCACTGCAGTCCCAAAACCTTAGAAATGGCTTTGTAACCCTTTCCAGACTTATAGATGTCAGTGACATCTTTATTTCTCAGGTGTTTCTTTAGCTTGTGGCATGATGTGTTGCTTTTTGAGTTCTTTTAGCCTGCTTCACTTTGTCAGACAGATTCTATTTAAGTGATTCCTTGATTCAACAGGTCTACCAGTAATCAGGCCTGAGTGTGTTCAGTGTAGCTGAACTCCGTTTTCCAAAAAAATTGTTTACTCACAGTTAATTTATGATTTAACAAAAGGGGCAATTAGTTTTTCACACCACTGTATCTTTCGGCTGGCTTGGGAGCGCCTTGGTGTTCCCCTGGACAAGCTGGAGGAAGTGGCTGGGACGAGGGAGGTTTGGGATCCTCTGCTTAGGCTGCAGCCCTGGATATGCGGAAAAGGGATGGTCAGCAGACACTGTCTATGATAGCTAATCATGCTGTCTTAGGCCTAACATCCCCTAATTTGAGTAACTGAACTGGAACTGCTGATAGAGCTGTTGGTACTTTTGAAGTACCAAAGGTGCTAATTAGCAAGTGCTACTACTGTACATGCTACAGTATTGTTTAGTCTGTTCAGTCATGCTTTTAGCTGTGAAATTAAAATGATATGCTTGATTAGTTGATGAATTTTAACCTGTTACATGATGTTTTAATGAAACTGTGATTAAAAATGTAAGAGTCTGAAGAAGTACTTTGTTGATTTGTTTATTTTCTGCTCTTAAATGTCACTTGGCCTTCGATTGATTTGAAAAGAAGAACAACCAAAACATTCCAGGTCCGTTTGGACTCTTTCTACAGTAACGTATTGCTAATACTTGGAGGATCTGTTGATTTTAAGCAATTTTGAGTTGCTCTAAGTTAATTTAGTACTTACAGTTTATTTCCTGGAGTGGGAGGAGGTATGACTAAATAGGCAGGACTTGCAGCTCTTTTCAAGATTGATTCTGTTATGCAGTGGAGGCTGTGCTGCGAGGTGTTCAACTGAAATGGGGTGTAACCCCATAAAGACTCTTTCCTCATCCGTTTTAGCCAGTTGCTTTGCTTAGTTGTCACCTTCAAGTTGAAGATTCGCAGTATTTATTCCCAGATTTATTCATAGCTTGCACTATAAAGATACTGCACTAATCAACTGGTGTAAAGGAAAAAAAGGATACAAGAAGAAATTTAAGGGCCCTTCATTTCTGCCATCACAGCTCTCATGTCACAGGGACATTGACTATGGCCATGTTTTACATAAAGTCCATAATTACTTCCCAGGAAAGGTGTCATAGATATATGTCTATAAAATAGCTGATTTACATGGACACTGGTAATATTATATTAATTATTTTCTCTTAGATAACAATTAAGTATACCAGTGTTGTAATATGAAACAGGTTAAAAGTGTTGAGTATTACAGAAGTGAGACACCTCATTTTACAAGCTATCAGTGATGACCTGGGGGTCATTTATGGAAATTTCTCTCTGTAAATATATTTTACAGATGGTACTTTTCCCCCCGGTAGAGCATAACCCCTTCTATGACAAGCTAATCCCCAGCCAAGCGTGTAATTAAGAACAGCATTAGATATGCTGGGAACGTACCACACGTGTGTGACGTGACGGTGAAGCGGCGGCCTGTGTCACCAGTGTGGTTACTAATCACCCGTCACTGGCTTTTACTGACCAAACATACTCACTAATGCATTCAGTGAGCTAAGTCTGGATGAAGACGGAAGAGGAGCATTACTAGCGTAGAGCATCATTATTAAGCATTACCCCTGACAGTAACATGTGATGTCTGTCACATGGACGCTGATTCATCTACATGAGACTGCGACACACCATGTCATTTAAAATGTTACAGCAAGGCCGGAGGGAATAGTCAAGGTTTGGAGCCTGCGGCGCAAACCAGCGTTTGTACTGCTGGATCCATATCATATCACATCATACTCGCTTCAGTGTAGCAAAAATGGCAGGTATATCTGAGGGTATGTAAGTGAAATTCTACTCAGCAGTCCTTTCACACAATGACCACCTTACTGCTGAGACTTTTAAAAAATGAAACCACAACCTGATTCGAAGAAACAAAGTTTGAGAGACAGGGTTTTGTTTAGTTTTTTGATGATCAGATGAATAACGCTGAAGATAAATCTTGGATATAAGCACACTGATGCTTTTTATGCTGTGCCAAAGTGCCCGCAGACCACACAAGAAAGCCAGTAAATCCCCTCATGCTGCCTTCAGCACTCAAGCATCCTACTTATAAACTCACCAAACTGACTACAATTCTGTTTCCCTTCTTTTCTTCACAGATAATGACATAGCATATTCATGCCAACTGTTTTGTAAACACTTCACTGCTGATATCAGTGTCTTCTGTCCTGTCTAATGCTTGTTTTTTTTAGTTTTTACATATTGTCATTTGCTTTCATTTTGTTTGTTATTGCTTCAGATTGGCTTGTTTTGTTCCGTCGCATTGCATTAATAATAGACACATAAAGCTGATACGGTGTGTGTGTTGGCAGACACTTGTGTATACACACACCCAGCAGGCACAGATAAGGGCGCTGGAATTATTGGCCCACTCATCACAGGTCTTTAATTGCAACGGCAGCTTCAGTCATGGTGGTCCATTACTAGCTAAACATACACAGCTCTCAGTCATAGAAACACTGAAAATAATATCACATGTGCATTAAAACAACAAACTGAACACAAGCTGCTAATTCAGCTTCCGTCTTTAACAGTCCCATCACTCCTTATGCCATCAGATGACAATCCTTTCCAGTTACTACATATAATAAATCTTTCCTCACCAGCTCTGTGGGATGGGTGTTTTAAATAACTGGGATGCAGTTATCATTAACCTACATCAAACCATCCATTCATTTTCTGAACTGCTTATTCGATTCAGTGTAGTGGGAGAGGCTGGAGCGTTTACCAGCTCTCATGTGGGCAAGAGGATATGCCACCGGTTCATCATGAAGCTAATACACAGCGCAATCACTTATGTTCACATTTCAAGTTTTTTGCAGCATTTAAAATTAACCTCACATTTGTGTCACTGGACTGAGGCTAGAGTATTTGGAGAGAACAAGCTCAAAAGAGAAAGGCCCCAGCTGGCCGACGCTGGTTGGTTGAAACCAGGCACCCTTTTGCTGTGAGGCACTGGTGCTAACCACTGCACCACCACCAGTAACCTACATGAAAGCTGACTTTCAAATGACAGGGAATGATCACTTGTGTCATGTAATCTTATGAATTGCTGGTTTCTGCATAAAAAGAAAGGCAATCTTAAATAACAGAGTGAATAACCAGTACTTGCCATGGGGATTTGGGTGTTTAAGCCAATGCTTAAGGTCATTAGTTTGACACTTGGTTTAGAGCAGGACAGTAATTTTTTTCAGAAATTAATTTTAACTGAAATTAATCCTTAAAAAGAAACTTAAAATTTAAAATGACTACAAATTGGGTTTCTAAAAGTGAAATACTGATCCAAAACAAAAGAGTTAAAGATGAAGGGAACTAGTGAGTGAATATTGGGTTCATCACAGGAAATGATCATCACTTACATATAAATGCATCATTTCAGCTTTTGAGCAGGCCATTTTCTTTGGATCCATTTCCAGCGTTGCAGCATTTTATGAAACTACATTAGAAAGTAACTTTATAAAATGCTTGGATTACTTTGTTGCAACAAAAGCCATTAGTCTTACAAATTAACAAATAAATTATTTAGTTTCAAACAAACAATCTGCTGCTCTTAATGTGGCATAATGTAAATGTGGCAAGCCTTTGCAGTGCTATATCTTTGCTATATTTTATTGGTCCTGTTGTTCCTCTCTAATGTACAGGTAACACATTAGAAGGTAACTTCATGAAAAGCTTGGATTGTTTTGTTGCAACAAAACTCATTAGTCTTGCAAGTTCAATTAAATAAGTTATTTAGTCTCAAACAAGCAATCTGCTGCTGTTAATTATTAGCCGTGTTTTATTGTTCCTTTAGAAAATCCCAGACACATTTGCACAGATTCTGTTTCCCTCCCTCTACTTGGCAGCTTGTTGTTTACCAGTGGAAAAAACCCAGTATTACTGTTGGTTCAGTGTGTAGCATGTGTGGCTCTGCCAGTGATATAGCAGTGAAGAGTCTTTGCAGTGCTTTGAATTTGGCTGATTAAAACATTCAGTAGTTCACAGCAAAAACTATCTAAGTGATTGATTACTTTTGACGGTACTAAAGTCATCAACAAGTTTAACACAGTCTACAGTTCAGCTTGTAGCAGATTTTTCAAAGTGGGGACAAGTTTTTTTTCTCTAACATTATCATAGCGCTGACAGTGACTGAGTCCCCTTTTCAAGGATACTCTTCACGTAAATCCACTGTGGGTCCACTGCTCTCTAAAAATATCCATCACAGCGAGTGGGCTCTGCATACCAACAGGCCCTGCATGTTAATGAGTTTGTATTCATCATGTAATAGAGATTACACATTAAATATGGAGGTATACGTGCAGATAAAGTCTTGGTGGTATTTTGAAAAAGACTGAAGGCAGAAAGTGTCAGAGCTGAGGAGCTGCTCTGCATTCAGAGTGGAGTAAGTCAGTAAGGAAGGAAATACAGAGTCTCCATGGACTGCTCAGACAACTAGAAGGAGAAGTCTTGAAATACTGCCTCTCCTGACTTGATCAGGAAGCAATATTTCCCTCTGTGACTCTGCAAAGAGCCTCGGTGCTTAACCTTTATCAGCTTTAGTACTAAGCACCGATTCCTTCGTACCTTTGGGTACTCTTCAGCTGGCAGTTTGTTCCACAAACCTTTGTCACCTGTTCTATTCCTTTTTGTCACGCATTGCAATTTACTGTAATAATAATGCCAGACTTATGAAACAAAGAGATTAATAACTTTGAGAAAGGTTTAGCTGAAATATGTCATTATTACAAGTGTTGCATTGCATAACTGAGTGCTGTCAACATAATTTCTGTGTTTTAATTTTAGGGTCAGAGTTAGGCCTTTTGATCAGTGACATCTACTCTGCTAATTAAGCTAATGAGCTGGTTGAAAACTGTAACTTATGCTGACTTATTAAATGATCCAAGATTATTTAATTTTCAGAAAGAGCCTTATAAAGGCTTAATGGGTACATTTGAAAAAAAAAAAAAAGGTTAAGTTGAATTAATTGAAGGTCCTCATAGGTCAGCATGGTCATCAGCTATTCACTGATCCCTGGGAGATGTGCAAACAAACAGTAATATATTTAGTAGTACTTTCTATTACAGTTCAGTAGTAACATAGCAATAGTGGGGCAATGAGAAATAGCAAGTTATTACCTTTTAACTACTATAATAATGTTAACGTAATTATCTTGTATTCACAGTGGTAATAGCTGAATAATCTTACACTGAAATGTATGTATTTGGGTAATAACAGGTCAGAAATTTGGGGTAATAATGTAAAAAGAAGCATTACTACTTCCTAATTAGCAATTAGTAATTAGTAATAATATAATAATATTTTGATAACAATATGATAACATAGGAGCAACCGGTCGCAGCAGATGGCCCCGCCCCTCCCTGAGCCTGGTTCTGATGAAGGTGTCTTTCTGTTAAAAGGGAGCTTTTCCTTCCCACTATCGCCAAAGTGCTTCCTCATAGGGGGTCATATGATTGTTTGTTTTTTCTCTGTATGTATTATTATTACGTTTCTATGTCAGGATTCTTAAAAAATAAAAAAAAACTAGGTGAATTCTTCCTACTGGTACAAATCAGCTCTGAGGAAACATGATATTTTTTTCCAGTGTAAAAAATCGATTTCAGAGAGCTTTCAATGGGAATGCTGACAGTTTGAGATCTTTCTACTGTAGTTTTGGGGAAGAACTGTATATTTGGGCGGTAAGCAGTACTTATCACTAATAATACACAGCTACACACTGTAATCTATCCTTTATAACAATGTCATCTTTTAAGTGGGCAACGTATGACAGAGAAAATAACATGATGATTTTTGTCCTTCCTCTCACTGAGGCAGTGGTGCATGTCCAATCCTCAGCATGCTCTCTTTCCTTTTCCACTCTGGCCTGCACATCATGAATGCAACCCTGCTAACATCTCTTGTTTAACCTGTCTTCTAGCATTTTTCATGTTAAGACAGAGTTTCAGGTCTTCCCTGCTGATGCATAAAATCATTTCACAGGGCTGTATTAAATCTCTGCAGGTAAATACCAGAGGGGATTTTAATTTTATTCTGGAAGCATCAAACCCTGGAGAGCACAGTTCTCCAGCCACTTCCCTTTGAACTCTACTTAGATTTTTTGGGCTTTTGGCCATAAGTAAATCCTGTGTATCTTTGAGACCTAAGAGGACAGGAGGCTTTTGATTCATGGTTCATTTGAAGGAAGAATTGTGCTGAGCGCATCCCAAATGAGGATTGACCTCGGACTGATATGTCTGAGCATTTTTTTGAAGTTATGTATGTATTCAGGCCCTTCTTCATCCACCTGAAGCACTGGGGTCACATAAATCCTCCTTAAACGTTTATCCAGATGTGTCACAAACCAGATTGGATTCACAGGAAATTGAAAAGGTTTTAAGGCAAATAAAAAAATAAGAAGTCCTACACCTATAAGCTTTGTCTAAATCTGACTTGCGGGGCTGTATTATGTCTAAATTAAGCAAATCCGTGTCTGTTTATTTAGTACTTATTACAATTTAAAGAGGGGTTTGCTTACCAAGCTGATGGGTCTGCAAACAAGGATTAAAGGCTCTGTTTTGTTATGCAATTCCACAAATACACAAACTACTGACAGATTTTCAGTAAAATTGTGTTGAGAACTAAAACTTGGCAGGGTGAAAAAAGAAGAGGGGGACCAACAGGATCACTTCTATGTCCTCTTTAAAACAGAGCACACTGTACCAGGGTACTCTGACATTTTCAGGATGAAGAGAGCAGTAAAGATGTGAATGAGCCACAAGAGCTTCCCCCAAGAGAATATTTAGGCTATACTACGATTCTATGAGAGGCAAGTAAATGTGTTGAGAGAATTAAATGAGGCGGCTTCGGAGGAGAAACGGTTCTCTCTGTTCTTAAAGATTGTGGCTCAGTGTGCAAGAAGCGTTCATTTAGTTCCAAAATCAAGCAGGTTGAAAATTAAATAGTAAAAAAAGAAAATTAAATCACTTATATGAAAAGTTTGCCAATACTGATATGCTTTCTCGGATTGCAGATAGACAAATGTCAGGTAGACTCTCTACCTGACATTGAACACTCATTCTGCATTCAGGTGCATCACGTAAAATCCACACAATTTGTTTGGTTTCCGATTGAAACAGAGAACCTTTGTTGTTATGGTTAGACTTCTAAAAATGTAAGAAAGTGATAGACTGATGTTTGGTTTTAAACAGCAGTTGTCTTAAGTCATTCGTCAACATCAACTTTCTCTCTCAACCTAGATTAGCAAGTTCACTTTATCACTTTGTTAGGTGCCCCTGTTCAACTACTTGTTAATAAAATATCTAATCAGCATCATTAGCATCAAATCGGTGCATTTTGGCTTGTTTACATGGTCAAGATCTGCTGAAGTCCCATTTTAGCATCAGAGTGGGGAAGAGACCATACTTTGACTGTGGCATGGTTGTTGGTGCCACTCATGGCAGTCGTAGTACTTCAGAAACCGCTGATCTATTGTGATTTTCACACACAACTATCTATAACAGAGAATGGTCTGAAAAAGAGAAAATATCCGGTGAGCAACAGTTTTCCGAGTTAAAAGGCCTTGTTGATGCTCGAGATCATGAGAATATCCAATATATGAAGAAGAACATCACTCCTGTCAAGTATAAACAGGAAATTGGTGCTACAATTCCCACGGCATCCCCAAATTTTGACACTAGAAATCTGGAAAACATTGCTTGGTCTGATGAGTCTTAATTCCTCTGCAACACTGGATGGTAGGGTCAGATTTGGTGTAAACAACATGAAAGCATTCCTTATATCAATGGTCCAGGCTGCTGTTGGTGGTGTAATGGTGTGGGGAATCATTTCTTATATACTTTGGGTCTCTTAGCATCAACTGAGCATCCTTTAAAGACAGCAGTCTACCGCAGTGTTGTTGTTGAGCATGTCCATCTCTATATGACCACAGTGTACCATCTTCTGATGGCTGCTTCCAGCAAGATAACGCACCGTGTCACTCAGATTATCTCGAACTGGTTTCTTGACCATGATATCTACTGGGAACAGTAGATTCACATCATGGATGTGCAGCAACAAATCTCCAGCAACTGTGTGACGCTATTAAATCCATATGGACCAAAATCAGAAATGTTTCCAGCACCTTGTTGAAACTATGCCATGGAGGCAGATCTGTTTTTAACCATAGTTAATGCTAATTTGTCTGAGAATTAAAGCTGGAATTCAGATGTTAGAGTAGCTTAATGTGAAATCCTAGGCTGCTAGGAAACTTCATCATTATAGTAGCTGTGAGACTCTGAATCACTACAGTTTTTTTTAAAAAGTGTAAAAACAAACCAAAAAAAATGTACAAAATACAATTTCTGTTCATTTCACTTCTTGGATATGAGAGAATCAGGCACTCTTTGTGGTTATATCATTTACTTTATTTTGCACTGCTGTATAAATTTAGTGGGTATCAAAAGGTTGATGCTAAATAAGCATTTTCCAAAACAACTTCAGTAACTCAAAGACCCACAAATCATGGCAATAGATACTCTGACCACTTAAATCCAGGGACTGTATCACATCTTGGTGTCCTCTGGAAACTTATGTTTTCTGCTGTGTCCCTTGCAGCATTTATGTGGTTGGTTTTTTGCTGTATTTGCACCACATTTCCTCAAAGCGCACAATTCAATTTTGTTCATTTTGTTGTGATCTAGAGTATTTGTTATTTATATATGTTTAGGTCATATATATATGTCAGACTAATTTAAAATATGTAAAAAAAATCACACTGAACATGCAGGACAGGGTTGAAGCGAGAGGGATTTAGGTTTGGATAAAAATACTGACCTGGAAAGACCATCAAGAGAAATGCTAAGAACATCACCGTTTCCCTTGAGTAATGATCAAAGATGAGGCCAAGGAGCTGTGCTTTCAAAGTGGTGTCCTCATCTGTAATTAGAGCAAAGAAGCTTGTCGTAATCAAAGGTTCTGTTTTCTTTTTTGGTCCCTTTGAGGCTGTTTAATAGTGATGGACTTATGTAAGCATAGGTCAAGAGAATGTTAAACAGCAAAGCTGCTGATTTCCCACACCGTGCCCACCTTTGACCAGAGCATCGGGGACTCTCTTTATCTTTAATCTGTTATCTTCTTGTAGCTAGCTTCAGGGAGTTGGTAGAAAATCCTTTACTTGAGGAAGAGTATCACTAAACGAACAAGGAAAAGTTCAGCATTAAACCTCCCACTGTTAGGAATAAAAGACAATGAAACTAACCTCAAATTATCAATACATTTGATGTCATTACAGATTTCTTGTTGGGGATTTTCTATTAGATACCAGAGCACCACCAAAGGGTCACAAGATATATCTTCTATTTTGAATAAATTTGGATTTGTAAGATTAATTCTTCATTCTGTATTTTTGTTTAATTCCAGACTGTTTACAGCAGCAGTCCCCCTCCTTTTTTGCGCCACGGACCAGTTTATGTCCGACAGTATTTTCACGGACCTTTAAGGTGTCGTGGATAAATACAACAAAATAAAGCCAGTACCGGTACCAAAAAAAAGAACATTTATTCATAACACACAGGAAAAGACCCAGGGAAACCAAGTTAATGCTAAAAATGATTAAAAAATAAAAATAAAAACCCTGAAAACCATAAATTTCACAGCTGAGCCTCAACTCTCGTGGCCCGGTACCAAACGACTGACGGACCGGTACAGGTCCGTGGCCCAGGGGTTGGGGACTGCTGGTTTACAGGGCAGTGTATCCTGAGCTATGCAGCATTTCACTGTTTCGTTCCACCGGTATTAATCAGCCCTGAGTGCTTTCTTATCTGCATTAATACACTCATATTAGTCATCTGCACATGCTCAGATTACTTTTCCAGAGGGGATAGCTTCATCCATCCACCCATCGCACACTAATTCCTGTTGTTCATGTTCTGTTGTTCATTTTTAAAAGTGAACTGTAGTTTCCAGATAGGTGCCTTTGTTCTCCTCCACACTTCCATAAGCTTACTGTTCATATTCATTTCCCCAGGCCTGCATATCACCTTGATGGCAAGGCTGACTTTTTCCAGCTATTTTTTAAGCTTTTTTAATGTGTTGCCTCTCAGCTTCTTGTTACTTAAAATTCTAGTCTCCCTTTTATATCACAAGTCTGTGAAATGGCACCGAAAATGATCTATTTCTCGGTAAAACTAGCAGTCAGAATGACATCATATTTGTGTTCATCATGGTCATGCTTCTTTTACTTCTCTGACATCCCCTGTGGCCGACTTCAACATCATCATTATTATCAACCAAGAGGATAATTCATTGCCTGCAGCTCGCTCTTGTAATCAGTTATATGAAGAAGAGGAAAAGGAGAAGCACATGAGTCCTCTTTTGCCTCTATTGGCTCACTGCACATGCTTTATAAGTCTCATACAAATGGTTGCTGCATCAGTGCCTCAACTGAATCAATGTGACGATAACTCTCCAAGTGATATCTGTCAATGAGGCTGTAGCAGGAAGACACTGAGCTCTGTGATTTAGCCTATGAGGACTGAGGGCCTAAGATATGTGTGTTATTTCAGGGTCCGGCGTTGTGTCATGACCCTCCTTACTCTGAGCCTTACTCTGGGGAACTGGGAACTACTTCTCTCATCTCACGTCTGCCTCGCAGATTTTCTTGTGGTCTGCTGGGGTCAACTCTGCAGTCCTGCGCTTTTATAAAAAGAGAGCTTGGAAGGATTGAAACTGACATTGCTCTGCCAACAGTTGTCACCACCTCTCTGAGCCACCCAAAGCAGAAAATGAATGATTACAGTGATGGGTGCTGAGATCAAATAGGGGCACTGTACCCCACCTAGACAAATGCTCTTGTTATGCCAACTCGTTACAAGAGTGCAGAAGAGCCTCTGGTACGTGTTTGGATATTAACAGCACTTCAGATGTTTGAATTCTCATTCATCATGCAGTACCATCAGAAATGAATTCACTCTGCAGCAGCACCACAACCCCAAGGAAATTAGAATCCTTAATGAATTATTTATAATAATAATAATAATAATCATAATCATAAGTAAGACATTTTGTTTCTATAGCACTTTTCAAACCAGTAGATAATTCTTATAACAAATAAAAACAAGACATATACTATGAAAAAAACATTGAACAATGTGAAAGGTAAAAAATAAATAAAAATTAAAAAACTAAAAACTGTAGAGGAGGCACGAAGCAAAGCCTTTGTGTAAAGGTAGGTTTTTGATAAGGAGCAGACACTGAGATTGCTATCACAAGTTCCTCTCCTGCAGGCTCTAACAGAAAATGTACAATTTCCTTTTGTAATGAGGTGGGCTGTTGGAACAGTAAGGGTGAAGAACTGCAATAAGTTCTGCAACATGCTCAGAATACCTGCCAAGTATCTGGTTTTGGTCCCACCAAAATACTGATTGGAATTGGGGTAAATTTTGGGGGGAAGCGCAGGCTGCACTTAAAGACTTCTCAACCAAGCATAACTACATGCCAGGTTCAGAAGCTGCACTGCCTCCCAGGTAAAAGTTTTTACTGGATGATTCTGCACTGTTCAGGTGTGCTCAGAAATAAAATGCACATTTCTAGCAATGTGTTGTAACCACAACCAACAAAGATGCCACAGTGCCCTGTACTGCAGCTGCAGATCACTGAAACACAGTGAGAAATCAGGGTGGCAAAGATTTGACTTTCAGGTCATTTCTCCTATAAGTCTCTATGAAGTGTCGACCCTTTTTTACATACCGTAGATGAACTGAAACCTTAATGCCATCTTATTAAAACACAAGCTTCTGTTAGGAAACATTTCCAGAAAGTAAATGCGCCCAAACACTCTGCAAAAACTTCACATCTACAGGTTACAACAACAGTAACAGTAACTCAGGTGATTTCCCACAAAGACAATAATGCAATTAGAAGATACCAATGTGGCAGACACCACAGGACATCTCAGGAGGTCCATTAGTTTGAACTGTTTTGGCAGCAGAGAGGTGTCTACTTAATCCTGGTTTTATAGTTGTGACTGCAAATTACCTGAGACTGGGTCAGTGAATGTCAGTGTTTGCTCTTAGGCCTACACTGAGTATAGTATGGTAGAGTAAAGAATTTAAATTGGATAAGTAAGAGTTTAGAAAATTAGACCTCTTGTGAAAATCTGGAACTGGCTTTTGCCACTTTCTTTTCTCAGTGTCAGTCTTGTCAGTGATTTCCTTTCCTAGCTAAGAATCAAGGTAAAGCATTTTCTTACTTTTAAGATGGTCCAAAATGTTGCTGCTTATCTATTAACAGAGACATTTTATCCACACAGCCCTCAGTTTTTTTTTTAGATATGACTTTAACATTTCCGTCTTTGTTTTTAACCCATTATAAGGATCGATTAACTTTTGGATCTTTTATCCACAGGACAGATGCTCCTAGATGTCCCAAAGTGAAAATCAAATGTCATTTCAAAACTTCATTTTATTCTTTTCACATTTAAACAGTTTGAGTATGGTCTAGACTCCTGGTGGTAGCGTGTCCGTCATGATGGAGTTTATATTTACTCCCAAAAAGTGACTTTGAGTCTTTTAATACAAGAATCAATCCAAGAACTGAAGTGCAGATATTTCAGTATTGATTCGCACACCACAGGTGTGTATTTGGTACCATTTAGTGACAAAGAACAAACAAACAAAACAAAAATCAATTAACTCTGCTTAAAGCCTGAGCTTTAATATTTGCCCTTTAATTATCACATTGTAATTAGGCAGATTAATGTGATTTGCAAGAATAGGTGGGTATTAACTGGACTTAACTGCATTGGCAGATCAAAGTTATATTTGGCCTTTAATTACTGCATTCCCAGAAGTCCATATTCAGTAATTTTATAACCAGGACACACATTCAAAATGTCTAATTTAATCAAAATTAGGCTGCTTATGTCTGGGATGTCATGCCCCACTTATAAAAACGTTAATTACATCACCCTCACTCTTCATGCATGCTCCCTCAGTGGGAGGTAAACCATGTTTGGGACACCATTTCTTTTCATCTGAGAGTCCCGGCTCATACATATTGTGCTCAGCCACACACTACCATTTGTTTGACTAGCACTCATCAGCGGTCTACCTTTAGCTGAGGCATCACTATCCCTCCGCTTACGCCCATCAATGCTCCATCACGGATCTGTCCGGCCGCTGTCAGCTGATTGTCATGCTGTACACTTCTTATAAGCCAATCTGTCATGCACTGTTAATGTTTGAAGGCCATTGTACCGAGTGCTGTTTGCAGCAGTTACATCACAAGAAACTGAATGATGTGACTGAGGAGTACCAGACTATGGATACCTCGGTTACTTTGATGTTACAGACCCTTTTTGGTTTTATTGTTTGACCAAATTAAGTCAAAATCATAGTAATCTTCTTAGCAGGACATGGTGTGTTGTGATGAAATTTGTATTTGAATCAGATAGACCTACCCTGTCAAAACTGTTTACTGATTCAATATTTACTAAAGTTGATCCTTAACACAAGAGAGCAATTTTCTCTAACAACACTGATTCTACAGCAGGTGGATTAAAAATGTCTGTGTGTAGACAGAAAAATGTAACCCTCAACAAGTCCTCCAGAATACAAAGATATAATATATAATAGACATTATCCATGAACATGGAGAGGAAACTGTCATGAGATATCATGCCCTTAACTGCCCCTGTAACTGTTACAAATCAAATATATTGACTAGAGTGAGTTTATGGTTCAGTTTCTCCTCCTTGTGTCATGAAAAGAAAAATATTGATCTGAAACATGAATCAGTCTTTTACATTAAATGCAGAACATCTGTTGCATCCAAACTATGTGGTACAACCAGTCTGTGGGTTATTGCGCGTTAAAAACAATGAAAAGTGTCCACTGCAATCACTGTCTGTCACGAGGTGGAAGTAAATTTTTACCCTCTGTCTTATCTGGTGCTTATATTAGTGGATTTGATTGTTTTACATTTTGCATGTTTTTATTTGACCTTTTTTCTAGCATTCTTTTAATTTTGAAAGTCGTTGTTTAACTTTGTACCTATATCACCACAATTAACAAAATGAACCACACCAGGTTAGTTCAGTACCACACAACAGGGCACAGCAATGAAAAAGCATCAGAGCAATACAGCGGAGAATACAGTGGAGAAACTAACAGAACATGGACGGCAGCATGCCATGAATGCTAGCTAGGGTTGGTTTTAGAGGTAGGAGGTAGACAGTCATTGAAAGCAGCCCAGGCCTTGTTGGAGCACTGATAGAAGCTGGGAAATGACTGGCAGTTGAGTGCAATCCAGCCACGAGCAGAGTTTGAACCTTTGCTGGACCCTTGAGGTCAGTGTGCAAAGTGCAGAGTGGGAGGCCGGTGTACAAGGAGGAACAGGACATGTCTCTGCGATTTTAATTGTGGACTTTTAGCATTTGATGTTTTAGAGGCTGTGGTGGCAGTGACAGTGTACAAGATGTTTAGTTAAGTTCATAATAGCCACTCACAGCCTCCATTTTTTTGACTCCTTGGTTACCATCCACCTCTTGGCTGCTCTCCACCCAATCTCTCTCACATCTGCGGTTGTTAGGTTCTGTATTTTGATCTTCGTTTTTTTTGCTCGTGCTTCCTCCATCTCCCTGTTCCAACCCACTTTTCAACCAAGTAGCATATTACCTGCACACATCAAGCCACGTGTGGGACTGAACAGGAGCACGTTTGCGTACGTTGGAAACCTCCCTCTTTAGGCTCTGCATAGGAAATTGCCTATGCCAACAGACACAACTATAGTACCATAAAAAAAGCATAATGTAGGAGCTTTGCCATTACATTCAGAGGTGTGGGGTTGTTAGTGGCTCAAATCAAACACAAGATTGTCACCTAGAAGACTGGACTTCAATCACCTGGAGACAACCATTTTAAAATGTTTGCCAAGTACTTTCATCAACAGTTTGGTGAGGTTTAGGTGATTAATATTTACTTTGCTTGTCAGTTGTGGACCTTTTAGAGTCAGGGTCATGGTTACACCACTGTTACACTTTCTACATTAGCATGCATGTGCCTGTTTAGAGCCAAGGCATGTCAGTTTTGTTATCTCTGTGCAGACACTACACTACACAGGTACTGACTACACAAACATCTTCCAAGCAGACTAGAAATAGTATAAGAACAACTATTCCCCTGAGGTGTCTGCAGCTGTCTGTGTGTGCATCAGCAAGGAAGTATAATCCCTCCATAAGCTGCTTTCATGCATGAACTCTGGACAGTGTCAACAGAATCAAGTTGGGATATTGTCCACAGTTGCCCTTCCCCACGTGACGCATAACATCCACTGGCTTACTGTCAGTTCACCAGACAGTTACCTGCCCTATCCTCACATGGGCTCAGTCAGACACAGAAACTCTGTACTAGGGAGTTGGCAGATTAAAGAGTGTTTAATGTCCAATCCAACTGCATCTGACATTTGCGTTCTCACATGTATCCCGCTGGGTGATGCCTAGAAAAGTTCAGAGCACCAGTGCACATGTGAAGATGGCTTTAGACTCTGAGAACAGCATGCCCGACTTTCTCCTTTGCTCATTAGAATCCTGGACATTAGAAGACTCGTGCCTATTAACCTCTTAATTCACCAGGTCACCAGCTAGAGATAAGGTTTGGCTGTGTTTTAGCCACATGCTAAACAAGCACATTTTCAAATAAAGGGACATGCTACGCTACTTTAAAAACTGAAGGCTCATATTTGTCTTATGGCCTTAAAGTCTTTCTATTCTTATCTTTTCCCTTTGGGTGTCATAAATAGGTGATCCTGAGGTTAACCCACCTCTGATTTAGTGGATATTAACAGGTTTAACTCAAATATGGCAGCCGGGCTGGTGAAACTGCTAATCTCCTTGGGTGTAATGTTTTAAACCTTTAAAGATTAAATATGAATCAAAGATAAGCCAACATATGGCACTACCATTCAGGAGTTTTAAAGCACTCTGCACGAGCAACTCTGAGTAATGCATTATGGATTAGCTGCTGTAACGCTTAGCAAAGAAACCCTTTCCCTTGATAGCGCTGTGCTGTTCATGCTATCGAGAACACATTATGTTGAATGCCTGGCAACTGCACCATCTCACACACGTGTGCAATTAATTTCTATTTATTTTGTCAGTGTTGCGCAGCCACAAGGTGCTTCTGCAGTGGGAGCCTCTGGTGGTGGTATCGTCCCCCTGCAGACCACAGACTTTCGAGGAACTAATGCTAATCTAGATAGAGGGAAGGGAAGACTGGGGGGATGCACTTTTCCCCCCATCCCTCCGCCTCCTCTTCTTTCCCTCTCTCTGTTGAAGATTGTACTGATTGTGCTGCAATATGTCGCATGACCATGGTCAGAACTGCAGACTGGGGCGTAATTTCTCCCATGCTTATTAAATCAGTGGTGTATGCCTCTTGAAGCAGTGTGTGGATGTACATGTGTTCATCACAGCAGTTTACCGCAGGATCTCTTGACACAGAACAAAGCGTGTTGCTCAAAAAAAAATTAACTCCCTTTTGATCCTTCATGGCACATTTGCCTAATCTCATTCTATGTAGGAATAAAAAAACTCTCTGAATTTGAATTATCTGGTCATCTATTCAAAGAAAAGCTTTGATATTTATGAGGATCCCCTCATCAATATTCATGGATCTAAACTTATGCGCGTGTACTTTTTTTTGCTGCATTGCCTGTGTTTTTAGAGAGCAAATAATTGTTTCTTTACTATGTTTCTGGTTTGTTTCTCTCCTTCACTGCATGTTTGTCTCAACAGTGTTTTCCACTAGAGAAATTCAAGTGGCTTAAGGGTATTTTAGCACAACAGGATTGAAGTGAGAGGCTATTGAGCTTGTTTGACTGTTCGCTGGGCTGAGTGAAGGACCTGCCCCTAGACATTTGCACTACAGTATCCTGCTGACTTGCTTGCTTGCTCACACTGCCATAGAAACAGGGTTCCTGAGTGCAGTGGAGGCTCATTCTGTTCAGGAGCAAGCAAGGGAGTGGATCGGGAGGAGAGAGTGAGGGGCAGAAAAAAAAAGAGGCAAAAGAGAAAGAGAAAAGTGAGCGAGGGAGAAAGAGGGGGAGACAGTAAAGGATCAAGAAAAGGGAAAAGTGCGAGACACTGTCACTGGTGAGTACAAAGCTGTCACAGCACATTGAATCAGAGATTCAAATCTGATGCTTTGAGCGCCTTTTTTTCCTTGTTTGGTTGTTTCTGACGAATGCTTGGATTCAGTGCCGCTGAGGTGCTGTGAAACAGGTTGCAGTATGCCAGTTTGTGTGGGGATGCGAGAGTGTAGCGCTCGTAGTGCTTCGCACTCAGTTGCAGGCGCAGATGCAGAGCAGCAGTGGCTTTTCATTTGTTAATCAGTCTTTAATACAGTTCTTCGCTAAACTGCACTGTATTTACTTTTGAATAATGCACGCTGATATGAAAGTACTTCTCCTCTTTTGGCAGCCTTTCTAACTATATCATACTCTTCTCTATCATTTATGAAGCACCATGTTAATATTTGATTACAGTGGATGTCTGCAGCTGCACTTTCCGCCTCTATCTTACGCACCTCTGCCCATTATCTTGCTGGCTGAACCCGGGTGAAAATATGGTGATATTGATTTGTCCTTTCCATGGCTTTTATTAATAATTGAACAGCTGAACTAATGCTTTGTGTTCACCTGTATAGTAGAGGTGAGGAGAGTTACTCAGCTGCATAGCGTAAAACATTAAGTTGGGTCACTGCTTTCTGTGCGTGTGAGTGCATGTCTTCTATTTGTGTCTCTGTCTGCTTGTGTGTTCACACGCTTATGTCACTTTTGTTCTCTCCTCCTCGCTCTTGCTGGGTTTGATCAACGTGCATCATGACACTTTGATGAAGCGCCAGAGCTGTGGGGCTAATAGAGGAGAGATACAGCAGGATAGCCTGCGCCTCATGTCAGCCTGAGTAGGAGGAAATTGTGTTATTCTGATCAGCGTCTGCCATGTTGTCACTTGGGATTTAAAGTACTTCATCTGTGATAAGCTTTCATTCCTGCCTTGACTTTATTAGAATGCGAGTAAGGAAATATCTGCTACAGAAATGTACAACTTGTTATATTGGGCTGAGCCTTAATCCTCTTTATGTTTATCTCTGCGGTTGGCTTAGATCCCCTGCCTCCCTTCACCTGTTCCTCCAGTGCAGTTATATATTATTCCCTCCTTTCAGTGGCAGCAGCAGCTTTGGGAGGCTAAATCAAACAAATCCAGCCAGACTTATCAGTTTTCTGCTGGCTCCTGCCATGACTGGACCTCGGTGGCCTTCCTGGGAGGCTACGTATATGTGTGTGTTTATGGATGTGCAGATATACATGGTTACAAAGACTGTGTGTGCTCGCGCGGGCGCTCTGAGCAGTGGTGACATGATTGTGTGTGATGAGGATAGCCGCAGGGCTCGTTTGCGTTTCTTTGTGAGCGGATTCAGGGATTCTGGCATTTTGTCTTCTTTCCTCCCTCCTGTGACATGTTTTATGACTATCTTGTTAAAATGTCACTCACC
The DNA here is from genome assembly GCF_001858045.2 of Oreochromis niloticus. Lineage (NCBI taxonomy): Eukaryota > Metazoa > Chordata > Actinopteri > Cichliformes > Cichlidae > Oreochromis > Oreochromis niloticus. The sequence goes on from NC_031984.2 coordinate 8,113,677, forward strand.
AAGGCTGGACTGTAAAATGTCCCTTTGCGGGAGCTTAGTGTGTGAACAATAGTGCAGGGCGGTGTGATAAACCCGCTAAAGCACACAGCTGGGAGTACACGCCTGCAGGATGGGTGAGATAATACTGAGCTCTCTGATGTCCCCCTCCAGGCACAATTTGTTTCAATACAACATAAAACTGGGCAGAATTTTGACAGCCATGCGGTGTGAATCAATACCCCTGCTGTCCATGAGAGGAAACAATATTCCTCTTGTAAACAAGAGGATACGCCATCTGAAAATGATTGTACTGGTTTAGCGGAAGCACGGGAAAGTAATGTTAAATAAACCACCCAGGAAAGAGAAGGAGAAGGCAGTGCTCATGAGGTGGCCTTATGTGGCAGCTCTGAGAAAAGCTTCTCCTGAAATAAAAGCGTCTGTTTGGCAGGTAGGGATGGGTTCAGATCAGCGGGGCCATGTGAGTGTATTATACAGCCAAAGAGTCTCTTACCAAATTTCTTACCTTACAACTTCTCTTATGTCTTTTTGCCTCCCAGCTAAGAAGACCGACTGGAAATGTCAGAGTGCCTCAGCTGAAATACTCACAATATACTCGCACCCACGAGAAACAGGGAAAAAAACCAAAACAAATCCATCAAGATTTTTTAGCCCCAGTCCCAACGTGAGACCCTATCTGTTTCTTTAACCCAACGGTAATAGCTTCTAAACCTTGATTTATAGCCCTCATTTAGTCCCTATAGAACCTAACCTGTACTGGGTGATGCTGTTGCTTGCAGTCATACTTGTGCACTGCTATGTTGGCATTGCATGTAATTTCTAGGAGTTTGAGCTAATAAATATACTTAACACTTGTAGAAACGAGATAATACTTCAGAAATTATTGAAGTTAGAAAACACTGGCTCTTGTATTTACCATTGCGAGGAAGGAAGATACAATTGCAACCTTTTACATTTTGTTTAATGAGGCCTGCGCTTGTCGATACAGGCTACTGCTTCACATGGCATGTTACTGCCAAACAGACCAATCACAGCTGTTGTGGTCTGTGTCAAGGTACCTTTCTGGGAAAGTGCCGTAAAACAAATCCAATTTAAATCGGATACTTTGTCACAAGACACTTGATACATTTACCAGAGGTCTTGACTGAAAAATATTGAGTTTAAATGGAGAATGCGACTCCTAAAATTGATGCAGTTTGCTTGAGAGAAGATGTACTGAGCTACTCAGTCAGTCAAGCCTAATTCATATTGAGATGCTTTAACTGGGAATAGCTGGAGGTTGTGTTTCTCTGATAGAGAGAGAGAGTTAGAGTTTAATAAACGTCTGTGACATTAACACCAGTATTGTGTTCACACCCTGTCGTTTTCACTCTCGTATACAACTATTTTGCTGCTGAGCACAGGTTTGAGACAAACCCCATCAGTGCTGTTAGTTTGTGTTGAACAAAACACACTAAAATAGGAAAGCTCAGACATTTTCTTTTATTCTGACACAGTTCACTCAAAGTAACTCCAGTGGGCTTGCTGTCTGCTATCAGCTCATTCTGTGACCCTTTTGATTTGGTGTAAATAAAGTTCAGTGCATCATGCATGCACAACAACTAGCAAGTAAAATTAATTGAATCTGCACAGCCCCCCCGGTGAGGAGCAAACGCCATTTTCCCTCACAGGAAAAAGAGGAAAAAGAGTCAGGACAGGGTTAATGAATGTCACGGAGCGGAGACTAATATGAGGTGACAGCCCTTCAGCCTTTCAGCCCTGCAGAATCTCCCCTAGTTAAAGTATAAATGTATTAATTATCCTTTTAGCTGACCATTATTTTCTTGTTTAATTAAATTTCACTAACAATTTTGTGTAACCTTAACAGTAGATGATGTCTTCTTAAGGCTGTACTTACCAAGTTTATGAATCACAACCTAAGCTCCTGACAAGAAAACGCGAAGACTGGAGAAAATAAATCTGATTTGTGTAACAAAGTTTTGTTTTCGCTCTTTTTAACCTTTCCCGTGATTCATCTCGTGAAGCATCATTTTTCTGTCTGTAATCCACAGGAGGCCTCTCGACACAAAAGCAGCAAAATCCTCCCAAGTGTAAAAGTATTCTCCAGTGAATAGTTTTATTAAAAAAGTTGCCACAGAGTAACTGAAAGTTTAAACACTTAGTTTCTTCAGCTTGCTACAAAGAAGCTAAAAATAATAAATAATGAGGAGCTACTTCAAAACATTCTGAAAGCTATTCCTCAACATATTATTGAAGAAATGTACCCATAATTACACTTTTTAGTGATCAAATAAATACAAATATTATGAGATTCAGGGCAGTCATGACTGGCAGTGAGTGTAACAGGCTTTATTTCATTAATCTCGGGCACTACTTTGTTCTTACTGGAACTCAGCGTATCCCAAACCTTTGATCACAACCTGATATCGCTGCTGAATGCTGACCTCCTCCCCAAACACCACCAGCAAAGATAAGATCAAAACAGCCCAAAGGCACTGTTTGGCTCTGTTTTTGTTCGGTGTAGAGAATATAAATTTAGATTTCTCCAAACAGTCAACCTAAAAAGTCGATACGTTTCTGCGTTGGAGGTTACATCTCAGAATGTTTTCAGTACAGAAAAATTGACTAACGTTAAAAGTTGACTAACACTAACAACTTTAAACAGATATTAGTAATATCGTTGCATACAGTGCAAAAAGCTTCTAAGCTGCGTCGCCATTGCACAGTTAATAATCATTAATAAAAGATCTGATTAATCAATGCACATTCAGAGAAGAAAAATGGGGTTGGCTGCTTTGCTGAGCAACAATAATGTTCTCCTTATGATGAAATGTAGTCTACTCACCATTTTTCTTATTATCAGCTGAGATGTAATGCATCATGAGGCTAGTGGCTTCTGAGCAAGTGGGTTCCAAATGTCAGGCCACGGTCGATTCAACAGCGTCAGAGTGATGGATGCATCATTTCCCCATGCTGACTTGTTGTTTGCCGCCATCATTTAGGACCCCAAGGCTAAGGTCAGGTCAACCTAAGGTCCTGCCCACAAAAAAATGTGATGTGGCAGTTTTTACCAAATGAAGGTTTAATGTGATTTAATGTGTCCTTAATAAGTACACTTAGTATGGATGTGAGAAATTAATGTGTCCCTGCTGACACCTAATGGAGTTGCAGCCACCACAGAGATGGTTCTAGATATTCTGGCAGGTGTTTTATACCTGGATGGATTTATTTTTTCAAAGGATTAGCATCGCAGAGGTACGGTTGAGATCATAATGAAGGCCAAGAGAGAAATTGCACAGTAAGCACACACTAATGGGCATCATTGTTGGTGTGATTCAATTACCGGTAGGTTTCTAGCTACACTTTGATTTTCATGCAAGATTAATTTCATGAGATACTGCAGACAGATCACAAACCAAATTCACTATAAATACTCTTCCTCTATATTCAGGAAACCAGATGAAAGTTCTACTTTAGGTGAACCACCGTTCACCAAAACTCCAGCTTCAATGTACCTTGGTATTGATTCTCCATCATTCGACCAAAAATGTCCCATGGGTATTCAATTAGGCTGCCATCTGATGACTGCAAAGATCAAAGCATGTGATTTATATTACTTTCATGTTAAACCATCACCCAGTATTGATTGGAGCACTGTCATCCCGAAGGAGACCCCACTATTAGAACAGAAATGCTTTATCATAAGATGAAGGTGATCAGTCAGAATAATTCTGCATTGATTTGCAGTGACCCTTTGCTTTGAGAGGACAAGGCTACCCAAACCACACTATTTATAAAGGTCACTGGATCCCATTACTGGCCAGGGTCCAGATTTTCCCTTTGAATCTAACAAAGTGATGCTATAAAAATGGGTGATAAATTCTAATAATGATAGGTGGTTTCTGGCAAATTCTCCTTATTCTTGAGCAAGCTGAACAAACATATATCCAATTTTGGAAGCCACGGCATCACTAATTTAGATATTACACTCATTTTTTTTATTCTGTATAAAATATGTTATGCAGTGAGCTTTAGAAGTTTTGAAAGGTGGATTTTTCGTACATTTGTGCAGAGCTGGGATGCCTGTTTCCTCCAGTTTCCTCTCCTGCAAACCAGTGACAGGCTTCATGTTAATGAACAGTGTCACTGGTATAGATCTTAACACTCTTGAAAGCCAATAAAATTATTTCCAAGTTGAATGAATGAAGCATCAACAAGCATTTGGTGCTCATCCCAAATCCAAAGTGAAGTTTTAGCATGGTACTATATGCAAAGTGTAATCAAGAGACAAATTTGCACCAGGCAATGCAAATAAGGTAAATATGCACCAACACGAGGTGAAATTATTTTAACTTTTGAGAAATAGTTGTTGATGCTGTCACGGCTAGCGGGGCAAGCCATGTGGAACTTAGTAAAGGACCCAAGATACAGGCACGGCTTCTGATGAGAATGAGTTTTATTGTGACAGTGATGGTACAAACAGCAAAGGAGGTGGCAAGTGCAGAACCTAAGATTAACTAAACTGGAAAAAACTAACAAAAAGACCTGAAATGGAGACGCAGAGAGACTCAGGGAAACACAGGATAACGCAGGGAAATAACGCAGACGAACCAGCAACAAGCAGGAGAAAACACAGGGCTCATTTACACAAAAGGGCAATCAGGGAATGAGAAACAGGAGGGAGACACAGCTGGGATTAATTGGACATAAGGAGACAAGGCGAAGCAAACTAGACACACTAACATAGGACATGACACTGTCAAAATAAAAGAGGAAATGACATGAACACAGAGACACAATACTAACACAGTACAGCAGGAGCACAGGAACCAAAACCTCAGAACTAGAAAATCTTAATCGGAATTAAATCGAAAACAAAAATAATAACAATGAAAACAAAACCACTGAGTCCACAGACTCAAGACCATGACAGATGCTGTGTTGTAAATGTCTGCCATAGCTGAGATTCTCTCACAGACTGTGGATTCTCTTCACACCACTGACAATTAGAAACTCAAGGATGAGCTTATTGTTGCCATGTGTGAGCATCGCATGAATTTATTCCACTGTTAAAGAGAAACAGAACTAAAAAGGAGCAAGTTTGGAGAACAGTATGCAAAAAAGCTAGGACTTTGGAAAATGTTAATGTTAGCAGCTTAATTTTAAGGAGCACTGATACTTTGGAAGGAAACAGTCATCCCGTTGGCTGGTGGTCCAAAAACATTTTAGGTAGCTGCTAAAAGCTATGCAGCCAGCCACTAAGTAGCTTTTAACTATGGAAGCCCATTTCCGCCACTAAAAAAAGAAAAAAAGTATCCATAACCCTAAATTTTTAGTTATCTTCTCAAAATTTTGACTTATTAACTTGAAATTTCAAGAAAAGTAACTTGAAATTTCGAGAAAAGTAACTCGAAATTTCGAGTTAGCGCTGCCAATCAGTAAGCCCTACATGAATGTCATTTTCTTGTTACCTGGAAGGATATGGCGCAGAGGAATGTGCACTCAAAACCAGATCGTGAGCTACCAATGCAACAAATTGGCGCTTTCGAGAGTACGTTTGCCGATAGTAACGCCATGTGATTCAGCTAATAACACAAGGACTTCATCATTTGTGAAACCACGCTGAAAATACTCAGCAATTTGTGCATTTCATGACTGGTTGTAATACTGGTAGCTTAGCTGTAGCATTTGTAGCTGAGGGCTTCAGCTTCCGGGTAACAAGGAAATGATGTAATTCACATAGATTCATGATTGGCAGCGCTAACTCGAAATTTCAAGTTATGTTGCTTTTTTTTTTTTTTTTTTTTTTTTTTAGCGACGGGCTTCCATATTTAGCACATTTTTTCAGCTTTACTGCCAGAAACAAAAGGAATCAACAAATGGAACAAGCTAGCCTCTTAGCGAAAATTATTTTGTAAAATTCCATCAATTTTTTTATATTAAAATGTTGCACTGACAACGCCATGACAACAAACAGCCCTTATTATTATATATTATTAATATTATCTCATCTACACATAAATTTCTTTACTCGGTCTTTTAAGCAAACACTATTAAAACATCCATTACACTCAGCCTCTGGTAAACAATCAGACATTTTAATAGGCTCTTAAGAATGTGCCAAAACATTAGCATTTCCATTATGTTTCCCCCACATATTTTCCCTAAGCCTAATCAGAGACATTAAGAAGCTGTAGAGTCTTCCCACTGCTTCACATCAGTCACACCCTCTCCTCACATGACAGGAATGTTGCAAGTCGCATTTATTCATCATGATTAACAATGTAATATTTCAGGGCAATGAAGCCGTTTGAGTGGAGCAAAAGCTTTCACTGTGAAATACCAAACACTTAGAACTTGTGCTTATAATGGATGTAGCACATCCATTTAAAATCCCTGGTGATGAAAATTATTGAAACTCAAAATGAGCTTAAGCCATTTTTACAGGGCCAGGATGCAAGCTGTTATTGCTATAACCCTGGAAATTTAAACTTCCATATTGTGGCACGCAGGAAGCATCAGCCAAATCGATAAAGTTCCTCCACCCTCGTAATATCATAAATTGCCACCTTTTATTTGATAGCATCGTGCGGTCCACCTGCCCCACTGGTGTCAGGAATTCTTGTATTTGTAAAGCTTCGAACTCCAGCTGCTTTATGACATTGCTTTCCTCCACATCTCATATAAAAGAAATCATAACTTCATACTGGAAATAATATTTATAGCCCTCTGTTCGGTAAAAATTCATTAGCTGCGGAGTGACAGGGCAAGTCCCTGAGACAAGGCTGTGGTGGATGATGGATCAGGCGGGTCGCACATGTATCACAGGTCAGGTGGCGTGTTTCTGACTGACAACAAGGGCAATGATGAGGTGATGCAGTTTGGGTTGTTCTCGGTATAGTGACATGCAGGGATTTGTTCCCCGTCATTTAGGTGTCCTGAACCCCAAAGGAAAGAATAATGTTGGGTTTATCCCCTGGAATTGCTTCTGCATTGGAAGATTCGGGATGATTTATGTCCAGTGCCAATGCTCAATGTCAATATGGAAAATAATGTGCCCATGTAGCAACGGGGGGTTGTAATAAGGTCTCAAGAGCCTGATGCTAGCAGGTTTGTTTATATGAGCACATCATTTACATACTCACCTGTGGCTGGATATTTTCTGTTTCACAATAATAAAAAAAAGTTAATATCCTGAACAAAATGTCTTCAATCATTGTTGTCGAGCCATGATGGCTCATTAAATGTGTTTATAGCCACCATATTGAGGGAGAGGAACTGGAGACACCGTTTTAATCACTTCATTGAGAAATTACACTTTTACATTTACAAGGACCACAAACAGCCTGGCAACAATTATTAGTAACATATCTCCCCACAAGTGGCATCTCACCCTGTGAAGATGATTTACAACCTCAGAAAGATGTGGGTGGGTTTAGAACAAGTTAATGGGTGTGTAGGATGGGTTACAGCTTTGATGCATAGAGAAGGGTTTGCAATTAATGTTTTAGTTATTAATCACAGTTAAACTAAGCCAAACCAAGTTAAATTGTAGTACAATAACTATATTACTGTAAAGGCAAAACATTTACATGCATCTTACTCCAGCATCAACCAAAAGCTTCACTGTTACCTGCTCTCTTTCTGAAAATATTAGACATATATAGGAGTCATTTGCTGTATTTTTAATAGTAGTAGCAGTTGACCTACTTTGAAAATTGAGGAATTAACTTAAAAAGCACAATTGACAAATACTGTTTAAAGTTGGTTCCTCCTTCCTTTTGCTTATGTTGTGCTTGGAGTTTTACAGAGACAGTGTTCGAGACTTGGCTTGTACAGCTGAAGTATTATAGATATATATAAAGAACCACTTTCGAGGTCTTCACTCCTGTTTTTGATAAATTTCAGAGCTATCACAGAAGACGATGCTAGCTAAGCTAGCTGCATGCTACCAGCTGTCCTTTGATCACCCCGTTACATTATTCAGTAGTGTTACTATTTAGCCATTTAGTGGGTTCAAAGCATCCTTTATCAAATTAATTTTGATTGTTAATCTTGCAAAACAATCCCATTTAGATTCTTGAGATAGTTTTTTTTTTCCTTTAGGTGCTCTTTATATTAAAAAAAAGATATATTGCTCTGTATACATGTAGAAGACACTGTGTGGCTCTTTGGTAACTAAATTAGCTTTTTTGTTTTTTGAAAAAAGATGGCATTAAGGTTCTGTACTGAAATGATTTGATTAATATTTATCACTTTAAAAAACAAAACAAAGCGTTATCTCTTACCTACAATGCACCTGTCAGCATCTGTCCACTCTCGATTCAGTTTTTGCTCTCATACTGCAACTGATTATAACCCAGGAGATAACATCAGTGTTTCACGTGTGCTTGCTGGGTAGTTTTAACCATTAACCCGTTTGTGCCCAGATTTTTTTCAGAGTTGTAAGGCATATCATTTTATCAGTTGAGTCCCTCTGAATCATGTTATGTATTTATTTTTTCCATTTTGTACTTTTTTTTTGAAGAAAATAGCATTTTTATGACTGGCAACAATTGTTGCCAGTAGTCACACAGCTTGTCACTAGGTCAAATGTCACCTAATAATAATAATAGAGAAGTAATAATAATAATATAATAAGAACAAAATAATAATATAGTCATAATAAATAATAACAAAAAGGTGGAGCCTCAGGTTCCCCCTGTATAAAATTCAAAACATCAAACAATTTGAACTGATTTCTTTATTCTCAATTTTTTTATACTCAAAAACTCAACAAACATTTTTTTCTTAGAACCTCTAAAAACATATATACATATATAACATATTTCTTCCCGTACATTCCATCATCTTTCATGCATGTTCTACTCAGTGTGGTACTTCTTGAAGCACTCCACATGTAGTGGCACATCACACTTTCCACACGCAAATGATGTGCGTCCGCCGCAGTTCTTGCATCGCTTGTACCTGCTACCAGTGTTGCAGGGCCAGTGGTTCAAATTATCAAACCTGGTGGCATCAGTTATCGCCACCGCCATTGAAGATCTTCTGCCCTGCCTACTTGGCTTTGTTCCATGGCGCAGGAGGAGGGTCTGGGCTACCAGCCTCTGGAAGGAGAGGAGATCCTTCTCCCCGCTTTTCCAGGACCTAAATGAATGACAAAACAAGCATGATAGATGCATGAATGTGCATCGTTTCATCCTTTCTACAACGTCATGCCCCATATGTAGAATGTTCTGTAAAAGCAATATCACACTTGAGTTTGTGATGTTGGTCTGGATATCATCACTGTTGCTCTTGTCGACCGAAGAGCACTAGCGATGACCTCGAGTCAAACATCAACAACTCGATTGTGATATCACTAAATAACATACAGCCTTGTGTACCTGTAATAGCACCAGCTGTTCACCATGGCACTGTTCAGGGCCCAGCTGAAGCATGGCCACCACCACTTCTTGGACCGGATGTTGACTCTGTAGCGGCTGACAAACTGGTCATGCAGGTCCACTCCTCCCATGTGTGTGTTGTAGTCCTGGATACACTTGGGCTGTCTGACCTTGTCCATAGTCCGCTTCTGTTTATTCCATCTCTTCGCCTCAGTTTCGGTGAACTCCCTCTCCATGTTCGACACCACGGTGACCACGCTGTTGTCATTCCACCTTACAATCAGCTTCTCTGCCTCAACCAGATACTCAGCATCTCCTCTGGGTGTCTTCTTGAAGGTCTGGGGTGCTGTGAAGGGAACGTTATGGAGCTGAGTTTGTCGCATCGTGCCACAGCTGCCATAGCCTCTCAGGGTCATCTCATCCACCAGGGACAGGGTTGTGAAGAGGTTGTCGTGGTAAAACTTGACTCCAGGTGGCACTTCAGCTTTCTCTGCCAGGCCAAGAACCACACTTGGACCCTGACCAAGTCCAGTTTCCACCAGATGTGTGTGGCTTCCTACATATGGCTCCATCTGATGGACAAACCCGGAGGAGGATGCTAAGCTCCATATTTTATACCCAAAATGAATAGGCTTCCCTCTAATAAACTGTTTGCACCCATGCCTTCCAAAATACTCAATCATCATCTCATCTACTGCCACATGTTCTGCTATCGGGATTGCGTTGTTGATGTCATTTAGATGCTTAAAAATGTGAATTTATTTAGCTAGGAATTATTCTAAAAGGACTAAAATGAGCCATTGTACATCATTCTACAATTTTAAAATAAGTAAATTAGGAGCAATCCTGCAGACAGTGTTTTCCTTTAGTTAGCGACATGCTATGTGCCCACTGGCAACTTTTGTTGCCACTCACAGAAATAAGCCCATGAACAAAAAAATATTTATCCTAGGTACAATTTTTTTGGGGAGGGTTACTCTAGAGACTTGAATGATTAAATAATTATAAATATGTTTGGGGGGAAAGTCATAAGAAATTTATGAAAATTACCTCTTTCCAGGATGATTTGCATCCGCCATGTCTTCAGCCAGAAAGAGCGGGAAGCAGATGATGTCATGCGATAGGAAGCACTTGGAAACGATTTTTTAAAAATCAAAACCTTTGTCTAAGTTGTCTACTAGCATATAAGTGGAAAAAGTTGCATTAGTACCTTTGAGATTTTTTATTGTGAGTCGAAAATGACAGTGATAAACTTTGGCAACAATTGTTGCCAGTGGGGCAAAACGGGTTAAAAATAGCAACAAATTGCAGACCAGACAAAAGCCAACAATGGGTTTCTCTGTATTTTTGGACATGTGGTTCCTACGACTTTCAAAACAAGTAAAATTTTAAATGCACGATTTTGTTATTAGCAAAAGATGAATAGACAAATGAACTAATTAAGTTGAGCTAATTGAGTTAAGAAGACTTGGTTGCTGTTGTTCAAACACTGATGGGAGAAATACTGTATTCAGTTGCATTAAATAGCTTCCTGGGTCTCTGTGTTTCTTTGTAGTTCTTTTATTCACAAGATCAAAATGAACTGAAGAAAAAAAATCACCGATTTCTCTCATAATATGAGAATGTTAAATATCCATTCCAAAATAAGGCAAACTTTAAAAGAGACAATTTAATTTAATGAAGCAAATCAATGTTCATTTATGGTTTGCCTCAGGAAAGTCACAGTGTACTCTGTGTTGAGAAGCAATAAGTTGATTTGGCAGTGCACACCTTTCATCATTTTTCATCTACCACTTTGTATTTTCTATTTTTAATTCAATTTTGTTATTTTCTCTTAAACAGAAGAGAAGCAGGCCTGTGAAGCTCTGCTGTCTAGTTCAATATTTGCTCAGTGCAAATGGCCCCCCAAGAGTAAAGGCAACCAGGCATACTGAAAGCCATGTGCCAAGAGATAGGGGCTCCTGGTCAACAAGCAGGTTAATTGTGTGATAGGACCAGATGTTAATACTGGACTGAACTCGACACAGACGGCCTCATGGGAAGCTTCCCCTGTGGCTTCCGATTGGCTGCAGAAAACAGCAAATGATATTTGACCCTATGCAGTATGTGCACAGGCCAAAATATATTGAATTCTGTAATGAGAAATATTTTAAGTTTCCTGGGTAGATAATAACCTTTTTTTAAACTGTTCGGAGGAAGTGAAGATGTGGAGGAGACGAGAGACTTCACTTTGATTAACTTCACACTTGTGGAGGAGATAACAGCCTTCTGAGTGGCTCTCCTGGGTAGATTATTGAGTGTGAGTGCTGGCATATTGTATGAACCCTCTAAAGTCCATTAGCAAACTCAAGTCATTACAAACTGAGACAGTGGAAACTTAAGTCTAGAGAACTGACCTTTCAGATGACAGAAATTCCTTTATAATGATTAGATTTCAAAAGATGAGAAACTAAATCATCAAGTGTAAATCCAGTTAGGTACAAAAATTGACTGATGCTGAAAGTTATGATGAAAAAATGTAACTTTTGAGACTAAAAAGTGTCAGAAAACAAGACTCAGAATTCCAGCTTTGTAATTCAAAATGTAATCAGACAGGACTGTTGACACAGCTATAAACAAAAAGGGAACTTTCATGTTACTTCAGAGTTACCAATATTGATTTTAATATTTGAGTTGGATTTTGGTGGATAGTTAGAATTAGTATCAATAGTGCCATATGCCACTTTTTACCTGCAGGAGTCGAAGGGATGAGGGTCCAAATGCAGACAAAACTGGTTGGGCATGACCTTTTCTTAGATGATTTATTATTGAAGAGTTCAATAGGTTTTAGGTACACATGGACTGGCTGAGTTTAGAGAAAGACAACTACGTCACGAAATGAAGCATGTAAAGCAGGACCGAAATGCAGGACACAAAGACAGACGATGTGAAACAAAAGCAAGCTGCATAAAAAGTCTGTGAAGACTAAGCACAAAAGCTCACAAAAAAGGTACCTAACACCACATGGGGAATCACAGAAGACATAAATAGACCATGAACAAAGACTCGAAGTATAACTCATTAATCTTGCAGAAGTAAAGAGAGGATTATTTATACACAGAGGGTGATCAGAGAGCAACCAACAGGTCATCAACACAGGTGAAGACAATCAGGACATTCAGGGGAAGACAGACAGGAAGCAAAGCAAACACAGGACACAAAAGAAAACAAACCTTCAAAGTTTAAAGGAGACCGAAACAGAAGTGAATACTAACATTTACCAAGGAAGCACTCAAAGGAGACATTGTAAACATGGACACAAGAAGGCTCACACTAAACGTGAAGCCAGATAAGGGAATACAAGAGAAAAAAGACAAACCACAGAGACAGAGGGAGGAACAGACGGGGAAACACTGCACTTTACTAACAGAAACCAAGAAACCAAAACTCATAACGAGAATAACCATAAGGTAAAATAGGAATCAAACACTCAAAGATTTCACAGGAAATAAACCCTGCAGTGTACTAGATTAAAGAAATCAAAACAGGAACCCAGAAATTGAATAAAGACAGATATCAAAACTTCAGGTATGTGAAATGAAAATAAAATCTGAACAAAAGCCCAAAATCAAATATATCTGCAACAATTCAAAACCAAACATAAACACCCTAGAACCATGACATGGCTAAGAAATCACACTTGGAAAAAAACACTCTTTAAAGCAGGAAACTAAAATATCTACTCATCATGGTGGTGATGGTTAATCTTCAGTTGTCCCAAAAACTTTGTCTTCTTCTGGGGCTTCTGCTGGGTTAGCTCTGTGAGCCACACAATCACTGTAGATTTACACTTGTGCATTTAATCTACACTGCAGGTATTACATCATAACCAAAAACTTTTCTCAAACCCTACATCATAACCTGAAATGCACCTCCCTAGAAATTTGCAGTCAGTGCAGCTCCGCAGCATCTGTGATTGGCCTGTTCAGCTTTGGCCCTCCCCCCTAAACATTTATAGCCACTTCTTCTTCTGTAATCATTTTAATGAAGAAGTATACATTAAACTTTACTGTCAGAAGTCTGTTTGACATCCTCTGTCCTGTAAAGCAAAGTAGGTTTAATCAGAACTATTTTGGCAGAGTAACTGTTGTCTGTCAGATATGGCACACTGGAGACATTACTCTTCAAACCTGACAAAGTGCTGTTTTTATTGGTCTTTCAAGGGGAATCAGTGTAGATGATTTTAATCAGCCTTTGTGTAGAGCCAGGACTTCTCTGCTCCCTCTTTATCAGTCAGCTGGCCCTAACCTTATGGAGATGTCATACTGAACGTCAACACCAAGTGCAAAGTTGATTTAAATGGCACGGCCATGTCCTGAATGATTTTGTTAGTGTTACTTTGTGCAATTCTGAAGTTAAAACTCGCAGTGAGTGACAGAAGCACCAGTGAGAGAACTGCCACCTGCCACTGGAGTTGCAGAGATATGCAGAAGGTGTCCTTCTCACAAGGTGACACATCATTAGCAGAGGCATTAGACACAGAGAGCAAACAGTAAAAAAAAAAAAAAGATTGTTGGGCAATGAATCCCATTTAGTAACTTTGTGTTTTTCACCTTTTTTTCCCACTTTTTCAATCAAATTCTCATTTTTTAACATCACAAGTATGGGCATAGGTTTGAGTGAAAAAATATGCTTACCCAGTTCATTTAAATGCCGGCCCTTTGCAAGCATCCTTATGAGCTTGTGATGAATTGAAAATGATAGACTCATCTCACTATGGTCAAACAATAATGCCATGGTGCATATCTGCCAACAACTTTGACAAAAACCGGATTATTAGACACCCTGGGAATGAAAACAGGTTGAAACTGCACTAATGCTTTAAGGGGTTAACTTAATTATGAGTAAATTATACATGGCTGGACAAAAACAACAGCAATGTGATTATTTTGTGCACTGTGAAACCAACACAAAATCCTACTCTGTGAATATGGAATTAAGAAAGATTTTAAACCTTTATATCTTCTGGAGGTGTTTGGAAATTATACATGCACAAGCTGTGTCCTACTTAATCTTTAAATGATATGGATAACCACAGCGGAATATATTTGGCGTTTTGCATTCCAGAGGCAAAAATCTGTCCCAAAGCAGCCCGAATCCTCGAGCTGTCTGTGTTTTCACAGTGACAGATTCCTGGACACGACATCTCTGCGGCATATTTTGACAAAACTCAGACTGAAAAAACAAAAAAACACCACCTGCTCCTACAGACAGCTCTAAAGTATTTGGACACATTTCTGGTTGACAGTATATCTTGGCCTCACAGGTTTCAAACTGTCAACCATACAGAGTGATTGAGCTGACAAACGGGGGCAAATGGTTTTAAGTGGATGTAGCATCGCCCCAAATCTTTTGTCTGCTCTGATGCTTCTGACATGTTACCCAATATTCACTATTTTTTTTCTTTTTTCCCACTTAAAGCGCCCGAGCTCACTTCAGGGAGGAAAGGAACTAAGTGTTGTGTCTATAAAAGGTTCTGTCCCCTTTTGTCTCACTGCCAACACAGCTGGGTGCTGTAATTGTACTGTTACCACCATTGCTGTAAAAACATTCAATTCAAATTAAAGCAATGACTAATAGGGGTATTATATTTCACCGAGGCTGGTTTACACATTTTTTTCCCTAAAGCATGAGCATCTTTTCCCACCTTAGCGTGAAAAGATGCTCACAGAAAATTGTGAGGGTGTTATTTTTTCCCACAGTCTCAGAGTCTTCTTCAAACCTGTAACTGATCTGCTGGGGCCTAAACTCCTCTTCACATGTGGTGTCGGGGCTTTAGGATTTGGGGATCTGGAGGATTATGGGATTTTCCGATTGCTCTGAAAACGACACCACGGGATACAGAAATCCAAAAATGGCTGAGGTACCCACATCAAGATTAGAGCGTATTATTTCACCCCTTAGGGAAAGAAGACAGGGAAGCCACTAGTGACAGCTTTGAAACAAGTGTGTTTGGGAAACATTTACAATTTAAGGGGATTGTACAATACAAAGCCTATTGGGGGCTAAAATCAGCTGTGCAAAGTCAGCTCACGTTTCTAATTCCATGAAATGTCATTGCCTGTTGTGTAATGTGTTCTTTCCCTGAACCAGTTTAATTTTCTCTGGAAGTTGGAACCATTAATAACAGATCTGCTGCACTGCTCTTTATGTTTGAGCTGAAACTAGTTTTAAAAGCTGCCGCAGGTTATTCAGTGTTACTTGGAAAACGGTATCTCTGTACATTGTGGGGAGGGAGATGCAGAAACACATTCATTTGTCATGTCAGGTAAATACATGAAATCGCCAAAGACTGCTTTTTCTATCTTGTCATGAAGACAGAAGTTTTTCTGTTTTTCCCCCGCAGAAATATCAGATGTCATAGCCTTGTGTGAAAGGCAGAAAAGATGAGTTATTTCAGTGTGTGGGGCACAGACAGCACCAGCACTCACCACCATCCTCACAGACATCGCCCTTTAGGTAAATGAGCCCAGCAGTGCAAGGCACAGCTGTTGCTATTGATCACCGAGGGTAGTTAGGGACTCTAGGAATTTATCGAGTTGTGAAATCTTTGGGGGTTTTGTTTAAGAAGGCTTTTTTTTTTTTTTTTTTTTTACCCCTGCTTATTTCTACTCCTATTTAAATTCCATATTTCAATCTGTGTTGTTAACATAGCCACAGGATTGCTGGGAAGAGGGGGCACAATAAAGCAGTACTTTAAATTTTGCTGTCGACTCTACACCATATGTTGCCTAAATCGTTACAGACATAAAAGCTGTAATAAAAGGAAAAGTCAATGCAAAGTAACATTTCAGAGGATTTTCAGTTTTCTTAAAAATATATCCAGAAGGAAGACAACACATCTGCTTCTGCAGTATGGAGGAGAAAACAAGGACTTGAATATGCAGAAGTAACTCTTTCTTTTTTTCTGCATGTCTGTGTTCATCGGGTGGGTGGTCCTAACTTCAGTCTACAGCTGTGGAGGATAAATACAATGTGTCTGCATGCAGAAATATATTCTCAAATTCATGAAAATGTTAAAGTAAATACGGCTTGTAAATATGAAAATACATAATACATCAACCGCTCCGCTTATTTTTTACCAACCCTAACCTGTTATTTAGGTTTTTTTCTGTTTTTTTTTACATGTTTTATCTGCATGTTTATGCATAAATACATGTTACTGTCCAGAGGGTTTAACCTATTTATTCATATATGCCTGCATTCATGCATTAACTTATTTAAATTCCATCTATTTTTGTGCTGCATGCATCCATATTATTATGATTCATATAACTTAAACAACAGGTTAAATTTCCACAGTGGCTGCAAAGAATGAGTCCACTTTATTGTGCAGGTCCCTCTTCTTATAAAACAGGCAGTTATTTATATTATTCATATAGTTCGCATATTGTTTTGTTCTATTGCATTCATATTTGAAAATCTAAGACGTCACAATCCTGCCTTTCACTCACCGCTTATGTGCTTATCATCGTCCACCAAATACCTTTTAATGTGTAAATTTACTTAGCAATAAAAGTGACTGGCTATGCTAAATATGAAAGAACAAAACCCTTCTGTGCAGTCATTTAAAAAACAAGAAAATTACTTCTTTATTTAGTATAGCAAACACAAATGTGAACTCTAATCAACCTAAAGCAATGTATTTTTTTTATTAGCAGGATGTTTTAAGATCTGCCAGCATGTTCTCATCCCGGGGTGCAACATAATTTAATTTTGTCAGACCCACAAAATCAGCATTAGAAGGCTGGTGGGGTGAAAACAGAATGAGTTAAAGTATGAACCAAGTAAATCTAAACCATAAATTTTTTAGTGCCTAGAAAAGGTTTAGTTTAAAATAATACTTTTAGTTCACTGAGACTATTGTTGCAATCTTACTCGCTCAAAAATGACAGAGCCACCAGCCTCAGTAATCCCATAATCTGCATCAGGGCACAACGGCTGAAGCCCACCTTCAATGTGAATGAGCTACAAGGGCAAGTGACACCTCGAGAAGGAGAGAAGTCTGGATCAAATGGACTCCTCCTCCCAGAGATGAATTGGTGCGAGCAAACACGGAGGATCCATACTTTCTCTAGTTATTGCGTAACTATGGAAACCAGGTCAGACCTTAAGCACATTAGTCAAATAAAGCAAAAAACCCTTGGGCATCGTCACATAATATCTGATGAAAGGAAGCTTGATTCGAACAAGAAACTACGCCTGTACTGAAACGCAGACAGTGGCAGCAGAGAGAGCAGCAACCTGTTGCATGCCTCAGCCCTCAATGTGCTTCAGCTTGTGGGAAAGGGTAAGCATGCCACAACGATTTGAAAGCGCTCGAGTTGCATTCACGCAAGGCCCATAGTTGAACATCCTATCTTCCATACTTCACTTCCCTGCCCTTTTCACCTGCCCTAAAGCCCAGCTTTGGAGTGAGATTGAGTCAGCCTCTGCAGTATTGATTGTGAAAAAGGCGTCTGCAGCATGAAAGGACCCCAAAAAGACCCCTTTGATTGACTGCAGGATAGTGAGAGTCCACTCTTCTGTGGCGTGGGTGTGATCATTAATAGTGTGGTAAACCCTGAGGTCAGTTTAGTCTCACGCTGTCAGGCGAGGTTGTGTCCAGAGGGAGTAATATGTTCACGCAGCTCTGCTCCATTACCCTTCTGTCTGGAGAGGAAGAACAATGGCTTTTCCATCACTCTCTATTCCTCAAGCATTCATACCAGCTCTCTGTCTCTGTCTCACTATCACTGCTTCATTAGCTCTCTGCATTGAGTTTGTCACATCTTCTCAACACTGACAGACAATAAAAGCACTCAGAAATTAGCAGCAAATTACCTTTATCATTTCTATTTTTGTACCGGAGGCACAGGGAAAACTACCCTTCTCATTAACAGTGGTGTCAGATGGATGATTAAAGAAAAAAAATCTGTGTCTCTATTTCTTTTTATACCTTTACCCCGCACGGCGTCTGTCATAGAAAGTGCAAAAGTTCAAGAAGTGACAGTGGAGCTGTGATAGGAACAAAAGATCACTGCACAAACATTTCCTCAATAAGCACTCTTGTCTGGATTTGTGTTCTGGCAGACTTTGTCAGTCAGAGCTTGAGTCCAGTTCAAAGTCTGCTCCCAGCCAAGTACAGGAAGTGTCAAGTGATTTTGAGCCAGGCTGAAATGTGTTATTATGTTCCTTCTTGAACTGCAAGCCATCAGCCCATCCTGAATCCACTGAGACTGCAAATGATCTGAAAACAGAACACATCACGATTGAAATTATGTGAGATATTTCAAGATACTGAGACTACAGCAATAAAAAGAGGGATCACATCCATTAAGGGTCAGAAAATGTAATGTGTACAGCTTTGAAATTATTTTCTACTCAGAAATTAACTGTGAGGCAAAATGTGATGCAAAAGAGAGCATCTGTGTTTAGGACACTATCCCATTTCTACACTGAAAAAACCCCACGATTATTATCTGTTATTCAATTATTGCTTCTTTATGGCATTTGAATCATCACATGAGCCAAGGGGTGAAAAACGGCACACGTTGGCTCATGTGAAACTTTGCCCTCGCCCATCATGAGACCTATTGAGGTCACCTGAGGCGAGGTGTGAGTGGGGTGGAAGCACGTGGGAAGGGATCTGTGGACTGCACCTCTGTTCAGTGATGGTCGTTCACAGTAAACACAAACGCAGTGGCCTCCTCTTCTCAGTTAAAAATGTGAACTTTGGCATCTTCTGACCCCAATAGGTGGTAAAAACCTGGCACTCTCCAAGTGTCTTCATAAACTTAAAGACGTCAAGTTGCCTTCTTTTTTCAAGATGCTAAGACTTTCTGAATCTTTTTTTGCAGTGTTCAGCACATTAAGTACTTTTTGTGCTATGTTTTATTATGTTGTCAGTGACATTTGTATGTGAGGAAGCACAACTTTCCAAATCTGCCTCTGGTACAAGGCAGTGAAAGAACATGCAGAAAAAGAGTGATATTGCTTAAATATGTCTCCACTTTTTTGTCATCTGTTGGCAACTTACTTCGTGAAGCGCTTTGTGCTGCACACTGTTTTTACCTCAAATACCTAACAAGCAAAACATTTCTTAAATAAAAGGTGCGGATTTGTAGGACTCATATTAAGAAGTTTTTAACTACCTGCTAAGACCTCCCAAGATGACCCTGCCAACATCCATCGTTATTCTAGTTAGTCCTATCTTTGCAAGTCTTTGGCAATTTACAGCTGCCCTTGGTGGGAGAATAAAATGTGTATAAGATTTTAAATATAAGTTCTTTCTTACTGTTTGAGGATGAAGTTGAATCTACCTCTGTGCAAAATTAACAGAGCCAGCATGTGACCTCAGTAAATGTTAATAGATGTCGACTGGACAAACGGCCATCTTTTGTCAGTTCCTCAAAGAACTGTGTTTGTCTAAAGTGTGGTTGTTTCAAGTATCGTTTAGTTTCTCATGTAGTTCTCTCTCCAGAGTTGAAAATGTGAACTTAAAAATACTTGAGTCTGAACTTTGTATTACAAAGAACTCATGTGTGCCTGTGTGTTTACACAAGTCACCTTGAGTAGTACTTCAGTGAAGAGGTTTTCAAACAGCGAGGCTGACTTTTAGATATTGTGTGTGCCTTACGGACCCCCTTATCAACATGGTCAGTACTTGGAGCTGCAGTATAAAAATACATACTGAAACCTAATATCAAATCAGAGCCCACAGGCATGATATACACTTATTTAAGCTTAATTCTAGTCAGGCCCTTACTCCCTCTCACTCTGTTAGTGTGTGGAGTCACACTTGAGGCTTATGAAGGGTCTCTTAAATAAGGGGGTTGTAGAAATACAGCAGCAAGATTGGAGATGACCTTGTAATCAGCATACTAAGATCATGTCTACCACTTATTAGAAGATGTGCCCCGATTCAGTTTCATTTGGATGTTTTTATCATTTTTTTTAATTAGCCTATTTTTCTATATTCACATATTGGTATTTCTAGTCAATATTGGAATTTATTATCTAAAATATACAAAAACGGTGCATTTCTTTTTGTTTATTGCTGACACTCTTGAAATAGTCACATGCTTTACCTTCCCACAGTAGTTAGTAAGCTTAGACTCTGTGTTGGAGGACTTTATAACCC
The DNA here is from genome assembly GCF_001858045.2 of Oreochromis niloticus. NCBI lineage: Eukaryota > Metazoa > Chordata > Actinopteri > Cichliformes > Cichlidae > Oreochromis > Oreochromis niloticus. The sequence goes on from NC_031984.2 coordinate 8,134,221, forward strand.
ACTTCCACTTCAGGCTATTTGGTGTGAAAAGCACTTAATGTGATGAATCCTCCATGCAAACATGTAAATGGAGTGAAAGTGTGTTTAGGGGACTGAACTGAATTTGGAGTTAGTGTAACTTTCCCTTCCAGAGGGCATCTTTATATTTGTATTTCATCATAGGTGAAAACCCTTAAACTTATCAAATATGACACAATATACACGTCTTGTAACCCTGAAACCTGACTGTAAGCCATGATGTTTTTATGCATGTTTTTATGTATTTAATGTCAGATAATTTGACTAAAACCTAATTCTTATCAGCTAATTCCCCATAGCTTTATGTCAAATTACAAAAATGCAAACACGAATAAAGGTTTAAATATCAAGTAATATATTAAAAGCAGGAAATATTGAGTTCCTATTTACATCCCCCAAAGCTCTAAAATTTAGTGCACGATTTTGAATTAAATGCAATAAATGGAGTGCCAAAATGCATCGATACCAACATGACTGAGGCTCAGAACATCCCACGAACATGGAGGTGGAGCTGGGCACCGACTCTAACGTCAACCTGTGTTTGAAGATGTGTTGCTGCAGTGGAAAAGTTAAAAACAAGCCAGAGTTAACATGTTCAAATGAAATTTCTAACCTGTCAATGTATTTTGTAGCGAAATATCGTCAAGACATACATGCAGCAGCACATCTCACAGCGCGGCGCAGGGTCAGCTTCAATTTGCCGTGACGGGGGATGAAGACTCGGCAAACGACAGTCCTGAGATGAAGCTTTGTGGGGAGCAGTGTGAAATTTCAGATGACATGGAGAGGCCAGGGCTGTGGACAGCCAAGAAATCCTCTTCAGGCATAAATCCTCCAGACTTGAAATCCAGACCGCTGCTTGGCTAAGCTATAAATTCTTCTTAGTGGACTCTCCATTTAGTTTGAAATTTTAAACATCAAAGCTCTTAATTTGTGCAAAAAAGAGGGGAAGCAGATTGTAGGATTTTTTTTCCCATAACACTTTGGAAAAGTAAAAAATGAAACATGACGTAAAAAAACACAAGCTATTTTTAAGCTTTTTAATTCTTTGTAACTTTATACTTTAATTCTAATGTATTTTAGAGATAAATATTAAAGTTCCATGTTTCTTAAAACAATTTGAAACTTCATAGCTTATGTAAAAGAAATCAAAGAGGTTTACGGAGTAAATGACCAGAGGAAAAGAAATACTGATAATAACTGATAATAAATAAATAATACTTATATTTTCATACAAAGCTTATAAGGATCGGCAGGTAAGGTGAGTGTATGCAGAAGTTAAACCCACATAGGGGTGAACCATAAACTGTATATACTGTGTACATAAATACTGGACTGGCCTCGAAGTCTGAAAAGTGAAGATCATGTGTAAAGTGTCTTAAATCTGCATTCTTTCTAATGGCCAGCAGCTCAAGGCTCCAAAATGGGACTTCACAAACCAATATGTGATGTCATTTTATAATGAAAACCAGAACTAAACAGCCAGATTTTAGAGAACAACTTAAAGATACAAGAATGTATTCAGTGGGAGTCAGCAGAGAGTTAAAAGGAAGGAGAACAGATAAGTGGGAAGACTAGAAACTGAAAGAAGTAAAGACAAGATTTTAAATACACAGGAGGAACTGATAAGGAAACAAGGAACTAGCAAAGGCAGGGCCAACCATCTCTAAGGAGGAAAAAGACAAAGACATGGAGTAAAAGCACCAGACAGAGATGCAGGGGAAATGATAAATGGACATAGACACAAAATAGTTTTTTTAAAAATTCACTTAATCATTTAAATAAACCTATAAGCTAAAATAATTCAAAGCAGCATAAAAATACTGACTGCTGACTGCTATTAAATATCGCACGTTAGCTGCCTGATTAATAATTGCATATTACATATGGTCTCTAAAATTAAAACCCTGAGTAAACAGAGCTTCAAACGCCTCAGGTTTCTTATAGAAAAGGCTGAGCTGGGTAAATATCAGATAGTAAATCGAGTGCGTATTGCCGCTGATCTCTGTGGTGTTATGTCGAGAGAAGAGGGGGGTATGAGGATCCTCTGAGAGGCCACGAGACGCTCCATGGCACAAGTTATTGCGGCTAAATCTGAGCAATCACAGTGCGTGGAAAAGAACACTCAGGCAAAGATTGGAGAATTGAAAGCAGTCCTCGTCGAAGCACGTGGAAGACACTCCAAGTGTCATATAGTGAGATATAATTACTATAGGAAAGATGCCCCAGAGGGAAATTTGAGAGATGCAGCCTATATGTTTCCTGTGTTTAGTATTTTTTTTTCCCCCTGTGGTCCCTGTGAATCCTTGCAGAGTGCTTGTCAGCATTCTTGGTACATCTCCAGCTCTTTGTATGCTGCTTGTTCCCCGGAAAGCATTTTCATACCATAAAATAAATGAGTTTGACTGTGCCCGGCTGCTTTATCTGCTTCATGGTGAGAATCCCAGTGGAAGGCTCCTGACACCGTGGTCCTTTTCTCATGAGTCTTTTTACAAATTTAAACACTTTACATTGTTTGTTTTGGAGGGTTTTTTTACTATCATCTGTCAGGCTATAATTACTTTTACCACTAGAGCGAGTGTAATGTCATAGAAAATTATCCCTGTACGAGTTCACACTACACACATGCACACATTTAAATTCTGTTTGCACTACCATGCTTCTCTTATCTGTTGACCCAAAGGAAGACAAATGGAGGTTACTTTAATATTTATGAATCTTGTAGTCCTTGCTTGCTGTCCTTAGTCTTACATTAAAACCAGATTTAGCACCAGGCCTTTTGAAAAATCATCTCCTAACCGACTCTTTCTCTTTCTCTGTGTCCTCTGTCCCCTCTCACCCTTGTGATCACCATCTGTTTATCCATATTGTATGATCCTCTGTTTCTGGCCCCCGTGGCTCGTCACCAGACGCTACTTTTGGCCTCCTGCTCGGTGTGTTTGTGGTCTGTGGCCTGGCATTGCTGGGACTTCTTACATTTGTCTCCTGGAAGCTGTGCTGGGTGCCTTGGCGGACTAAGGCCCACTTTCCCAGCCCATCCCTCAGCCCGGCCCGTGGCCCACATCATTGCCCGCTTCAGCCGCCACTCCTGTTACCCAGCCCCCAGCAGACGCCAGTCACCATGGCAACAGAGAAGGTGAAGGACCCCATGGGCTCGATTGGTTTCCTGGAGGCTGCGGTGAAGATAAGCCATACCTCTCCTGACATCCCCACTGATGTGCAACTCTCCATGAGGGAGCATTTCCTGCGCCGCACGCAACGCATGCAAAGGCAAACAACTGAACCAGCTTCCTCCACTCGGTCAGTCACATACATGCATGTGCATGCAAATCTGATGACACATGACACACTGTCTCATGTGGTTATTTATAATATGTGTACATATGTGCAGGATTATGTGTAAGCAGAATTCAAGACATGATGTAATCTAACGTGGAATAAAGTGTGTAAACCAGGGGGAAGTCACTGCTACATATAGGATTGAAATTTTCTAATTTGATACCTCCATAGTAAATTATAAATAACATTGAAGAATACTGAACTCTGCCTCAGAGGCACCTCTCTCCAGCTTAAAATTAATGTCTTTAAGACTTTCTTCAGAAGTATGAATATAACACAGTGTGAAAAAAATTACTTGCAGTTTTACAAGCACAACTCCATATTACCACCTAGTTAACATCAATGATTTATTATAGCTATTATGCATACTAATACATGCCCATTGTACAGTATTGTACAGCCTGTTCATGCTGTAAGCAAAAAGACAATTATTCACATTGAGAAAGGCTTTTTTTTTTTTTTAAAAAAGGGGTCATTTTACCTCGTTGCTAGGTGGTTGCTAGGCTTGTATAATTCTGCCTTTGTGGCTATCGATATAAATGACATGTTATTGTCATGATATTGGAGTTATAGGACGCTTTCATAGGTTATTATAGGTACATAAATGCTAAAAACAGGTCACTTTTGCCAGTTGATGGGAGATTACTAGGGAACGTAGTAACATCATCATATCAGATGTAGATAAGAACCCTCGGGTTACTATCGGCAAAGTAGGTAAAACCCAGGATAAACTTTCCTCCTGTTCCAGGTAAACAATTAAAGCGGCCACCAGTGACAACATAGGATACCAGTGTTTGACATATGATCTGGCAGTAAATACATTAGAGGGTTACCTAGGCAACTGGAACATCCAAAAACGAGCAGCTGTCAAACTAATGCTTGACAAGTGAATTTCTTCCAGTGTTCATGTAGCTTTTAGGTCGATTTAATGCCAACTCCTGATGGTTCAGGAGGGGTTGGCAGACAAAGAAACCAATAAAAAGACAGACAGGATAATTTTTAAAGGATAAGAATTCATATTTATGTTCACACCACTGGCGCTCACTGAGCTGTCACAGTAAATTTAACTTTGACTTTTAACTTTTACACTTCCTGTTCAAATTTTCCCAACAGGTGTCAGTGATAGTGATAGTCCCATGCAACAGAAATACAGGCCTACTTACTGTAGAAATACAGGTCACAGCCTTTAATTTCTTTTTTTCTCAGGCAAGAATTAACTTTGATCAACTGCCACTATAGCAGAAGACATGAGGTGACACATTTGGTTGTATTGTGCTGACACTAGTTTAGTTTAGAGATGGATGCCAACACTCATAGACATCACATTACAAAGCACTGAGTCTTGTCATTTTTTAAACATGCATGTTAGTCGGATAGTGTTCACTTTGGGTCCCTCAGAATCTGAAATAAATGCCGTGACACGGTGAGCCTGTATCCTTTGAAATTAAGAAAACCAAGGAAATGTCAGAGAAGCCATATGCACATGGAAGACCTTTTAATATGTGCTTGTCCTAGAGAAGGGTAAATTTTAAACTAAAATACTTTTAGTATAAAATGTTTAATATTCTAAACCTGATTCCATAGTTTTAATATCTAAACCTAACTAAACAAAAAAAGATGGTAATGTCAAAAACAAAAGTAATATCAAATTGTTAAAAAAGCAGTCCTGCAAATGACTAATTACTGTTATTTTTGTCTTCTGGTTGGAGGTCTTGTCACTTTACTCTCTGCAGTCCCATCTTCCTTTACTGGATTTTTGCAGGCTGCCATTTTTCATTACATTGTGAAATGTTAAACTGGTTATTTTTGTATTAAATTATAGGAAGAGTTTCCTCACCAAATGTCAGTCTGTGACGAGTTGAAAATGAGAATGTGTTATCGTTTCACCACAGCTCAACCTCAGCTATTCCTTCCCACTTGTGTTATTCTTCTCTTTTCTGTCCTTGTAGGCACAACTCATTCAAAAGACACCTGCCCAGGCAGATGCAGGTAGGCAGTCTAGACCTAGGAAATGACTACATGGTGGACAAGGATGAAAAGCCCACTAGCATCGGTCGTATCCAGCCAGAGCTCTACCAACAGAAGGCCCCAGAATCAGAGGACTCATCCAAGAACAGCAGCAAAAACTGTGGCAAGATTAACTTCTCCCTCAAGTATGACTATGAAAATGAGTCTCTCCTTGTCAACATCCTCAAGGCAGTAGACCTACCAGCCAAAGACTTATGTGGCACATCTGACCCTTATGTGAAGATCTACCTGTTGCCCGATCGCAAGAAGTTCCAGACTCGCGTCCACCGGAAGACACTCAACCCCACATTCAGTGAGAGCTTCCAGTTTCCTGTGCCTTATGATGAGCTGGCCGCCAGAAAGCTCCATATGAGCGTTTTTGACTTTGATCGATTTTCACGGCATGATATGATTGGTGAGGTGGTGATGGAAAACTTGTTTGAGACGTCAGACCTCTCCAGGGAGACAAACATATGGATGGACATCCAGTATGCCACCAGTGTAAGAATCTATTGACTTTTTCAACTTTTCTATAAGAGGCAAAGTCAAATGAGTAACAAGTAAATGAAAGTGATGCGATATTAAAGAGTCTGACAGAGAGATTCACATCCTATAGTTTATTTAAACATTCACTGCCCACTTCATTTGATAAACTTGCTCACTTGCTTATCAATGCAAATATCTAATCAGCCAATAACAAGTCAGCAAATTAATACATTTAGTAATGTAGACAAGGGAAGATGACCTGTTGAAGTTAAAAATGAGCATTAAAATCTGGAAGAAAAATGAGTTTGTAATGTGGTTGTTGGTGCCAGACAGGCTGAGTGTTTCAGAAAGAATTCAGGCAACTGGTGGTACAGTGGTGTGGGCAATCCTGAGTATCCATTTGGACATAGACATGAAAATCATCTTGACAATGTAGGACAGAGCGAATAAAGGCACAGTCTATCTAGTGCACAGGTGTCCAACTCCAGGCCTCAAGGGCCGGTGTCCTGCAGGTTTTAGATGTGTCCTTGATCCAACACAGATGATTTAAATGGCTAAATTTCCTCCTCAACATGTCTTGAAGTTCTCCAGAGGTCTGGTAATGAACTTATCATTTGATTCAGGTGTGTTGACCCATGGTGATATATAAAACCTGCAGGACACCGGCTCTCGGGGCCTGGAGTTGGACACCCCTGATCTAGTGGGTTCTTCTTAGTAATATCTACATATATATCTCCCTCAGTTCAAATTGCTGGCACTGTGCCATTTATAAAGTAAAATATAATACAACTGTGACTAAATCAAATCTTTTTTTAATTTTAAATCTTCATCATAGTTCAATCAAGATGCAAATGGAAGATTGAAAAATGCTAGAATTTAAAATGAAGCACACTACCGGCTCCTGGATGCTCATATTTCACCTCAGTGCTCCATCAACACAAACGATCTGATTTCCTTGAGAAGCTCTCTGTATTTGTGGTCATGCTCCACCATCGCTGGCAAATATGGCCCAGAATGCTTAAAACCTCACTACATTTTAGACTAATGCATAAATTAGCAGCAAGAAATCATTATTCCCCAGCAGATCCTTGAGCATCAAAGTGAAGAATAAAAATTTATGTAAAGCCATAAAAGAATATTTCTGACTCACTGCTCACTCATGCAGGCATTTTTCTATTGACTTTGTTACTTGTTGACAACGTCCAGGGGCCATTTTTAGGAACAAATTGTTTGCATTAGGTGCCTCGGACCCTTCATCATTTTATCACCTCGTCTGAGCCCTTATATCTCTCACAAGCCCCACCCCCACTCTTGTTGGACTTCTTCAGGGGTTGTTCAGTAATCTCAACATTATTGCTTAGTGGGCAGAAAAGCAAGGAGCCTTCTCCTTGGCACACAAACTTTATTGAACCACCAAATGATTTTACGACAAAATCCCTTGCTCGTATTAAATTCCAGATTGGCAACATAAAGAATGCACAGATGGTGCGAGGGTTTAGTTAAAGCAAAAAACAAATACAGTATGATGTAGTGTTTGATGTGAGACTGTGTACAACACTCTGCAGCTTAATGAGCAGAAAAGACAGCAGTATTGAGCAGAGTGAGGCACGGCAACAAAAAATAACCAGCAGCTCTTCTCAGTTCACAGATCAATGAGCGATAGTCATCAATAACATCAACCCACAAGCGTGACTTTTATAAAGAATCCAGAGGAGACCAGATACTTAGTCACTTCAGACTATTTCTCATGTGTGTTCAGTGTGTAGCTATTCTGGGAAGCTCTTTAAAGGGCTGATAAGTAGCATTATTTATTAGCTCTGACTGGGACTGAAAGCCAAATTCGTTGTAATAAAACATCCATATGGTAGAATATGAAGCAGTTCAAGTTGCATCGACAAAGAAGTCGTTTAAATTATTTAGCCTCAATTCAGTTTTATTTTTATAATGCCACAACACTGTGCTTTATATAGCAAAGTAATGACTGTACAGTATTACAAGAGGGACTCCATTGATCCGAGAATCCCCTGTGAGCTAGCAAATGGCAAAGGAAAGAAGGAAGTCCTCACTTTTAACAGGGAAAGCCCTGAAATAGGCTCAGAGAGAGGCAGCCATATCCCTCAACCTCTAAGAGCTGACCTTTTGGGAGTTGAGGCAAAAGAGAAAAAAGAGGAGAAATGAGAGAACAACAAGACAGCAAGTAAAAGCACAAGACTACACTCACTGGCAGCAGTTCTCTGATGCCAGAGGTCAGAGAAGAATAGCTAGACTGTGTTGAGCTTATAGGAAGGCAAGAGTAACTTAAATAACTAGTTGTTAAAACCAAGGTAGGCTGAAGAACACACATCTATGCCATGAAGAATTAAGGCAGTTCTGAAGGCAAAAAAGTCGGTTCAACTTGTAGTCCATTTTGGATTTCTCTAAAATACAGGGTTAGGGCCTGCATTCAACAGAGCATCAAGAGTGAAGCTGCATAGTAATTAGCGTTAAAGCTGTTTTTGCACATAAAACCGTGAAAATGTGACCAGAATCAAGTCCAGGTTTGGCAGATTGTCTATGTCAGACACTACACATCACAGAATACATGACCCAAAATGTAGTTTGTAACATATTCGGTTACGTTACTCAATGTGAGTAACGTATTCCGAATACTTTGGATTACTTGTCATGCTTTATACAACTATATGACTGTACTATTGCTGTGTGATTTATTATTATTACAGAAGGCTACTCTCCACTGAGCTAACATCGTTAGATGGCGTTAGCTGAGGTTAGTTCATAGACGGCATTCTGTTAGACTTGATGGATAGCATTAACAACCAGCTAGTTGCAAATAATCATGTGCAGTTCTGAAAGCAATACCAGCTAGATTTTCCATTCTTAATATAAAATGAGTAACAGTAGGGTGGGTGGACATTAGGTAAGGCTGCACTTTTTGCAGTGATCTCGTATAGAAAACTATTTCTGTATCAGTAATATGTGTTCTTTCTGTCAACTTTCAGAACTGCACATGATTATTTGCAGCTAGCAGGTTGTAATGCAGCCTTCATTAATAGTAATAAATCACACAGCAATAGTATATTGAAGATACTGAAGTGGAACATAACCCAGGTGGCTATCAGAACTAAAACAAGGTAGTTGCAGTAGGCTAATGTTAGTTTTTTTAAAAGAACTTACTTCCAGATTTTTTTTAGGTTGGAGGTGGAGTCTTTTGATGCTGAGAGCAGCTCGGCTGCTGGTGTCGGAAATGCATTCCTGCCCGTGCACTGCTGGCTCTGTTGTGCTGGCTCCAGGTTCACTGTATAACTGACGCCACCAACATTAACAGGACGCTTACATTAGTAAAGCCTCTTATTGCGTGTTTTGTTTGGGTTTCTGGCAATGTGTGAATTACCAAAATTAGAGAGGGGATAGCCTAACATATGAAACGAGAAAAGACCGCCGTGTAACCCATTTATTTCAACAAAGTAACTGTATTCTAATTATCACCTATTTAAGTGGTATCTGTAACAGAATACAGTTTTTGCATGTTAAGTACATAACACCGGTACATGTATTCGGTTGCTCCCCAACACTGGTGTCAGACATGTTTGCATTGCTAAAAAAATATTCATTTGGTTTAATCTAGTGGTGGAGCTGAAGGAGCCGGGACATGATGCACATAAGCACCCTGACTTTGTTGTGAATTCTTTAGACAATTCATGTGGCATTTTCCCAGTTTGTAGTTAATAGTTCTCACCGTGGTTTGCTGGAGTCCCACAGCCTTAGAAGTAGCCTTTCCTGACTGATAGATTTCAGTTACTTTGTTTCTCAGCTGCTTCTTTGGATGATGTGTAGCTTTTTGAGATCTTTAAGACTACATCACTTTGTCAGACAGATTCTATTCAAGTCATTACTTGATTCAATAGATCTGCTAGCAATCAGGCCTAGGTGCACCTAGTGAAACTCAACTTTTTTTTTTATGTGGTTAATCACTAAAAACTGCATTTTCTATTTACTAGGGTTATCTTTGTCTAATATTAAAACGTATTTGATAATCTGAAACATTTAAGTGTCACAAATGTGCAAATAAATAAGAAAACAGTCAGTACCTTTTAACAGTACTGTACCTATAAGCTCAGTCTGATATTTTTGTGCCAGGGAGCTGGTGTGTTGAGTCTGACTGAAGTGGATATTTGGTTTCTGATATGCTCATCTGGGTGATCTATAAAAGTTGAGTTCTCCATTACATGTGTCAAAACAACTTTAACCGAGTGCTCTAGTTTAACATCTTATCATTTGCCAATTAAGTCTCAGAGTGCAGTCTCATAGACCAAAGCACTGACCTGAAATGAAAAGTTCAGTAATCACTGGGATCATTCTAGGCCTTCAAATCAGTGGTGATTTCCCTTCTTTTCATCCGGCCATCATGAGGCTTTTTGCTTTGAGCAACACATCTAAACAGTTTTTTTGATTGATCGCGTGAAAAAAACTTTAAGGCTATCCATCCAATTGTTCTTTAGAGATTTTAATGTGCACTAAAGAGACAGCCTGATTTATAGTGCCAAAACACGCCTGAGAAATGATTAATGCAGTGCAGATGTTACTGACTGGCACCAAAACAGCCTGCATTTCTACAAGAACAATCAAAGTGTCACTTTATGCTTTTACAACGCCTGACATTTCTGCTGTGCTCTCACATTATGGCTCAACCTTCACACCCTTCAAACGAAATCCCTCACATCGGCAGCGCAGAAAGCCAAATCTCAGCTGTATGTCTGAGGAGACGTTAAGACTGCAGCACTCAGACAGACGTGTTGGGATTTGCCAATCAGTGCGGTTCTCACTGAGCTCATTCAGGGTGATTAGGGGTCTGTGTAACCTTAATACTCTTTTGGCTAATAACTCACATGGGACAGATAACAGGACACTCATTCTTCTTGAGACTATTAGCTCAGCAGGGACTCAACGCAGGACTGTCGGCTGTGCTTAGAAAGTTTTCGACTTCCTCTATGAGAGCTCTTAATGGTACAAACCTGTTTTTAAGACTCATTCACACTTTGATTGCGTGTGTAATTGGGTTACATTTCATTGGAGCCCTAATATGTGAATTGGATGTACTCTGTTTTAATTTATTGCCATTGGCAATGATCTGGAAACATCTAAATTCTGACAGCGGTGAAAGAGTCAATTCTCTTTGGCATCATTGCAAACTAAATACTCGTCTTCTGTTGGCGTTGATACCAGACAACAACAACTCTGATGACGGATGTCTATGGAGGGGAATGACGGTGATCAGGTCCCAACTATGATCCAAAACATAGACTATACATTCATTAAAAACATACAGATGCATGACACGTTGCTACTTCCTACCTCGTGCAAGAGTGAGATCGTCTGTGCATGCTCCTCCAAATATGATCGCATGTGTCTGTAACTTCATTTAGCTGTTTATCTTGTTGTCACATTTTGGGACTCTTTGCAACATATTCAGCCTCTGACCACATGTATTAAATTATTTGAGGTATTATATATATTATACTAGAGTATATTTTTAACCAACTAGGCAGCTTCCAACAATACTTTTGTGATGGGGTGTGGTCTGCGGCGTGACTGCCAGGGAGGCGGACGCACCTGGACGGCACCCGCAATAACGCCTCGCCGGCTTTAAAGTCTATATTGGGTCCTGAGTTTGTGTTGTTGTTCATGTGTGTGTTTGGTTGCAAGCTGAAAAGCTGCAGCCATGTTTGTAACAGCAACCATAAATAGAAGAAGTATGCTGAAAAGCATGGAAATTTTGTTGCGTCTGTCGTGCCCAATCCTGGGTTTCGGCACCACTGTAATAAATCCACGGCAGACCCGACCAAGTTTCCATGTCCAGGTGCGTCCGCCTCCCTCGCAGCCACGCTGCAGACCACGCCCCACCACAACTTTATTTAAAGATACAACACATTTTTGGGTCAGCTTGAAAGAAAGGCACATGCAAAATGTAAAAGTGAGATCAGAGGTCAAATGTGACCATACACCAGTATCTTTTTCTAAATAGGCAGTAAAATTTTAAGCATAGTTTCAAAGATGAAGGAGATTTTTTTTGGGAAATCTTATTTGACATTTAGGAAGAGGTCAAAGGTCCAAGGTAATGTTATATATCATTCTCTATGCCTATATGTCGTCAATACAAACAATGGCAGTAAGAAATGTAGTTTTAAATAGCTTTTTAAAGCATAATTATCACTTTGACCTTTTAGATCAATCTGTTGACCTTTAAGAAGAGGTCAGAGGTCAAATGTGATATGGTACTTTCTATTATATTAAAATTAATACACACCACACTCGTAGTTTCAAAGTTATAAGGCTTTTTGCCAGTTTTTCGACCAATAAGTCGATATATTCACCTTGATGACCTTGGTGGATGTAAGCCAAATTTTATTCGACATGACCGCACTCTACACCCCTGCAAAGTTTTATTAGAAATCATTCAAAACTTTTTAGCTATTGTGGTTAAAGACAGAATCTACCACAGACTACCATAAACAACCTCCTTGGTGGAGGTAACTAGTTACAATTAGGGATGGGTATCGTTTAGGTTTTATCCGATACCAGTACCAAACCAGTACTTTTGAAACGGTGCCGGTGCTTAAACGGTGCTCGAACCAGTGCTTGAAAAATGGAGAACACAAAATTGGTCCAAAAAGCTCTCATGTTCAGCTGTTTTCTTTGTAAAAAGATAACAATGTTAGCCTTTTCTGCAGCTATAGGGGATTTATGGCATCACTCTTGGCTGGAAGCAGTGCTTAATCAATGGAAAAAACACAAACTTTGTCCAAAAACCTCTCATGTTTAGCTGTTTCCCACTTTTTCTTTGGTCATTTTAGCCTTTTTGGCCAGGGTGAAGGGAGTATCTGCCATCAAACAAGAAGACAGCCGCATCTAACAAGCAACTCACACAGAGAAGAACGGCTGCTGCTGCCATCATCATCCGTCATCATTTCTGCTACACTGACAGGGCTAGGGGCCAGGACTCTACTCTTCGGGTTCTTGGGGGATTTTGCTAACTCCGGGTCCGATAACAGGCACCACACCCGCAGTAGATGTGCGCGGTGTGAGGTCTCGCAGCAAGCTATCAAATACGGCGCATTTCTCGGCTTTTAACAAAATGCTATACGTCGCCAGGTGTTTCATCAGATTCGAGGTGTTTCCTCCTTTGCACAGTATCACCTTAAAGCACTTGTTGCAGGCTGCTGAGTTTGCATCTTTTGCTGTGAAGTACAGCCAGACTTTTGACCGCTTCGCCTTGGGCGTTTTTAATCTGTAACTCTGCTCTAAAAGAACGTACGTACCTGGGCCCGCCTACTACGCTTGCAAAGGTAAAATGATTGGCTAGAATCCAAAGTGTATGACATCTCAGGAAAAAAAAGCACTGAAATAAAGCACCGAAATGTGCGCTGCTTTTCGGTCTGGTTACTTCCGTTTATGTCAGAACCGGATACCGGTACCCATCCCTAGTTACAATTCCATAAGTCTTAGCTGAAACTGATGAAATGTTGTGGTACACAAAGAGAAGACTGACAAAGAGAACAATAAAGGAGTTCAAACACCAGTCTGGATTTTAAATATTTCTTTTTGATATATTTCAGGTCCATTGAAGCAAACTAAAAAAACATTTGCAAAAAGTGCAAACATTTCAGTCTGTGTTGTGCTTTCCTCAGTGTAAAATGAGCCATGCACCATTAGTCACCCCATATGTGGCTCACTCTACGGGTGACATTGTTAATAACTTAGGGTTTGATTGGACACCGATGAATCCAACTACCAGCTGGTAAGGTCATACCAAACACATTACAGTAATATAATTCTGAAACATTAGCACCTTCTGGTGCACATAATAAAACACTGGAAATGAGATCTACATGTACAGATGAACAGAAAACGGGTCAAATCTAATCTGTTTAACTAATTTTATAGAAAAATGCACTTATATTTATTGACTCTCAAATTAATTTGTGTCCTTGTGAACCTGTGGCATTGCCTAAATGTCTCTGTTGGGTGGAGTCCCACTCTTTACTCCAAAAATAAAAGAGTCAAGAATCTCTTTGCACATGTCAGATACAGTAAATATGTACTGGATTTTTCTATAATTGTACAGATGTAAACATTTCCAAATGATGAAAAAGTTGTGTAAAATACAGAAGACATGTTTTCTCCTTTCTGGGTTTCCATTCACTTAATAATGCAAAACTGTTTTTCTCATAATCGTTTGCAAATGCAAAGTCAAAAACTGATCAAAGGCTTTTTGAAGTTCCACTAACATCTCCTTTAGAGATGTCTAGCCTCAAACTTAATGCAGGGTGGACCTTTTTGGCCTTGAATGATTGCTTGAGTAGTGTAAAATGTACTCAGAGGAATATAGAACCATGCCAAGAGACTAAACATTGACACTGATTGTAATTAGACCTCAAGGTGGCTGTAGAGTCTAAGTAAGCTCTTTTATAATGTAACGATCAATTAAGAAATGTATAGTATTATGCATCTGTCTAGAAATTATTAGTTTCTTCTGTCATGCAAATGAATCTTTAAGGTTCCTTGTTAGTGCTTACAGTTCCCTTTTGGACAGTGCGGTCCTTGTTTCAAATCCAACTGCAGTTTCATATCCTCACATCTCTCTGCTACCTCAGTCTAACAAAGAAATCTCATCTTAAAGACAGAGGAACTCTACAGAAAATGCAGGCAACCCTCCAACCTGCAGTGTGCTTTATGATAAAAGTATATGCTGCATTAAACCTGAACTGGATGGTGCAGAGATCCAAGAACAGGAGCACAATGCAGCTGCTTTTTGGTACAAAAAAGGGGAAATGTTGCATTATTTTGCATCAAATTGACTCTTTAATGCATCTTTATGTGTAATCTGTGTTCTAAATAGATAGCTAGTCTCAGCTGTGAGACTAATCGGGGCATCAGATATCTTCAGAATCTTCAGAACAGATAACCCAATAGTGCATTATGCAGTCCTTGCTTCACTCAGTCTGAGTGCTGTAGTGGTTACAAAGAGCCGACTTTAAACAAAATATAAGCATTGATCCCAGAAACAAACCTTCAGTAAGAGACAACACACTTATTGTACATCACTTCTCCCTGAATCGAAGCACTGGGCTGAATGTCAATGTGAAACTAAAAGAGATTCTTTTTTTTAATCTGTGCTTGTGTTTGTTTTCCCACAGGAAAGTGTTGACCTTGGAGAGATCATGTTTTCACTATGCTACCTGCCCACTGCAGGCAGACTCACACTTACTGTCATCAAGTGCAGGAACCTAAAGGCCATGGACATCACGGGATACTCAGGTGTGTTGTGTTGTGCCTGCACTTTCAGCTGCACTGACTCAAAATGAATGGTGCTCCTTTGAGAATCCAATTGTGAGCATGTCAAATTGAATAAACAAACAAAGGAAAGCTCTCTCCCTAATGCTGCATTCTGTTTATATCAGCAAATATTAATAAGCAGCACTTGCAATATTAAGACAATGTCAGCAAATAGTTTCAGGCGGTCTGTTTATTTTAATGTCCCGCTGTTCCACTTTTCTATTAAACATTTTCCCTACAACACTGATACCACATGTGAAACGTAACATTTATCGCACGTTAAATGCCAGGCTTTAGGTGTAATTCGGAGTGAAAGTGGTAATTTTCTTCCCGTTTTAAATGACATTTCAATTTTTTTGATGTTATTCACAATTTTAATCCTTGGAGTTTTCATGGATTTAGCTGACTACCATTATCTCGATTTACTGAACTGTGCCTTCAAGCATTTGTTGGGACTTTTTTTAAGGTGGCTTACGTCTGATTAGTGTAGTATAATAGCTCGTGCAAAGTGATTTATTACTGACAGATGAAAAATGGAATCAGCGTTCAGGAGACTCTCTCAGTCATGCTTTTTAGCAGTTTTCTACGGCCTCCCCTTGTCTTTGGTTAGACAAGGCATTCACTCATCTGCGTTTATGCACATTACTGATTCCTGGTTCCCCCAGCGTTGCTTTCATGTTAACACTATTAACACTGTATTCATTGGACTTCTTTGAAGATGTTTTGGCAGTGAAAGCAACCACAGAAGCTTTGTTGTTTTTAAAATTTGCCAGAGGCCTTCGTGATAATTGCTGCTCTGGCTGCTCCTGAAAGAGACGGACAACTTGGAGGTTGTCCAAACGTAATGATATTCAATTATAAAGTCACATTTTCTGCCCTTGTTCATCCTGTTTTCCTCTCACCTATCAGATCCCTACGTGAAAGTGTCGCTGATCTGTGATGGGAGACGTTTGAAAAAGAAGAAGACGAGCATTAAAAAGAACACTCTGAATCCCACCTACAACGAGGCCATCATCTTTGACATCCCGCCGGACAGTATGGACCACGTCAGCCTCCACATCTCCGTCATGGACTATGATTTGTACGTACATATTTGACTTACTTATTTAGTAATAGTGAAAAAATGTTTCAGCTTTTTATCTGATACATTTTTATCCATTTGCTATTTCATTGAACACATGACGCTCCCACAGCAGTCATGATCAGGGTGACCAGATACCAAAAAATTAAATGAAATAAATTAAATTAAAAAATAAAATAAATGCACATGTAAGCAGATTTCCATTTAACATGTAAAGGCCAAATAACTGATATAACAAAGTACATTTTCCAATTTTCTTCCTAAGTAAATGCAATAAGGATAAAGGGTATAAAGTCCTGTATTGTGTTTTATTTCAGTGTCATTTTAGCAGCTGTTCTGTCAGCTGGGTTTCAGTAGGGATGCATCCATAGATCATCAAATGTTTTTTGAGCCATATCCAACAATTTAAGTAATTTCTTAGCCGGCTGTGACACACATACACTGTGTCGCTTCATGCCCTATCTTCACTTGTGTGAAACTGAATATAATAAAAACCCTTTCCTGACTTCTTCACACGCACTCAGTAAAAGTAATACTTTAGAAAAGTTCACATCCTGCACAGCCTGTCAAAATGTGGGCGACTGCCTCAATATGGCTTTTGGGGTCAAGGGATAAAAATGCTGTTCAGTTCCAGTTTCTAGTTGTGATGGCTTGGCTGCTAGTGGAAATAGATGTAATAAGTGTTAATACAGAAATAGTGGGAAATAAAGGAGTGGAAGTGGGTTGCAAAGTGAGTTGCATAAGCAGCTGCAACTGTGGACATCCTGGAGCACCTTAGATAGTCCATTCCATACAGGATACAGGATTTTCCAATAGGTTATGTAAAAGGGAATATGAAAATAAACTGATGTTGACTTGTTTTGAGAAAAGCTGAGCTGCCTGGAACCACAGCTGAGTTTGACTCTGTGGCCTGCAGTAACTAATGCATTGTTCAACATTGTCTGTGTTTACCAGAAACCAGCAGGAAAATTAATAAAAGATGATCTTACTTGTGCAGAATCATGCAAGTGCAGATTTTGGCATTAGAAAGCTCCTGCAGGTGAAAAGTTTTGTTTCTGCTTACCTGAAAGTTAAAATATAGGAACAGGATTTTAAGTATCTATTTGCTGGCACATATAAATTACAATAGTTTTGTAAAAAAAAATAAAAAAAAATTGTAATGCTATGAAATTCTCAAACTTTGTTTAAAAGTCATTTATGAATTTATATATTACTTGTACACCTCAGAATTGGTTCAGTTTGCATTTTTCAAGGCAGTCTCAGAACACAAAAGCACAACAGTGTATGCACAACTGACTGAAGCTGACTACAGTCAGTCTACAGTCATGGTGGATGCTGGCATACATGTCTGTGTCATATGTTGCTGTGCGACAGGCAGACTGGGGATCCAAATGCAGGACACAGATAACAAACCTTGACTCAAAAAACAGCTTTATTGCTGTAACTCATGGAGCAAAATACAAAATAAGAAAAATTTAGACTAGGCAGGAACCGAGAACGTATGGAACTGGCATTATGGAAACAATACGGACCACACAGGGCACACAACCTCAGGGAGAATACAACAAAGAACGATGGGAGACTCAGACAACAAATACACACCAGGTAATGAGGGGAGAGCAAACAGGTGGGAGACACAGCGGGAACAAATCTGGGATAACGAGATAAGGCAAGTGGGACAAAATACAGAACAGGAGCAGGAAATAAATAATACTGAAACACAGGCACAAACCTACAAACATGACACAAAGACAGAAAGACAAACAAACATGGAGACATGACTGACTGAGGAGACAAAACTAACTACAAAAACAAGCATGACTGACATAGTAATGTAGGTCTTTATGGATTCATAACACATCAAGACACCTCTTTTGCCAACTTAGTCCCATAATGTCTGCTACTGAATATGCCTGACATGAGCTGGGTTAATGAGTTCATCAGAGGCCACCACAACCAATGACCATTGCACAGCTGCAGGCTACACTCATCACTCACCAACAGATCTGAAGGAGGAAGCCTCATATTAGATGTCTCGTATCTTTTTCTTCGTTCTGCTCTCCTTTTAAGAGTCGCCACAGCAGACCATCTGCCTCCATCTCACCATATCACTTGCATGATCTTCTGTCACATGGACGTTCTGCATATCCTGCCTGACTACATTCATGAATCTTCTGCCTGGCAGCTCCACCTTCAACATCCTATGTCCAGTATATCCACTATACCGGACAACTTTGCCCTAACTTTGCCTCCAAATTAGTCTCCACCTGACTTGTTTCTCTTATAAACTCATTTATAATCCTGTACCTACTGGTCCAGTAGAGCTGAAGATGCTTTTAGTCTTGTATGCACATATATTATAGTCCCGGTGTATAAAGTCTATTTAAAACACAAACTTGTGTTTCTTTTTGACTGCAATAGTTTAAAAAGTTATCAGGATCCAGTAATCATATAATTACTTCATGTGAAGTAGGAGACATTTTTGATGGGGGAAAAAAACAAATATATATATATATACATATATATATATATATATACACACACATATATATATAGATATTTTGTCTTTCTTATTAACAGAGCAGTACCAGGATTAGAGGTGTGGCCCCAAGTGCTTTATTTACAGTCTGCTGTTATGCAAGGAGAAAATCCAGTGCTGCTAATAATCTTGGGGATTATGTGTTTCCTCCATTTACACTTCACATTGTTAACAGAGCAGCGATCAGCTCTGAAGCGAGTCAGTTCTTCTGCCACAGAGCTGATCAGCTGCAGATCCACCGCATCAATCAGGGGGACAACCACACTCAGATTTGTGTCTCCTCTGATTACAAAATGGGCGTCTTACAGTTATAAACAATGTGTATGAGACGTCATGTCAAGTTAAATCAGACGTATTCATACCAGTATGCGTGTGTGTCCCTACAGGGTAGGTCATAATGAGATCATTGGTGTGATGAGAGTTGGATGCAGTGCTGAGGGACTTGGCAGGGACCACTGGAACGAAATGCTGGCCTATCCGCGGAAGCCAATTGCACACTGGCACCCCCTGCTGGAGCCCAAAAAATCTGAGAAGGAGGTAAGTTTGAGGGTGGATTATTCTGTACGTGTTTATGATTTTGGATGAGGAATCAGGGGACTTAGCTGGTAATTCTCAGCCTACTTAAGGAACATTGCTATATGGAAGAGGATTCAAACTGCGAAGGGCTCTGAAGGAGAGACTTGAAGAAAGATGCTGCTTGAGGTTTGAGCAACAGGTCCACGGAGCGGAGCGCTTTGCAAATTAACTTTAAATTAGTTGTTTGTCTAATTTGGCTCATTTATCAGTACACTTTGGAGCAGCCACTGGAAAACTGCTTATGAGGTAATTAAGTATACTCTTTATGAGAATATTGATATATCTAAAAACCAAAGCAAAAAAAATCCATAAACCACCAAAAAAGATGATTGTTGTAAAACCTGGACTTCCTGGACCTGGAACTCTTCTTGACCAACAGATTAGTGCAATGATAGCTGTCTGCACATGCATTAGTATTGCATAAACAACAAATAATAATAGATAAATGGGCTTAGCACAATCAGCAAGTAAGATGTTGACAAATAGAAGTTAAGAAGCGACTGAAAAGTAGGGATGGGTTTCGTTTAGGTTTTATCCAATACCGGTGCCAAACCAGTACTTTTGAAACGGTGCTGGTGATTAAACGGTGCTCGAACCGGTGCTTAAAGAATGGAGAACACAAACTTTGTCCAAAAACCTCTCATGTTTTTATTTTTAGAAGTCTCTCATGTTTAGCTGGGCTTTTTTTTTTGTAAAAAGATAACAATGTTAGCCTTTTCTGCAGCTATAGGGTACATATGGTTTCACTCTATCAAACAAGAAGACAGCCGCATGTAACTGCGACGGTGTTTGCTAGTTCATCTTACATGCATTAATGTAATGATGTGGTTAGCGTACTCAACGTTAATTACACACGAACAACATTAAGCTACTCACGCAGAGAAGAACGGCTGCTGCTGCCATCATCATCCGTCATCATTTCCACTACACTGGCAGGGCTAGGGACCAGGACTCTACTCTTCGGGTTCTTGGGGGATGTTGCTAACTCCGGGTCCGATAACAGGCAACCCACCCGCAGTAGATGTGCTCGATGTGAGGTTTATCTAATACGGTGCATTTCTCAGCTTTTAAAAAACCGCTATGCGTCACCAGGTGTTTAATCAGATTCGAGGTGTTTCCTCCTTTGCACAGTATCACCTTAAAGCACTTGTTGCAGGCTGCTGAGTTTGCATCTTTTGCTGTGAAGTACAGCCAGACTTTTGACTGCTTCGCCGTTTGCGTTTTTAATCTGTAACTCTGCTCTAAAAGAACGTACGTACCTGGGCCCGCCTACTATCCTTGGAAAGGTAAATTGATTGGCTACAATCCAAACTGTATGACATCTCAAGAAGAAGAAAAAAGCACCGAAATAAAGCACTGAAATGTACCGTTTATGTCAGAACCGGTACCCATCCCTACTGAAAAGTAGCACAGTTTTAATTTTTATGTGTACCTCACAAGTAGGAAGTCAAAACTTGGAATTATGCTACATGTGTACCAAAGATTATAATGACATGGAAAATATTTGCTTTGTTCCTGTAAAATATTCTAATCGTTGTTACTTTTTTAAAGTTTCCTGTTTATTCAGATGGTGCCTGTTATCCTAAGACTGTAGCTCCATATTTTCAATCTCAGACTGAAAGTAATCCCTACGTTTCTTATACCGGGCTTTGGTGTCTCTAATGAGCTTCTCGTTAAGCCAACCTTCTTCCGATTGGCTGATCCTCAACAATAGAATTTTTAAATTGTACTTGGGTTGGTCTCCTATGCTCATACTGGCTCAGATTAGTACATTACAGAAATCCCTTCCTCCTGACATCACAAAGAGCCAAGAGTAGAAAAATGAAACTGAGCTTTAAGAACAGCTTACTTACATAAAGGCTTTATTCAAAAGTTATCCTTTGCCTTTCCCCTTTGTATATACACTTACCAGCCACTTCATTGGGTACACCTGTTCAACAGCTCATTAGCACAAATACCTAATCACCCAATCACATAGGAACGACTCATTTAGGCATGTAGACACAGTCAAGAGGACCTGCTGAACCTGAAAGTGAGCATCAAAATGGAGATAAAAGGTTATTTAAGTGACAATGATAATGGTATGATGGTGCCCGACCAGTTGGTCTGAGCATTTCACAAACTGCTGATCTACTGGCATTTTTCCCTCACAACCATCTGTAGGGTTTACAGAGAATGCTCAGAAAAAAGAGAAAACATCCAGTGAGCGGTAATTCTCTGGGCAGAAATGCCTTGTTTATGCCAGAGGTCAGAGCTGACTGGCCAAACTGCTTTAAGCTGAGAGGAAGGCAACAGTAACTCAAATAACATCTCTACTAAAGCTTTCCCACCAGGCTTGTGCTGGTTCTTAATCTAGAACAAACTCTGTGCATTTCATCCACTCCTGGCAGCTAAGAATAGGAAATTGAGGCTACAGTTCAGGCAGGCTCACCAAAATTGGATAAGAAGATTTGGGAAAAGGTTGCCTGGTCTCGTGAGTCTCGATTTCTGTTGCAAAATTCAGATGGTAGGATCAGAATTTGATGTAAACAGCATCCTGCATTGTATCAATAGTTCAGGCTGCTGCTGGTGGTGTACTGATGTGGGGAGATTTTCTTGGTACATTTTGGGGCTCCAAGTAACAGATGATCATTTTATAAACCCGACAGCCAACCTAAGTATTGCTGCTGACCATGTCTATGCCCCTATGACTATAGTTTACCCATCTTCTGATGGTTACTTCCGTAAGATAACACGCCATGCTCATCAAATCATCTCAAGCTGGTTTCCTGAGCATAATGATGAGTTCACTGTACTTGAATGGCCTCCACAGTCATGGGAGATTCCCATGAAGAATGTGACACCAACAAAGTGTATTAAGCAACTGTGTCATGCTATCATTTTAACATGGACCAAAATCTCTGAGGATTGTTTCCATTACCTATTTGTAGGTGATGGGAGGCAAAAGGACGGCCAACCCAGTACTAGAAAGGTGTACCTAATCAACTGGCTGATGAGCATATAAAAAAACAGAACCAAGGAAACACATACCATGTCCACTTTCAATGCAAATGCAGCTACAAAGCAAATATCAATCAGAATACACATGAAGCAAATTTAAAAACCATGGTAACTTTAGGAAGTAGTGAGAGCATTGCTGAACCCATGGCAACAAATTCAGTGTTTAATTCTGACAAAGCGTTATAGGAATTGCCGTTCCAAAACTTGATGGATATTTAAAGGCAAATTTCATTATACACAAGCCAGCACTAAAGATAATAACTGTGGCTTTCTTTATTTCTATTATAATTGCAGCCAAATCATAAGGCCTTTTACAGCTAGATGTGACTCTATTGCATTTTGCATCATTAAAGAAAGTTTTCAGGAAAATAGCTTCAAGAAAATGAAAATAAAAGAAAGTTCTGGGGAATAAGGTGCAGGTGATTAGGGAGCTTTCTTTGTTTTAAATTGAGCATTTTAAGGCACAGAAGAAGAAACGATGATGACATTTTGCATGTTTAGAGTCGAGGTTTCATGCTACTTTTTTATCACTTACTGAACGTTCTGACACACTGATTTGACACCTTTGTTTTGGCCGATATTGAAAGTGAGCAAAGCGACATATGTGCCATGAATCACTGCCTTGTGTCTGTGTGCCCTGTAGTGGAAGGCAAGGACAGCCAGCTTTGACAGCCAGGGCTCCTGCCCTTCACCCAGGCCCCCAGCCAGTCCCTGAGCAGAGCCACCTGTGACCCAGCAGCCCAGAAGGGGGTTTCCGCCCTCCTGCTAAACCACTTCCTGTCTGTCTGATTGAGGAGAAATACAACCCCAGCGTGTCTCCCTCTCCCACTTTCTCTCTCTGTTTCTCCCTTCCTCGAGTCTAGTTCCAGAGCACTCCCAAGAACTGATCTCGGACTACCGTCAGTCAGTTAGTTGTGTAAAACCAACTCTGTTTTCGGGTTAAATTTAGGGTCCTCAATTTCAAATGTGGGTGTTTTGATGGGCCGAAGTCATTTGGCGGACATGCAGTCTGCAGATACTGAGCCGTCTGAGCTGAGACGAGCTGATTCCGGTGTCCTCACGGGAGACTTTTCAAACACTGAAGATTCAACATTGCACTGCAGAGACGTTTGATGAAAAAAATAAAAAAGCTCAGTCGGATATCACTCCTTGAAAGCAGTGGAGGTTTCGCAGAGGGAAGCTGAGGACACGGCCTCAGCAGAAAAGGAGAAGACCTTAAGAGATCTGAAGCTTTTTCAAAACTCTACAGCTGTATAAGAATAAACGATGCTGAGTGTAGCATTTTGGAAATATTAGATATAAAACCACTCCACCATTCGTTATTGTTTGTGATGCTCCAGCTGAGTTTGCTGTACTTCCACTTTCATCACTAACAGAAGCAATTATCAGATCTCCATCTTATTGAGGAGAGGCGGGATCAGACTGAAACTAATATATTGTCAGCCTGACAAACTGCAGCTTTGGTGTGTTTTCAAAAGCAGACATTTTACATGACAAAGAAGAAAAAGCTGCAGGATTATTGGGCTTCACAGCAGAGCAAATTGGCTGCATTGCAGATTTTTTTCGGGTCTTTGTCCATTTTCAGCGTAAGAGGTAGGAGTTTAAATTACCACACAAAGGCACAGCCAGATTCTAAAAGACAAAATATAATTTTGACAAACAAAAGTTTTCACAGAGGGAGCTGCAAGGGTTTCTGTAAACAGGGAAAATGCGAGCACACTTTACACACCCTTACCTCTTTCTCTGTTTGATGTTGCAATCTCACCCTCTCTTCCAGGTGAAAGCTCACACCAACGCTCATGTTTTCTTTCAGAGAAAAACACTTTTCAGAAACACTTCTTTGTCACATATTGTGTTTTTATGTTTGTTTTTTTCATCTGATTTTGGTGGATGTGTATAGCTTTATGTACAGGCATCTGCTGGTTACCGTATGTATGTTTTATCTAAACAGAAAAAAACAGAAGAGAAATACAATGATGAAAAAAAACTGACTTTAAATTTATGTAGCCTTGTTGGTGGTAAGGATTTAAAATACTAAATGGAAAAAAAAGAAGAAATTCCTTCCTTTTTAGAAACATTCAACTTTCTTGATGTTTATGCTGTCTAATTATACTGCTGGATTCATGTACAGGGATAAATTATGCTGGATCTGTAATATGTGGCATTTGGAGGATATTTGATGTAAGAAAATGTTTGATCTGTATCAGTATTATTCATTTGATTGGTCCCTGGTTATTATTGGCTCTCTTTACAGTAACTCAAGTTTTAGTTGGATAAAAGATGATGGATGCAGTCTGCGTATCTATGGAGTATACACCTTTGATATGTTTGATACAACTGCCTTTTACTCCAGACATTATACCGAGTTACAGTTTTGAACGGATCATTGCATTGCTTTATCGTACTGACTTTAAACACTAGCAGCTGCAATGCTGCACAAGTGCTGATGATGCAATTTCAGTCAAGCTCCCTCATAACCCTTACATACAGTGGATACTAAATTTGTGTAAGCTTAATTAAGCACTTACTTGAACAAGTTATAAACTCGTTTTTTTATATCCAATTATGTTAAGCTCATACACTGTATATAAAAGATGTCTGCAGCCAACGTGATACGACCCTTTGGTTAATAAAGTGCTGTTGTGAAGCTTAAAGCTGCCCATTTTTACCATCACCATGTTGGTGTTTTGGAGCCCTATGTGATGAGAGAGGGGTGGATGATGCTGAGAAACTGAGGAACACTCCACTCTCATAGGGACTCATCAGTAGTGTTGGGTGTACCATGTTCCAAAGTAACACATTATATAATATTATTATATATTAGTATAGCATTTTTCAGTATCACAGTAATGTAACATATTCTTGTACTAAATTCAGTAGTTACATTACAGTTACATTTATGTACTACTTACATAAGTAGTACTACTTAGTTACATTCC
This sequence comes from Oreochromis niloticus, assembly GCF_001858045.2. Taxonomy (NCBI): domain Eukaryota; kingdom Metazoa; phylum Chordata; class Actinopteri; order Cichliformes; family Cichlidae; genus Oreochromis; species Oreochromis niloticus. The sequence continues at coordinate 8,159,539 of NC_031984.2, forward strand.
AAAGCGTCACGTTTTCTGTAGAGTTAAAAAACAAAAACAAATCAAACATGGCTTTTTAAATGTATATTTACACAACAATCAGCTGATTTGGAATGATAATCTCAGAATGGTCTACATCATTTAAGGAGTGGAACTTTGGATATTCCTTTTATTTTTATTGTATGAAAGAGCAAGAGCGCAATGGCAAAGTGCAAACTGCATCTAGAATAGAAACAGCCACATTATACTGCTCACACAGCATTGGCTCTTTGCAGGCATCTGCACTGAGCATGCTAATGCAAAAGCTAGCAAAGAAAGCACATTGTCAGTTCTGTGTTCATAGGTGAAACTAAAAGGCAGATCTGATATGTGTGTCCTCATTCGGAGAGGGATTTGTGTCAGTTTGTGCATTATAGCTTTGGGTTTATATAGTTAGCTGATTATTAAAGGAAAACACAAAATTAATTTAGCAAGTAGTGTAACCAGTTAATTTCCCGAATGAGTAATTATGTAATGTACTACATTACTTATGAGGAAAGTAATGAGAAATGTGTAATGTATTACTTTGGAGTAATGACCCAAACACTGCTCATCAATCATAGCCTAGGCCAACATAAAGCACATTCTGTTTCATTGTTTTAAATGCTAGTGGCAAATTTGACAAGAGATTTACTGAGACTCAGTGAGCAGAAGGAGTTTTCTTCCTGTAGACTTGCAACCTGATGAGTCGGCCTTTACTATTTATTGGAAGAAAACTTGTTTAAGGCACTTTCCAAATTGGCTTCACTTTTCAAACCAGGAGGCTACGTCCATCTTTTATTTACAGTCTATTGTTTGATCCCCAAACGTTAACTCTTAAAATTCTTCAGCCTTGACTTCTGTAACTTTATTAGTTTTCTCACAAGTACTTAAACAATGCCAGGAGAACCAATTCAGGAAATTATCTAAGCCGTCCTTTCTCATATGGATCACACAATAGGACATAATCTGAAGTTCTGTCACTCCCAAAAATGATTCCTTTTGGTTTAGACAAAGGTGCTGACTAGATAGATCATGCAGGAGACATTACAACCATTCCCAAGCCGTGAAACTTCCGGACTGTTAGCTGCATTACTCTCAAATTAGCACAATCAATTATCATACAGACTTTGTACTGAGGAGCTGACAGGTTAAAGATCATCTAATGCAACAAATATTTGAGCTTTTACAGATTCTCTATCATGTAATAGTTAGAAAATGTCAGCACCCAGAACTTTTAGTGCATTTGTAAAAACACCTTTGATAAATAGTATGCAGCAGCAGGCAGTTTTTTTTTAATTTATTTATTTATTTTTTATTCAGGGCAGATGGCAAAATGAAGCACAAATTGCGGTATCACATAAAACGAATACAAGCCATTTCATGGTTCCTAGCTGGTTGCCGGCATGGCCTTGATTCTGCTCTCTTATGATCAAGTTTGACACTTATTAAGATGAAAAGCAGTTTTTTAACTGAAAATATTTCGTCATGGACCTTTACGCCGAGGCCACTGAGATTCCAACTCATCCGAGATTTTTTGTAGATGGTATCAATCAGAAAATCCCAGGTTTCCTTCTTGAATTACCACATTCACAAGATTTTCAGAAAACTTGACTCCAAGGTCAAGGTCACCAAAATTCAACTTTATACAAGATTTTCTGTACATGATCCTATGATATCAATTTGAAGCTCCTACGTCATGTGATTCTTGAGTTATCGCATTAACAGACTTAGATGTTCACACCACCCGCCCACCAGGTGTGGTGACGACAAAACTCCATCAGCCTTTTACAGCAGAGGGGAAAAAAGCTATACATATAGAGGGTGTCCAAATTTATGGGCTGCATCCTCCTGAGGCTGCCTTAGTAGGCCGATTATGTCACAGACGCGACAAAGGCTGTCCAAATTCGTAGACTCCTCCGAATGCAGCCGACAAGTGCGTCCTCCTTTTCCCCGAATTTGAGGGATGGGTGGGGTGTATCCTTCGTGGTCCACCATATCCCAGAATTCATAGCGCAGCCCAGCCAATTCCAGTTTTCAACAATGGCGGCCGCTACTAAGTTTTAATATTACTCTTATTACGCTTTCTGGGTCACAAAATATACTTTTAAGATATTTTCAGGCGAGAATGTAGGTGTGTAAACTTCAAATATCTGCTCGGTTTATCAAGATATCACATATCTGCAAAAGTGCTCCGACGTTTTCGGAGGCGTCTGTTACCCACCAGCTCGATAGCTAGCCGGGGCGATAACAGCGAACTCCCCGCACATCATTTTCAAACCTCCCCCCCCCGCGGTCTGCTACTCAGGTTAAACATGATATATAAGTCACTTAGATAACTTTAAAATGTTATTGTTTGGCTTTTTTGTTTATTTGTTCGTGAGAAAATTGGTTTGGCTGAGATTAAAGTTATAGTTTTCACACAGCTGAATAAACGTCAAACGGAAAACTGATTAAACAGAAGTGTGAATGATCGAGAATTTACGTCAGTGTCAGTGTCCTGTTATATATTAGATAGAAAGGAGCAGACGGCTGAGTTTATTGAACTCCACCGAGACAGCGGTGAGGCAAAACTGAAGGCTGGACTGTCAAATTTCACAGCCGCTCACTTCCGGCCTACCCGGCCTTCGGAGGACCCGGCCCACGTAGACCGCGAAGGCCGGGTCTTCAGGAGGATGCAACCTATGAATTTGGACACCCCCCACAATATACAGATTTTTTTTTTTAATGGGCCAATCTCTCCTTCAAGGTTACTTTCTGGTGAACCTCTGGACTGCTCTCATTAAGGATGTGTTTTTAGTCTACTTCTAACCACTTCCACTTGTGCATCTGCTTTTTAACGTGGACCTCGATCACACAGAAACTCCTTTATCATACCAACCTGACTTTCATGTTAATTTATCTCTGGTTATGAGCGCTAGCTATCCAGCAAAACTTGTGAAAAAAAGTCACCTATTTTACTGTTTTTTCTGGCAACCATATTCTTATTTTATATCACTACAAGTTACCTTTGTTAATAAAGATATTCTGTGGTTTTCTACCTCCCTGTTGCATGCTCATACACAACTCCTTGTAAACAAAAACAAAGTTTAACTAAAACTATACTAATATTGTATAATTAGGATTTTTTTTTACCTTTATAACCAGAATAAAAATTTATTTCATAATTTTCTGGAGTTAAAATCAGGACATTTAGCCCAGACATGATAATATGCAGAGTAAATGTTAAGCAAGGAGGCTGACAGACAACATTTAAAGATTATATTTGGTAGGGCTTGTACAGATAATTTTTTTTTCTGACATGAGGACCATTTATTAAATAGTAATTTTGCATTATAACATCAGCCTACAGCAAATTTAATCTCATATTTAACAATGTTCTTGGCAACGGCACACAACCGTCTAGACATCTCTGGGAAAGGAATACTTAAACTCAGTTGCAGGCTGCTGCACAATGAACATGCTGTTTATCACAGAGTCTGTGAAAATGTCATTGAAAAGTTGGGTCCGGATATCAAGACATGAGCAGATGGATTCAGCAGACCGAGTAGGGCCTGTTTTAGTCATTTCCTTCATGGGAAGTTTACCCAGAGAGAGCAGTTTAATGCTGCTGTATTTCCGTAAGAGGCTGGGATGACAAAGCGGGGGCAGCTGATGGGTGGACAGGTCAGTATCTATAGAGCAGTGGCATTTCTCTAATTGGCACTTGTTACCATGAGAGTGAGTCAGTGCATTATTGTTTGTGCTTGGCGTAATCCATCATAGCATCTACACCCCTTTCACAGATGTCTGAAATTTGCTCTCATCCACGCAGTTTTCAATGGTGAAATTCCTCTGTAGACTAACACCAATATTCATCGATTTCTAATATCTTATTTAAATGTAAAATCTGAAACATGTGTTGAAATATTATAATGTAGTTTCTGTTCTTTTATAAAACGTGCTTTATGATGGTCTAACAATGTGGTGTGTTTTCATAGTAGATAAAATCTGTTAAATCAATTGCCTCAGTTTATGGACTGTTTAAAGACCTTCTGGTTTTGCCTAATATTGTAATGTTTCTTGATATGATCTCATATCCCTTCCAACTGTTACGATAGCACTGAATTTCCAATTTTTTTATCGGGCATTTTGTATTTGTAATAATAGAAATGTTTGAGAAAATGTTAGTTCAGACAAATGTCTATTATGGGTTCCTTTTAGAATTTAGATCATTATGGAGATTCAAACGCTGAGTGAACCATTGTGTAAAAAACTGAAATGGCATACAGTATTTCCACCGCGTTCTTTTTGTCTTAACAAGTCTGAAAATCCACATCAGAAAATTGCTTGTTGTTTTTTTTCTCCCATGGGGCGTGATGTGTTATCAGTTCTGTGACATGATTTTCTTTTCTTTGATTAAAAGACTTCTGCAAAATAGGCTCTGTGCTGAGAATTTTCTGGCAAACACACCATATAATGACAACACAGCCAGCGGCTTAACAAGCAGGACTGAGCACGGAGGAAATGGGATTCCGACTGAATCAAATGGTCGAATTAAATGAGGGGTGGACACACACACACAGCACACAGCAGTTAGGACTTGACAGGCTCTACTAAACTGAATGGCATTTTCATGGTTTTGTTTGTTTTGTGTCATTTTATATTTAAAATAGTAGCTAAGCTCTGTATATACTGTATTTCCTTTAAGTGAATTTGGGAGACTGTTATCCATGTTGCATTGCAGGAATAATGAGCCTCACAGATTCGTGTCTGTGAGAGTGTAAAAAATGAGTAATAAGGGGTCAATATAATCAGGTTTTCACCAAGTAGTGGGAAGGTGACCTCAAGAAAAGGCCTCCAATAATGTCCACCAGCATGTTTGGCTACTTCATTGATTTTTCTTTTGTTATAAAGGAAGTGTTCTGCTTATTAGCACTCCACATTGCAACAGTTGAGCACGTATTATTCAAGAATCCACAACACAATGCCATTTTTCTAAGAGCAGAAACAGAGCAGAGAAATAATAACCTCTTCACGCTTCACTAACTGAATTTGTTATTGCGAGTTTGTTACAGGCCACTTCTTCAGATCACCCTCAGAGGTGTTCTCTAGCATTTTCATGAGAACTGTTACTGATAGTTCTACTACGCTGATGTCGGAGGTCTAAAAACATAACCATATTAGTTTATCATTGTTACTTAAAGTGTGGTTCAGTAGTGGCTGCATGGTGCATTGGTTTACACATTCACTTCAAGAGCAAAAGATCTTTGGTTTGATCCCAGGAGACCTTTGGGGGATGCGTCGAGTGTAATCCGACATCTGCCAAAACAAATATGCAGAATGACCTGCTTAAAAAAAGGGACATACCAAAGGTAGCTTGACTTAAAACGCTGTTCTGGAGGACTGAAGATTCATGCACACATGTTGTTTCAGCACGTGAGATCTGGGGAGCATCTTTGCTCACATGATCATCGTAGCAACAACTACGAAACACTCACAGCTCACCTAACTGAGCTTCCATTATCAGTTAGCATGAGCAAAGCCTTTTCGTGTAAAATAGGGTGATTGCAAGATACAATAATCAACTTCCCCTTTATTGAGATGTTAGACTGTATAAGCAATTATCCCACTCTCTGGATAATTACATAATGGGTTTTGATTGGCTGCTGGCAGCACTGGGGCATTTAAAGAAAAACTATGTTCGATTAGCTGGCGCTTGAATTCGTCTTAACTTTTCAGTCCCCCAAGCAAATAAAATGGTTCAGTTCAGCAATGAATGACATCAGCATTAGATTGTATTTCTGAAAATCAGACAGATTATAACACTACTGCCTGTCTTAAACTTTTTATTTCTGGTTGGGTGTAAGTCAAAATTACCACCAGATATTAATTCACATATTAGCTGCTTTCCAGCCACCAGTAAACATCACAAACAGAAGAATGGGCTACCTAAGAACTTCTAATTTTATTAAAAAACTGGTAACAGAAAGGCGCACAGACAACATGACTCCCCCTACACCAAAAAAACAAAATTAAAAAAAACCCTCAATGTTCTACTTTTTAATGCAAAATGACAAGATTAGAGTCTTACTGATTTATGCTGCGCGTCTATTATTCTTTTATGTATGTTGACAGTCTCCTGCATCTTGCTGGACATCTTCATTTTTCTGGTGAGGACGTGTAATAAATTAATCCAGTGATCATCATATTTACCATGAATTGCCAATGACCAGTGACGGAGGAATTTTTTTTACAATCAAATAACAGTATTACCTCACTGCACATAAAACTATGTGTTAATAGCCAGTTTGATTAAAATATTAAAATATTAAAATCAAAAGTAAAGCATTGAGCTCAGAAAAAAAAGGGGATGACAATAGAAGAATTTAAAGAAATCCAAGTTGAATTAAGTCTTCAGCACTGTATGACATAGATTGGGGATTAAATATATCGATGAAGATTAAGGTGTGTATTAGCAAAACAACTGATGAACTAGTTGCTCATTACCCTGACAAAGATTGTGAAGCCTGCGCTTGCTTAATCTGTGTGTTTTATTAAACTGGAAATGGCAGATGATTTTCTTCATGATATGAATCATCTCTGTGAAGCTGAGGCGGTTTTGGTACCTGACTGGGTGGGATGCCTCCTGGGCAACTCCTAAATAAGTTGTTCCAGGCATGAGCCCCCAGAATACACCCAGGACACACTGAAGGTATTACACGTCTCAGCTTAGATTTTATGCAAACAGAAATATGACAAAAACTAAAAATTCCAGTTGTGTGGATTCCTTAAAATGTGTCAGCTTTGCCTGGTAGAGGTTACATTGGACCTCCTTTTATTTTATTTTTGCAGAAATTCACACAGTCATTTCCAACGCATCTCGAAGACAGTGAGAAATTCTAAGTTGTTGACTTGATACTAAGACCAGACACCACACTTATAAGAGGAATAGGTTCACTTGGTGGAGACAGAAGTTTTTGTTCCGTTTACTTCAAAGGTGCACTCTTTAATTGTTCAGATAAACTTCCTTTAAGTTAAAATGTGAAACCACAGCCAAAGGTCAGCAATTAGCATGTCATCTTATCATTTATTTTCTGTGAAAACATTCATATTTATATAAAAACACACTTTAGAAATGAGAAAAATCAAACTTCCAAAATTTATGCAAATCTTAGCTGTCTAGTCAAGGTGTAAAAAGGCTATGTTTAACCATAATTTTAAAAAAAACCCTTAAAGTTCTGAGAAGAAAGGGATGTTATGTGGTTTAACTATTGCAGAAACAAAGTATCACATGAATAGGGAAAAGGTGGATAGGCTATATAAATTCCCTGTTCCTATTTTTTTTATATGTCTATGAAAATATGACACCACTTCTCTGCTGTCAAGCCAGGAGTTTCCTCTTCATGGTCAGTCTATAAATAATTTGGTAGCCGTCATCCCAGCCGTAAAGCTGCTTCTCCTCAGGGTTGTATTTCAGACTAGCGTGGGCCCCGTACCTCCTGGGGAAGTAGATGAGTGGAGCCTCTTCACTGAGCACCATGTCGTTGACGTCAAAGACACACTGAACCCGCGAGCGACTGGCCAGACGGGTGTTGTAAACGACATAGACAGTCCCGCACACTACAAAAGCCGCCTCTGCATTTTCCCGCGGGCATCGAGTGTCCCAGATTTGCTCTATATCAAGAGTGGCAGCGTCCATCTTTGCTAGGCTGATGGTTGGTTCACTGTCACTGGGGGCATACAAGAGCCAGAGACCCCCATCATCTGCTGCAAGGTCTGCAACAGTCTCTGGATTGAGGTTGTAAACAGTGGCACGGCCCTCCACAGGGAACATGGCAGTTTCTGTCACTGAGCCACTCAGAAGGTCATATTTAACCACCTGCATATCTGCTTCAGCCTCCTGCTTTATGTAATACAAATAGCCATTGTAAACAGCGCTACCAGGGCCGCTCCATTCAGAGGGAAGCCTGATGCTTCTGCTGCCTGTGACTCCCAGGGAGCGTGAAAAGTCAAGTAAAGATTTGAATTGGTAGATGGTGTTTCCTGATGTGCCATTAAAAATGTAAACCTTGGAGGATCTCGGGTCTCTGGTCCACATGCCCTTGGGACTGCCCACTCGCTTCATGATTTTCACTGATCGGATGCCAGAAATTATTTCCACACAGTCTGCAGCGAGAGAAAAAACACACAGAAGAGGATATTGGTGAAATGGAAAGAGCCACTGGTTATGTTCACTTATTTTAAATTCATATACTAGTCATATACTGCATATACTTTAAATTATGTACATATATTTTTAACTGACCAGTACATCCATTTAGTCAGCTGCTCCAGTTGCAGATCATATTTGCCAGTCAGTTAATAATACCAGACATTATTTTTGTTAGTGCTGCAGGTCATTTCCATTTCCAGTAAATATCCCAGACCTGCCCAACAAACCCAAAACATTCCCTCTAGTAATATGTGAAGGAAGGAAAAAGCAACAACAAACCTCTTATTTGAAAATCCCGGAAACCTGAAATGTTTATATGATAAGCTGTAACTATCTCAGGTTATCTGAAATATCATTTCAGATAAATAGTACTTCATACAAAATATAACATATAATAACCTTTACAGCAGTGCCCATCATACTGTTCCTCTACAATTTTACTACCAAAGAAAAAATACCCTCTAATAGTTTAATTAAAAAAACAACAACAAATAATATTAGCAAAAGAAATAACAAAATAACTAAAGCTGTAAACTAAGGAGGCAGCAATAACTCCTCCATAACCTGTGACAACAACGTTATTGTCACTGTTACTCTGTTAACAGCATAGACCGATTATAAGAGATTACTTAGTCTTATACATGAATCTATGCAGATCCTACAACATAGACTGTTTATACTTTTACATGGCGTGTCTGCGTTGTCTGCCACCAGAACACTAGCTGGCGGCGGGATTTCTTTTGTTCAGTTGCTCCAAGAAACACTGAGACTGTAACGTGAAAATCACAAGTTTGCTTAGTCCATTTGTTTCACAAGTGAGCTGATGGCTGTAAGTTTGAGTTATTTTTTTATTCGACCCTCATTAATGTGCCATTTGCTGTGTAGAGCCCTGCCTTATTGCTTTTCTTACTGTAATCCATGTGATTGATTATCTGTTAAAGGGAAAAAACAGACCAAACTGGAAAACAGCCGGAAAGAGTTGCACCCATATTCTAAACCTCATGTCAAAACAGACATTACAGAATTGTATAAAGATATAGAAATGCTTAAAAAAAAACAGTGGAATTAATAAAAACATAATTTAAACATATTTTTCCCCCCATTTAGTTTCATTAACATGTTTCAGTAAAGTGCAACTCTTCAACTGAAATGTGTATTTGCAGCCTTTCATCCAGCAGCCTGTGGTTATATCTATCTGGCTCTCTAAATTAAAGGCAAATTCAAACCAGTCGGGGAATTGGACTCAGACTCATATGAGTGCAGCACAAGGGCAGCATGAAGAGAAAGAAGACTAATATCGTTCTTTTGCCAAAATATACACAAAACGGAAGCCCCAATGGCATGTGTGCCAGCATTGTGCTTGCAGAAGCTGAACCGGGTCTCTACAATGCAGTAAAGTTCATTCTGGGTCACTTCACAGACATTCACAATGGAGAACTGTGTGCAGAGATCATTCCGGCGAACATGAGAATAATGTCACTGACCTCAGGCCACTTTCTGTCCTTCCCTCCATGAATAGATTGCACACAAAAGCTAATAGAGCAGGCTGTTGTGCCATCATAGACTTTATTTTAATTTTGAGAATACTGTGTATGAGCCTAAGCAAAGGGTTTATGATATTACAGCCTAATCCTTGAATTAATGTGTTATTGACTGGCTTGTGAAGTCACCCAGTAAAATAAAGAAATCAATATTTTTTTCATTTGCCTTGCAAGGAGAGTAAATGGCACCAAAGCAATTTAATGATCTCTCATTGGGGGATTTTAGTTTTTGGAACCATTTAAGTGCAAAAATTATACATCTCCAGCTTAATGTGCCACATTCACTTAAATCTGCCAACATGGAGTAGGAATTAAAAACTGATTTCACATCTTTTTACATCATGTTTTAACCAGGCTAGTATTACCTGAGTTAATGACTCAGTGCAGCAGTTGTATTGCAGCACCGTTAGCAGCAGTTCGCCTTGGGACGTGATGATTATAATGACAAACACTGCGCTCAAACAGTGCAAACAGGGGAGTAGCTCTGCGGAAATAAATGAGTTGCATAAAGCCAGAATTCTACTGGAAAACATGACTGCACAGTGACTCAAAGCACTCTGCTAAATGACTTGTAACAGTGCCGTGTTTGTTTCCCATTTTCCAGAGGCATGGCTCTTCCGAGACTCTCTCTGCAGAAGGAATGATGTGGAGCCCGGTCCTGTAGATGTGTAGCTCTAAATATATACATCCCAAAGGATCTGACTGTGTCATTCCTTCACTGTGAATTAAAATAAAAGATCAAAGACCTGAAGAGGACATTTTTGCTGAGATGCATAGCTCACCAGAGACTCTAGACTGCAGCTCCTCCCACTCTTCTTCTTCCTCTTCCTCACCTCTGCTTTCCTCCAGCTCCCAGGCATCCTGCTCCACTACCTTATCTGCCCTGTTCGTACAGGCCCGAGGGGACATCTGGGTTTCCACGTAGTCCATCTCTTGTTCCACTCGGTCCACTCGAGCAGCTGCTCCTTCCAAGTCTTTGAAGAGCATGCTGTGGTGATTCTTTAGTCCATCCATGGCTTCGGCAGTCAGCTTTTTGAAATCCTTCATCTCTGTGTGGTACCGATGGGATTGCTCATGCCACAGCTGCATGCGGTCCTGTGAGATGTGCAGAAAGCAACACAAGTGTTAAAATGTACTGGAAAATGTGTTTGTTTTTCTCTTTTTTATTCAAACCAGATGACAAGGAAAAAAAACTGTGTTTACACTGTAGCAAACGCTGAGGTCATCAGTTTGATACAAAATAAAATTCCTGCCATGCAAACAGTATAAACAATGTATCCTCTCCATCTTCTGCTGCTGATGGAAATTTTGAGTCTGTTTGATGACCAGAGTCACTCTGTGGAGTAAATTTCCTTGATGTTTTGGTTTTAATTCCAGGAAGCTTTGATGTTGTCCATCTTTATAGTATCTTTGCAAACATTCATTTCATCTAGAAAATTAATCCCAGTTATTTTGAGTGCTACTGTTACTTATTTTACACCAACACAGTATCTGTGTCCAGGACTCTATTGTTAGAGCCAATTCTGCCTTGGTGCCCTTTGAAAACCAGTCTACATTTGGACAGGTTTGATAACAAACTCTGTGCTGTTATGGAGTGGAAGTTTAAGTAAATACCTTCAGAATAAAAGCAAGGTGGAAGAGATCTGTGGGTTTCATTTGCAAATCACTTTATGCAGTTTTTTTCCAGTGTTTTGTAGGGCTGTGCAGTTAATTCAATTTAAACTGAATAATAACATTCAATTAGAATTTAATCAGTAAAACATTTTTTCTGGCCTATTGTTTTCTGAAGTATATAGCATTGTCATTTTGTGATTTATTTTGGTGGAGTTTTTTTTATTGTATGTGGATGCAACCTGCTGCAGATTGAATGCAAATTGGACACACAACTGCATCTATAGAAGAGATGTAGGAGGAAGAGATTTTGGCTTTGAAAGTAAAATATCTTGCAATTTGATTTGAAGTTGTGGAAGTTTTTCACAAGATAAAACTTAAAAGATCTCTTGAAGAGTAACTTGCAGGAAATAAATGCCAGGAAAATATAGATTGCTTTTCAAAAAGAATACATTTATATGTCTTTATAATGCAACGACATGAACAAGAAGGAAAAGTTAGCAGAAGTAATTTTTGCTCCCAATAATGGGTTTGACTGGCAAGATCTCTAAAATAATTTAGTCACTCACCTTAAACTCTTAGCTGTTTTTATTATTTTTCCCATTGAAGTAGTGGTTGGATTTTGTAAGGAAACACAAGTAACCATGTTGTATGGTTTTAAAACGCTGTGTTATTTTGTTATTTTGGTTACATAATGAACACAAAGGGTTAAATCAGTGAAAGAATAAAAATAAAATGACCGTTCAGACCACATTCAGTCTGCAGGCTCATGTCCTCTGTGCCACCTTTATTTTGATTTTCTAGCTGCTGCAGATCTGGCTCTATTTTTCTCCATTTGCCACGTTGCTTTGTAATGGTTAGTTACTTGAAAACAGTCTGTGTGTATATGTAATTTCATTTTTCAGTGACCCTAATTAGTCTACAAAAGCCCAATATGTATCCAACCAGCATGACATTTCTCATTGTGGTTCAGCAGACAGACCAAAACTGGAAACACTGCACTGAGTTCAGGCAAGTCTCAGGTTTATAGCCTAAATGTCCATCTTTGGTATGAGTAAAGTTAGCATGTTGACTGCTTTAAGCTTAAAATAGGACTAAATAACACTGCCTCAATAAAAGGCACAATTAAACAGATAGTATTAAATTGCTATGTAGAATACTTATGAACCGTTACAATCATAAACCTAAGGCTTGCCAGCAGTGAGCTATCAAATTCATCACACTTGAGACTGTAAATATTGGAAGATACCAGTGAATGAATGGTTCCTTTATCACAACATCATCAGCATTTCTACAGTTATAACTGACAGCAAGCTGACAGATGAATAATGAGTTGAGGTATATACCTGGTTCTAATGTTCATCCACAACAAACCCCAAGCAAGAAAGAATTGCAACTGACACCAAAAATTGAATGGCAGCTTGGAAAAGTGTTGCCTTGTCAGATGAGTCTCAAGTTCTGCTGCAAATGTGGAATGAACAATGTGAAAGCATAGATAATGGTCTGGAGGATATCTTCTTGGCACACTTACACCCTTTAATACAAATTATTTAAATGCCACAGCCTACCCGAGTATTGTTGCTGACCACCCCATCCCTTCATGACCACAGTGTATCCATCCTCTGATGGCTCATTCCAGCAGGATAACACACCATGTCACAAACTCAAATAATCTCAAAGTGGTCTCTTGAACATGACAATAAGTACACTGTACTCAAATGGCCTCCATAGTCATAGTTACCAGATCTCAGTCCAACAGTACGCCTCAGGGATGTGCTGGACAGCTGTCAGTAGCGTTTCAATATGGACTAAATTCTCAGAGGAATGTTTCCAGCACTTTGTGTTTGCGCCACATTAAGAAGAAATATGTAATTAATCACTTTGAGAATAAAGTGGAAATTCTATTTAGAGAAAAAAGTCTGAAAGTGGAGAATACAGTGGTCTCAAGGCATACCTGCTAGACCCTCCATAAAATGCCTTGTGTAGATGAGTTAGTGAAAATCGCCCTTTAGAATTGGTTACAGTAACAAGGAAATTGTTTCTTTCAGCTCATAAACACAGTGTGGTGTGTTTATGCGCTGGACGATGAAACGATGGTGCAGAAAGCTGCATCTGGTCAGAAGGAAAAGAAACACACAAACTTGGAGGAGTGGGAAATGGCTGGTAATGGACAGATGCAAGGATAGCAATGGTTACGCCCTCGTGTAATATAGAGGATGTATGAGGATAGATAAGACAGGATAGATGGCTGATCAGTCTGTTTCACTGACTCATCTACACAAGGCATTTTGTAGAGGGCAGAGCGGCCGTGGAAGTTTACCTTGAAAACACTGTAATCTCTACATTTCAACTTTTTTCTCAAAACAGAATTATGATCAATAATACTTTTTTTTCTTACTGTGGGCCTAATAATCTTTCATACTTTGCTGAATCTATGTCATGCAGACATAAAGCAGCTCTGAAGGCAAACGTGGGTCCAATCAAGTACTGTCAAGGTGTGTGTGCCTAAAAAGTGGCTGGTGAATGTAAGCAAGTAAACTTTAGAAACTAGTATATTAGTATTTTTCACATTAGTAAGGACAATGCATTTACAGCCCGAGTGACTCAGTCGTGTTTCCATTTATAAACACTGTGGGATGTTAATACTTCCCTGTTTCAATCAATTATTGCCTAAACTAAATAGAAAGGAGCACTGTATTTCTCAGCACATGACTGACACAGTGAGAGTGACAGGTGAATTATTTAGACTGAGATGTAATAACTGATGGGTCCCCTGCCTCCCTCCTCCTGTACATGCTGTCAGCCTGTGGACAAATGGAAATAAAAGTTCAATGAAAGCTTGCTGATGAGTTGCTGTGTTCATATTAATGCAAAAGAGCCAGTATATTGGAACTGAGACTGGAGGAAAACCACAGGGGGATTGGGAGTGGGATTTAACTTAAAAATAGAAAATTTATTTCACGCTTATAACAGTTTTAAGGATGACATTGTTGCAACGGAGCCACACAGTTTGACTCTGTAAATGTAAACCGAAAGAATAAAGGAATTATTTAAATTACTCCCTTAGGTGAGCTGACATTTAATCCTCAAGTCAACATAAGTGTTTCACTTGCACAAACTTTCATGACATTGATATAACATGTAGCCTTATGAGAGCCGCTTTAAAGAAAAACAATGTTGAACACTCAGTAATTCGATTCTTTCCTCGAGGCTCTTTGTTTACTGCAGCTTCATTCTACCTCTGAAGAACACATTTCTCGGTTAGGCTGTTGGGATGTTTGATGCCACAGCCACAAAGGTTGGGCTTGTACTCATTACTGGTGTGTCACTGTCTTAAACCCTGAAGAAAATGTAATATTGTTGGACAGAGGAGGAGAGGGCTGCATGCATCAAATGATGTTCCCCCCGGAGGCTGCTGTAGAGCTGATGAGCTGGGCAGACATCGCATTAATTGCTTTGCATTAGTAAAGGCATTAAATTCAAATCAAAAGAAGAGGAGGAGGCAATCAACTGTTGTTTATGATGTTTTTATGACTACACAGAGATCTGATGTGCCATTTAAAGCATAAGTCACTTAAAGGAGGGTCGATTCTTACCTCAATAGCCAACAATCTGTTCTCCAGATAATCCATCAGCCCCTGGTAGTAATACTGGGCACCAGTGAAAGTCCAGGCAGTGGAAATGAGGAGGGCAAACAGCAGCTTCATTGTAAGCCGATCAATGGAACAGCTGAGTTTCTTTCTTTCTCCAAGTTTTAGAGGATTCTTCGGGGTGATGTTTGCCTCTGCAGAGTTGTCCTCAGAGTGTCAAACAACCCATCAACGCTCATATGTGGCGTGCGGTAGAAGAATAAGTTTCAGCTGCACATGCAAAAAGGTGAGAGGCATAGAAAGAGTAAGAGGCCACTCGGAGAGTTTCCGATTATTTGACCGCTCTCACTTTGCTGGAATGTTTTCACAAACTCTCAGGGAGGAGCCTTGTGCCTCTTACCCCTCTCTATCCAAAAAAAGTGAATGTGCTGCACTCACTTTGTATTTGTTGTACACACTCCCTGAGGCATGTGAGGGATACAGCACAAACAGAACTTGATACAAGTGCTGCTCTACTCCGATTACTTTTTTACTCAAAGAAACTTTATCATACTTTGTAAGTTTAGCACTCAGTAAACAGCTTTTCAGCTTCTTTTTCAGTCTCTGACACCTTTAAGGTTTCTGTCTCCTGCAACTACTTGACATGAAGCTGAATAATGGAATCAGCCAATCCAATCCCCTGTTGGGTGATATTAACTTTCTGTTGCTGCTAAGATGCTCTTCTTAGCATTTTGAAGAAGCAACTGTGAGCTGTGTTGAGAGGGACAAAGATGCCAACGCTACAGCTCAGAAACTGCACAAAGCTAAATTTAAGCTAAAGCTGTCACTCTAACACATTACTGGAGATGACTGTACCTGGAGAGACTTGGCATCAGGAAACTGTGTCGCAACAAAGGGTAAATAAACTCAGGAAGTAAATAGGACTAATGAATTATAACCAACAAATTTGTCACATACACAATCATACAGGGTACATGTAGTGAAATGCTTTGTGTCCAAGCTGCGGACAGGCTGCAGACGTAGCCATGCCATTCCGGGGCTTGGTTTTAGCATGGGGGGCCTAGCCAGGACTCTTACTGGATACCGGATGGGAATCACTTGCAACTTGCAACTCCCGCTCCAAAGGTGTGTAGTCTTACCACTACACTATCCAGCTGCTCCAGCTGCATATCCAACCAACATGTGCAAGAAGGCAGAGTGTTTGTTTCTTTGCAAACAAATTCTACCACGTTACTTTTGTCCACTGGTAAAACTGTAATGCAATGGATTGCTTTAGTGGTAGTAATCATCAGTCATCATCAAGTAAGGTAGTCACTTATATGACATGATACTCATGCACAGCATTCCTCCCAACAATTGTAAACTTGCCCATAAAATGAAAACTTTGACAGACATTCAAACATTCAATTCATACATTATTTATACATTTTGCTGAAAAGGGGAAAGATTAAAAAAGAATATTTCACATTACGGTAATTAAAATGTCAATATTCTAAAATAATAACAATAATTTTGGTAACAATGTTTATGTTTGTCTTAGATGTCTAGATCACCTATAGCTACACTGACTCCAAGTGAAATTTTGCATTGAGAATAATAAAGCCTCCTTCAGAGTGAAGAGCATAGAGACTTGGAAACTAAAACAGGTTTTAAAAAATGGAAAAAGAAAGAAAAAGTAATCATATTTTTTTTTATGCTGATACAAAAAAACAAAAAGTAATTCCAGCTACCCACAAGGAGCACAGACATGGCACACTAGTGAGAAACACAGCAGAGCCTGTGACCAAGAATAAGGGGAAGACAAGACTATTTATACACAAAGGGTAGATTAGGCAAGTAGAGACAGCTGGGGAGGAAATGAGAACAATCAAGACAGTCGCAGGGATGGGAACTGATTAACCCAAGTAAAACAGAAAATAAGACCAGCAGACGAAATACAGAGACAAGAAAACTCAAACTGAACACAGTACAAATTGACACTGGGGAGACTGGAATGATAAACTCAAGACAGAAATGAAAATGTAATAATATTACCAAACTGGAAGGAAGTACAACAATGATTGGTGCCAATATACGAAGTCCGAACTAGAAAATGTGAGTATCAGTAATAACTAGTCAGAAATCAGTACTATTAGCAGGCCACAACACATCCAACTGATCTGATAATGGCTGTGTACCATTTAGGCATGTTTTGCACTAAACAGCAGAAATCATAAATTGGTATTTATCCATTTTCTGTTGCTTATCTAAGTCCAGGTGTCAGAGGCAGCAGTCACTTCCTCCTTCTGTTGGGATACTGAGGTGTTCCCAAGGCTAGAGATGTAATATCTGCAACACATCCTTCCATCTATAACAGACCCAAAATCTGACATTTTGGAGGCGTCAAATGCCCGAAGCGCCTCACTTGGTTTCTATTGTTGTACACTTAGCCCCTCCTGCATGATTAGGTTTTTCCAACATTCAGCCTCTTCAAATGTTTGACAGAAAATTGAAAAAGATATTTTATACCAGTCTGAAAATAAAAGACTTTTCTCACTCAGCCAGATTTAGCCCAGAAACATTGTCCATGGACAGCTGTTGATTGTGATGCTGCATATGTGCTGTTACATTATGAAATACACTGCACATATACTTCTCCATGATCAAATCATTATTGCAGCATGTGTGAAAACATGACCACATCACAATATTTTAATTGAAGCCTTTTCAGTACACAGCAGCAGTGGCGTGTCTAGAAAATTTTTGTTGGGGGGGCCAGGTAGGGGCATAGATTTGGAGAAGGGTGGCAGATGTAATTGGCAGATAATGTTAAAAAAATTCCACCAACCGCTAACCATCATTCAATAACCCTGTAAACCTAATAACTGAATTTGCTTTTGACTCTTATTAGAATGAGGTTTTAACCACTATGGTGCAAAGTTTTTAGATACTGCGTTGATGAAGTACAAGAGATACAATCAGTGCTTTGTCAGTGTTTATTCAGCATTCAAGGACAGCAATATTTGCATAATATTTTTACTGACATATAGGGCACATATGTTTTGGGCACAAACATTTTGGAATATTAAAATACAAACATTTTTAACATACAATTGGCAAATTAGCCAATGCAAAACTTTATCTTCTTTTTTTAATAGGCAGATAATCTTCTCACAAACTGGTGTTTGATTTTGAAACAGGAAAAAAGTGGGGAAACAAATGAAAAGACTAACATTTGAATAAAACCTGAAAGCAAGTAAATACTTTCTATGCTGCCTTATGGTAAACGTTGGTAATATTGATGTATAAAGAACAACACTGGCTGATGATGAAATACAGTCAGCTGGCATGGTGACACTGCCAGTATTAACCTGCAGGGCTGGACTGGGACAAAAAATTGGGCATTTTGACCAGAGACCGGCCCACCAGGTATTAAAGCCATAAAGCCTTTGAATGAAAACAAACGCTGTTGTGACAGTGATGTACACTGTCTTGTTGGTATATGTATGATTTCTATCAATTTTACGTCAGATAAAAACTTTGTTCGCAAGATTCAGATAATTATTTAATAAAAGCTAGATATTTTAAATGAGAATAAGTAAGAAAAGTATTTCTTTGTGCCCCCCTTTCCCTGTTAATGCCCTACCTGCCCCCCTGGCATAACTTTGCTAGACCCGCCCCTGCACAGTTACCAGCTGTCAGCTACGTAGAAAAGGATCCTGATGTTATTTGTCTCTCAGAAACAGTTCATAACTTCCCTTCAACTCATTCATGTCACCTAAAAGGTAAACCTGTTTCTCCATCACCTGTTCAGCTCTGATGATTCAGTAAGGACATCTCCTGGTTTCATCTGCATGTTTCCCTCTCACCAGATAACCAAACCGACATCATGACCAGCAGCTTTACAGCTGTGGCTCCAGCAAACATCAGCTGATACTAGAAATTAATATTAAACATGCTGTTGTTTAGCGCGACATCTGCTGGTTTCCTCTTTCTGGCGCAAAGTGGGCGATAAACAAACAAAAGAGAAAAGCCGATCAGCTGATCATTGATCAGTTTCATGATTGAAGTAGCAACAGGAGAGGGAGGGGGAAAGAATGAGAGAAGAAGAGGCAGCTGTGCAGGGTAAAGACACAGAATAACTCCAGCTTTGTGTCTTTTTCATTCTAGCTTAAGTACGGGACAATATGCGTCTCTTCTCAGCTCAATACAAAACCTGTAATATTTTCTCTGAATGAGGGACCATTCCATTTTTTAAGGAGCCGTTGGCAACTCTACAAACTAACCTTATGAATAAAATAAAGTTCAACATCAGTAACAACACAGCACCCACCCAGCTGTATATAAACTCTGTCATGCTAGCTAGTACGCAGTAAGAGTTATTGTAACTGACTGTAAAAAGTCAGCACAACGAAAATAAACTCTACCTAAACTTGGTTTATATCTGACCCAGATAAACTGCAGGTCATAACTTCTTACCTGAAGTTCAGTTCACCTGACACTCGGACTGGCGGCTGCCTCGGGTCTCTCCTCCTCCTGCCTACCCTTCCCTCATCCACCTGCTAGCCGCCGTGGAAGCTCCGCCATGCTCGATGGCCAGTCCAGCTATGTTAAACTGTTAATCTTTCGCCGAAAAACTGTTTTCTGTGGTGCTGTCTTTCGTGCTTGGCTCTCCTACCTTTGCTAACATGATGCTCATAGCGCAGAAGCCGATGCTGCATTCGCTTACACTCGGATATCTGAGCTTCACTGTGAAAACATAATCGTACATTTGATATTTCATTGGATTTTATTGTTTTGGCTTCGGGGTGGCACCTGGGGTGGCCAGTCTGGTTGGGGGGTGGCCTGTGCCCCCCCAGGCCACCCCGCTGGACACGCCACAGCACAGCAGACTATTTGACTGTCAAAGCAGGAACAGATTTGGTAGCGATGGTTCATTTCCAACAAACGTCCCAGTAAACCATGACAGTGAACCAGCATGAACAATACCACGACCCTGTAATTACCTCAACTACACAGCACAGTTGTTTTTCAGTGCAATCAGTTACACCTGTGCTTCCCCTGCTATGAAACATCTGCTGTGAAAAAAAGCCAAAAAATGCAGCTTAGCTAACACCTGCACATTCATGTGATTATCCAGTCAGATTATAATGTGGCGGTACTACAGTGGATAAAATCCTGCACACACAGGTCAGGTGCTCCGGTTAATGCTCACATCAAACATCAGAACAGGAAAAAATGTGAGCTCGGTGACTATGGCGTAATTGGCGGTGCCAGACAGGCTGGTTTAAACACTGCTGATCTGCTGGGATTTTCACAACAGTCTCTAGAGTTAAATGAGAGTGTTTGGAGCCAACAGAGAGACTATGGTAACCCAGATAACCACTCTGTGCGGCCCTGGTGAGCAGAAAAGCAACTCAGAGTGAAACAACACATTGAGGCAGATGGACTACAACAGCAGAAGGCTGTGTCGGCCAAGAACAGAAATCCGAGCCTGCAGTGGGCACAGGATCAGTAAAACTGGACATTTGAAGACAGGAAAAAACGTCTGATGAATCTCAATTTATTTCACTGAGGCTGCAGATGATCCGAATTTGGCATGAGCAGCATGAATCTGCTGGCCAGCCTGGCTTTGTCTCAACAGTCCAGGCTGAATATCGTTGGGAATGTTGTTTTGGCACACCATGGTCCCCTTATTACTGACGGTGACAGTGTGAATGCCAGTTTTTTTTGTACTGTTGCTGACTGTGTGGCAGGCTTTATGGCCACAGTTTACCATCTTCAAGCTAGGATAATGCACCAAGCCATAAAGCAAAAGTCAAACCGGTTTCATGAACATGGCTCACCACTCACCAGATCTGAAGTCAGTGGGACATCTTGGGGATGCGGTTGGAGGGGAGAGTCACAGCATGAGTATGCAGCTGACAAATCTGCAGAAATTATGTGATGCAATCATGTCAACATGGAGCACAGTCTGAAGTCTGACTCAGAAATGGAATGCTGTTTCTAAAAGAAGTGCGATATAAGTAGTTTATCTAAGAAACATAAAATGCTGCTCTGGTAGGACCTATAGCGAAGGGCTAAGTAACAATATAAATGAAATATGAAAAAGAACAGAACCACACAAAAGCATAAAAAGAGGAAAAAGCAGAAGAAAAGTGAGGACATTAAAACAGACTGTGCCGGCAGATGGAAAGTTAAGATACAAAGAAAAAAAGAAAGGGAAAAAGAAAAAAGTTTGTATTGGTGCATTTGCTCCATTAAGCAAGATTTAGACATTTATAGCTTCACTGGTCCCCTGGGTTGATCTAACTTATTGGTTTGAGAGTGGAGCTCTGTTCCCAGCCTGACAGGTGTGATTAGTCAATAACGCTGCATTGCACCTTTGAAGGAGATTGCATTTCTCTGATGTGGGAAAACAGATTATTTTCACTGCAGGAGCATCCGTGCATGACTCTAACATGCAACCTTTGACCCCAAAGCTGAGTTTAGAAATGTACGAATGCGGAGGTGGGGTCACAGAAGGGGTTATGAGATCTCACAGTATATAAAAAAAAGACACATTTAAAACATCTTTTTGCGGTCCGTTTATGTCTCATTTTACCTGTGTTGCATCTCTCTGCTCTTTGTAGTGTTATGTGTTATTCTTTTGTGTCTCTTTGTGATTGCTGGTGAAGCATCAAATTTCGCCATGATCGTCTGCCTTTTCGAAACCAGCCTCCATGACCGAGGAGTGAACATGGAGTGTTGGAGCATCCAGTGTTTGAAAGACATTGGATGACAACCATATATCACTCACAATACAGGTCTAACCCAGAATGTGTCTGAATATGTGATCTGTGAATGATTATGTTGATAAACTTCCTCTTCAGTTTTACTGAGTCTCATCTCTGCGTTTTATTACAAATGTAAAGTCCTTGATTCACCATTTAATTCCTTATAATTTGGTTTACTATGTAGCTTTGCATTTCTCTTTTTCTCAGTGCCAATAATTACCAGCTATGCTCCTCTAAATGGTTGCTTTACGATGTGAAGAAACTGAATTTTCTTACTATGCATGGAATAACTCACAGAAAGACCCAAACCCAAACAATATGCCTATATTTATTGTTGAATTTAAAAACTGTCATAGTTAACTGTCTGGAAGAATCTGTCAAATGCTAGGAGCAAGCCAGGGAATACAAAAATCAGAGGACACAGTGGAAATAGTGAGTGAGATAACACAGATCTTAGGCAGGCAACACCACAGTATATGAAACAAAGAACAGAACACTCAACTAAGACATCCAGAAATCCAATCCAAAGAGAACCTAAAATGTAGGTCTCAAAGACAGGCTTCTGGAAGATATAATAAAATACACCAAGCAAAATATAAATAAACTATTACAACTATCACAAAAGAAACAAGAAACAAAACAAGAAACAAAAATGCTGGGTTCATGACCAGGGAACCACAGTGACCTGTCAGTGTTTCATCTTAGAAGTCATTAATGTTTTATGTTAAGGCTATTTGTATATTATATATTATGATGTCGAGTCTGTATTTTATACTGTTTATGACTTTTTTAGATGCTTTGAGTTATATGGCTTCAAAGAGATTTGGTTTCAATGTTTCCTCCTGATTAAATAAAGTTAGGAAATAAATGTTCTGCTTTATGTTGAGCCTGCCTCATTCCCCTCTCCAAGTTTAAATCAATTTTTATAATTGTATAAGCCTTAAAATAGATATATAATCCTGGCTAAAGGTACCTAAGCCTTGCTACTTGTTGACCTTATATAAAATTTGCTAGTCAGCCTACTTCATGGTTTGAATGACATTTTCATTTATTCTTTATCTGCCCTCAGACCACCCGACACAGGCAGGGTTACATCTGACCTTAAACACCATATCCTCATCACAACGACACATCCATTTGTAATTTAAATCTAAATTATGAATGAACATGGAGCTGCAGTCAGATCTTCTTGTGCCTTAATGACACACTTTATCTTTTTTGTTTTTAGTACCAGCTTTTCTCTCTGGTTTTAAACAGATTTTATTTACAGAGTGCTGTTCCAGTCTTCCAGGCTCTGCCTATCTCACATCTCACATCGCTGCTTTGGCTGCAGCAAATGTGCTGTTTGAAACCTATTTTATGTGTTTTAACCTTTTCATATTGTTAATATTACAGTCTTCTCTTCATTTGAAAAAGATTTTTCTCTGCTGCCAGCAGACGTGTCCATGTTTGTGACTGGCAACATACTGCAAAAATCTTATCTTTTTGAGTTGATAACCACTTTCATGTGAGTGCTTAGCCTGATTACTGATGTTATGGTAAATTAAGCCAGATAAGGAGAAGATATACTGGGTATGCTGAACTTACTTTGTAATGCTGCCCAATGGTGACTAATGAGGACCATAAGTTACAAAATAAACATGATGTCGTATTCAGTAAGACTTGAAAATCACAGCTCAGTCCATAAACCCATCAGGAAGGAGGATACTGAGTGCATGGATCAAGGGAGAAAAAGGACAGGTTCCCATAGTCTTCTACAACAGCCCTACGTTTGGTAAAAGATGGATGTGTCTGAAAGGTAAAGTAGCTTAAAACTGCAGGAGGGCAAAAGACTGGAAATCTATGACAAAACAGCCCCCGGCTCCCTTGTTCTGTGACCTCAGTAAACCCTATTCTGATTATTTTAATCACTAATCTATCATCCATCTATCATCACTAGTTTCAAGTCTCATTGAGTAGAATATGAAGTTCATTATGTAAAACATGGTCATTATTAGAGTCAAAGGGAAGGATTATTTAGCATATGATCGTCAGCTAACGACTTGTCAATCACAAGTAATTAGCCAATGAGTGTGCAGTGTCCTTGGTTTGTCAGTCAGACCCACTCTTCTCACACATCACGTCTGCTTTCAAAGCATCAAGATGATGATAGCGATAACGCTCACACCAGGGTTTCATAATGGAACTACTATGAACAGTGGGTACATCCATTGTTTTATAATGACTATGTCTGCAACCACAGCAGTCACCACTTCCACACTGGCTTCATTTTTGAGATCCATCTTTTATATCCAGTTGAAGATGATCCTTTAGAGTTGGCCAGTACCACCGCTGCCCCCACCCCTCTGACTTTGCCCCTGGTTAACTCCTGCCACAGCAGATCAAGCTATGATTCATGAGTCTTGGGCACACTTCATAAAATAAACCACAAAGTTGCTGCAGCTTGTTGCCGCATCATCATCATCAAACTTTGATTAATGTGTTGGTGTCAAGTGCTCCAGCAGCCTGATGACGGTGGTCTAATCATACTCTGTTTCCCCCTCATTGTCTGTTGTCCGCGATCATCTCGGCAAGTCCTGAACTGAACCACAACCTCTTGTCTATTTTTATGCTGGCAGACAGCAGACCAGACTGGGAGTGTCGTCATGGTAACAAAGTGCCGAATGGCTGCTTTTAGAATCGAAATGGGCAACCTGGAGTTTGATCTAATCTGGAATACACTGCCTGTCTGGAGCTGGCAGGCGAGGGCACAAACAGGCCAGCGGCTGTAAAACCATGTGTGTGTGTGTGTATGTGTGTGTTTCTATGCCCCAGAGGTTTTGTTCAATCACACTTTTTGAATGATGTAATTACAGTTTTAGCCCCTTTTTTTTCCATTTTGCTAAATCAATTTGAAGCGTGCTTCTCGTACTGCCTGCCACTCAGTGTGGAGTTATAATCTATTATTAATTACTGCCTTAATTGCGCCATTGAGGCCTGCGATGTGATCAAAGGGCAAAACATCATTCAGGATTCATTATGTTCTACTAAGCACTGGCATATTGCACTCTCATAACCTTTTAGCTGTAGGCTGTCCTATAATGAAAGCTTTTAACTGTTGCTCAAATGTTTGTTTAGGATGGCTCTTTCTGATTCAGTTTATTTAAAAAGAAAGTGGACAGAAATTTCCTGTGGCAAGTGTATTTTTTTCTTTTTCAAAAAAACCCTTCTGTTGTGCACGGATCATTTACAAAGTCGTCCACAAGATGGCGGCATGTGGCTTTATGTGAAAAAGCTACTCATGGAAGAAGAATTCAGATAAGCCTCTGATATCTCCCCAAAAAGGGGAAACTTATCATCACTAAAATACACTTGTCAGGAGAGTTTTTGTGCATTTATTAATACTAGCAGGTGGTTGAAGTTGGGAGGTTTCAAACTACTAATAAAAGCTGCAACACTCAGTGCTGGCATCCTCCAAAGGGGGACAACATAAAATGTGAGGGGCTGCGAGATGATCAATGGAAGGGGAAAGATTTATGCTATTTTTTTTAAAAGCAACTCTAGGCAGGTCTTGCATTGTTTATTTTATTGCAGTTATTTAAAGAAAAACATCTGAGAAGTTCAGAAAGTTCATTGTTAACCTGTGATAATCTGATGCTTCCTTTGAAAGTGTCACGTGTCAATGTGTTTAAAAGCCTTATTTCCTTTTTTTAGTATAGTGTAGCTTCTAAACTTAAAGTAGCTTGTAAATACACCTGTCACTTAATTGAAATTGAAAGTACTGCAGTACTTTGGCTCTTAAAATGCAATGGAGTAGAAGTGCGTGTAAAACAGGAAAAAGTGTAATAGTGAAACAGTAAAGTCAATAAACTTGAAACTGTGCACAAATTCTCTCACCCCAACCGGTTGCAGCAGATGGCCCCGCCCCTCCCTGAGCCTGGTTCTGCTGGAAGTTTCTTCCTGCTAAAAGGGAGTTTTTCCTTCCCACTGTCGCCAAAGTGCTTGCTCGTAGTTGGGTTTTCTCTGTATGTATTATTGTAGGATCTACCTTACAATATAAAGTGCCATGAGGTCACTGCTGTTGTAATTTGGTGCTGTATAACTAAAATTGAACTGAATTGAAGTTCAGTACTTGAGTAAATGTGCTTATGCTTACTATACCTCCTGAGATTTAGGCTTGAGCACTGAATGGTATGAACAGTTAGTGAGTGAGTGCTCTGCAAAACAATTTAATGGGCACAAAGTGTTTTTCACAGCTATGTTGATACTTCTCATTATTAGGGATAACAGAACACAATAATGGGGAACGGTAGCATATCAGCAATTTGGGTAGGTGTCAAATTCAGTAAGGTGCTGAAAAACCTCAGAGCATTGTGACATGATGGGTTTTCCTGGCCTAAACAGCCATCAGAAAATTGGTACACTGTGGTCATACAGGGACGGACATGGTCAGTAACAATAATCATGAAGGCTGTGGATACAAACAGATCCACACTGTCTAAAGTAATTATCTTTAAAACCGTTACACCACCTGCGCCAGCCTGAACCATTGATACAGCTCAGGACGCATCCATGTTTTCATGTTGTTTGTACGAAATTCGGACCCTCCCGTCTGAATGTTGCAGGAAAAATAGAATCGAGGTGGGCTGGGGGAGGAGTCCACCCAGCTGTCATATCACCATATGATTGGCTGATTAGATATTTGCGAACAAACAGTTGAGTAGTCGATAAAGTGACTGGTGAGTGTATAAAATAATAACTCTGATATCAAACTCTTATTTCTATTTCTAATTTAACTTGTTTCATTAGTTGAAGATCACTAGAAGTAAAAAAATTGTGTAAAATCTTCATAAATGAAGAGGAATGGCACTATTTTTTTTTACAGTGGTGGGTACAGTACAGGGACAGTACATTTTAATGGACATCAGCATTAAAATGTAAGATGTAAACATATGATATTTTAGAAAAAACTGCTAACTTGTGCCCACAGTCACTCAGTAGGTCTAATTAAATAATAACAATAACAATAACAGACCAATGATGAATGTGTTTTGGTGATTTTAATGAAAAGGTAGTGCATCACATTCTGTATGTGGCCTGATTATTTTTTTATTATTAAACAACTGGAGATAAGCATTAGGTATTAACGTGATAAAGTTCAGTGTTCGGTATATTTTTGATCTAAAGTCCCCAAAACTACAATGAGAAAATTATTATAAGAACTATGTCAATAAAAAATGTTGACAAGTCTGTTAAATCTTTAAATTTAAGAGGTGGATTGAAAAGCAATTTTAAATGTTCAATCTTCTTGTCTGTAACCGGAAAGCACATTTATATCAAAGCAGGGATTTTTGTTTTTTGGAGTTCATTATTTGTATAAACACCACCTTCATTGCACCATTCACAGAGGTCTTGTGAACTCCAAATAATTGGGTTTAAATAAATGTTACCATAAAATTGAGTAGACTGCAAAACTCAAGAGCGGTAACTTTGCTTATAAAAATGAATAAGTGCATACGTGGATGCATGTTTTTGTGCGTCTGCCTCAGTGTTTATGACAGAGTGCCGATGATCTTGTGTAATCTCACGTCTCTCCATGTGCTCGCCTTCACACTGGGAATCAGGAGCCGGCCATAAAAACCTCTTTCCTCTGCAACAAAACAAAAAGCCAAACACCCCCTAAAGGCAGCGTTCTTTATTACCCCTTCGTATTGATTGAGAGGGTCAGAGAAACACGGCAGTCCGGTGCCAGGTCGTATAACAGCACAGACCAAATGGGTGAGGCAACGTAAAGCCTTTAGTCCCTTGTAAATAGTTTTAATACACCAGAGGCGCCAAATCACTTGACCTGCGTTAGCCCTGCCGTTTGGGGGCTTTCTGGCTGACTGAGCAGTGTGGAGCCAGCCCTTCTCCTCCCATTCTCTGGCTGTCACTCCAGGTAATAGTCAAGGTCTTATTAGTGGCACACTCCCCCTGTCTGGCTTCAAACCTTCATCTGCTGCATTTCAGCTGCTAAGGCCACATTTTTCTGCAACCTGAGATTTTCTATAACTGAGTTTCTCATTTTATTGGAAGGGGGAGTGATGTTACTTTTTTAGACACTGAAAGGAGATACTGAGAAATCTGTGGAGATTACCTAGGTTCAGCTGAGGGGGGGGGACGGACAATGTAAATCATTCTAGGTTTACAGACTTTCATATTCTTAATCGGTAACCACAGTTTTGTAACTAGTGAGCACAAACTTGCACAAACTTTTTTCCTCCAAGAACAAGTTATGGAGCATTTCAACAGTCAGGTTCAGTGATCCCCAAGAGAAGCAAGTCCAAGTGTGTCGTGGGGTTTTTTAACAACCTAACGCATTCTCATTACTCAATGTAATTTTGTCAGATGCTGCCTGTGTCTCCCTGTAACTCATAAGGTGCCCGTGCCTGGCCCAGAAAGCTGTAGGGAGATAATGAGAGGCTATATGCACACAGGGCCAATTGAACACAGGTGAAAGTGATTAAACACAGGTTAAAGTAATGATGGAGGGGGAAAGGAGAGTAAACAAAGGAAAAACACTGGAGACGTGAAGTGTAAGCGCTTCCAAATAAGTGAAATAATAAGTCACTGAAAGAAAAGGAACAGAGAAAACCAAGAGAAAACTCAGAAGGCTTTGTATTTTATGTTTACTGCTTAAAAGATAACATATTTATTGTGCTTTTTACACCAAAACCAAGCTTTCATCCTGAAGCTGCCAGGGAAGTCCTTGATGTTTGCAAACCCGCTGGCAGGGATTGCTCAGATTGTGAACCTGAGAGCTCGGTTCAAAGAGAGTACAGATTTGCACATGGCTTTTCTTTTCTCAACTGACGGAGTGATCCAGAGATTTCAAAAAGTAAATCAGTGAAGATGTTTTTCTGTATAAGTCGAGACATTCTTCCCTAGTGTGCAACATATAAAACAATTTGCTCAATTAACCAGACCAAGATCGGTATCTCATTTGCAATTATTTCAAATAATTTTGGAGTGAATTAAATTCAGCTGAGTTTACTACAACAGTCACCTTGAGACGCTTCATTTTAATAGGAAAAGACCACAATGTTGAAGGAAAAACAATCAGATAATTCCCTGTGAAGAGCACTTGGCAATGGTGGGAAGGAAGAACTCCAATTGAACTATGATCAGGGAGAGCAACCAAAACCTTGATTGTTAATTAAATTTTAATTAGAAACATGAAACTAGTCAGACTTAAGAATAAAAAGTGTGAGAACCAGAGTGTAAAGTTTGATATAGATTCAATTTAAGGTTCACTGTAAAACAAACAATCAAATAAAAGTAATGCCCACATTTTTACTCCTTAAAAATTTTAAATCACTTCATGATTTTCTTTCTCCAATCAGCTGATTGTAGCGAGTGCCAAATGCACATTTGATGGTTTGAAGATCCACCCATCAGATAATCGAAGAACCTTTGTAACTTCAATAAGGAACAACATAACAGTCACTACTGAATTCACTCAGTACTCTGATTGTTGAATACAGTGCAATAATGAGTCACACAAAAATGTATGTAGGTGTATTTTCAATAACATTACACCCAATAAGGGTTAGGTTTAAAAAAATAACATGGCTTAAGTTAAAATCCAGTGGTTGCCAGGGTAACGTACCCTACTTTGTCTGAAACGGGGATGTCAAACTCATTCAGCATCGTGAGCCACTTTTAAGTGGGTGAAACCAGTGAAAATCCATAGTTAGTATAAAGGAGTTGCACATTTGTTCTCTGATATAGCGCAATATGGGGGGGGGGAGTGCAATTTCAACAGTGTGTCTCAGTTTTTTTCTGGCATTAACATCAGCACAAAAACTGTGTGCAGGGAGCTTCATGGCACGGGTTTCCAAGGCTGACAAGCTCCTGTAGGTGTAATGTTGTAAGTCACCAACTACTTTTGTCCATAAATTGTATTAAAAAGGTTTATAAAGTCAGCTGAAAACACATTAACAACAGTCTTTTCTTTTTTATTTATACTTTATGATGGTATTTTCTCGAATTTCTGGAGTCAGGTAAATTCTGAAGTCTATCTTGATATCTATCATTGGTACCCCAGTCTGTTTTCAGTTTAACCGACACCACCACCATCTAAGACACAACGTGATTTAAATGTGAGTTACAATAAAGCTAACATAGGTTAACCTCTATGCCAACACAGAGTTTTTCTGTACCTGTGTATGCTTGTGCCTACCATCTGCTCTTTGTCTTTTGCAATGAAAACAAAATATTTTCCACAAAAATTCTGTCTGTAAAAGGTTGAAGCAGTGCCAGATTTCAGTGTTTGTGTTGTTGGCTTCATAATCTTGGAAAATTTACAACATATAGTGCGATTACAAACTAACTTTGGGAAGGTCCCATGAGCATCAGTGAGTCATGCAACTATCAGGAATTGTGAAACAGTTTGAGGTGTGTGGAGTATGCAAAGCCAGATTTCGGTGAGGTATGCATTATGTACACATGTCAAACACAATCAGTACACAGGTGTGTCTAGTTTTAATTTGTAAAGAAGACCCTGTATGCAACAGTTTTTTCCCCTCAACATGATCTCTACAGTTGACTGTACGCTATAATGAAAACTGTCTCTCAACTTGAACGTTCATTTCTTGCCACCCTGACAGCCTTCGTGCACTTGCTTGGTTTGCTGCACAGACATATACTCGAGGGGCTGCAGACAGCTGCTCCGAGGGGGAAAAAACTCTTCACAAAGCTGCATTTATCCATGGTGGGAGCTGCATGGGAGCTTGACCGCTGGAAATAAAGACACAGTATGTGAGCAAGTATCCAAGGAAATGCCGTCACAGGCAGTTGTCCCTGGACAGGAGCACACAGCTGTTAGCCATACTGCTCCTCACTCTGCTCTCTGCTGTGCAGCAGCATTATATTGGCTGAGCAACCGTGAACAGTACAAGCTTACCATCAGTGCCAAGCAAAAAGCTTTCAGCAGTGTTTTCTAAACTATATGTGCGAAAACAAGTTTGTTTTGCTGTAACAAATACCACAAGACCTGAAACTTTTATCAGATATTCTGTACAAAATGCTCTAATCCATGTTATTGCAGCAGAAATGTATCAAAGAGTAACCTTGAAGAGTTTGCTCATGCTGATGGTGAATATTTATAGTAACATGAGCTTTCTAGCAAGTTTCAACTCACTGCATTAGCGTCTAGCTCATGAATGTACTGTATTGGTATTGTTTTTTAGTAAAAATCTCCAAAAACCAACTGTAAAGCAGCTACCAAGCAGCAACCTCCAGGGCTTAAAAATTAAGCACTTTTCTTGAATGCACACTTAAACAGCATAGCAAACTATATCGGTAACCTCTCCTCATGTTCAGCATCTTCAGCCCCTCAACCTGTACACCTCAACTTAGTAGGGGCAGCAAGGCCAAGGCTAGCCTTCACCTGCAGGAGCGTTCCACCTGAGAGCTCTCACCAAGTGCAGCCCTTTGAGGTCTTCTCTGTTGCCATGACTCAACAAAGGCTTTCTTCAGTCCTTTGGGCCCCAAGATGCTTTTCTGTAGAAAGCAGTGCACTGATGGTTTCAACTTCTTTAGGAAATAAGGCTGTTTGCCATCCTCTGGCTAGATCTTGGTTCTTGGTTCTTGGCTTCCCTAAGTTCATGTCCTCTCAGAGCACAAGATGGTTTTTGCACACCTACTTAAGAGCCTGGGCAGAATGTGGTCGTTTCTATCTCTTCTGGGAAGACAAGCTTCTTTCTGAGATCTGCTTGCATCTCCTACTCTCTTGGTGCAAAATAGAGGGTAGTTTTTTTGATACTTCTTCTTGCCTTTGAAGCCCTGTCTCTTTTCTTATTGGAACTGAGTGATCGGCTCAATGCATATTAGCGCTGACCCTCTGAAATTCTGTCCATTTGACGATTACTGTTATTTTGCCTCTACTAGGAAAGCCAGTTAAAATGTGGTTACGATGCACAGGACTGCTCCATAGTGCATCCTCTTTTTTAAGGTTCCAATGTTTCCTCATAGTAAGATGATCAAAAAGTTTACTTTTGAAAAGACTTCATAAAATTATGCCATAAACAAGTTGATCTTTTAATTGCCAGTTTGGACAGGATGTATTAAATGTTGATATACTAAGCAGGTAAGTACAGTATTAAGACAGATCTGGAAACCTGTGAAGTTTTCCTTTAACACATGCAAGTAGGAACAAAGAGTTTCCCCGCCGTCAGCACTACTTGAGAGTTTTATTCATTGCAATCAGCCCGTCACACAATCGTGTGCCACGTAGAAAACAGATTATATTGCCTACCCACCCTGCCAACCCGAGCTTGTCTACATGACATGTTTCGGCATTGTTCCTGATGCCGTTTGTGCCTCTGGAGCTGAGTGAGGAAACATAGCAGGAGGTGGGCTCGTGCATACCATTATCTCACAAAGCTCTCATTATGGGAGTATTCCCATATCTTCTATACCAGCAAAACATGTCACCTCATGCTATGTGCCTCATTCTGAACACCGCAGCCCTCAAACCCAACACCTTTTTGGCATGGGGCTCCGCTCTAACCATGACTCACTTGAGTGAAATGCCTCAAACGTTACTGATGCCAAATTATGAAGTGAACAGAAATGTATGCATGGTGCCAAGCCTCCTCTTCCTGTAAGTCAGGGAGGGGGAGCCACTTGCAACCCACCTGCAAGCCCCCTTGTTATCAAAACATCGTGTCATGTTTTGCTACCATACATCATTAGGACATATATTTAATTTACTGTAAACACCAGAGCAATAAAAATGAGGTAAGAGTCTGCGGACAAAAACATGAAATTACAGCGACCGTAATTGCCCAGGTTAATTACGTAGGCTCTGTGCCCAATGCTTCAACACTAATTAGAGCATAAACACCAAATCCAAGCTTTCATCTTGCAGAAAATCTCCACATTATCCGTTTTTTCATTTTCTTAAAAGCATGTAAACGGGGCATGCTTCTTTTATAAGGTAATTGCATGTTTAGTGGTTCCATGCCCTAAAATTTATCTCGGGTTACCACGTGTTAGCCGTGGCATCCATTAAATCATGTTAACTTTAAAAGCTGCGATCACACTGATAAGCAGCTATAATTAGCTAAAATTATAGCTGCGAGATGGAAACAATTCCCTAGACTACAGTAAAATTAAATCAAACGTAGAAGGAAGCACATTAGCTATTTTGTTTATCGGGCCCTCATCTTGAGAGCACCTTATCCGACAAAAGCAGAGTCGCAGACGGAGCATCGCGGCAGACTGGAGCGGGACTCAGGAGGGCTGGACTTGTCAGCAGCTGTTTCAGTCTGTTGCACAGTGAGGAAAAGCTCTGTCATGGCCTACCTAATGGTAATTGTTTGGAGCGGTGAGAGCACAGCGTCTTGTCTGCATGCTGGTATCTCAGGAGTTTGCTGTGGAGGAGACAGTGCTTATAGCATGGGAGTAAAAGGGTGGGGTGGTCTGCTGTGGTAGTTGTTTTTATAGCTCTTTTTAAAAAAAAAAGTTTGTATCCATGTCAGTAATATGTAAAAGAAAGTAAAGACAGTGTAAAACTTACAAGCCGGAAGAATATAATCTTTCTTTGCTAAAGGAAAGTTTTGTTCCAAATATTAAGGGAACAAAACAGGCTATACTTAAATAATAACAATGTAGCTTAAAAATGATGAGGAGAAAATTCTTGCCTCTTTTTATCAAACATGATCAGTTGGTGATAAGGAGGGACCACATAATAATAATAATAACAGTAAAAGGACTTGATTTGTATAGACTTTGAATAGACACACATTACTCTCCTAGCAGTATCACATAGATAGTTTCAATATTACATTCAGAGACTGTTTAACATGTGAGTGTTTCTTTCTGGTCTGAAAAATGAAGCAACACATCTGCATTCTTTCTAATGGTCAGCGGGGGGCGACTCCTCTGGTTGCAGAGAGAAGTCTGTGGGGAAATGGAGTTCTAAACATTTTCCTGGTGAGTTTATGGGCTCATTTCCTGTTTTGAGGTCATTTTGAGTAAAACCTGAAATTCCTTTTGTAAAATATGGTCATTGATTTGCAAAAAGAAGGATTTTTTAGGATATGCTAACTGGCTAATGGCTGCAATCACAAGCTAGTACTTGCTCATCACATCCAGTTTCAAAACCTTATGTCATGGTTGTGCTGTGTGGCAGGGTTGGTTAGGACCCAAACGCAGGACTCGGAGACAGAATAATTAACTAAAGGCGGCAGCTTTATTGTTGGAAAATACTCGCTAACACTAGGTACATGAACACTGAAAAGGAAACAAACAAAAGATGAACTAGAACTAAGAATCTTGCGCCAAACTATGAATGACTAGATGAGACATAACATGACTATAGAACATATAACAACAACCAGGGAAAGACACAGGAAGCCAGAGTACCCACACAAACATGAGGAGAACATATAAACTCCACACAGAAAGATCCCAGCCTGATGGTAGAATTGAACTCAGGACCTTCTTGCTGTGAGCCAACACTGCTAACCACCGTGCCACCTGTTGCATTTATCACCCTTAATTTAAAAATATAATTTGGAGAATAATCACCTTTTCATTATATTGGCAAATTTTGTCTAAACATACTGTATGAAAACATTAGTGTGAACAATGGTTCAAAGGGGCGGTGGAGCTGTGCCTTCACAGTTTAGTAATTAAATGATTTTCATTCTGTCTGCGGACAAATCGTTCCAGCAGGACTGACAGAGTTCGGATTCCTTGGGTTATTTTTAGTTTTGCTGTGTGTCTTCTGTCGAGACGAGGTGGGATTTAATATTTATAAAGCTACCAAAAACATAGTTTTTCTAAAATACTATTTAGGATTTTAGTCTCACCTCCTCATAATTTAATATACTCTCAGTCATTTTAACATCAACTTTCAATTAGTCCCTTAGTTAAATGCCAGGTTACTGTGTAAACAAGTGTCACATTGGTCTTAACTTTTTGAAAGATTGTGTTAAGAATTACAAATCATTAACATGTTGTTCTGTAATTATGTCCTTTATTAATGTAATAGAAATATGTTTGACTAGCAGACTGATATATTTCTTTTTTCTACTCGTATGTTCCAGACAACCAAGTGTAATTTCTCATAAACACTTTCCAAACCCATATTAGTCAGCACGATGATCAGTCATATGTGCATAATTACTGAGCGCTGTTGCGCCACTGTTTTGCAATGAGTGTAGATGGACAGATGACGAGTCTGCAGACTTCTTTCTATTTTTTTTTTTAGTCCTAAGAGTACTTTTTCTGGACAAACTAAAAAAACATTCCTGTTATTCAAGTGCTTCAGGTACATTTTCTAAATACCTTCTGCAAATTTAAGCAACCATCCTTTTCTCTACTTAGCAAATCGATCCAGATCCTAGATTTAGCAGAATTTTACAGTAGATGCCCTTCCCGATGCCACCCTCCCATAGATTTATATCTTCTCCCAGGTTTAAAGTGGGGATCACTTACACGCTAGATGAGCATGTTAACACTATACTATGAAGCCACTATGAAAATCAATAGGGATTATTTTAATTAATTTCACCTACTAGAACAATAAATAAGAAAAAGAGTTTTTGGAAGACAACCTGATTTGAACTTTATTTTTCCTTTGAATGGCTGTTATCACCTGTTCTCCATCCCATGCTGGATTTAAGGTGACAGACAAGCAGTGGGCAGCCTGGAGAGAATAAATGAGCTAAGCAATATCTTTAACAGATCCTGAGTCTCAAACAGGAGAAAATACAAGAGTTATGGAAAACATCTTCCCTAGTTCCCATTCCAAAAAAGTCTGTAACAACTATCAACCAATTTCTCTTACGTAACATGTAATGAAGGTACAGGAGAGACTCATCTCGGCCCACCTAGACAAAATCTGAGAGGATAATGCAATCATCAAAAATGCTGCAGGGAGCAAACTCCAATCTAGATAGGGATGGCTGCATAATGAGCATCACTTTGTTTAATTACTCAAGTACATTTAACACCACCCAGCCACTGCTACTAAAAGAGAAGCTATTGGAAATACCATTAAACTCTTTGACCATCTTGTGGATTATTGCCGACCTGGCAGGCACAGTATCGCAGATTGAGCAGAGATCTGTCTGAT
Organism: Oreochromis niloticus; assembly: GCF_001858045.2. Taxonomy (NCBI): domain Eukaryota; kingdom Metazoa; phylum Chordata; class Actinopteri; order Cichliformes; family Cichlidae; genus Oreochromis; species Oreochromis niloticus. The sequence continues at coordinate 8,195,334 of NC_031984.2, forward strand.
TAGGTGATGTGCAGAATAGGAACTCCATGAGGGATCATGCTATCTCCACTCCTGTTCACCTTGTCCACCTCAGACTTTCAGCACAACTCTGGGTCATTCCACAAATACTCTGAAGATTCTTCAATTGTCAGACCATCAGTGATGGGCAAAAGGAAGACAAGAGTGCACAGATGAATGGTTTTGTGGTGGAAGAGCACAACTTTAAGGGCGTCGACATCAACAACAGGCTGAACCGAATGCTCAGCCCATAAGATGTGTACCTGAAAGAGACGAGCAGGCTCAGTTTCATAAGGAAGCTGAGATCATCAATGTGTGCACTTAAGAAAAAAGAAACTACTTTATTATTTAAGCACAGAGACCTACCCTGTTAGGTAGGTCTAACAGGGTACTAATCATTTTACAAACGTGCTTGTAGAGGGTGGCATCTTCTAAAACAGGGGTGTCTAATTCCAGACCTCGAGAGCCGGTGTCCTGCAGGTTTTAGATCTCACCCTGGGTCAACATACCAGAATCAAATGATTAGTTCATTACCAGGCCTCTGGAGAACTTCAAGACATGTTGAGGAGATAATTTAGCCATTTAAATCAGCTGTGTTGGATCAAGGACACATCTAAAACCTGCAGGACAACGGCCCTCGAGGCCTGGAGTTCAACACCTGTGCTCTAAAAGGATATAGCTTTGTGGTGTACTTGTAAATGAATCCCACTCTTTTACAAGAACCTGTCACAAGGTTCCATTTACTACCCAAGTCATAATTTCAGTTGGAAAAATCTGAAATGTAATGTGTGTTAAAGTTTAGTTAAAACTGAAATCAGTGCCGAACTTCCTGAAATTGGAGCTTCTTTAGTGGCCACTTGGAGCTGCTTTCAAAAGTGAGTTGATCCCCAAAGACTCTGGTGTCAAAATGACAAGTTAGCAGAATTAAAAATAATTTTCCAGCATTTGGATGACTTAGATTTCATCACCTCTGTGATTCATTGGATTACCCACACAGGTAGCTGCAACCAACAGTTCCCTGCTGTGACTCACCTTTACTAAATTCAAGTACATAGAGAGCATAAAAAAGGAGAGAATTTTCTTTAGTGGCCAACAGCGGGCGACTCCTCTGGTTGCAAAAACACATACTGTAGCATATAAGTCCATGGGACATAAGCCCTCGGTAAAACTGTTTTGGCAACTTAATAAGTGAGCACTTCTATGTCACATTAAATAAAACAAAGTTAGTTTTATAAAGTTATTATTAGAGTCAGAAAGAAGGATTATATGGAAAAATCATATCTGATGTTAAAAACCCAAGAAAGGCTCAGCTTGAAACTTCACAGAGACACTTTACTAACCACTAGGTGATGACACAGTGGACACATCCATACTATCTAGACTTTTCACTCGTGTTTTTATCTGACAACAATAGGACCTGCCAAATATGGTCACATCTGACTCCAAGAAGTCAAAATGGTGGTGGCCAGAATGAGGTTTTGAGGTCTCAAATGCAGAGTTTAGCAACCAGTGAGGTTGTCTGTCAAGGTGGCTTATTTATTTGAACCAATCCAATATCGTTGTGGTTTTTTGCCATGGGGATGGTGTTGCAGTTTTCTCTTTTTTAAGTGCAAGTTAAGGTTCAGTTTAACAAAATTCATATAGTACCTAAGACAAAAAGAGTCATAAGGAAAAAAGTGGGAGCAAGGGAGAGGAAGTGTCAGAAACAGAGAGGGATGGTGTCTCAGACAGACTGTCTGGCTGCAGTGGGATCTCCAGCACTCAGCGTCATATGATTCTCAGGTCAGAGGTTATCCCCACTGATGAATATCGGGCCGAGCCTCGTCTTCCTCACAAAAGAAAGGGAGTTGTTTTCACTCTCTGGGTCTGGAAAGTTTATTTCAGGAATCTATCCTGCCAACACAAGACTGTAAACCTGTCTCGAGGCAAAAGAGTTATGTCCACAAATATTACTACTACTTTCTTTCTAGGGAGAGGGGGGAGATTTTATTAGCCTGCCAAAACATCTCAAAATACTCTTTTTTCATTCAAATACTTATTCGGGTTTAATCACATAGCAGTGAGAGGAGGAAAGTAATGTAAAAGTGTGTGTATTTACTTGTGAAACATATATCCCTGTGATTTTGACAGGATTTGGAAGATTATAGTTTTCAGTCTGTGAACTGTGTGAAAATACGCTGGTGTTTTGTGTTTATCCTTTCATACCGAGCGTCTCATCCCACAAGCCATCTCATTATATCCCACTGCCTTAAGATGGTAATACACCAGATTCTTGTGCGACGTAGGCGCACAACAGTCGCAGCAAGTGAGAGAATATATCAGATTTTTCCCTTGAAAGGAGTTATTTTTGTCCTCAGTGTTATTCTGGGTATCTTCCTCTTTAAAGAGCTTCCCACACATGTGTAAACTCTATAATGAATAATCACAGGGCATTTCAAATAACACTATCAGCAGGATTTCTACTAAAAGCCTGTGGGAGATTATAACTGCCCAGGAGGGACAAGTGTGATATATGAGATCACACATGTGAACAAATGGACGGCAGACGCCTGGGTATTTATGAGGATCAGCCTCCGTCGAGATATTCACAGTCGTTTGACAGTCTTTATTTGAGTAATGAAAAATCACACTGGCTCTCCTGCAGAGGCAGAAATGCTGATCTGACACTGATTCAAGTGTTTTGGAGGGTCAAGCTGGCAGAGGGAATGAGGAGGAGGCAGAGGAGGAGGAGGAGGGTTGTAGTGAAAAAGAAGAAGCCTCTTCCTTCAAGCATAAAGTGAAGGAAAATCACTGTGGTGGATGTTAACAAGGCAGGGTGGGGCCAGGTTTTAAGTTTACACTTCATTAATATGCTGTCAGCAAGAGTAATGAACGCTAAAGGGAGGAAGATGTGGAAGGGTTGTAAAGGGATTACATGTTCACATGCTGTATCCTGTCAATAGCAGGAATTAAATCAGTGGAAAAAATTAACACAAGTGTTTCAGGGTTTCCCACGATCAGTGACCCACACAGTCGTTCCACCTTTTTTAATCCTGACTCAAATATCTCGACAACCACTGGATGGATTTGCATGAAAATCGTCCATATTTTAAAGTTTATGTAACTTTAAAGTAAATGTGTTCTGAGATTGTTTCACGGCAGAAAAATGTGTTCACCATCCAGCTAAATTTGAGTGATGAAAAAATTCCTCTGTATATAAAATGAGTTGAAAAGGGCACTGATTGAACGGCCCTTACATCAGCTCACGTGGACTGCACTGAGAAACAACTGAGACTGTTTTACCGAGCAACAGAGATTTAGTAGTACTGGACAAAGGTTTAAGCAACAAATACACTGAAAGAACCAAAAGCACTCATGCAAAATCACTGTAATACTGCATCATTGTTATACGTTCATTAATGTGTGTATCACTTTAATGTAACAGGTGGAGATGATTGTAATTACTTATATAAAGCTGGGTAGTTTTATCTAAATCAGTTTTAATACATCTTCACAATAAGTGGTAAATAATATAAAATAAATAGTGTAGAGTACATAGTACAATTCTGCATCTGGAATATTGTGGACTAGAAGGAGTAAGCATTAGAGCATGGAAATACTCAAAGCACAAGTAGTACTGTTCTTCAGTAGTTTACTCAAGTAAATGTCAGTTAGATTGCACCACTGGACTCGAGTCTATTCTGAACCTTTTCAAATGATAAAGTAGTGAGGAACTTCGTCACATGGAGTCACACAAACCACCTGCAACTCAACACCTCAAAGACCAAGGAACTGGTTGTGGACTTCGGGAGGTCCAGAGCAGGTCCACTGCCAGTTCAGATAGAGGGAGAGGAGGTGGAGGTGGTCAACAAGTAAAAGTACCTCGGGCTGTTGGTGGACAACAAACTGGACTGGTCATGCAACACAGAGCACCTGTATAAAAAAGCCCAAAGCCGACTGTACTTCCTCAGGAGGCTGAGGTCTTTTAACATCTGCAGGAAGCTCCTGAAGATGTTTTATCAGTAAGTGGTTGCTGGAGTACTTTTCTATGCTGTGGTGTGCTGGGGGAGCAGCACAGCAAAGAAGGACTCATCCAGGCTGGAAAAACTGATCAGGAAGGCTGGCTCTGTGGTCGGCGTGAAGCTGGACACTCTGGTGTCAGTGGCAGAGAGAAGGACACTAAAAAAACTGCTGGACATTATGGACAATGCTGGGCATCCTCTGCACACGGCCATAAACAACCAGAGGAGTCTGTTCAGTGACAGGTTGCTTCTCCCAAAGACAAGAACCAACAGACTTAAAAACTCCTTTGTCCCACACGCCATCAAACTGTTTAACTCCTCTCTGGAGGGGAAAGGGAGGGGAAACAGGAGGACAAAGGAGGGGGGAACAACTAAGCTGTAGTGCCTCTTCACTTCACTGTGCAATACTTTTTGTGCAATACTTTTTGTGCAATACTTTTTGTGCAATACTTTTTGTTAATAGCCAACGGTGCAATAGACTTCAATACTTGAAATGTGCAATTCCCTTTTATTCTTATTCCTATTTATTCTATTTATCCCTTTCGTATATTTTATTTATATATGTCTCTGTATTTATATATGTGTATAGTATTCTGCTCACGTTCTGTAACTTCTGTCGGTGTTGTGCTATTGGAAACCGAATTTCCCAGAGGAACCCACCCGAGGGATTAATAAAGTTTTATCTTATCTTATCTCTTATCTTAGATGCAAGGCTTGGTAAGTATATGTTACGAGCTGTGACTGCTAATCACATTAAACCACATGTGAATCCCAGCTTATTCCAAAAAAGTTACTAAAACTTTGCTTGCCATTGCAGAGGTTGTAGTTTATGATAATCTTCATCAGTGTCGCTCAATCAGTCAACTCATCATTCTTTAAACATGGAGACTGAGCTGCTCATCCTATTCTGGAATCTTGGGAAAATCAGTAGGATGAAGCTAAATCGGGGAGGCCCATGACCCCTATACATGATGTGGATGTTAATACTCCCAGGGTCCCAACCGGACTTTGATTTTGTTTTAGATCATCATATCTAAGTCAGAGATAATTATTTTCTTTTGTTTTCCAAACAAATTCTTCAGTTTGGCCAATCGATCAGCACTGTAAATATGACACACCCGTCCTATAAAGAAGGGGGACTAAAAAGAGGATAGAGTGTTGTTTCTGCCTCCGCTGCTCAGCCACCCCTCACGAGCTAGCTAACTGTAGACTGTAAAAACAATGGTGTAACTCGAGATCCAGCAGCAGAACCGCTGAAGCCAATGCACTCTAGTATTTATACGGTTGTTTTGTTAGGGGAGGGGGAGGGAAACAACCACTCTTTATCACGGATTCAAAAATCCTGACCATAAAACTGATGGAAACATGTTTTTGCAAAATGTTGTAACATGTACAGTATAATTTATTTTTTTGTCCTCATAAAACAAAACCAAACACAGGCATAACCCCCACCTGCAGACCATCTGCTTCATCATTCAGCTTCAGAGCTGTGCTGTGGACTCACTCTTATCACTGCAAAATCAAATCTTTTCCACACCGTCAACCTCAGACTCGCCACACCCTAAAACACGAGCCTCTGGTCCACAATCAGATCAACAAGTCTCCTGTTTTTTGTTTTTTTTCCCAGAGCCCCAAGCCTGAGTTGCTCCCTGCCCCCCTGACTCCATCCTCTGCTGTCACTCAGGGAAAAGATAATGAGGGATATTTGACCTTATTAGTGTCAGTAGAGCTATTTAAGGTTTAATCATCTGCTATATGAAGAAGCCTGACATGTTTTTCATAACAACTGAACTTAGTATTGCTGTTGCATAACAAAGCCTGAGACCACTGTGCACACTTTGCTGCGACTCGAGCAGCCACACATACATTTAAATATGATTTTCTCACACAGAGAGTCATACTCAGTTCATGTAGACTTTTAGTCACAACCAAAAACCATTGTCCACGATGTCTGGCTTCATAAATATATTTAATATCTATAACTCATCTTAGTGATCGTGATCTATAAACTGATGGATCCAGGAACTGCAAATGAAGCATTTGGTGTACTTTTTATACTGTCAAGACATGTTTTGATCAGGAAGCCATCAGGAGGCGATACCTGTGGCTGCAGGAAGACCTTCCTATAGAAGTCTGTGGTACAGTTGTTCTTGGGTTTGACCCCTCTGAACACTAAGCTAATACGCTCCTACACATCCAGCTGACAAAAATCATACAGGGCATAGTGTTTTATCTGCTTTAGCCATGCACTTGCTGCAAATCTGCAACCACTTTAGCACTTCTTTTCATGCTGTATCTGACTGACTGATACCTACTCTAATTTTTGCTGCTGTCTTCTAAGATCTCAAAAGAGAGTTATGTTCAATAATCTTCTTTTATCATAGTGGTCCAGATTATCAAATTTAAAAGAGGGAACAGTGCAGACATTTTTCTTAAGTCTTGCGGTCTCTGCATCTAACATATTGCTGCAGCCGCAGCGTCTAGGCACCAACTTAAAGGGACAACTTGTGCTTATCTCTGTGACGCCAGAAACAAAAGCACAGCCATGAGAGCTGTATCAAAACTCTCATTTACCCAATGTCAGCAAAATACAAATAAACACATTTTAACTCACACACAGACACAAGCAGAGTACTGAAGTATGAGAAAAGTCAGACCAGACAGCTTCCAAATGAGCACAATAGCTCTTGGGTCTGCGTGTGCAATTGTCCCTAATTATGACAATGATTCAAAGGAGCTCCACATTCCAGTGCCTCTTATGGTTTTGCTGTTATGTATCTTGGAGCCTGCTGAGCCATTAATACGATACCAATCTCACCAATGGCTCCAGTTTGGGCCTCCCGTGGGCTCCTGAATACAACCTGTCCAGCTCAGGGGAATCCAAAAATCCACACCCTCCCTCCTCCCTACGCTCGCACACTTTTCTCCCGAAGAAGGTGGGCATCAGGACAAACAATCAGTACTAATGACAGATCCATGTCAGACAGAGGATAATTATGGGAACGGCGTTCTGAAAGATACGGTGTCATTAAAACCCATCGTCTCCACTCCAACGACAACAGACTCCTTTCCTGCTGCCTGTTCATGCTGTGAGGTGTGTGTGTGTGTGTGTGTGCTGTGTGAATATCAAGCAGGACCAGTGTTTCTAAACGTGTCCTGTGTCCTTGTATAACTCCCTGTAATTGCGCCAGAGGTTGCTGAGTGAACCTGCAAAGATGCCGGGATCGAGACAGGATAGAGACATGGGACAGAATTTGAGGGGCCACGCATGACTGAGGGAAGCCTCAAAATGCTCTTGACAGCTGCAATTTGAGATCTAAATTGCTGAAAATACTAACATAGCTGCTGTCACATTTCAAAACCATCCTCGCCCAGATGCCATTACTGCAAGATTACTCAGAGGAGACGATGTGACATATTCAGTTTGCATGGGTTTGCAGAGAAGTGGTCGTGGCACTTGTTTGTGCAGGCAAATTATGATATTGTTCTGCAGGCGCTGTATGAAGACATGATCCATGTTTGTGCTTCTCTTCTTCTTCAAGGCAATAATTAAGTTACAGAGACAAGCAATAAATCACATAGTGGCAAAACAACATGCAGGAACAAATACACAAGAATTAAAATCAGCCTCTTTCTGTATCTGAGTGATGAGCTCTTGTCGTGAACTTTGTCTTCTGCAGTGTAGTTAAAGTGAAATTCAACACAAGTTATAAGGTTTTGCTCAACCTAACAAAGTAGCTTTGGCACTGAAACCTAAACAAACATCCCCTGGAAAAGAAAGATAGTTAAAAATAGTTCAGGTATATTGGTTAAAATTTCCACCACTACACACCCCACCTCTGGATATGAATGAAACTTATCCCATTTAGGGGTCACAGTGGGGCTGGAGGCAATCCCAGCTGTCATGGGGAGATCCAGTGTTCATCGTAGACTAGTTGTCAGTCTGTCGCCACAACTAGACCATTTGCATGACGAGAACACACCTCACTGATACGCTCTGGTGCTTGATTCCACAGTAGCACTAGAGAAACCAGTGGTTTGAGACCACAGCATGACCAAAATGTGACTGTGTGCAATGAACTTGTGATCTTGTTACCTTTGAAATGGTAGCTTCAAAGATGAGGACCAGGTCTGTAACCACTTGTAGTAAGTTGCTGTCCTCAAAGCTACTATGCTACTCAAAGCTATGATCAGTTTGGTATGGAACGGGGTCAAGGATGGGCAGTTACAGTACTTGCAATCTGCTTGTGATAATATGTCAATTAACTGTGATGCCATCTGGATACACAGAAATGGCCATAAGCCTGACGGTTCATTTTTACAGAGCGAACACCATCCCCACTGACACAGCGGCCAGGGAGGCAGAAGAACAGCACATCAAGAAGGCCCTGAGTAAATGTGGTTATCCCAGCTGGACTTTTGTCAAAGCTGGGAAGGCACCTAAAGAAAGCTCCAGCCGATCCAGGAGAGAAGGACAACCGCTGCCCAGGCGAAAACCTGTAGTGATCCCGTATGTGTCAGGAGTATCGGAACAGTTGAGACACATTTTTTCTAAACACCGGGTCTCTGTGGCTTTTAAACCCCAAAATACGCTGCGCCAAAAACTGGTCCACCCCAAGGATCGGGTCCCCCGACACAAACAGAGTAACGCTGTTAAGTGCCAGGAGGATTGCCAGGATTTATACATCGGGGAAACCAAACAACCTCTAGTGAAGCGGATGGCACAACACAGAAAAGCTACCTCGTCAGGCCAGGACTCTGCAGTTTATTTACACCTACAGGCCAGTGGACACTCTTTCAACGATGAGGATGTACACATCCTGGACAGGGAAGAACGCTGGTTTGAGCGCGGAGTCAAGAAGGCCATTTACGTGAAAAGGGAAAGACCATCTCTGAATCGAGGAGGCGGACTAAGGGTACATCTTTCGCCATCTTACAATGCTGTGATTGCAGCCATTCCCCAACTCTCTGTAAATGGTACTCATGGCCATTGATCAGTGTTCTTTGATCAGTGGGTTTTGGTCAGTGATTGTTGATCAATGGTCATGGGAATTTGCATAATTATGATTAAGGAACTGACTTCACAGCCCATTGTTCCTTCAGTGGGCGGGTTTCAGTCATTATGCAAATGTACTGTTTATAAGGTTTGAGGAAACCTGCAGTCAGCTGAGACTGAAGAAGTCACTTGGATGAGTGACGAAACGTTTCTCCCACAAAACGCTACGTCCAGATGAACAGATTCAACTTTTGGAGATTTACTTTCCTGGATGATTGAGAATGCATCAAGACGGTTCATTTTTATATTGTTTCTCAACAGAGGTGAAATTTAACTAAGAACCTGGGGTTGAGTACTGTAAGATAGCCAAGTGGCCTGATGGCTACTAGGGCTGAGGGCACCTGCTGAGGTTGTCGGGTCGAATCCCATCTGGGATGAGTAGGAAGGTGCTTACTGATCATGGTTATCGTTTGGATAAGCAATTAGGTGGATACTTGCACTCGAGTAGTTAACATTAATTTCTACTCCACTACATTTTACAAAGGGATATTTCCCTTATTACAGCACAATATTTAATTTACTGCTTTAATTACTTTACAGATTAGGATGTTAACATACCATCTATATGAAAACCTATAATGAATATTGATAAAATGGCAAATAACATGTAGCAATATAAATTCTCTTATACTGAATATTTTTCCCTGAATTTTTCTAATAGAAAAGAAAATTTTCTTGATAGATACTTTTCAGAACCTGATATTTACTAGAATTTTAAAATTTCCTCTACCACTGCCAGGCAGAAAACCAAGCTACTAGATGGAAAAGAAAGAAGTCATGCAGCCTACTATCAAATATTACTTACAGCTGGCATGAAGAAAGAACGTGTTATGCTGGAGGATTTTCTGGACCCTCGCATTCTCAGAGTTTGAGTTCTTCGGTTAAGAAATGTCACATATTGATCCCCATAAAATAAAAAGTGTTTGTCTAACAAAATTGAGATGATGGCAGATTAGAGTTCCAACTGAATGCTCCAGGTGCTGCTAAGCAAAGCTCAGGTTAATTATGTAAGCATTTATATATCAGATAAGATGAACTAAGTTAATAACATCATTAAAAATAGCATTAAACTAATCTTGCTGGCTTCCTCTCAAAAATGTATTACCGTTAATGTATCCCATCCATCCATCTTCTTCCAGTTATCCAATTCTGGGTTGCAGGGGTGCTGGAGCCTATCCCAGCTGCCATATAACAGCTGTAATTGTGGTAGATACCAATGTGAACAAGAGGTTACAAGAGGCAATAATTTTAATTTGAAGAAATTCGTAGTGTGCATGAAATCATTTCCAGCATGAAATGACAGTCTGCACAAACATGAGTGAAATGTAGCCCAAGGCCAGAAGCGAACCACAGACCATTTCTGTCCAACCTGAAAAATCCCAAAAGTATAACCTCAAGGACTTTCAGAGCAAAATAACAGCTGGTCATATTTAAATTTTTACATATTTGAATTTTTTTCATTAGTAATATGTTTGTTGTGTCATCTTTAACTGTGTTTCTACTCAGTTATCTTTTGTTTGGTTCTCTGCTTTTACTTCATATAAATCAGTATTGCCTTTTGGAAAAGAAATGCTGACAACCCCAACCTCACTAGACTGTATGTAAGCTAGGTTTTTCAACCTTAGTCACTTTTTAATAGTTCTCAAAACAGCATGAACCTGATAAAAAGCTGACCTGTTTTACATGTGAAATTTTTTCAGAGACTGATCTTTAGAATTCACAACATTTAAAGGAGAATCTAATGTGATTCTCAAACTTCTCTGAACACTTGGTTTTAGAAAAAAAAAACTTATCTTTTTCTACTCATACCTCTATGTGTCTGAAACAAAAAAGGCGGAGGAGATGAGAGGCCTAGGCATTAAAGTGCCATGCAGTAATGTGTCAATTTGTGTCTACACCTTCAGACTTGAGATATGTCCTTCGGCCAGACTCAAACCTGTGTGTTACTGTAAATACAGGTTTCTGTTGAGCTCATCTGTGCTGTCAGAAAAAAGTGTTGGCTGGTGATTTATGTCACAGAAACACATAGGTTCATGTCTAGCTAGAGGGCTCTTGATATTCTGTTTATTTTAAATTTAGCAAAGATTTTTAATTGGGGTTATATTAAGTTAATATCAGCACCTATGCATTTGCATGAACTACAGAGCAACCTAAGAAACTTGATTCTGTTCATCTGGACATGGCGTTTTTCTAAAAATGCTACGTCCAGATAACTAAAATCAACATTCTAGTATTTTCCTTACCTGGATGATTAAGCATGATCAAGGAGATAACAACCCTTCTTTTTTCTACGAGGTAGATAATCTGGTCATATCATATGATACACTTGCAGAAATTGACAAATCTGCAGCATCTGGAACACACAGAGTTAATATCTAAACAAAATGTAACCAGTTATTGTCAAAACCATCTAATGTGGAATACTGGCTAAACAACAACAACTAGTTATCAGCTAAAATTATGCCAGCTAATGTCAGGCTGTCACACTTTCCCTCTGATAAACAGTTTGATTACATTCTCACATTGTATAAGAGTTTACTCAGTAGGTCTCAGAGGCCAACAAAGTTAAATACACTTCAAAGACAGTTTTACTAACAGTAGCTAAGAGCCGCTAACAGTGGCTAATGAAGGCTAACAGCGGCAAAAAAACAGCAGTTTTACTGACAGTCCAGCATATCTAAATCCACTTACCTCAGTATCACTGTCATCACTAAGAAGTGAGCTTCTCTGACTCACTAACCCATATCAGATTCTTTTCACAAGGTTTTACAGCCTCTTCCCAAGTAAATAGTCATGGAAACCTCTAACCCAGCTTAGCTAAACAGTGGACTCACAGCAAAACATGTTTGGCTTCAGAAACTAGAGCTCAGTTGACTGCAATCTGCAATCTACTCTCATCTAGCAGTGAAAATTACTTTTAATTAATTTTAGACACTGTGACTTTAAAGAGTGATCAAATTTAACTAAATTCAATTTTATTTATATAGTTCCAAATCACAATAAGGTGCTTTATATTATAAGGTAAAGACCCTACAATAATATAGAGCAAACCTCAACAAAACCTCACCCCTTGCGACCAACCACTTGGTGAAAGTGGGAAGGAAAAACTCTCCATTAACAGGAAGAAACCTCAAGTAGAATCAGGCTCAGGGAGGGGTAGCCATTTTCTGGGACCAGTTAGAGGTCACAAGTGGAAGAGCTCCAGAGTTTAATAGTACTGATTAAATATAAAGTAATATTTTCACATATAGAGAGAAAAGAGGTTAGCGAAGAAGAAACACTCCAGAGCATCATGGGAACCCCCAAGCAGTCTAGCCCTATTGCAGTGTAACCACAGGAGGGTTCAGGTTCAGCCGAACGAGGATCAAGGATCAAGTCCTAACTGTAAGCTTCATCAAAAAGGAAAGTTTGTTGAAAAAAAACTTGTTTCAGCAAGTGGATGAAATGAAGGACTACAGCAGTGTTCAGTATAGCAGAAACAAGGATTATTTTTAACTGTGAATCATGCAAAGCCACTCTGGTAAAGTCTTAGAAGTCACAAAAAATACCTTAATAGAAAGCGAGCTGCTGTTAATGTGGAAAACCAGCACATAATAAGCATCATTGCACTGCATTTATCTTTCATCACTGCCTCTACTCAGAGGACGGTATCACGGCAACAGGTTTGTTTGGAGCAACTCTGGTATCAGCAGGACTTGGACTGCTCGGCTCTGTTTGGAGTTACTTAGGCTGCTGTGAAAAAATCTGAGGCATGCTAAAAACATAATATACAGGAGCCTGGCATCCCTAAGAGAGTCTCACTGTCTGTTACTCTCCGCAGGTAGCCATGTTTGGAAGTGCTGACAAACAGAGAAGAAAGACAGAAAGCATGGCGTTCAGGACGGTGGCTGGCCCCTTGCCAAAAATGTCACATCCTCTTCATATTTGGACTCCAACTATGGTCACCTTTCATAACTCGGCTTGATTGCATGCTTCATTGTAGCTAGAAGTGATGAAAGAATTATTTCCCTGCTTTATAAGAAATGTTGGCATTTGTAGACAAAACATGAGATAATAAAAACGTGTGTTGCCAATATAGGGTCAAACTAAAGTGAGAGACAAAACGAGCTCCAAATCATTACATTACTAAATACTTTTACTACAGTTTACTTTAGTTGGCTGAGAGCGGATCCTTAATGACTTCAGAGCAAAAAAGAGCCGTTGTTTTTTGGGAGGTTTTGCCTGAAGAAGCAGTGTTAATTAAAGAAAGAATCATTTTATCTCTCCTCGGGCATTTATCAAGAATATCAAGATTAAAATTGGCATTGAAAGTCAGGAACTAAATTCTTTTCACAACTCGTCTCACAGCAGAATATTTTTCTTTTTTGTTGCAACTCAGCCAATACAGTGCAGTCACAAAGTATTTAGACATTCCTTTTTGCACACTTGTACACATATGTTTTCAAACTGATAAGAACCAATAACTTTCCTGTCAATCTACACTCAATAAAACATCAATTTAAATATAAAAAAAGGAAAAACTGAAAACTTTGGAAAATGTGTGGTCAGGTGTATCCAGTTTGCTTAAGTTATTATTTGTATATGTCTTGAACTTCCACCCATGACAAACAGAACTGACGATATAGCCTACGTAACAACCCAAAATTCATGCTGCATGTCAGGACAACAACCATAAAGTCCAAAGGACTCTCTTTAGCCCTTCATGATAAAATCATTGGAACAAACGAGGGCAACAATATAAAAGCATTTCTGAAGCTCTGAATGTCCCCGACATCAATCATTGTGAAGTGGAAGTTTGAAACTAACACAACTATTCAAAGTTGTTGGCCACTGGGACAAATTGCATAAGAGGCAACAGAGACTTTTGTCAAAGCTTCCAATATCTGTCTCTGTCCTTTTTTTTATTATTATTATTATCATTACTATTATTATTATTTTCTACTGTCACACCACCAGATCTTTCGATTGGTAGCAGCTTCATAACCTGCTATGTTGCTATTCTTGATCTGCCACTTTTCAAACAATTCCTGTTTCCAAGTCACAAAAACGTAAAAGTACAGCTGGCATTGTTTTCATTTCAATACTGTGTGTGAGATAACGCTGGCATCTGGAACTACCACAAAGGTGGATTGTAATACTTTGAAAACTGTTTATATGTCTGTATAACAAGCTTTAAGGCTTGACAGTTAAAGCTTTATTCTACACATATGTAGTTGAGATCAGTTGTGGAAGACTGGGTCACTCATCATTCAGAAGATCCTCGGTTCCTCCAATCAGGATGTTGAAGAAAACTTTATTATAAAGCACTGTGTGAATGAATATGTACATACATGAATGTGACTTGTAGTAAAAAGTTGCCTTGAAGAGCTCAGCTAGAGTTGAAAAGCACTGCATACAGTTATCCGCCACTGAAATTAAGACCCAGTTATGTGGTCTGAGTAAAGAGACCGTCATTTGATGGGATCAAACCAGCTGGAACGCAACTGGAAGTTGACTTCCTAGTTGGTGCACTATGACCACACCCATAGGCTGCTTTATATAAATGAAGGGCATGGCCACGATGGTATATTGTGAAGAACTGAGCTGATTTTTGTTGGTATGTTGCTGTTTTAAAAAATGGATGTGATGGGTGAATGTGACTGGGAATCTGGTAGGCCTACCCTGGTTTGGTCACTTTTTTTTTTTTTTACCTTGATGGGGATGATAGTTTAAAAAAACAGATTTCATGTTATACTTAATAACAGCTGAAACTAACAACTGAGACCATTAACTTATCAGGAAAGTGTTTGCAGAAGTTGCAGATCAGGAGAGGTGAAGTCCATTTTCCCACTGACTCACATACAAATGAACTTATTGCAACCAGAGGCATTGCCCCCCTGGTGGCCGTTAGATAGAATGCATTTTTTTAAACATCCGTTCAACGTTTTCACTTTTCAGACCTACAGCAATGATCACCATTTACATAGTAAAATTGACTTTGCTTTTTCAAAATCTACCTCAGCTGTTTCCGCCCAGATCTTGTGAAGGGAACTTGAAGAAAAAGGCATCTAAGAAGGACATCAGTTTCACCAGAACACCATCAAACAAGCTTTATGTTAGATGAAAATCACAAGCAAGAACCAAACAGCATTTTGCAGCCTGTTTTTCTGTTTTTTGATTCGGGCATGTGTGTGTGTCCTCCGTGCCAGCCCACTTCTCCTGTGGAGCCAGTGCAGCTGACTTCACTCAGCAATCAGCACTGTGTTTGAAAGCTGTAGAGAAGAGCTAGCCAGCCCCAGTGGGCCTGTTTCAGCAGTGCAGTGAATGTCTCCAGCTAGACAAGCAATATGCCTTTCACTGAGTGATCCTTTTTTCTAGCATTTAGCATTTGGTGTTGCCTTTCTTTTGTTCATATTTTATATATGACACACATACACTATATGTAAAGAAGTATTATGCCTCTTGATCTTTGAATTCATCTGTTTTTCAGTCCCAAAACTGCTGTTGCATAAAATCAATCACCTACTCATGTAATCTGCCTTTACAAACATTTGTGAGAGAATGAGTCGTTCTAAAGAGCTTACTGACACTTTTATTGTTACTCCCTTCATCTGGTAGCCCTTTCCAGGAACATAACACTTGGGCAGAACTCCAAGTACCATGTCTGGACACTGGTCATCTAATATTATCCCGACTGTCAAGGTGGTGGTGGAAGCATCATTTTATGAGGGTACTGCTCAGCAACAGGGAGAGGGAGACTTGCCAGATCTCAGCAGCCAAATACAAAGGTTATGACATAAAACCTGCCTAAAATCTACACTAAAGTATTGCTGTAAGCAGCAGTGAAGGTCAGGTGTGGTCTCCCTGAACTAGAAATAACAGACTAACTACTGATAATCCAATGGATTTAGTTGAGGGTTGAATCTGATTGAGTAATTGAGGGATGGTGCACACTCCCAGGAAAGCAACTGGACACTTCATAAAATATACCTTATATTATCAACCATAATATTAACAATAAACATCATGCTGAGTCCAATAAAACATTAAACTTGGGATTGAGAACATAAGCTCATCAGTAAAGTGTTTACTGAGGTTACAGACTGAGCGAGCCGAACCCTGCTTACCCATTCACCTACATGTAACTGGACTTCTTTTGTGATCAAAGGTGTCGCCTACCATTAGATAAAAAGTGCATGTTAAGAAGAGAGTGCTTTGGAACAGCCACATAGAGCAGCCACATACTGAATCCACTGAATATAACCTCCCTCAAAGCATCTTTTACACATTTCTTTAAACTGCTGTAAAGACCAGGCCCATATCATAGGTCACAAACGCCTTAAATAATGAGATTTGTTCATTCTTGGTTAAAAAGGCTTAGAAAGTGGGGGAACAAACTGCAGGATGGGCCTGACTTCACTTTAACTCATAGTGCATTGCATTGTTCACATGAAAATTTCCACAAATAGCCAAGTAACGAATGGAAAAAGAGAGCTTAGACATTTAGTACCTCCTCTCTCACCTCCTCATAGCTGACCAATCACTGAAAGAGGCTGGTTATAAAGAAATATTCAATCAGTGGCTTTAGAAACACATAGACATTTTTTTAACAGTGTAGAGGTTTCAGAAGTAATCCAATGTGCAGTTTGAACACTACATAAATCCAGCTAATGTCATTTTATAAAGTTCTTACACTCCGGAAAGACTTCAGAGCTTTCAGTTGTCTGGATTAAAATCTGATAAACATATCCTTTAGTTGTTTTAAAGAAGCTGTACTAAGAGGGATTTGCGTAAAGCCATCACCCAATGAGTCATTGACTAAGGTAGAGGAATCTCATAATTAAGGCCTCATTAAAGCTACACAGCCCAACTATGTTGGTTTACAGGGCAGACAGGAACCTCAGAGATTCACAATGGGGCCTTTCATAATACCTCACTTAGGGGAAAAGAGAAAAAGCAGTTGCTCTTAGCATTTGGGCAGATGTAATTGCAATCACTCAGCTTGTCTGATGCTGATAATGGGGCGATGGGAAATTCCTGTCAGAGTCGTGGCGCAGGCTGGTTTCGCAACCACTTTGGCAGGCTCCGTGTTCCACTGCAGGGCAGCGAATGCGTTACGGCATGCTCGCATAGCTGTCATTAAACACATTTTGAAAAAAAAAAACATAAGACAATCAAAACTCACAAGTGTGTGCCACTCTCCTGCTTCTTGAGCAATGAAAAGGCAAATATTATATCGTCTGTCATCCCTGCACAGTTAAACCTGTTGACAGACTACAGCTTATGAAAAAATGGAAAGTGAGTATGCTGCAGCAATCCCACTCACCTAATACACTCAATAAATCCTGGCTGTGTTATTTTCAGCGTCTTTATTCCTCTTGACTGGCAGAAAATTAAATTGTGGGGAAATAAGAACAAATATTACGTGGTACCTAAAAATGTTGGTCAGCTCATTTCTAAATAAAAATGTAATGTTTGTTTTCCAAATTTTGGGTGTGCTTCTTCAGCAAGCAGCCTATTGCTGTCTGAAATGTGTGCTACAGTAGGTGGCTGGAATAGCACATGGGTGCGACGTTCTTGTGGTCGGTCCTTGGGTACAGTATGTGACAGTTGGCATGTCAGCAATGCTTCTTTGAAAAGCCTCTGTTATAAGATGTTCATGCAGTGATGCTAACAACCTCATTTCACTGGCTGGACGTGCATTTGTGGCTCGTGAGACCACCCAAGAAACAATATGCTCATATCAAAGCTTTTTAATAAGCACGGCAAGAGTAGCAATAAAGACCTGATTTATCAGGATGTTATGAGGGACAGCAGCTATCTAGTTTCAATTAAACTAGACACTCGAGGAAAACAAAACACGTGAAAAGTAGCCTGGACAAAACAGCCATTATATTTAGCTCTCAGGGGGGCATTAACCTGAATGTTGTGTAGTGTCTTTGGCAGTTTTAGCAGGTAAATGCAGCCGTTTACTTGGCAGACTGCCATACTGTTTGCAGAGGTATTTGAAATATTTCGAGTATTTTACAATTCAAATAAAGGCACAGAGGCATGAAAAGCTTTGTTGTATTGCAGAGAAATAAAATATAAATTCTGATAAAGAATTTCTGAAATGCAGATATTGATAATTTTCCACACATCTTAAGCAATCATTGACTATAATCTTGTAAGGGGCTCTTTAAATTATGTGCAGACACCATGTGGCAACATTTTAAAGAGTTTTATTTCAATTTACAGAATATTTTAATTAAAAAATAGTAAAGTTATCTTTTAATTCTGTGGTTTCCTGTATAGATTATGGCATAAACTGTGGATCTCAAACATAAATATCAAATTTCAATTCTTCCCAAACTTACTAATATATCAGTTATGATAAATTACAAACATGTATTTGTCAAGAAAATCATAAAATACAAAAAAAAAAAATACTTAAGGTTTGTAAAAGATAAAACATAGGGGACTGTATAAAAAATCTTAGTTCATCCAAACATTGTTCTACTTAATCTTTAAAAAGCTGTAAAAACACAATATTTTACAGGGAAACTGGAGTATATTAATTTCCTTATACACTAACTGACCTATAAATGCATTGCATTGACCATTCCAGGTGTAAACAGGAAGCAGAAGAATGGTTGCTTCAGAGTGAGATCAAAAATGGCAAAAAGAGTAAGCCTTTGACTGACAACGGTGGTATTAAGGTGCTCGTGACATGACATTAAAAACTAATTATTTTATTGGCATTTGTCGCAAACAATATGGACACATATCCAGGTGGTGGAAATGGAGTATCCACACAAGGTGGATGAGATCACAAACTTTTAACTTCTTCCCTCTCAGATGAGTTGAAAATAAAAATGCTCAGCAGTATTTGCAAAACTCTTGTTTCTATAGTCTGAAAGGCTAGGTGTCAACCACAGACTGTATATGAAATATGGATGTAGTCAGACACTGGTTACGAAAGACTCATTTTGACAGTCAAGTTTTTACCATCACCAATAGAAACTGACTATGCTGCACATGAATCTGTTGTTCTTAAGCAACTGGCATTGTTGTGTACTGGTCACCACACAGAGCTTTGCAGACCATTGTCTACATGTTTTAGCTATTTGCTGTCACCAGAGGGCAGCTTGTGCTGTTTTTGGACCTTCCGCCAACCACAGAGAAGACCAAAGTTACAACATACAAAGTGTTGAAGTGAAACTGTTACAGTGTTACAAACAATGAAAAGTGTCTAATGCAGCCACTGTTTGATATTTGATGGGGGGTTTGCTATTCCTACTCTTTCTTCACTCCCTTTCCTTTTTTCAGCCAATCAGCATTCTGCTTATCTGTTACATGCTGATGGCTTTTCTCAAGGACTCCAGTCAAGCATACACAAAGTCCTTCACTCAGTTTAGCAATATACCTGCACAAATGGACATGAACTATGAATTGGTAGTATAAATTCCTTTTCAGCAAATAAGAATACGCTGCATAATCCCCCTTACTTTAAAAAAAGACTTAACAGTTTATTCATATATATCACCTGAATTTAGCAATTGAGAACAAATATCTGGAAACTGCTTACAGAAGTCATAGAATAAGAGAGTGGAAGACCATTCTCAGAGATACTTCTTTGCCAAGAAAATTTGTTGCCCCCCTGCTGGCCATCAATAGAATGCAGTTTAAGATACGTGGTACTTTCATTTCTTAAACATCCATTTTTAATATACAGTCTATGGTATTAAATTGGTGACATTTAGCCACAGGGATGTTAAAATTTGGGTGTTAGCATTTGTTAACTGGCACTAAAATTATGTCATAAACAAAACTGTGGGACAAGTCAAATTACCATCTGAAAAGTTCAGGAATTACAGATGAAATTAGCTTACATTCTATTCAGGAGCAAAAAGTTAATTTCATGGCATTATTGTTGAAATATTTAACTCAAAAATCATAAATGTCAACATCACTGTAGAGGAAAGGTCAGAGGATCACCAAAATTTGTGGGATTGTGGGTCTGCGGAAAATGAAACTCTATACAACTAATCCATCCTCTCACCGCTGAATATTTCAGTCTTAACTGATGCTAAAATGGCTAAAAATGCAGCAACAGTTATGATACAATATCACACGAGGCCTGTCTACTGAGCATATTTTAACTGTCCAGTGTACTCAAGGAGTCTATGTACCATATAATATAATAAAACTGGATTTTAATCCAACAAAATTATAGTTCATGAGTGTTTAGACAATATATAGAAAAGACAAAAACATGAATGTCAATATACATAAAATGCACAAATTTACTATTTTGTGTTCCCTAGCTCTTTCAACCACTACAGAGAACATAAAAAAATCTTGGTTTACTGCAAAGGTCTTCAACAACCATGAAAAATATACTGTAACAAACATATTCTCCATTTTATTTTCAGGTTATTCTATCTGTGAAGCAACATGCGTCCAAGTTCCTGGGGGGGAAGTGGAAGTGCGCTGTGAGAAACAAACTCAGTCCATGAGTGCTTCACACTGTCCTTTCACTGACTTTCATCTGACAAGCAGTCAAGTCAATGTCAGCCTTACTTACATCCTTCCTTCAAGCCTCCCCTGTGGTTTGGTCCTGTGTGGTGGTGCTCATAAGCAGTCCATTGAAAGAAAATAAAAAATAAAAGGCAGCAGTGGACAGCTTGGAGGATGCCCTGCTTGTGTTTGAGGCTATACACCAAGCAGCATGCCCATGAAATCTGAACCGTTCTGTATTGTAATGGAAGCACCGGCCGCGTTATCCACAAATATGGAGGTGTACTGCCCAGCCTGTAGAGCAAAAACAAATAAAAATAAGTATTGAAAGAGTCCTGGTTACCTTATGTCTTACTCTTGTGTGTCCCTGAGCTCACCTGCAGCTCCAGCAGTCCCTGCACACTGACAGTGAATATCTTGCTGTTACTTTCCAAGCCAACGATCATCTCCAGTGAACTGCAATCAGATTAAAAAATAACATTTCTGAGTAATTTTCAAACATGTCAAAGCTGCATTCTTTAAGACCCCATTAACTTCATCCAAGTGTAAAAGGCCTTATATTAAAGGGATAGTTAGTCATTGGCCAAATATGCATGCTCACTTTACTGCCAAGTTTTAGATGAGAGGAATTATTCCTTTGACATAGTTTAAGGGTAAACAGGGAAACTATGTGTTGATTGTTTATGCCTATTACCCATGGGCTTGCGGGGTATATTGGTAAAATGTCAGGAAAATCAACTGCTCCAAACTAAAAAAAAAAACAAAAAAAACCTCCGTAAACAATCAAAATGTATTCTCCATACAAATCCTGGATCTGTTTTTTTGAGCCATTTGATTCCACTGATCACATAATAGTCTTTAATAGTATTCAAAATGCTGCCATGTGCCACACGTTCCATGGCAAACCAAAAGCTGACGCAAACTGAGAACTTCACCATCAAAGTAAAAGTTGTGCCAACATTGCAAAGAGTGAAACTTTTACTTTGAAGGTGAACAGTCCTTGTTTCTGGACTGCAGGCACTCTTCATAGTTTCACTACCTCTTGGCGAGTAAATGGCGATTGTTTGCAGATAAGTCGGCATCTTCATGCAAACTACTGGTGACCATAGCAACCTGCTAGGAAACAAAGCAACCGCAAACAGGTTTTTGGTGCCACAGCATGTACCTCTTTGTGACCATTTTTTCCCCAGGGGTTGCCACCAACCTCTAGCATCTTCTCGCCAACTGGTTGGGAAATATGTATTTTTCATTTGTGAACTGCGCTTGCTATATGGCTGCTGTCCAGCCTTTAGGCCTGTATTATTCAAGTCTTAGCTAGCTGCTTGTGGCAGCTTCACATCCATGATACAGTTGTTTGAATAATCTCAATCTTCTTGTTTGACTCTCAGAAAGAAAAGAGCATAAAGACGAGTTTGACCCAAAGGTCAAACTTTTCCTTGAGCAACTGAGCACTCTCAGAGGCTGCACAGATGGTTGTAACATAGCTGCAGCCTTTAACCACACAGTGAGAGCACTGGCTCCTGTTTAGTGGAAAATGATACATTTTTATGGCAAATCAATCATGTTGGCCTTCCCTCCAACTGCCATCACAATGAGCCTCATTTCACATTCTCTGCATTTTCATGAGTGGGAGGGTGAGACTGGCTGGGGCTTTGGCTCGAAAAAGCAAAAGCCAAGCACTCTTTTGGGTTAAGTAACCCATCATAATAATATTATTTATGCATTCCCCTCATTGTACCACACTGAAAGGGAGGCTGTGGAGCTCTGCACAGTCCAGGGGAGACTTCAGGGAACATTTCATTTCAACAGCTTTCACTGACTTTATGTAAATAGAAATTTTGAAATACTGGAAAGAACTTGGATTTGGTATGGTTTTGTAAAAAAATAAAATAAAATAAATGCCCTTCAGGCCCACCCTGTCTGATGCTTCATTATTTGCCTCCCACATCCCAAACTAGAGCACTTCTCTGCTGCGCTGTTGTATGTAACAGGCTGCCTGCAGTGTCAAAGGTGATTCTATAAAGATTAGTTAGGCGACAAGGACGAGGCCTCTAAATGAGAGGACATTTCCTTTTAGAGACCTGTTCTGTTTTTATACAGGAAATGCCAAACTGGTTCCACACAAAGTGTAACAGACAACCCCTTTTACAGCTCGTAACTTCTGGTGAAAGTTAAGGAAGCATTAAACACCACTAAAATATGACTGTGAGAGGAGAAAAACCAAACGTAAATTGACAAAACAAGAATCTCAAAAATGCAAAGGATGGCTGTAGTAATATTGAAACCTACTCAAGATTGATTTTATTTGTGATCGATGGCGATATTATTTACTAACGTGCCAAAACTACGTTGTTACAAAGATTACGTGGATAATTTGGGGGGATTTAGGGGTGAGTCTGCAGGAGACTGAGCTTCAGTATATTTAACAACCTTACAGGATACATACGTGTATCTGTGGCAGAGGGATTCGATGCAGATCAACACCCGAACATTGTCCCTGGCCTTAAGCTGGCTCTTGCTCCTCTTCACCTCGTTGTGATCTGTAAAATGGTCAACGATAAAATAAGATAAGACAGCAAGAGTTACAAAAGTAGCCAAAACATCAAAGAGAGTCTATAAGGTTAGAACAGGTTAAAATACAAGACAAAGACGAAACAGCATAGGTCAGTAAGGTTAAAACTACACTTGAAACAAGAAAAAACTCTTAACATTTCAAGATTGAAGTGCAAAGGTTATGAAAAAAAGGAAACTTTACAAGAAAAAGATGGTAAATTTGTGGGGATGTCATTTTTGCTTATGAACGTGTTACTTTAATCTTTTTCTCTGACATTTTACCCCCATTTTTTTTCTTTCAACAGACGTAATATGTCATTTAGCCATTCTTATATTTTGCTTGTTTTACGTTATTGTATTTTTGCACAACTCTGTTGCTTGTGAAGCTCGCACACAAGAATTTCACTCGCATGTACTGTACCAGTGTACCTGCACATGTGACGTGACAATAAAAGTGATTTGATTTGATTTGATTTGATTTCAATAAAAAATGATCATCACATAAAGGATTACCGAGATTTAAGTTATCCTTTAAATATGTAGGAGTCTTAAAGAAATCTTAAAATGAATTTTGTTAGCCTTCAGTGTTAGCGTTAGACGGACATGCACCCCGCCTTTCAACCTGTGACAGCTGGGAAAGGCTCCCGTGCTCTGCAACCCTAAGTTGGATAAATGGTTAAGAAAATGGGCCTCACAGTATGTATATATATCCTGTAATAACCTTCTTAATTATAAACAGGCAATTAAAGACTGGATTTCCACACATAAGGGTTCAAATCAACTTTTATAAATTAACTTTTTAGGGATTTATAGTTGCAATGATACATCAGTTTAGTCTAGTGTTACGGTTTCAGCCACACTATTTACTGTAGCTCAAACATTTCCCACTACTCCTAATTTAGACATTAAACAAACGGTGGATTAATGGTGAAGTGGTGACGCATTTATTACAAGCTAACACCAATTCTTAAAAATCCATCTATAAAACAAAGCCAAGGATCATTTTTTTCATTTCTGACAATGGGCCAGATTTCAAATATTCAAGGATCAGAAGATGATAAGATGACAATGAAGTGGTGAAACGAATGAGACGCTACTTTTTATTTGCACTGGACATAAAATCATATCGTTAGCTTCATAGCATAATTGCCTAAGTCACCTTGACCAGACAATGACTTAGGCACTTATGCTATGAAGCTAACGATATCACAGCTTCTTATGGCATGAGAAGTGGTTCGTCAAACAAACAGAGCTTGTTTGGGTGTTCTGTAAACAGTCTCTGCTTCAGCGAGGTTTCAATGATCTGTGATTTTAAACCCTGTTTTCCCCAGTAATCTCCAGTGTTTCCAAACTGATAGGGAGTCAAATTTTTACACCTTTAACTTGAATGTATAAAATTATGTATATATATATGTGTGTGTGTATGAACTTGATTAGAATCAAGGCTTCTTTTCTTATCACAAAACTGTGATAAGCATGAAGCAAAAGCATGAAGAGGAGAATCGAAGCATGCCCTCACTCCTTAGTGAAGGTCTAATCATCCAGGGCCAAGACCTATCTGGGTGGACTATTAGTGAGCAGGGGCTTTAAGGCTTTGCTATATGTACAGTAATAAGCTTTATAGGAAAATTACTGTGATTTACCAATGTGGACATTAGCAGAGAACTGGTAGATCCCTGTGATGGGAGCTGTGAACCTCCCAGTTGACTGGTCCATTCCCGACCCTCTGAGGAAAGCTCCTTTAGCAGGCGGCTGGAAGCACAGGAAAAAAAAAAGATTGATAATGGATATATTTTATGGCAACAGTACACAGGACCACAAAATAAAGGCCCAGCTATACAGAGCACTAAGTATGTCTTCTGTGTGTGCTTCCAGGGCACTTTAGCAGAAACAATCCTACAGCCACTGCCCTTTCTGCCCGTTCTCATCGCTGTGGCACGATTGTGACAGAACTGCTTCCATGGCTCATTTATGCACAAGGTGTTGCATGGATTATGGCATTAATGAGACAAGGCTGTTCCATTCTTCATATGGAGGGTTACTGATGTGAAGGAGCATAAGCTATTTTCGCCTGTTCCGTTATCCATATGGGGTCGCCACGATGGGTAGCAACACATGTTTGATTTGGCAGATTTTTTTCTTTACGCTTCCTGATGCAACCCCAAAGGAATTTGTGTCTCCTCCCCAAATCAAACCAGGGATTTTTCACTCGTTACACAAATGTGCAGCTACTAAACCTAAATGCTGATGTAGCATGGGAACGCTGAGGACCAGGCAGGAGGAGAAGAGCAAATCAAAGTGATAAATAGGAGATTGCTGGTAGGAGTGGGGACTGCTCCCGGCCATCTTGATAGACTGTGAACTGTGTTCCCATATGGGCTGGATTGATTCATCCACTTTTTTGGCAGGAATTTAAAACACGCTTAACTGGCAGTGACTATTGGTTATTTTACCCTCCCTTTATATACCACTGTTTTTAGTCATTTTTATTATTTGGGTTCTAATGCAACAGTTCCATAATTTATTTTTGGATTATACTGAAGTAGCACTGCATGATTCCCACTTCAAAATAATTTATCTTACACTGGGCCTTAATGCGGCAGCCCCCAGTTCATTGTTTGAAACAAGCTTTTTCAGCACTTTCAATTCAATTCAATTCCATTTTATTTATATAGTGTCAAATCACAACAACAGTCACCTCAAAGTTCTTTATATTGTATGGTAGACCCTACAATAATACATAGAGAGAAAAACCCAACCATCATATGAACTTCTATGAGTAAGCACTTTGGTGACAGTGGGAAGGAAAAACTCCCTTTTAACAGGAAGAAACATCCAGCAGAACCAGGCTCAGGGAGGGGCGGCCATGTGCCGCAATCGGTTGGGGAGAGACAAGGAAGATATGACACTTCTACTTTTAAGACCACCATCCCTTTAAACCAAAGTTCTTCTGATTGGCTGCTGCTCATAAACAGGTTTGATCAGCGGGCGTTTGTGGCTTCTATAGTTTTTTTGTTTTGTTTTATGTGTGTACAAATATTTGCATTAAAAAATGTTTGAAATTTTAAAAAGAGCACACATTGTGTCACAATTCACACAAAATGTGTTATCCCTGAGCACATGCAGCACATGAGTTAAAGTTTATCACATTTAACACATGGAGTCTAAACCATGAATCTCTAATAAATAGGGCTCCTGGGCCTTATTTTTATCCTTTGCCTCATTGTGTGCCTCTACAGTTCTGACTCTGCAAAAATATTAAAACTTTCCAAAGCCATAGTAACACGTCTTCACTAACATAGCTCTGTGTTTGCATGTTTAATAGTTTGCAGAGCCCAATGCAAGCTCCTCCAGCCTTGTCAGCTAGTCCTAACTGGGCATAGTTCTTCCACTACAGCATGCTGTTTCAAACAGTGTCTATTTCTGTCCTCTCCACACTTTATTCCAAGTCTGAGACAGAGTGCCTTTTGTAAGCTGCCCAGAGAGTGATGTGTAGAATAGAAAAAGCTGATATTTTTGACCAAAGAGGCAGTCTGAGTCTTGGAGTGGCACTGCATGCTTTGCCAGTGCCAGTTACCAGTGAGGGGATGATCCCCTCATAATTCTCCCACATGCAAAGTAAGCAGTGATTAGCAAACACTTACTCTTTCAGGGTTACGACAGAGAAACAAAATGTTAAACCCTGCAGAGGATGGTTAGCCAAAACTTGAGTTTTTCAGCCGCAAGCAGGGAACAAAGCTGGACCAATTCATAAATATTTACTCGGTTTCAAACAAACTTACTGTCTGAAAGTTCTGGAGCTCCACCAGAGTCTTCTTGTCGACCACTACGGGTCCCTTGAGCTTGCAGTGGAAAGCTTCTTCTATTCTGCGGTACGAGGTCATCCCCTCCAGGGTGAGGATGGTTGTAGGTAGCTGGCTGGGGCTGGTTTGTCTGTCCAAGGCTGCTGTTCGCCTCTCTGTAGCCTCTGACAGAAACATGCCCAGCACACAGTGATTCAAGAGGAATTTTTAAACTATTCTCTCAGGATTAAATTGTAATAAGAAAGGTATATAACTGCAAGATGAAGAAAAGAACAACCTTGTATCCCAAAAAAGAGAATAAATGAATTGGGATGAAAAATCAACAGGCTTCTACCTTTAATCATCTCTTTGAACTCCTGCAGGAGAACTTCCTGGGTTACTTGAGCCCCAGGAGAGCCAGGAGGACCCTGGGGACCTGGAGGACCTGGAGGACCGGGTGGGCCTGGCTAATGGAAGACAGAGACACAAAAAATATTCATGCATCCAACGTAGCATTAAAAAATGTGTACATATCATGGCTTAAAGTGAACATTTTTGAATAACTGTGGGATGAATAGCCTATCTGCTGGGTTTACCAGTGGTCGTTTACGTTTGCGACATTTTCCAGGAAAGTTTCCAACGGGTCGTTTCACAAAGTCCATCCATGATCCCAGTGGATCCACCCTCTGCTGATCAGAACCCTGCACCAGAACAGAAGTCTGTATAAGTTATTAGCACAGCATGAGTGTCGACTCATAACGTCATGATTGCAATCTACGCGGGCCCTCAAGATTTCAAGTCAGACAAACCGTTAAAAAGTTTATTCTGTCTATACGATAATCATAGATTTTATAGTTAGATCATTTTGGTCATTTTGGTCTTGCTCAGTCAACTGCAAAGCTTCTCAACTGCCCATCAGTCACCATCGTCCTCTGAAAGCTTTACCTTGTGCTTATTTTTTCATTCCAGATAATTCACTCGTGTGCCACGTCACTTCTTATTTTGCCCAACAGGCTGGAATGAATGTAAACAAACCTTGTTAAGTGTAGTTTTTTTTTCTTTTCAGCACATGAAAATTTCCATGAGCACCCTGGTGAAAAATGAGTCTGCCTGTCTATGTGTGATGTCGATTCTGTGGACCGCAAGCCTCAATTACTGTAGTTTATAACAACATGTCAAAGTGGCCAACACTTTCCCCCTCACTAAAAGACAAACCAGTATTTTTTTATTAATACTGCTCATTAGATCTAATGATGGAAAATTTAATAAGTAAGATGGCATGAATATAGTATATAAACAAAGGGTGGTGTGTTTTCGAATCAGGGTGTATGTTCTGAAATAACTAATTGGTAAGAAATTGCTGTTTAGGTGAGTGAGATCTCACGGGGGAGATAAGAAAGAAAGAAGTCCTCTGGATGAAACATTTTTATACGTAGTGCTACTATTTGCTTGTTTTCATTTTGCTATAAAAATGTGAGACTGAATGACTTCCAATCACAGCAAGCTCACAAACTTACCCTAACCCTTCCCCAAATGTCAAGAGTCTTCAGCTGAGATGGAAGAGGAGATAAAGACGAGCCATGAAGGTGAGCTGTCTGAAATGGAATTTGTTTAGGTTTGGCAGCGGGACACGGATCACTTATCTGCTAAACCAACATGCCCCTTTCTTCACTGTTAAAGACTTGCATCTTGTTCCACCGCAACAGAGTAAATCCTTGTGTCTTTTTGTTACGCTGGAATAAAAAACTGTTTCATGTTTGGGGATTTGCAGCACACACACTGCTTTTCACTCTCTGATTTTCTCTTTTCTCTGACATCAGACAAAATAAACCACTTAACAGGCGTTGCATGTCGAACTGATCTGTGTTTTTGTTGCGATTTTGAGGCTTGGAAACAGATCAAAGGGATTGATTTGGTCAAGAATACCTTTACACTACTCACTCAGTACGGTTTCCAAAAAACTGGAGGCCTGTTGGACAAACTTCTTTTTTCTTTGCCAAGTTATTTTTATGATATTCGTTAACATAACAATACTATAAGCTTTTAAGGGAATGTTTAACAAAACGTGGTTTTTTTGCTAAAATATAGATGACGAGATTGATACTACTTTTATTTCCATCTCCTAAATATGAGGCAAACACCACTGGCTTGTTAGTTTATTTTAGCACGAAGACTGAAAACAGAGGGAAACAGTTAATCCAACACTTCAAAAGTAAGAAAATCCAGCAGCTCTAAAGCTCACTGATTCACTGCCAGCTCATCACATATGAACATGTCACATTATTTTCAATGTGCATGGTTCAGGCAGTTTTAGTATCTGAGCCCAGTATTGGAACCAATCAGCTAGTCTCAAATATTTTGGGGCTCGGAATGGATAGAGATGGGAATGAAAACCTAAATTGTTTACAGACAATCATCTTCATGGCATAGCCTTTCGTGCTCTGTATCCAGATTTCACCTTCATTCAACTACAGGCTGCTCAAATGTGACTGGTGGCTATTTCTCGAACCTAATACAGACTAACAAACATGCTCATATTTGGATGTCTGTTTATAGAGATTATTCTACACCTAAACAAATGGTTTTATTTCTAGACTGAAAAGTGAAAACAAACCTTACGTTGACCTTAGAGGGGAAAAAAGAATCCAAAAATAGGACGCAAGTCTCGGTTCAATTCTGCTTTATCGATATAAAATATGAAGCAAATGACAAACAATCCTCCCAAGGAACTTTATATTGTCAGGTGAAGATCCTACTATAATGGAGAGACGCGCAAAAGAGAGAGACAACACGCACCTGGCAACAGTGGGAAGGAAAAACTCCCTTTTAACAGGAAGCAACCTCCAGCAGCAACACGCTCAGATTGGAGGGGGCAGCCCTCAGTCGCACTGACAGTGACAAATTTATGCCATCATCTCCTAACATACATCCAGTCATGCTCTTTTAAACAAAAAATACTCCCATAATAAAATATATAACGATATCTTTTTTTAATTAACAAAAACCAAACAAACAAAAAACACGATTTCTATAAATTATTTCATCTCTGCCCTCCAGTAGACTGGTAACCAGTCTAGGGTGTACCCCACTTGTCACCCTATGACAGCTGGAGAGGCTCCGGTGCTTAAAAAAACAAATATAGCTGAGCTTAACAGGTCCCGGACTTTCCGATAGAGCCAGATTATATCTTTCCAGTCTATATACTATGCTATGTTAACCACCTGCTGGCTGTAAGTTTGATTTATAAATCTGTCAAACTCTCAACAACAAAACAATATCAGTGTAACATACCAGCTCTGTGAGCTTGGATAAATACTATAAATCAACATGCTGACGCTGGAGCTGTAGACAACTCAGTACAATCTGAAACAGACCCACGATGAGATGATGAGGCGAACCAGCAGGCTCTCAATTGAGAAAAAGTAAACACTTAACATTTGTTCTTGGTCAGTGTCAAAGATATAAAACTGTTAATTTGGCCCACACATGTGCCCGGTAATTACACCTCTTATCATTGCCAGGAAATCAGCCATGCTCTGAGCTTGGCATCCTCTTTAATACACACCATTGCAATTAAACCATTAAACCCTTGCCCTGAAGGATTTTCTGTGCTCAAAGAAGAAAGACTTTGACCACGGTAATTATTACCTTCATTTCTAAGCTAAAATATAACAGCAAATCACTGTATAAATAATTTAATCATCAACTTTAGAAACTTTTTTCTATAAAATATACTGTGCTCTCTTTGTCTGTTTCTACTGTCAGTAAATTGCATCACTTGCCAAAAATTGTCTGATTCATTGCATGCAGCTGGGTGTCTGTCTCAACCGAGAACTTCAAAGACTCCACACATGCAGACATGAAAACCATATTGCTGTATGACAAAGAACAACCTGTCGAAAGGCCTTCAATCTCTCACTCGCTGCTGTGCTGTAAAGTAAACTATGGATTCCCTTGCATAGCTCAGTATCAGCACGTATAGGTCACGAACAAAGTGGCGAGGGAGTGGATCCAGGTATCAGTCGTGGAGTTGATGAAGAACACCGGGGCTCTGGCTTTGATCACCGCTGATGTGTGAGTGCCTCAAAGTGGCCTCGTCTCTCAGCGGGTATGAGCACACGCCTTTCCAATGCAGACCATGAGAATGTGTCAGGTATTCTGTCTGAAGGTGGGAAACGTTAAATCTTTTAGACAGTGTTTATCCTGGTCGATGATGGGGCTCTAAATCACGTCTCATTACTCAGACTCTCATCTTAAGAATGTAAAGCCTAATATCTATAGGTGGAAGAAGTCTTTTTTTTTTTTTTACTAAAGCAATGATGCAACAATGTTAATTTAATCCATTAAATTATGATTTTAATTGTTTCTGGCAAAGAAAATATCAAATCCATCTCAGCGATTTTAAAGTTCACAAATGGCTTATGACTATATCTTATTTGTTAGGCTAAAAAACAATATAATTCACTCTTCTGAGTTTTCTGTACAGATTAAACAAGTTACCTTGTTTCCCCTGCTACTATCTTTATGTTAATTTCAACTTGTAGTTGTACAAGCATGAATGCATAGTCATTTGGGGATTTTAATTTGAGCAGTTCTTGGCCAGCACGGTGATGCAGTCATTAGCACTGTTAGCACTGTTGCCTCACAGCAATTAGGTCCTGACTTCAACTCCAGTATCTCTCCAGGGCCTCTCTGTGTGGAGCTTGTATGTTCTCCCTGCAGGTTTGCGTGGGTTTTCTCCGGGTACTCCCACTTCCTCCCACAGTTTGGGTTCGGTTAATCTGTGATTCTAAATTGCCAAGTGTAAATTGAGTGCAAATCGTTGTATGTCTCTCTGTGTTGGCGATCCGTCCATGTTGTACCCTCCCTCTCACCCTATGGCAGCTGGGATAGGCCACAGCCCCTCTGCGACTCTGATAAGGATACGTGGAAGAGGCTGGATGGGGATGCTCTTCATCTTTAATGACTTTTATAAAGAGGAATTGTTGCACAATTTTGACTTTATTTTGGGTTTTCTCTAATCTAATATTCATACACTCACTTAGCGGTAATGAAGGTTCTATAAAGTCTTTTAATGCGACAAGGCAAGGCCTATAACCTTTTTCATTACTGATCATGATTGATTGTGACTGGTAGTTTTTCTTCACCGGCATAAAAAAGGTGTGTTTGACAGCACTCGTTGGACTGACCAATAGTTCATTTTTTTTGCAGTGTAGGAACAAAAACCACTTGAGTATGTTTAGGCTAATTTCTCTAAACAGACATCTGAATGTGCAGAAAAACAAACTGGTACTAAAAGCTGTTCTGTTTTGTTTGTTCTTAGAACAATGGGAAAGTCGAAGCAACTTCAAACAACTGTAGGTGAGTACACGTTATTCTAATGTGCCACCACTTTGCCAAGGACTGGACTTGCATCATCGTGGAATGAGAGGATCCCGACTAAATAAGCAGGCCCTGCTCCAAAATGAACACCTTCAGGTTTGACCTGAAATTTGGTCACCCACACAAAAACTGACCAATTTGGCCACAATCACAAGAGGTATGATGGGAGGAGTTAAGGTGAAGTTTTCAAACCTAAGAATACTACAGCAGCAGGGATGTAGGGTGGAGGTAGTGTCATGCTATGGTGCTGTTTTGCTGCCTGTGGTACTGGTACATTGCACAAAAGTAACAATACAAAAGTTTACATCTTATAAGTAAAATGCTTGCATCCAATATTTTGCCTAGAAAAGAGAACTTTTAGTTCATTTATTTATAGGTTATTTATTTATTGAAATTTGGTAGCTATAGTTTGGCTTAGCATAAAACTGGGAAACAGAGAGAAACAGCTAACATTGCTGTGTCTTAAGATACAAAAGTTTATCTGCAAGTAACTCTAAAGCTCATTCATTAATGCATAATTTGATCTTGTATTATAAAACAAGACAAAATCAAAAGCCTGGCTAGCTGTGCTTCATGTCTCTAGTCATCAGCCTGAGCTAAGCGACCCAGCTCTAAATGGCAGAGAGAAAGAAATCCTGTAAGAAATCCTGTAATTTATATTTCATAATATTGTTAAGTAAAGCTTGTCAGTGTTTTAGGATTAAGAATAAAAATACCTGTTTTCAGTGTATGTGTTACCATTATGTAAGCGTTAAAGCTGATGCATTAGTTATTTATAGAGAAATGAGAAAGAGGCAACTTTTCTGATTTCATCAAAAAGTAAGTGTCTATTTTGCATGAGAACAATTTTTTAAAATATCTTTATTCTTTTCTATTTCTTTTTCAAATTGGTAGTTTTTACTGCTTCATGTTCAAAATCTTTAACAGAGTGAAGTAAAAAGCACAATAGTTGCTTCTTAAACCGAATAAAGTTGAGTACGAAGCAAACAAACTTCAAATACTGAAGCGAAACTGCTTAAATATTGTGCAGTACTTATTATTTGAGCAAATATACCAAATCATTTTCCACTGCTTGTGCCTGGTATCCATGGCTTACCATAAGAGTGAAGATAGATGGTTTTATTAACCCGCAGCATGGTGAGTTTAGAGCTTTTGGATCAATTAGTGGATCAGTTGTGATGATTGTTGATCATTCGCAGAAGCCTATAAGATTTTATTATCCACAGAAGACCGACCTGGGCCTGCACAAATAAATCTTCTATATGTGCCGCTTTAAATGTGTTTGTCATGTAGTTTGGGGAAAATTAAGTAGAATTTATTTGAAGCAATAAAACGGGAAATATTTCCCTGGGGCAGCGTGCCACCAAAAACACAAACACAACTGTTAAAACATGTCTCTGGGGCTGCAACCAGATACTGAAACTCTACTCTTCTGCAAGCAGCTCCTGAATTCTTCCGTGTGCGTACAGCTGAACTTATCTTATTTTCACTTCTGCCTTATCTGTTTTTCTACCTGCTCGTACACACTCGACAACATGAAACATTTTGCTGATGATAAAAGTGTTGCGCATGCAGGTTTAAGGTTGGACAGGATGATTAAGAGTCATCTCTAATCCCTTGTTTTTACATCCCTGCACTGCTCCCTGTGCAGTCATCCATGCATGGGTGGAAGGGCCTTACGCTGGGCTAACACCACCCCAGAAGGCAGGGATCCCCAGGCTGTGTGGGACGAGGGGATCCTGCTAACCTGCGTGCATCTCAGTTGTCATGCATCCGCCCACGTGTTCCCCACCGCTGCACTTCACAGACACAGATTGATTCGAAGATTTATCACTGAAGAGGTAAATACAGTTAAGCATGCAATGTTGACTCGGTTCTCTGCACACTGTGTTATTACTCAATTGGCAAACACAGTGTGCAAAACATAATTACTCTATCACACAGGGGCATATTTGGAAGTGTAAATTAAATGTAGTTATTATATAATGATAAGGCCAAACATTCTTCTCATAATATGTCCTGATTTTTTTCTAACTGCCTCTTTGTTGTCTCAACAAAGTTGCACTTCTAGCATACGAGAGAAAGTGAATAAATTTGTGTTTATGCTCAAGACAATCTCAGCTTCCTCTTCATATAAAAAAGCAATCTAAGCTGAAAGACACTTTGATCGTTGTGTCACATCTGTTTTGTGTACAAATTATAGCTTTGAAATTGGAAGTGAGTGCTCATTTTCCCTGTGGTAGGTAAAATGAGCTGTTGAAAAGCATTACCGATGCTGTGCCATTGCAGATCACAGTTTGCCACTTCACAGTAAAAACTCATGAGATCTTCCTCTTTTTACATGATTCCAATATTGTTCTGGACTATGTTATATAACCACTTACTAGGAATGCTAGTGACTAATTTACAAGTCACTTGAATGCGAGAAAAGAGTCAAAATTTAGCAAAACTGAATCTGTCCAAGGAGCAATCTGGCCATGTTCTGCCGTTTATCCAGTTTTCGGTCGTAGGGGCAGCAGTCTAAGTAGACAAGCCCAGACCTCCCTCACACCAGCCACTTGTCCCAGCTCATCCGAGGGAACATCAAGACATTCCCAAGCCCGCTGAGAGATATAATCCCTCCAGTGTGTCCTCGGTTTCTAGCTAGCATTGTTAACACAAACTAACATTGACCTGGGTAGTCATTATATTAAAGGTACAATAAAAAATAGGTAGAGGGGCTGCTCCTCCACATTGAAAGGAGCCAGATGAGGGTGTTCGGACATCTGACTAGGATGCCTCCTGGAAATCTGAGGCAGACTCAGGACCCGCTTGGGAACGTCTCGGTGTCCCCCTGAATGAGCTGGAGAAGGTGGCTGGGGTGAGGGAAGTCTGAGCTTCTCTGCTGAGAGTGCTGTCCCCACGACTCAAACCCAGACAAGCAGCAGAGGATGGATGGATGGATGGATGGATGGATGGATGGATGGATGGATGGATGGATGGATGGAGCTAATCAAAGCTAATCAAACCTTAAGAAATGCATAGCACCAATACTTTGCCTCTTCCTCACTCATATCGGAGTGCACTGTATATGCATCTACATTCTCAGTAATATCATGTCATGATTAATGAGCTCTGCAGTTGTTTTAATCGAAGCCACAGTTGATGAATTTACTGCTGAAGTTCTGGAATAGCGGTTACAGAAACATGACCAACTCATGATAAGAATCAGGCAAGATTAAGGGATTTTTATATAAATCCAGCATCAACCTGAAGCTGCAGACAAAATCCAAATGAAACAGCCGCTCTGTGTCTGGGAGGTGAAAACACAACAGTGTGGTTTATTTTACTGCCCAAGTTCAGATGTAACGCAAAACAGTGTTTGTTATTGGTTTCTTTTTCCCTCTGTTTTATGACTTCATTAGGTTAAATAAGCATAACCTTTTTGACTGTCTAACAGGCTGAAACTAGAGTTTACTGTGGACTTTTCACACCACTGGTGGGAGGTGTGTGCTCTCACAGTGGCCTTGTTTCCTGAGGGACTCAGCTTTGTCTCAATGTGTGGGTTGATCCAAAATGTCCCACACGCCGCTGCATTAATCATCACTACAGATGAGAGAGAGGAAACAAAAACCCTCACCTCAGGCTAAA
Organism: Oreochromis niloticus; assembly: GCF_001858045.2. Taxonomy (NCBI): domain Eukaryota; kingdom Metazoa; phylum Chordata; class Actinopteri; order Cichliformes; family Cichlidae; genus Oreochromis; species Oreochromis niloticus. The sequence goes on from NC_031984.2 coordinate 8,231,213, forward strand.
CCCAGCCATTACTCAACACGCCAGGCGTGATGTTTGACTTGACTCCCTCCATTACAGCCATCACAGATCCCTCACTGCGCTCAGCAATGACAGAGTCTTCTCATCTTTAGAGCAGGGTGCACAATAAGCCTTGTACTTTTAACGCACTGTACTAAACCTCTGAGACATGACGGCTCGCAGAGATCACGGTTGTTTGAAATGTTCATCATCTCATTAAAAAAAATCGTCTCACAGCGTAGCTCCACGCCTCACTGTTGTGATCACTTTCAAATGGAAAATCTCCAGAGGAATGCAGGGTTTGACTGCCCACTGCCAGCAGCCCACACACAGGATTGGTCAGATAGAAAATGAATGCCATCATAAGAACTGTTTCCACTGGGCACAAGGGGGAAAAAATGTAAATTTGGAGTGTAAATGTTTGGGTTGTTTGAGAATACAAATTGCTTGCCAAGACAGCTCCAATGGACGTGCTGTTTTCTCTGAGCCCTAACAGATGTGTAATAGGATAAACTAACAAACTACCCAAGACAAGCAAGTTTACCACTTTTCATGATGTGTGGCATGCTTTTTTTTTTTTCTTTTTCTCTATACCCGCCAAAAGAAACCCAGAAAGAGTGGCACTGACAAATGCAACCTTCAATGCAACCACTTCCACAGATGTCACGCTTAAATCTCAGGTTCCATCAGAGGTGACAGTGTTTGGCAAAGACACTGTCGGGCATAACACTGCGTCTTAAGAGTGATTATGCCATTACCCTGTGATTGTGGGAGATGAGATGAAAAGAATGTTAGAGAGGGAGGCACAGGGGGATAATCCTCACAGAGGTGTTCCCTTTCAGGACCCTTTCTATGGGGCTTTGTGAGGGGCTTACACGGCATGCTGCCCCAGTTTTCAGGGCCACACCGCCCCTATCGGATGTCCCAGACACAGCGGAGTCAGGGTAGGCCTGTGAATGACAGCGTCAATGGGCTGGGAACAACATCACCACAGGTCCTATAATACCTCTCCAGCTAACTTTCCCAGGAGTCACATCACTGCCTACAAGGCAATCCAAGAGCAGCAGTGTTTGTGAGGACACCCTGCTCCCTGTGGGACGAGGCAGACCAGCGAGATCCCGGTGGGGTGCAATCTTCAGCAAGATTCAGGGCTGACACAAGGTCATCCTTCATAGCTGTTGTTTTTACTGGGCGAACCAAGTCAAATAAACAGCGCCAGGCCACAACCACCTACAAAGTGTTCTTAGAGACACAAAGAAGACCTCACTGTGTGGTTTCTAGAAGAGGGGGGAAAGGCAGTGGAGGTTACCGCGAGACTGGCTGGTATATAGGGCAGTGAGAGTTACATGAGAATGCCAACATAATGGGTGGGCTGAAAGCAAAACAAATAGCCTGTTGGAAAGTTTCACAAATATGCAACACCAGCAATAAACCAATAAATAACAGAGTCAAGGGCCGACTGTTGCTCCTGAAAATGGAAGTGTACCGCAGCAATGTTGTTATGTAAGCGGGATTCATTTCTAATAAAAACATTGTTCTTGTGTTGAGAGGTTTGTAAATACCTCATCTCACTTTACCGCACCCTGAATTGTTCACATAGGCTGAAACACTGGAGGCAGGCGCCCGCAGCGCACACTAATTGATGCATTGATCAGCCTTTAGATGTCCACATTCCTGGCATGCCTTGGGAAGTCATCTATTACGAGCTTCACACATTTTGGTCCGTCAAACTGTATGAGGCCTGACCTGGCAGGGCACACCTGCCCCGACCTTTGCCACACTTTATTTATCTATTTCTATACAGCCTGTGCTGACAGGCATATGTCACATATCTGCAAGGCGACCTTAAACTAATCTGAAGTCCTAAATATATATTAAAAAGAAATTGCATTGGAATTTACTACCTTGATGGTCCCACCAACTTCTTCGCTGTTGGATAGAGTTGTGTTGTACGTCTCTGTATGCTGTGGAGTGGGCTCCTTTGGCCTCTTCCTCTCCTTCTTGGCATCCACTCCATCTAGAAGGACACACTGGGTCCAGAACACCACAGCCATTACGGCCAGAGGCATAGCCCCACACCACATCTTCACAGCCTTTCAATCAGCACCTGAATCCCTGCAGAAACAACCCGAATCTTCTGGAAGAGGACCAGTCGTGTGGTTGGACGCAAGCTGAAGATGCCCACGAGGCTTACAAACACAAGAGACTGGAGGAATGCAGCTTCAGGGACTCCCTGTCCAAGAGACTGTCAGACTGACTGCTGCTCCCCTCTTGATGAGCTCTGAGCCAGCCCAGCGTTTGCAGGGGCACTGCTAAGTCTAGCCAGACTTCCAGGAGGCTTACTCAACTATGAAATGTGTCAAGCAGAATGGTCCAAGGGAATGACAGATCTGTGGAGATCTGACAGCAAATAAACCCATTAGTGAGATTTTTCACGCTTTCTGCTCTGTTGGGGGGGGTGGAGGTGCTGAAGGGGGTTGGGTTGGGGTGTTGTGGAGGGCACAGGGGGGCAAAAGAAGAGGCTAAGAGGAGGGGCTTCCAAAGCCGAGGGTGGGCTGTAGGGGCTTAGAGATGGATGGCAATATTCTCTTTTCCCTCGCTCTCCCCCGCTGCTTCTTAAACTCAACAATAGGGTCCGGGCTCCAGCAGACTGGTATGGTAGCTGGAAAAAGCTGCAAGATCCACAGAAGTTGGGCTCAGATCAAAAGATGCAGATCAGCATTCAGATCAATCTGCGTGCCAGAACACTGTGCATCCATGGGGATGCCCAAGAGAAGACAGTTGAAGTCCTGTATTGATCTTAGCCGGCCTTATTTTCTCCTTAAAGTGGTTACTCAGGTGCTGCCTACTGACTGCCCCAACAAGTCCATGTGCAGAGATTTAGTGCCCGGTGGGTCTCTTTTTTTCTTTCTTTTTTTTTTTTTTGCCTTGCTCCGCTGCACTCCCTACCTCTCTGGTCCCAGCTGCTCCTTTGCTTTCTGACTGAGCTTACAGGAGGGCTCACAGTGGAGTTTTATCATCACCCATTCTCCCTCCCCTTGTCCTTCTCACTCTCTCTCTCTCTCTCTCTCTCTCTCTCACTCTCCCGCTCTCTCTCTCTCTCTCTCTCCACGTCTCCTTTGACTCTCTCTATTGGCAACCTCAGCTGATTCAGTTCTGTTTTATCTCACTTCTGAAGATCTTCTTGGCAGACAAGTTATGGGATGTGTACAAAGTTGTCTATGCCTCAATACAGGCCTGATTTACCAAAGCTCCAAGCTAGAAGTAAAAACTAATTCATGCACTTTTTTGTGACCTTAAGGCATTATCTTGTGTAATCTGTTGTTTGAAAGTATGCCAGGGACAGAAATCTAGACTGCAGTACATACCAGTTTGTTTTACTCAGTGTTGGTGTTCAATTCTTTGAATACTCCCAGAGGAAAGGAGTAGAAATTGCAGGTTTCACTAAATAATCATGGCTGATGTGAATAAATTACTGGTCTGGGTATTTCTACAATCATTCATCAAAAAGGAATTCAACCCTGCCAGATTGTTTCTAATAAATAACATGTTAGCTCATGAGTGCATACCACATGTTTTATTTATTTTTTTTATTTTTTTCTAACTTAAATTTTTAGACTGCCGTTTCGTTTGTTTGCCAATTTTACATTTTAAAGCAGTGCCACCTAGAGGTAGCGGCGTGAAGTACAAACATTTACCAGTGACATCTCACTTCCTGCCTTTGCTGGCACATCTGTGTGAAGACGTAGCAGGAAGTTGCAGCCAAGAAGCACCAAGCTCAACAGCAGACGACAAAATCAGTCCAGGAAATACGTGATCTTAAATTCAAAATAAAAGGAAAAAGTCAGCCACATGTATCGATTTTTAACATAAAATAAAAATAAATAAATAAATAACGTTTGGCAGTTTGGAGCAAATAGTAAAACATGTGTAAAGTTTTATGGTTCATCTTTGTGTGTTTAGTTTTACTACACACACGCACACACACACACATAGATCTTAAATTGACATTAGGTTCTTCAATTTTTAATATTTTCCATTTTTGGCTTAGGCATCTTGAAATCTTCACTTACTAACTTGAAGCTTTGAGATATTAATTTCAATTTTCAGCTTAGCTCCCTGGCATTTACTTTTTGTTTACAATATTGACAGTAATTTCATTTAACTAACCTTTGTTAATGCTTTACATTGTCTTTGATTATCCTTACTCTAAATATCTATTAAATTTTAATATTTTCAGTTTTAGCTTTAGCAATTTGCTCATGACTTCTATTTTAGACCACTGATTAATTATACCCAGCACTATTTCCACTTTTAAGATAAACCTTTATTAGTATTTTTAATGTTACTTTTAGCATTACTGTGAGTTATTTTGTTATTTTTTTGTATAACTGTTTATCTGTTGTTGATTTAGTCATTTAATTATACCCCAAAGCTAAAAATGTTACATTTTAGTAAGTGTTTAATTGTTTTTAAAATTGTATCTATTGCATGGGCTATGTATCAATTTCTTTTAGTTATTTAAAGTTTTATCTATAAGCTAACTTTTAATTTATTGATTAATTTTAAGTGTTTAAAGATTTTTTTTTAATATTTTGTTTTTTTAACTTATTTACCATTTTTTTCTGAATCCTTGAGCTATCAATGTACAATGCTATGAAAACGTTTTTGTCCCCTTCCTGATCTCTTATTTATTTTTACTTAAATTAAAATAAATAATAAATGTATAAACAATTAAATGTTTTTTAAATATATATTTTATTTGTTTATTTTTTAATACCATCAGTCAAATGTTAGTATTAAACAAAGATAACCCAAGTAAATCCATAATGCAGTTTTTAAATGATGATTTTAAAAAAGCTCTCCACACCTGAAACCTAAGTAATTTCTATGTGAAAAAGTAATTGATGATCCTTCTGGGGAAATATTCTGTTACATTCAAGCCTCCCGTTACATCTAGTGTAAAACCAACATGGCATTTCATATAAAGTCAAGCAGTCAAAAGTGGTGGTGGTAGTGTGGTCTGGACAACTTGCTGTAATAGATGGAACCATGACTTCTGATGTTCATCAGTTCATACGCTAAAGCTCAAGCAAACTTGGCTTACAGCAGAATAATAATACTAAAAACAAACCCAATTCTTGCTGTCAAGAGTGGCACAAACAGTTATAAGGTTTAGGGAGCAAATACCTTTTCACACAGGATCGCTACAGAAGTTTTTATAACACACTTTCCCCCCCACCACATCCATCCTTTTACTTTGAAAGGGCTGACCGGAAATTATCCTGTATTCCCAGTCACCAAGTATACTTGTCAACGGTGTCCGGTTAGAGACAGCCTCTCTTAATTTTAACACTAACTGGAACCTCAGCTTGGACTTGGCGGCCGACTTGGGTCTGTCTGGGGTTGTTTTCAGACTGAACCATCCCACACTTTGGAAAGAGAGTGTTGTGTGGTGAGCCACGTGTACAGGAACTGGACCTAGAGGAACCAGCGAAGGTCTGTTTGACTAGAAAGTCACTACTGGTATTAACAGCTAACTGGTAAGTCCAGAACTTATCTACAAATCATTTTCTGGTCATGTTTTAAGGTATTGTTAATCTCTGCGATCACTGTCCTCCTTTACTGCCGTAACAACAGTTACTTTAGTTCCTTAGCAACGAGGGCTAACGTGTTAGCCTGCCTGTGCTAATCGCCAGCGTTTATAAAGACATGACGAGGCTAAATTAGCATGCTAACTGTTGTTTGCATTACTAAAATGCTAGTGTTCGTGTAACTTCGCAGCTCCCAAATGAATATTAAGGCGGACATTAGGCAGGAATGTGAGTTTAGGCAGAGTTAAAATAAATAAATAAGTAACGTCCCTGTTCTATTGTAACGTAAACCTTTTGTAGCTTTGAGGGGGGAAAGACATGTCCTTACTTCCTTACTTAATTAAGTCTATTATTAGTTTTATAACTGATGAACTGCTAATGAGTCTGGATTTTTTTTTTTTGTTAAGTGATCTAATACATTCGTTAAATTTATTTTGCTTTGGTGAGTTTGCTGACCAGTGTTAATTTATGATGGTGCTTGTTTGTTTAACTTTTGCGTATTTTTGCATGTTTTTTATTACTATGTGCATATCTGGTGCAGTTTTCCTCTCTGTTGTGTCCCCGTGATCAATATTTCAGCAAAAAAAAAAAAAATGTACAGAAAAATGGTTTAATGCATATTTCTGACCATATTTGCTGGGTTTATAAGTGGGCGTGTTTGAGTTGTGAAAGTATCGATTTGTGTCATTGCGGCACTGAAGTCGATTTTTGTTTGCTTCCCATTTTGTATTTTGTTGAAACCCTGAATGGTATTTAATTTAAAATGAGTACATGTAATATTGAATTAATCTAAATACATTAATGCAGTAAGTTTAACAGAGTGGGAGAGATTATACTGGTCGAACAGAATAGGAAATGGGTTGTTGTCTGCAGCACTGAAACGAGCAAAGGAGAAAATGGCAACATATATATGAAGGCCTTACCAACCCAGAAAGGTAAACTGAATCGCTGAAAAAGCACAGCATTCATACTGATGCTCAAGAGGATGGAAGGGTACAACAGACAGTGGTGGAGGCTATAATTTACATGTAGATGTTTAAATAGAGACAGAAAAGATCTCATCAAGGAACTGGACGACAATAATGTAGACTCTATATTGTAGATTAATGGGCTGAACATGGTTTTTGATTGGCAGAGCACTGGCAGACCGTAGGGAGCTACAGACCGCCATGGAGATAAAAAAGGAATGTGGTGTTACTGGTCTGTTTGTTGTAGGGTGAAAAGAGTTTTCCATAGGCAAATGCCTACGCAAATGGATATGGCTGTGGTACCATTTAAAAAGAATAAAACACTGGTAAAAACAAAACAGGGTGATAGGGTCTGAGGAATAGAGACTCTGCCTCAATATTGTTTATCAGATGATTTCTTGAATCTATCGACACACTTTATACACATATAATAACACCTTTGTCCTTTAGTTTGTATTTATTGGATTTCTTGCATATAATTGTCTTAACTGATGATTTCTTTTCAGGCAGGTTATGATATAGGTAAATATTTTATTTCCTCAGTTTTAGGGGCAGGGAGTAGTGGGGCAGTTTTCTGGCAGCATGACACCTATGACGATAATTCAACAACCTGTATTTGTTGAACGGTTAAGAAAGTAGTTCTAGAATTTAAGCTGAACTAAATCTGCTGTCACCTTTCGAGGAATGAGTTTAGGGTTTTAGAGAAGGGGAAACGCACATTTATATAAAGGAAAGGCAAAATTAGTGCATAAAAAAAAGCAGGACAATAATTGTTTTGTCTTGATTATTTTTATAGCCCTGCTTTGACCTTTCATCCAGAGGTAAACATGGCTGTTTGGAGGAAACTGTGGTGCAGAAACCTCCTGGCTGTGTCTCTGCTTTTCTACATGCTCCTCCACATCATTGATGTGCACGCACGGCCAGCCAACATGTCGGCCTCTAAAGATAAGTCTCCATCCAGCAAAGACGAGAACGAGATTCTTCCCCCAGATCACCTGAACGGGTTGAAGATGGAGCTGGACGGCCACCTCAATAAGGACTTCCATCAGGAGGTTTTTCTGGGGAAGGAGATTGAGGAGTTTGATGAGGATTCAGAGCCGAGGAGGAACAGAAAGAAGCTTATTGAAATTTTTACCAAGTAAGACGTGGTTTTAATTCAATGAATAGCTCTTGAGTCACAGCATTCCTGAGCAAGATGCTCAAGCGTAGCTGCAGATCAAGTTTGACACAATAAACCAAGTATTCAAGTGTTGTTAAGTCAACATCATCCTTCAGCTCAAAAAAGCAAAGAAATACAGACCAGTGACCAGTGTGGCTGTTCTCACAGGTGTTACAATAAAGTTAAATGTCCGCACATCCATTAAAAGAAAAAAAAGGATTTATGAGATTTAGCAGAACTGATATAAGACGATAAACTTGGTTCTGGGTGAAGTTTTTCTTTAAAAAAATGCAGCACTACTATAACTTTGGAAGTAAACATAGACAGAAAGCTAAAGACTACTAAGTTGGAACCAGCCTTATATGCTAATATAAACACTTTAGCACAGGGAAGCTGTAGCATGAGGGTTAAATTGTTCTCACTATAAGGAACATCATATGGTAGGAAGATTACAGACAAAGCTTCAGACAAAAGATCATCTGAGAGGAGCCCATCCCCAACAGTCATAAATACATTGCTGCATAGCTTGGATTACTTGCTATGAAAAAAGTCCTGTTCCTAAGCTTAATGTCTTAGTTAGCCTGAGAGCCATTCTTACTTGGCTCATGACGTGCTGCACATGAATGGTAAAAATACAAAGCTGGAGAGGCAAAGAATGGCCGCTGATTAGTTTGAGAATTTGTGTTACTGCAGCACAGTAACAAGATGAGAGCCTCATCCAGCATAAGAAACACTTGGAGCCGGGTTGCAGGACTTAAAATTCCAGATGTTAGGAAAAATATCCTAGGTTATGATATATGTGTACCTACTACTGTTGTTGTAGAGGTACATTTGATATTGTTACATGCTAGGTTGTAATATTATTGTGAACCCTTTGTGCTGTTTACTGCATGTCTTCATAGAGGGCAAATTCCAGAAATACGAGGCAGCACAGTTGTATCCAAAGAAGCAATATACTGAAGTAAAGCAAGCTTTGCACATATTTCTTCATGTAGTGGTCCTTTATTTTGAAATTAACTTAGTAAATTTCCTTTCCTTATTTGACGAATTCTCAGTAGTATAAGACCAAAGGTTGGGAAATTCCTGTGTTACAATATGACAAACAAATAATTCAACCTGATGTCTTTTCCAAGCTTTCCAAACTAGCAAATTTTGGTCATTGGGTATTGGACAGCCAGGGGGTCAAACCGTGACTGCCACCCAGAATTAGATCATGGATACAAGTGGTGTAAACTGGCCTCCTCCAAAGGACGAATGGACTCTTTAGAGAGAGTGAAGAGCTTGTTCATTCAGAAGGAAATCAAAGTAGAGGTACCCCTTTTCTAAAAGAAAAGAGCTAGGTGAGGTGGTTCAGGCGTCTGACCAGGATGCCTCCTAAGCATGTCCTATTTGAAGGAGGCCCCAAGAAAGACCCAGAACATGCTGGAGAGATTTTGTCTCTTGGCTTGTTTAGAAACCCCTTAATGCTCTTACAGGACCACTTGGGGAGGAGGCAGGGGAAAAGGACGTCTAGGCATATCTTTGGCTTTGACCGCTGACCACATGACCCGGGTCCAGTCCAAGCGTCAGAAAATGGATCGATGAATGGATAAAAACAAAGGCCAGACAACTTAAAGGCTGAATTTATTAAATGGCCATTTGAATTGGTCATTTTGAGTGCACCAAAATATTTCTGGATTTTAATCAATTTAGTCCATCTCACTCATCATAATAAGGAAAAAAGAAACTAATTTATTCTCTGGTTCTTCTGAGTCACATGATTCATGCAGCTTATCATTGTCCTGGATGTTTTTAATCTGTCAGCTTAAATGGCAAGAGGAAAGATTCCTGTTCACGCCGGAGAAGCAAATTCAAAATCAAAATCAAATCAAATCACCTTTATTGTCACGTCACATGTGCAGGTACACTGGTACAGTACATGCGAGTGAAATTCTTGTGTGCAAGCTTCACAAGCAACAGAGTTGTGCAAAATACAATAACGTGCAACAAGCAAAATATAAAAATGGTTAATCTAAAAAGTAATAAATATATGTACCATATATAAAGGTATATACATTACTGAATGTGTGTACTAAATATGTTTTTCTACGTGTGTGTGTGTGTGTGTGTGTGTGAGTGTGTATATACATGTTTTACAAATGAAATAGAGTAAACAATAAAATAAGATATATAAAATATAAAATATACAGAGGTAGGTATGTGCAAAACAGTGGCATTAATGTACAGTATGGAGTGCATAATGTTGAAGTTCCAGTAGTGAGGGTGAGGTGTCTATGACGTGTTCAGCAGTCTGATGGCCTGGTGGAAAAAGCTGTCTCTCAGTCTGCTGGTTCGGGACCGGATGCTGCAGAACCTCCTTCATGATAATAATAGAAAAAACGAGCAGATATACTGTAAATATACAGCCAGGGTCATAAATCACTTGGTCACTTCAGGGCTAAAGTTCTTTACATGTGTGAGCCAGACAGACAAAGCCTTAGGTGGGTCATTATCATCGTTTAATTAGACGCCTAATGGAGTAGAGACGCTGTTAATGTTCAGGAACTAGAGCTAAATTGGGAACTAATTTATTACTTTAATGATTTCCTCACAGGGTCGACTTCAACAGGGACAGGAGCATAAGTGCCAAGGAGATGCAGCGCTGGATTATGGAAAAGACGGAGGAGCACTTTCAGGAAGCCAAGAAGGAGAACAAGAACAGTTTCCGTGCTGTCGATCCAGACGGCGATGGTGAGAGTCACAGACCATGTCCCAGACTTAAAAATACTTCCTGTCAGGTCAAATCTAAATTCTGATTTCATGGGTTGTGTGTAGGTCACGTGACATGGGATGAATACAGAGTGAAGTTTCTGGCCAGCAAAGGTTTCAATGAGAAAGAGATTGCGGAGAAAATAAAGAATAACGAAGATCTGAAACTGGATGAGGAAAGTAAGTGGGGGGGGGGGGGTTTCCCGTCGCAAGTAAAATCTGCAGAGGTCTGCTGTAAATCTGACTGCGGTGTTAATATTTATCCAATCTTCATCTCTACAGCTCAGGAGGTCCTGGAAAGCCTGAAGGACCGCTGGTTTCAGGCCGACAACCTTCCAGCTGACCAGCTGCTGAATGAGGAGGAGTTCTTGTCTTTCCTTCACCCTGAGCACAGCAGAGGCATGCTCAAATACATGGTCAAGGAGATTGTGCGTGACTTAGGTATGTTTTACTTATAAATATTACTTTATAGTTATACTGTCACAAGATAATGGTGTATTTACACACTGAGCCTTTTAATGGCAATAAACATTTATCATGTAGCATCCTTTAGAACTAAAGCTACAAGGTGCGTCACAGAATTTACAAATAAATTGCATTAAAAAATAAGTCAAAGAGAAGAAAATGCGAACAAAAGACAAAGAAGGCAAGAGTAACCATTCAGGACAACGTTATTAAACATCTTACAAAATCAACCTAAAGTGGTGAGTTTTTAAAAAAAATTTTAAAAATGAGGAACTGATCTCTGAGTAAGAGGAAGTTTTTTCTACAGTGCTGGGACTGAAACAGTAAAATGTTACAGTAAGTTTACTTTAAACTTGCCTTTGAATCTGTAGTTGGTTCTCTGATCTGAGGTCGGGAGGTAGTATGAAGTGTTAGGAGTTCTGAGATGTAAAGTATAGCTAGACCAGGGAGTGATTTGTGAAGTTAAATCTTAAACTGGGTGATTTCTGCGAGGTCTGGACTCAAGTGTTTTGTGAGACCTCTCGCTGCCTTGTACTGACTGCAGAAACTGCAGCATCATGCCGACATGTATGCAACGAGTTGTAGTAATATAACCGTGAGGAAACAAGGGTGTCGAAGAAGTTGAGTTAAATTATTTCGAAGTGTGAGATGTGGAGTGGTACAGATGTTTGACATGCTGGTTGTATTTCAAATAGAAAGTAATGGACAGTTTGCTTTCAGATTGCTTTATGTTGGTTATTAGTTGTCCAAAGTGTGGAGTGACACTAATAAAGTGATGAAAGACCGGTACAAAAGAGTTTTATCTGAGATCAGCTAAAGTAAATTAGAAGGCAATGTAATGAATTATAGTGTAAAGATGTTTCTTTAAAGATGTACTGCACACTTCAACTGTAAATGATATAAAATAGGTGTAAGGATGTTTGAATGGGCTGAAACTGACCTATCATTTGTGTTTTAAAACTTCCTCAACCATGCAACTCCAGCAGGGAGTTTGGGATTGCTCCACATTATGAAATTAATGTATCTAATCAGAGGTGGGTCGCACACCACCATTCAGCTTGTAACCTTCTCCCTAGTGTTTTTTAATTATGGAGTGCTGATTTGGTGATTTTTTTTATTTCTTTTATTTTTTTTGATTAGATTAACAGAACGATTGTGCTAAAATGTTTCCCTTCACAGTTCCTTGGATAGCAGGACAGTTCATTTGATAGACAGAGGGACAGAGAAAAAGTAGGGCAAGCGTTAGCTTTAGGCAATCATGAGACACGAGTTAACAACTTGAACTGATACAGCTCATTATTATTGTGGTCCTCTAGCTACCACACTAAAGTTTAATAAGAGTTTCTTGAGGGTAAAATTGCACCATGTTAGAGAATGCGGCACATCAACATGGTCTCCTGAAGCCTCGTTTAATGGTTGTTTGACACACAAACTGTGAGATCTTCAAAGCCCTGTAAACATTTATACTGATGCTTGCGGTGTGTCGGTCTGGCTGCAGTCTTCTCCTGACAGAAAACCTACAGCATCAGCGTTAGAGGAACAAAAGAAGTCAAAACAGGAAAATAGTTTCCTGAGTTTTTACAGCTGTTGCAGCATCTCTTTCTCTTCCTGTCATTTGGGGATCTACAGTGTGAGATCCTGCATCACTGAAATGCTGGTAAAGACCAACCTGCTCATGCACTTGTGTCTCCAAGTCGGCCACACATGCCAAACTGTGCTTATCTGCTGTTGTGATGTAACTTTTGCTCCATGGCGTTCATAAGGGCGGCAACGGTGCACACTCATGTACTGAGAGTCAGCCCCTCCCTATACTTACCTGTTAGTTCAGAATTGGAGGTGAAGTTATTGTTCCCGAAGCAAACACTCCTTATTCACTAAAGGTCCCAGTGTTTGTTTTTTTTAATCAAGAAGGTGTGTGTGTAGTGGAGCTGGAATAGCTGTTAAAGAAACCTGATGATGAGATGAGAAGGAATTATAACAAGTAAATTATGGTTAAAACACTGAAAAACATTCAGACACCTCATATAGTGGAGAAGAACTGGATAGTAATTTTATTTAGAAAGAAGGAAAATAAAAAAATAAGTGTATACAAGAGACATACATGGTTTTTCCTGCTTAAAAATAACAGGTTACCTCAAACTTAAGCATAATTGAGGCACATGTAATTAAAATCAGCTTATTTTACTTTGTTTGATAGAAGCCTGTCCATTTAATAAACAGAAAATGTATTTTATTCTAAATCTAACCCCACTTCATTAAATACTGGTTTACAATCCTTTTATCTCAGTGCTGGTGGTTTTTCTTTCACAGAGGGACTAAAGCTCTTGCATGAAAAGCATTACTGAGATATTTATTTGACAAAACTTTCTGTTTGGTCTCCCTGTTTGCACAAACAAGCGCTGTTTGTACCTGTTGGCATTTTGTCACACGGAAGTAAGCATTAACTATTTCAAGCCCAAATATAACAGGTTTTCATTTCCATCCCATATGGGAAAAGAGTAAAATGTCCCATTCCCTAATTTTCCGTCCTCTCCTATAGTAAATGTTTAACGTTCTCATACTATGATTGGCAGTTGAAAGTGGCCCCACTTGTATTTTTCTCATGCAGCGTAATGTTTACTTTTCATTTTTCTCACGAAACAGAACTTTATGAACAAACGGGGCTGCTGTCATTACGAAATCTTATACAATGTAAACATTTCCTGCAATTTTTTTGTTTATTCTTTCTTTTCCATATGGAACTAAAAAAAGAAAACACAATTAAAAACCAGAGGAAGGCATCAGCTAATGTAATATGTAATATTTTCCTTTATTTATCTCATAATAATGGTGTCACCAGATCCCAGCAAACTAAATGTGCGGGTGTGGGATTAATGCTGGGAAGTTATTAACATAAAGATAAACACACAAACTATACAAGTTAGAAGTTTACCATGTGAAGGACTGAATGGCTGCAGCTTTCTCAACCAGTACTACAACAAAATGCTTTTATGATCACTGTAACTGTTAAACTGGTGTTAGGTTATTTCACCTGCAGTACTGCCCATCATCCCTGAATCCCTCAGTTTTTTAGTATGTCAGTTTTTTAGTATGTCACATTTGTTGTGAGACACTTTGTATCACTGTTAACCAGTGTTTTTGTCCTGGCTCACTCTGTGGTGATTGTGACAGCTGATCTAAACAGTGCACCATATAATTCTGGGGTTTTTCTTTCAGACCAGGACGGCGATAAGAGGCTGACACTGTCAGAGTTCATTTCTTTGCCCGTGGGCACTGTGGAGAACCAGGAGGCTGCAGAGATCGAAGATGAGTGGGTCAGAGAGAGGAAGAAGGAGTTTGAGGAAGTCATCGATTCAAACCGCGACGGCATCGTAACCATGGATGAGCTGGAGGTGAGCGATGAAAAAGCAACTGTAACCATGATAGATACAGAAATTATATGCAACATAATTATTTGATTGGTTTTGTTGATTTGTTTCAAATAGAAACACAAAGATTGAGCTGATTAACGCAAACAACAGGTCTCAACATCCCTACATAAATCTCATCTTTTAAAACTCTTACAGCATCTCCCTCTGTGAATCTCTGAACTTCTGCATGTATTATATATTATTTATATTATATATGGTATTAAAAACTGGTGTGTTCATGCACCCATGTCTTCAACCAACGCAAGGTCATAAAAATTTAGACGTGGATGTCGAGCCAGCACGACACCAAACTGCAGTCACAACAGCGAGCATAACCAGGCCATAACATAAATAATAGAAATAGTAATTGGTAAGTATATAAACAAAGGGAAATTTAAAAAAAAGTAAACTAATACTAAAGATGATGGAAAAACTGAGTGAGCTCTTAAGTGTGATTTGGACAAATTAAAATTAAATTAGTACAGGTTTTTGTTGTGATTTCAAAAGAAATAAAACTGGCATTTTTTTTACCCCTTTAGTCTGCTCTGAATGAGCCCTGGGACTTCAGCGTTTGAGCTGATGTTGTCAGCAAGGTTATGCAAAGCCACCAAGCCAAATTTCACAAAATGAGGTGGAGCGTGGCAGGAAGGAAGAAGCCGTGAAGTTGTTGTTCAGAGCCAGGTTACACTCCTTTAACACTTTGTTGGCAACTGGGAAAATGCCACCACTATTTAATATTTTCCAATGTTTTAGGTTTTTACATTTGTGACTTTTTCTCAAGTTTTCATACATATAGTTTTATATGGTTCCACACCTGATAAAGGATTAAAGATGCGAGTGAGTAAATTAGAAAAAAATGCAAAATACAAAAGCAAACAATAAAAGAAACCCTTCCATTTATACTGTGAACTTTTATAATTGTTACATCAAAATAAAAATTAAATCAACGTGTGTGTGTGTATATATAAAGAAAAAGTGACTTACTGAAAAAAATAAATTACATTTAATTTCACTTTATATGTGACTTTTCCTTAAAAGTTCCAACTGCAGTTCTCCTTTATATGGCCTGTATGAAACAGCTCAATAAGATCTGGGCTGAAATATCAGCTTTTTTATAGTCTTAATTATTAACACTTTCAAAAGGAGTTAATTATTAAGCTTCTCTTCATAGTCCTTATAAATTCTCCTTCACATCTTTTCTTGACCTCATGATGATTATCCGCGTTGTGAGTGGCTGGAAAACCTCCAAGAGGAGGTGTCCAGGTAGGCGTCATGGTCAGACGTCCCAGCTGCCTCATCTGGTTCTTTACAACGTGAAGGATTTAAAAACTAGTAGAGACAGAAGAAAAACATTCTTACATATGTCCAACAAAATAGCTACAGCAGGTATAGCTGATATATTTTCCTGTTTCTCCGTGTTTCATCCTTCAGGAGTACATGGACCCGATGAATGAGCACAACGCTTTGAACGAGGCCAAGCAGATGATCGCTGTCGCAGACGAGAACCAGAACCATAACTTGGAGCTGGACGAGATTCTCAAGTACAGCGAGTACTTCACAGGGAGCAAGCTCATGGATTATGCCAGAAACGTACACGAGGAGTTCTGAAAACAGATCCGGCGTGAGGGACAAACCTGGAAGATTGGCGACGAGATGATCAAGATGTTCTAGTGTGCAATTCTGTATTTAAAAAGCCTAGCATCAGCAGCCTCTGTCACTGCTGAGTCCAGTTAACACACCCCTCCTTCAACCCTGGACCAGTGAAGCTAACACAGTCTGCCTTTTGCGTGCCATTGGACTGTTTGAAGTGTTCTCCATTTTAAATTTAAAAGCGCTGCACCGATTCCAAATTTATTTTTGCTAAACAGTGAAATGTGTGTATATGAGGAATTTTCATTGCTGGTGCAGTGGTGAGAGAGACTGAGCAGCTAGGCGAGCTGTTTTTCTGCAGGATCTGTTGTCTGTATACAGTGTAAATATTCACATTTATCACACACCAATGCGTCTGTCAGTGGGAAAGATAATGGTGCTGAAGGGTGTGACGCTTAGAGAGACACTAATGGATTAAAAGAGTATATTTGTGCGACAAAAATATATCACATAATTGCCCAAACTTAAGAATTTCATTTTTAGTGTAGTATAGTTCCACCGCTTTCCACAATAGGTCGAGTCCGTCCTTCCACTGTACTTAAAAACAGGGTGTTTATGTATTTAAACAAAAAAAGTAAATAAGATTAGAATAGAAAAATAAGAAGAACTTTAACTAAAAAATCTGTTTGTTGAAAAAGATTAATATATGAGTATATTTTGAAGGAAACTCAAAAGCAGCATCTAATCATGTCATTTCACCTATGTGTCTGTTTCTAAATCTTCACTACAGCCACTCTAATTCAGACTTAATGTTTAGATGTGGATGAAGAATACCTTATATATAAATATATATATATTAAATATATATATTATTATTATTAATTTTTGTTTTGCATCTTTGAACGTCATGCAGATGTGTACTTATTTAGTCCTGGTGTCTTTGTCTTGGGTTTCTTTTACCTGCTGAATCTTTAAATGCTCACAGTCAATCCATATAATTGATTTTCAGCTGCATGGACAATTATCGGAGTTAACGATTTTCGCTGCATTTCTGTTTCCAGTAACCTGTGGAGTGTTGGCATCCCGCTGCAGTCTTTTCTGTCCTCGGTGCGATTGTAAAATAAGATTTATGATAAGAGAATGTGACACAGCTTTACAAAATGTACTGCAAATATGCCATAAACAATAAATATTTCTTATCAACTGATGACTGTTTGGGTTTGAGTTATGTTTATTCCCAGGCAGGAGGCTAGAGCCCTTTGGTCCTGGCTTTGAAAATGTACATCAAGAACAGAAGAGGAAATGGAGCAGTGACAATAGTTCTGTTCTATAAGTACAAATACTACTGTTAAATACGCCAGTAAAAGTTTAAGTTCAAGTAAAAGGGAGTGGAGGTCAGCCAATCAGAAGGCAGAAGACCAAGAGGGTTCATTCCCTACGGTCCTCTGTCCGTCATGCTGGATTCATAGGCTACGTCCACACGTACACGGGTATTTTTGAAAACGGAGATTTTCCGTTTTCGTTTAAAAAAATAATCCCGTCCACACGTAAACGCAGAAATGAAGGAAAACGCTGCTAGGAACATGGCAAAACAACAGGTGGCGATATATTCCTAACCGTGTAGAAATGTTGGCCAATCAGAAGTCTAGAAGCCTCGGTAGGAAATAGTAAACAAAGATGGGGCATAGAAGCAGAACCGAGTCGTATGTGTGGAGGGACAGTAACTGTGTGTGTGTATGTAAGCATTTAAACACTGCAGAGAGTACAATTAACAGTATTGTAGAAATTCATTTCACCGAAACAATAACGTGGCGCACAGTGTGACGTCAAAAAAGGCGCACACCTTTGACGCTGCGTTTTCTCCGTTTTCCTCGTCCACACGTAAATGCAAAAACGGAGTTTTCGAAAATATCCACCCTGGCAGGCGTTTTTAAAAATCTCCGTTTTCAGTGACTGAAAACGCCGTTTACATGTGGACGAAAGGTGCAAACGCATAGAAAAATCTGCGTTTTCAAAAATACCCGGGTACGTGTGGACGTAGCCGTAATCGTAGAGCACGGAGCCATGGTAAGTTTCCTTCAAAGTTTTGTACATTACACTGTGATTAATGACGAAGCCAGATCACAGAAATATCTCACTCCTCATTAGGAGCAGCAGCAAAAACCAGAGTGAATGACCATTTAGCTAACAATGACTGTGCTAGCTAACTAGCTATCCAGCATAGATACACCAGCGCTCCGGAGATTTGACGTACATTGTGTCCACTTCCCAGCGGTGTCTTCTCACTCAGTTTGGCTCGGTGTTGGTAGTAAAAGAGGACTTTTTAAACATTTTACAATGAAAATTTCAAAATACCAGTTTAAATTTTTTTTCTACCACATTCTCACTATTTATTCTGCAAGCGTTCCTATTTTTACTTTCAACATATTTAACAGTTATGTTTTAACTTTGTTCAGTGGAACAAAATTAAAACATGACCTTTTTTAGACATGGTACCTTTAGCAGATGTTTCTTTTAATTACTGCATTTCAATGTGTCAGTCTAAAACCTGCATTTAAAAAGTAACTTTAAGTTAAATTTAGTGTCATTTAGTATCTTAAAGTCATTTGACCCTTCAATAATCTAAGAACTCAGATCTGGCAGATTTTTCCATCAGTGTGACAAATTCTAGCACAATGATGGCTCATTGATCAGTGTGTTATGTATCTAAAGCTTCATAAAGATCATTTTTATTTAAACCGTGTTTGCAACAGTAACATGTAGTAAAGGTAGGGGGACTCCTAGTGTTTATGTTGATGTGTTACAAAGTAACATGACTGAGATTTCAGTATTTGTAAAAAGATAAACTAAATGTAAATTAATTTTCTCTGTTCTGAGCTTTTGAGAGGAGGAATCAGAGAGAAATGTAAGAGTTTGTTGAAGAAAATCTGCCAGTGAGCAGGTTAAGTTCACAGACTGATTCTGTTTAAGTTAACCCTCTTTTGTAAAACAGAAAACCCTAAGTTTCCCTCATTTTGGAGTTAACAAACTCAGTTTTCACTAAACCTGCGTCCTGGACCTAGGTCCTTGACTGCCACTGTTTTTTCAATATTTTCCTCTTGTCATCATTCCCTTCCTCTCCTCCACTTTTTTTTCTTGTTCTGGTCAATTGTCTGTATCAGAAATGACTGATTCATCATGTTCAAAAGCATGTGGGAACTTATCGTCTTCAGTCTGAAGGCTTAATTTATGCTCTGCCCCGAAAACCTTGATGGAATTCAGGAAAAGGGCTCATTTTTAAGCTGCTCCTGTTGCAAATTTAACTAAATCTTCACCTGGTTTAACTATATGCCTTTCAGTTGATTTTAACCGACCTGGACCTTTTTAAAGTTTTAGTGTTCCACACTAAAAGTTCAAACTCATGTAAATCACCTTTCTTCTTCATTCTGATGCTTAGTTTGAAATTCAGCAGGTTGTCTTGACCATGCCGACGTGTATTGAGTTGTAGCCATGTGATTGGTTGTTTAAATATAACCAAGCAGTTGAAAAGTTGTTCCTAACAAAGTGGTTGCCTTCTGTGCACCATGGTATGTAATGTGTAAAAGTATCGTGTTTTTAAAGCACACCCGAGGCCCGGATCCTGTTTTAATAAGGTTTTTATTGCGTATATACGGGTTAAGGTTCATTGTGTGTTCTATGTAATGTAGCACTTCACAACACAGCAGGATTGGAAGAACAACCATCATTTCACCAAACCAATGATTTGCTTAGAAGCAGTGACATACTGAACATCAATTAATAATTTTTTTTTTTTATATAAATTGTCCTTGTCAGATTTGATTATTCACTATTAAAAATGCAGCACTGTGAATTTTTTAATCTAAATGGCTTCAGCTTCTACGTATGCGATACCCAATTTCATTTTATGTGCACGCTTTACTCCACAGACATCACTTCACAAGACAAGAACTTGTACATTTTCCCAGTATTATTAATGTGTTTGCCGTACAAATTAAACATTACTAATCTGTCTACAAACCAGCGTGGCTGCAGATTACAAACCTCCCCTGAATGCTACTCCATGTCAGACACATGCAACCTTAACATTAAACTAAAAAAACAGACGAAAAGAAAGTCTCCTCTGATACACCTACTCTATGCAGAAATGCATCATTCAGTATACCAAACATACAAATATAGTCAAGTTAAAGGCCAGTACTCAAACAATAAAAACACACAGACACGTCATTATACAGTACAGTACGCCGCTTAGTCTCCATTAGCTTTTGTAATATAGTACAGGTAAAACACACACATACATACAGTACATTCATAAATAAAACATAAAACACAGCAAGGTAACTTATCACAATGTGCAGACTTTTAAATTAAAAGAAAATGGTATAATTAAGTGAGGCATTTGTTTATATGTAAATGTGTCATTTAACCCATTATTTGATGAATGTGATGATTATTAATATAGCAGCATAACAGTAGAGTTCCACACAGCTTTCATAAAATCAAAGTATTAGATTGATATGTGACAAATAAATTACAGTCTGTAAGTAGATTTAGCTTTATCTTCTGCTTGTGTGCTCACGGCACGCTAACCTGTGACATATGACGCAAAGAAACCTCAAAGGTAGAGAATATTAAAGTAAAACTTGACAACGATTAAAATAGTAACACACTCTGGAGCTGGACGGGAAAAAAAACAGTTGAGTTGAAGAAGAAGAAAAATAATAAAAAGAGTCCGATCACAGTCGCCTGTGATGAGCTTGTGCTCGTCTCTAGTCGCGGTCTAAGTTTGGTCTTCATCAGTGTTCACAGGTAGGGATATTGGTTGAGTTTTCGCTGGTAAGCAACACCGGAGCGGTGGAAAGGCTGTGCTGCCAGCTGTTGTTGCTGCTGCTGCTGTTGCTGTTGTTGATGGTTGTTGCCGTACTGTCCTGGAGCAGACCCCCCGAGGGCTAAGCTGCTGTTCTTCTGAAGCAGAGCCAAAGAGGAGTAAGCCCCGCTTGCCCTGCCATGGCGGGATGTACCGCCCTGCATCTGGTCTACAGCCTGAGACACTGAGGCCAAGGCGGCAGAGGCCGGGTAGGCATACAGATTTGGGGTCGAGCCAAAGAGGGTGCTTTCGTGGAGCCGGTAGGACGAGTGGGAGGAGACGGGAGGGGGATATGTGGGCTGCCTCCTCAGGGAGCTACTGCTTGCTGTTTGCTCATGAGAAGATGGCATCACAGACTGCTGCAGCTGAAATGAAAGACAAGAATGGCCTCTGAAGTGCAGATTCAGTCTACAATACCTTTGGCCAGAGAATGCTAAGTAACGCCGTGCACAGAACATCATGCTTTTGAAAGCCATTACCTGACTCAGATTCAGAGGCTGAGATCTGCTGGACGCAGCGCGCTGATTGCGCTCGGTTGTGGAATCTCCTGACCGACCGGATGCTTGTGTGGATGCCTTTTTGGACTTTACTGAGCCACTTGTAGCTTGATCTAAAAACAAAAAAAAAAGACAGCCAACTGTTAGCACTCAGAAGATCAGAAAGATCAATAAAACATAAAATTTTTCTTTTTAAACTGCTGTTGAATAATCTTGCATTTCTCCAGTTTTGCATCTGTAGTAGCTCAATCATTTATGTGCTGCCTTTTAATAGGCTGGTTTGTGTACACATAGGTATGTCTAAATGTTTTTCAACCCCAAAACCAAAGAAGAATGTTGCACACAGTTTTCAAATTAAATGTGTCCCTCTGTTTGAACCCGTTTTGGACCTGAAGCTGCTGGAGCCTTGTGGGTTGTGCTTTCTCCAGGCTGGCTCTTTACTGAGGGCATGATGACTGCTAGAGACTTTGTAGGCTGAGAGGAGGTTTTGGAGCTCAGGGGGCTGCTGGTAGAGGAGTCTGAGTCATGGGAGTCGTGCACAGTCACACAGCTGATCACATTGGTTCTCTGACTTGTTCCAGAGCTGCACGAGAAAAGGAGTAAAAAGTTTTAAAAAATAAAGTTTTTATTAGACACTACTAAAAGTTAGGGGAAAAGAAAGCAGTGCAACATAAGGTGACCAGATTGAATACGAGGCTCACCAGGCGGCAGGAAACTTTGTATCATCCTCATCTTCAGAGTCGCTGTGAATGGTGATGATGCTGACGGCAGGGCTTGGTGTGTCAGAGATAACAATGGGCTGAGACTGGTCACCGGCAAAGGAAGTGCTGTTGACCACATTGGTGGCTGATTGTACTGAGGACACCGGCCTGGAGGAGAAAATAAGCAGCACACTGACAGTCTTAAATCAAATATAAACACATGCGAACAATAAGGTGAGAAATGAAAAGATCGACAGGATACCTGGGTCTGCTCTCAGCGTGTCGAGCCTTTGATCTCTTGCCCTGTTGGGATCTCGAGTGAGCGGCCCCTGAGCTGTGGTTTTGGGTCCCGGTATGACGGCCAGCGCCAGAGTCGTGCTGGTTAACGCTATCGTATTGGCTGCCATGGCGACCCCTACAAAATGGAGATATCACTTCAGTACGAGTAAGCAGTTACATTTGTGAGAGATGCTGTTCCATTTTAACTCGAAAATGAGCACAGAATAAACTACCTCCAGCCTGAAGTCTGCTGACTGTCTGAGATGGGGGCTCCCATGGGTGAGTCTGGCACCACAGCCTGCCCCGGGTTGTGAATGGACATGCCAGGCATCTGTTGCCATGTGGAAGGGATGAGGATCTGCTGTGTTCCTGCTGGCCAGCCCTGCTGTGTGAGCACATGTACACAAGCATGCTGAAAAACTGTAAGAAACAGGTGTTAAGTGCAAAACAGAAATCTGACAGAGAAGACTCAATGAGCACATGCCTCTGTCACTATGCCAGCTGAATAAAAAGCATCATGGGTTCAGCTTACATATTGTTTTCAGATTTATTGCTGTGTGTAGAGAGAGATGTATTTTTAACTGCTAAAAGGAAAAGAGAAGTGATCCAAGCAGCTTAAAAAGAAAACATTTCACATGGATTATGATGCCAAGCATTTATGCCACATGAATCTGGGCCGAGCAAACCTGAAACTGAAATGTGTTAATCTGAGATAAGAACAAAGAGCAAAGACATTTGTCAGAGCTTTCTCTCACAGCTTTCTTTGTAACAAGAATAATCACTAAAGCTTAAACACAGACATGCACTGCTGTCTTCCACCAGGTGGCACCAAAGGTCTGCTGTATAAGTAAGCTAGTAGGCTAACTTAATAGGTTAGTAATAAAGAGTCACAACTGTGTTTCCCACAATTACGTAGGAAAGAAGAAAAAACGGAAAGGAACTTGTCCCCTTGGATTGAAAACGTATGTCATCAAAGATTTCTTAAGCAAGACAGGAGGGTCTGGCTAGACACAGGCTTAAGCCAAAGGACCACTTAAGCCCCTTTTCCATTAGTACCTACTCGGATCGACTTGCCACGGATTTCAGGGTTTTCCATTTAGTCATAGTTCCTGGTACCAGGTTCTAAAATAGTACCTGTTCAGCCGCAGTTACAAGCAATCCGATCATATACTAAAAGGTGATGTTGTCAGACTGCACGCCACCAATTAGTTGGTCAGTGACGCCACTCAATCAAATGAGCATGTTATTCACGAAATTCAAAAATTTGAAACCTGGCAATGAGGAAAATGGCTACAAAAAAAACAACACCGTGGTCCCCCGAGTCTGACAAAAAGCCACAGACCGAGCAGCTGGAATATCATTGCCTCAAAGTCCACCTTTGTTGTAGGGTTTGTGTTGCATACTAATTACGCCAAGGATGCTCGGACACATTGCTATAACAACAACCACGCACATTAGCTGGTACTCGATTATAATGGAAAACCAGTCGATCCGAGTTGAGTCTTGGCAAGGCGATCCAAGTAGGTTCTAATGGAAAATGGGCTTTAATGAACGATAACATTAAATGATCTGTAATGCAACATTTTCTGTAAGAAAACTGTAGGCATTTCATTTTAAAGGTGTCAAATTTAGCTAGATTTCCTTTTTAAATCATAAACAAGTACTTGTAAATGTCACATGAGTAACACATGCTAGTAATTTAAGCATTTATAGTATCCTACCCCTGCCAGCATGCTGGGCTGGATGTGAAGAGACTGGGAGGACTGGTTCTGAGGGACTAGGGGTACTGAGTTTTCCATTCTCACTGGGTAAGCAGATGGCTTGTTGGAGGTTTGAAGACCTGCACAAATGTCAGATATAAAGACCTTGTCACAAAATATAGGTGGCAAAAGAGAGAAAACATAACTTTTTGTTTAAACTGTCCCATCATTTTCACCCTGGATGGTTGGTGGGCAAACAATAAGTGTCTGCTGGAAGGGTTCGGTCTGGGTGCAGAGCTGGGTGGGTCTGGTTTGCAGAGGAACTCCCTGCTGGGTCAGACCAGGGATGTTGATGGTGGCCTGCTGGTAGAGGCCAGGCTGATAGTTCAGCAGTGGGACATTACTACTGAGAGACAGGGACTGGCCTCCTGTAGAGGTCATCTGGAAGACACAACAAAGGAAAATTTTAAATTAATGCCTAAAAAGATGAGTTGAGATTTTTACATTTTTGTATGAGAGCTGCATTTACAAGCATACAATGTCAAATTCTTCAAGTGCCTAAAGCCAGGCTATGAATCAGAAATGGAAAAGTTTGTTTGGTGCATTCCTACATCTAGTACTTGTAAATAAGCTGTTTTTAAATGTCTCGCCGTTTGAATGAAAGAGTCTGTACATAGAAGTGTACAAGCTAATAAATTAGCATTGTTCTACAAAATAACCAATTAGACCTTCAACAGAAATGATGTGAATAATCTTAAGATCAAACTGTTCCTGAGGCAGTTAAGAGAAGATCTTCTCACTTGATTGTGCTGATTAAGTTGGCTACTGAATGTGACGGTGAGGTTTGTTGCTGCACTCGGGGTGTTGTTGCTTGCAAACATATTTTTTCCATTCTCAAAGGCGCTGCATCGGCGTTTACATATATCCATATTTTGGAAGCAGGACTTCACACTGTGGAATAAAAAAAATACATATAAATATATACATTTAAATCAGACAGAAGCTAAACAACAGTCATCACAATCTGTAGCTTCATTTCTTTATCCACGCAGGTCTTACTGTGAGCTGTGCGGGAAGTGCAGCAGGTGGGTCATGGTAACAAATGGGTGGTTCAGCGTCTTCATAGGTGTGATCCTTTTGTCAGCGTCGAGTGTCAGCATCTTCTTCAGCAGGTCTATAAACTCCCGTCTGTCAGCCTTCTCTGCCAGGATGTCTGTGCCCTCCAGGTTTGTCATGTTCACCTGCAGGAAGTCACAGCCCATGTGACATGTTCACAGCACAAAAAAGTACCTCCTTTCAACTTTTACTAATTATTTTTCCCTGGCCTACATGGAAAACATGAGTCTGGTTCTTTCCACCATGCTCCTTTAATATGCATAGCAGAACCTCTGGTAAGAAATACCATATTATTCCCAAGGTTGTTATTTAAGTAAAAGGGAAAATATAATGCTTGTCACATCGTTGCTCATGCTGTGCATCATTTTGTTTCCCTGCTCAGACGATTCAGTGTAGCTCCTGCCTTTCCTAAGCTTTTTGATGACTGAAGACAAATTAATTGATCTGACTGGGGCTTTACCTAGAACAGTGTTGTTGTCTATATCTAGGCTACAGTTTTTGTCATCATGCCATTTTGGCTGCTGTTTGGGCCATGTTTGTGAGGGTCCTACTTTGCCCCAAACGGGGAGCAACACTTAAAATAACTGCTTACAGCAGCTGTCTCTTAGACAGTATAGCTCCTCACCTGCATCATGTCATCCAGACAGTTGAAGATGTATTTTCTTGCCTCCTTCGACTTGATGCCCATCTCTGCCTCGTGCTCTGCAGGTGTCTGCAGAAAAAAGAACCACAGCAACACTTCAGTACATGAAGTGTTTTTTCTCGTTTGGGGACTCATATCTGTGTCACCTACTTTGAGCCTCCACAGCGGGTAGCTCGAGTCGGGGCCTCGGTTGAAAAAGCGGCTGGTCTTGGTTCCTGCACTAAGGAGGTACTCTGCTGGAAGACCCTGGGTCTGAGAAATGTAGCGAATCTGAGAGAAAACAGTGAAAAAAAGTATAAAATGGTGGTTAAATGATGGTTAAAATTAAAGGCACTGCCTCTTTGATTGACAGGTGTCCCAAGACAGGCAGCTGTGTCTGATTTTTATGTAAATGTCAGTGTGTATAAGGGTGCTGCAAATTACCTGGTCATACTCTGAGGCACCGGGATAAAGGGGCCATCCCAAGAACAGCTCAGCAATGACACATCCCAAAGACCACATATCGATGGCTTCACAGAAAGGAAGGCCCAGGATAATCTCTGGAGCTCTGTAGGCCCATCAAAGCCGGTAAATGTCAAGATCACAGCAAGTAATTCACAAGATATTTCATAGCTCTAGGCAAAAATACTCACCTGTAATATCGAGACTGCAGGTAAGTTGAGCATACAGCTTTGGAAACATGGCTCGCCGAGCCAAAATCAATGACCTTCACCCTGTATGGCTGCCTCAGAGGGTCTACCAGCATGATGTTTTCAGGCTTCAGGTCGGCATGGATCAGCCCCAGGCTCTTCAGCTTCATTAGCGCGGTGGCGACCTGCTGCAGGATTGGCCGGATGCACTTGAGCATCAGAGGGCTGAACTTGCTGTGCTTCAGGAAGTCGTAAAGGTTCTGCTCCAGCATCTCAAACACAAGGCACGTGTGATTCTTGTGCTGGAAACACTCGTACGAGCGGACAAAGTTGAACTCATCGGCATTTTCCGTGCTCAGCCTGCTGAGGATACTCACCTGCAAGTAGGAGGAAGATGATATTATGTGGTAATAAACAGAAAAATGAATGAGTAAGTAACATCTTCCTAAACAGGCCAAAACATAAAGGTTCACAGAATTTATCTTCAGTACCATCCAGTACTCAAACCACATATCAGCCCTATGGCAGAAACAACACATAGGATCAGAGAATCAGAGAAGTCAGTAGGATTCATCCACCAATTAAAAAATACAAAACAAAACCTGTACAAAATTCTGCGGCAATCAAATAGATTAGATATTTCAGTCAGTGGCCAAAGTTCAGGTTACTGTATCTGTACCCGTAGATGGATGTTGGCTGATCTCAACCATAACTGCATACCATGCAGCCAGACCACTAACACTGCTTACAATATAAAGCAAATAAAAGGAACCTGCTTTTGGCTGCTCCCATTTGCACAAGGGATCACCACAGCAGATAGCCATGCTCATTTGATTTGGCAGATTTTCATGCCGGATGCTCTTCATATTGTGTTATATTGTGAGCGCAAGTGTCTCTATGGACGTCCACGTGCCTGACAACTCCACAGGAAATACGACAGCTGTCCGTGACTACAATCAAGTAGAATCCCTGCCATGTATCAGTGCTTCAATTCGCTGTAGTCTACTCCTGAGGTAACTATTGATGTGTTATTAAAAACAAGGTGGAGGCTGATGCAGCCAAACAAGCTGAAACCAAAAGCACAAAGCAGGATAGCATTTATGATGTCACAGACACGCACCGCCATTCCCAATTTTCATAAACTACCTGTTAGTTTCCCAGGTTAGTCACTCACTATCAGCTGTACTTTGGCATTAAAAAGAATTTATACTCACACTACCAGTGAAAAGTTTGGACACACCTTCTCATTTTATGGTTTTTCTTTATTTTCATGACTATTTACTGTACTGTACAATATAAAGCGCCTTGAGGCGACTGTTGTTGTGATTTGGCGCTATATAAATAAAATTGAATTGAACTGAATATTTACATTGTAGATTCTCACTGAAGGCATCAAAGCAATGAATGAACACATGGAATTATGTAGTAAAGAAAAAAGTATGAAATAACTCAGAACATGTTTTAGATTTTAGCCATAATATGAATTCTAACAGCTTTCAAATAGGGCTGTCAGCTCTGTACCAACTTGACTTCTGCACAACACAACTGAATGTCCCAACCCCATTAAAAATCCAAGAAATTCCACAAATGAACCCTGACAAGGCACAGCTGTGATGTGAAAACCATTTCAGGTGACTCCATCATGAAGCTCACTGAGAGAGGGCCAAGGTTTTTCTGCGCCGTCAGCAAAGCAAAGGGTGGCTACTCTCAAGAATCTAAAATATAAGACCATATTTAGAGTTATTTATCTTTTTTTTTTTTTTTTTCGCTACATCTCGCTTAATATATTTGATGTCTTCAGTATGTAATTACAGTGTAGAAAGTAGTAAAAAATAAAGAAAAAACCTTAAAATAGAAGGTGTGTCCAAACTTTTGACTGGTACCTACCTAAACCTTAAACTGATGCATACCTTCATAGAAATGTAATTATACATCACATCCAGACAGCTTACAACAACTGGGCCCTGTCCCAAGACAGTGATTTTCGGAAAGCTATCACTAATTATTTTTTATAATAAAGAAAACTTTCCAATGTGATCATTTTATGCAATTCTCAGATTTCCTCTTATATAGAAATTTGTTTAGGAATTATATGTTAATAAAGGCTCCTTTTATCAATTTTAACAATATGTACTCACCTCAATTTGCCCTTGCCGAGCATAAGAGGGATGGTTCTTCAAGATTTTAATCGCCACTATCTCGTTTGTGCCCCGCTTCCAGCATTTAGCCACCTGACCAAAGGTGCCGCGTCCCAGAAACTCGAGCACCTCGTAACTGTTGGACATGGAGCACAGGATCTCGTGCTGGACCAGCTGATAGTCGCCCTCGCTGTGGGAGTTGCTGCTCTTGGTGGTGGAGGTGGAGTGTGCTATGGACTGAGCTGTGGTGGTTCCCCCGCCGCCGCCACCATTGCGGTTTGTGACCACAGGGGCGGAGAGCTCCTCCAGTATCTGCACGCTGTCGCTGCTGTCCACCTCCTCACTCTTCCTCTTCAGGCTGTACTGCTTGTGGTAGAGGTCGGACGGCTGGGAGGAGGACTCTGCATCCTTGATTCGCCGGCTGGAGGAGGAAGATGAAGAGGAGGACGAAGGAGGCCCGCAAAGGCTGCCCGTGCTGTCTGCCGCCCGCACCACTGTCTGCTCCCTTGAGCCAGCCGTTGGCGCATGGACCTGGTTGGAAGTGTACACTTGGTTAAAGTTGGAGCCGGAAGTTGAGGGTGCAGCTCCCTGGGTAGGGCTCTGCTGGTAGTAACCATTGTCTCCCAGCTGGCTGGATGCATCCCAGGAGGGGTTCTCCACTTTAAGTCTCTTTGAGCGAGAGTAGGCACTGGAGGACACAGAGGGGGAGGAGAACACCTGGAGCTGCGACGCCATGTCTGTGGAGGAGCAGGAAGTGGGTTCGTTTTGTATGAGAGCCTCTCTGTGTGTGTGTGTGTGTGTGTGTGTGTGTGTGTGTGTGTGTTCTTGTATGTTACACATTTATTTATGTTTAATTATGTGTGAAAGGACGGAAGCAGTTAACTGTTTTTATCCTCACATATGGCGCTACAACAATAAATCAATTAAAGAATTACCTAATTAGTGCTAAACATCAAAGGTGGTCAGTGGTACTATTTACGCTTGACTTTTGACCTACTTTAACCTCCTAAGACCCAAACTCTTCCACAGCATGCATTTTTAATTTCTCTTTGATATTTGGGCATATTGGGGCCCAATGAATGTAAAAACAAAGAATTTCCAGATTTTTTTTTTTTTACCTTATTTTTGTTTTTAAGAAAAATGAGAGCCACAAATGAGGATATTCATTTAAAATTTTGATAGAAAAGTAGCAGTATAATGTCCTCGTAAGT
This sequence comes from Oreochromis niloticus, assembly GCF_001858045.2. Lineage (NCBI taxonomy): Eukaryota > Metazoa > Chordata > Actinopteri > Cichliformes > Cichlidae > Oreochromis > Oreochromis niloticus. The sequence continues at coordinate 8,260,925 of NC_031984.2, forward strand.
GGATATAAGGCCCATGTAGAGCAAAATTGAGTATTTTGGTCAAAATAACCAAAAATGTGATGTCCACATATGTGGACGGCAGGTCCTAGGAGGTTAAATCCCATTTGTTTTATATTTTCCTCTTCTGGAGCACTTGGCAGCAAAAATCATCCTGCAGGAATAGATTTCACCAAAGAAGGTAAATGATTCTCGTATAGTCTACCTAAAATCAGGTCTTGAAAAGGTCTTTTAAACCCAGTGACTCTTTTTTTTCCGAATTTGTTTTCTTTTTTGGGGGGGGGGTATTAATTCCAACAAGTCATTGGGATGTTATTTATGATTAAAGTGGACCTATTAAACTAATTTCCAGCTCTGTATTTTTATTCTTGGATTGTACCAGGGTAGCTCTCCATAATTCCTTAAGTATGAAACAACCCAATCTGGCTCCCTTAAGGCAACTTTCTTCTGATTGGTGGCCCCTCCCAAACAGCAGGTGGGTGGAGCTTCCAGGCACACAACTAGAGCTGTACTCTGCAGATGACCGTACATCACAGAGCCAAGAGCAGAAAGAAAAACTGTGATGATGAGTGTTTAGAGCAGAGTGGAGATTTTGACTCACATGAATTACTGGTACTTTTTTCAAATTCAAATAATCTGTAGGCTGATTACGCATGAGTTTCATCAGTTAAAGTTAATTGTGAATGACAAGTTGTTGGTAAATGTTAGATATTTGGGGGTGGACATTTAAATCTCCAGAACTGAAACGCGTATTTGATTGGTTTAATGAAATAAAATGACAAAAATGATCACATTTTCACAAGAGACCTGGAGTGAGCTAAATACTGTTTATTATTCAGATCTGTGATGCCTTTATTGCATTTATTAGCACAGAAAAGCGTGATTCCAGTGTTTTAACCCCATAGAAACTATCAAGCTGGGGCTACATCCAAAACCACTTAACCTAGACATCATTAACGTGTTTCCGCTAACTGGCAGTAACTAACCCCAGCAGCATTTTCCCAAACCTGACTGACAGTACCTGTATTTGCTGACTCTGCACACCGTTGCTTGTGTGATATTAAGGCCTCGTCATCTTCTCACCGGGCTCCGTGTGGTGCAGCAGCGGGTCGGCGAGCTGCTCGCTGCCTGCTCGGAGCTGGAAGGATGAGAGCTAACCGAGCTAACAGCCAGCTAGCTTTTTCACGAATATCTGAGTCATACCTGACTCCGATCCGCTGTCTCACATCGCGCGACAAACCCGCATTACGCTTGTCGTTTCTCTCGAAATGTCAGATAACATCCCGATGAGCACCGTCTCCGGGGCACAGCTCCATCATCACAGTCTGCTCGCTCCACTTCCTGTACTGCCGACGTAACCGGCGGCGAGATGTGACGGACGTCAACGGCCACGTGCGTCGGCTGCAGTCAAAGATCGTGTATCTCCCAAGTGTATCTCTCTGCCTTATTTTCCTATCTTTATTAAACCGATCTGGTTCTCTTATAATAACCCTGTGACTATATATGTAAAACTACATTAGTGACATTTTCCCTGTAGTTTCTCTCTAATAGCACTGGCTGAACGGTGTCTGTCCTGGGACAAGATCTCTATGTGGTGGAGGAGTACAAGTACTTGGCTGAAGTAAAAGACTACTACAGAGGCTGTATACAAGAAGGGGATAAGCAGGCTCTGTTTACTAAGGAAGCTGAGATCCTTAATGTGTGCTGCAAAATGATGGAGAGTTTCTATCAGTCAGCTGTGGGGAGCAGAGTGTAGTTTCCTGTAGTTAGTTTGGCTCTGTGATTGGCAGCAAATTGTACATTTCTGAAGCTGTGATAGAGGTGGACACTGAACAAACTGTTGTCCAGAGTCTGTAGTCCTGCCCACCCTCTGTGCCACTTGTACCTTCTCCAGCACTGGTGGAGCCTCGACGACCTTCTATAAGGTGGTAGCACGAGGTTGTTAATGTTGTTATTAACAGTTATTTATATTGTATTATTATTATTATTATTATCATTGTATTATTATTTTTATGACATGGAAACTAGTGAAAAATCATCAGATTAAGTCACTAATATCCAGTATAAATTTATAATTCTCTATGGAGGACCTGAGAGGCAACATTCATGGCTGAAAAATTAGTCCTGCAGTTCCTCCAGTGGTTTGCTGAGACTGGCTCCAAAAGGAGTTAAATCCCCAAGTTAACAATATTAAGAAAACAGTCAATATACACTGGATGATGATAATGATTATTATTATTGTTATCATTAATATATTGATTTGATTTACATTTAAATGTAGGAGTGTGGCTGCCTTCATTGACAGCTTCAGCCAACAGCTGTCAGAGAGGCCTCACCTCAGCTAAAGTCACTTAACTTGACCCCTTGACTGTCCGGATTTCTCTTTTGGTGAGTGAAATTATAGAAGTTTATATCTGTGAGATGCACTCATTACAGTTTATAAATGCACACTGCTAACTCCGCAATGCACCTTTTTGTCTAAATATGGTCACTTCTGGTTCTAAAACGAACAAACCCCACCTCCAGATGCAATGTTCAAAATATGATGGGTGATGCCACAGTGGCTACGCCTATCTTTTTTAAACAGTTGATGGACAGTTACCATGGAAATAAAGCATTAAATTATGACTTTAGTATTTTATTTCTTAAATAGCATTTTAAAACATTCCATTCTTTATTTATAAATGTATTTTTTTTTACCCATGGCAATTTAATATTGTTTTTGTACACCTTTTAAAATCAAACCATTTATTGATAGAGTATCATTAAACTGGATTTAAAAGAAAACATCTTTCACCCATCTATCCTTTAATGTTATTACTTACAAATATATTAAACAGAAAAATAATTTGTAATCAATTCATTTATCAGATATTAATTAATGACAAACTGTATTACTGAATTTTATAGATAGATAGATATACATATTTATATGTATATATATATAGAGAGAGAGAGAGAGAGAGGGAGAGAGAGAGAGAGAGAGATGGAGTTAGATATAGGTGTGTGTGTGTGTGTGTGTGAGACAAATCACATTTTAACCACTGATACCTTGTTATTTATTTACATTTTTTAAATTTAGAATTTTGTTCTCATAATTGAAACTTGTGATAATGCTATCCTAGCTAAATATTCCATGGAAAGGTGCCTGTAACTGTCATATTTACCTGGTCAAACAAAAATAAAGAGTTATTGGGAAATTAGAAATTATTAGCAGACATTTAGGCTTCACTGTATTTAAATAATTCCCTAATTTAAAAGATCAATTTGTCACACATTTCAACACAAGGAGGCGCTGTTGTCTCATCCACAAGGAAAAACCGAGTGAGTCGAACAGATGATGTTTATTTCCATCCATCTCTCATCTTGCCTTTTCAGATATATTAGCATTTTTATTTTTGTCTCTACAGCATGTTTACAGCATCAGAAGCACTGTATTTCATAGTGGTACACCACAGTAGACAAAAATACATCACCAAGACTACACCAGCATAGTCGATGCAAAAACAAAAGAAACAGAGAACATGTTTCAGATCAAAACTGCTTATCGAGATGATAATAACTAATGATATTAAATTTCTTATCCTTGAAATATAATAGGAGTACATGCATGCAGTACATATACAATCAAACATACTGGAAAGTATTGATGTAATGAATCAGCAAACAAATGATGGTTCATACAAAACAAGTGCTTATCTAACAATGTATTTATACACACATTTATTTGAGAGGAAAAGACCAGCAGATCCTCATAGAACAAAACCCTATCAAAATAAAAGTTGTAACTGAACTAAAATGCATTAATTTCTTCACTTTAATGAACTTAAAATGTGACTTCTATTTATTTATGCATTTTTTGTAGCTTTCTCTGTGGAATAAAACGGACTGTATAATATACTGTGATGGCTGAATTTATTCAGCAGCATCAGGCTCCTCCTCAGGGTCACCTCTCATTGAAATCCAGCTGTGGTGAATGTTTGGAAAGCTGCATTTTTCAAGTATTTTCTCCCTCTCTCGACTCTTGAAAGACTACCTGAAGGAGTGTCGGAAGTGCAAACTCCTTCTTTTCAGCTTTTCTGGGTTGTGGGAAGCCATGTGCGAAAATTCTCGGAAGATGTCAAGGTACGTGGTGTCTCCTGATGAAGAAAAAGAGAAAACACAACAGGAAATGACGGTGAAAACCACAGCCTGAGACCCGAAGCTCTTTGAAGAGTCAAAACATCTTTCTAAATGAAAGTTAGGAAGGAAACAACAGAGGAGCCTTCTGAATGAAGGGCCGAGGCACCATGAAGCTTCCCCTCTTTCAACTTTCCAAATACTGAGCCTCTACTTTTCCTGTTGTCATGGTGACCGCTGAGCCCACCACCGCTACTACCACAACAAAAGCAACTCAAGTCTTTTGTGTCCGTGAGAGCTGCCAGGCTCAGAAAATTAAAAAGGGGATGAAAATTCCTGGTTTTCCCAGCTTGTTTCTGAGTGAGTCAGAGAGTTCAAGGCTTCTCGTATATATGGAGGTTTCCTTTCCTCTATAGAAATTTCCTTATTGAGCTGGTTTTCCTATCTGTGTTTGGCCTTTGCTCTCAGAATATTTTACAAATGTTTGTTCCCACAGTCTTAAGAGAATTGGGGTAGTAGAAAGGATTTTGGTGCCTCTTTTTTTTTTTTTCTCGAATAATGAAGAGAAGGATTTTTTAAGTAGTACCACTTTATTAGGTACAGCTGTTAAGTTGCTTGTTCATGCAACTATCTATTAAGCCAATCACCTGGCAGCAACTCAGTGCATTTAGGCACCTAAAACTGGTCAAGATGACTTGCTGAACTTCGAACTGAGCATCACAATGAGGAAAAAAGATGATTTAAGAGACTCTGAATGTGGCATGGTTGTTGGTGCCAGCTGGATTGGTCTTAGTATTTCTTTGCTGACCTGTTGGGACTTTCCCTAACAGTTATTTCTAGAGTTTATTGAGAATGGTCATAAAAAGAGAAAATATCCAGTTATCCATACTATTTGATTATTTCGCCTGCTGAATTACTACATTTGCTCACTTACAAAGAAATGAGCAGTCTCTGATTTTTATGGTCGTCTCATATTACTGAAGAGAAATTGAATATCTACCAAAAATCCCCCCTCCCCCCAAAAAACACATTACATAGAAATTATAAATTTATTTGTTGGAATGGAAGAAGCTGATTCTGTGGACTTAATGTCCCGACTTAATGAGCTGAGATCAGGAGTATCTGTTATTGATTGACTGTCTAATCAAATACTTAAATTACTCAATGACACACAATTCAGTTTATAACTTTTATATAATGTGTTGTTGTTTTTGTTTGTTTTGTGTGTTAGATATATATCATACTGTTTAATGCATTAAACAGCCCCCCTCCAAACACACACACACACACACACACACACACACACACACACACACCACTTCAAATTGTAAATATATTAGTTATAGGATGGATATTTGCTTCATAGTTCTGTTTTGTGGTAAAGTTAGTAAACGTTTGTTAAAGCAAGTGAAAGAAGAAATAAAGCACAGAAGAAAGAGAGAAGTTAGTGATTAGTCAGACCTTTTATTTTTTAGTATCATATTAGAAGACACAAAGAGGAAAACATAGGTAGAAGTTAGTGTTAACACACACAAGTACTGTAAATTCTGAGATGCACGGTTTTTTGTTTTTTTTTCTTACAATATTCAAAGAAATTGTACAGAAAACAGTCAAGAGACAGGAAAAAAGAAGTACAGGAAAGTTAGAAATGGCCTGTTAGAAGTTAAAGTGTTAATAGTTTTTGCGTTTATATACACAACAGTCACTGTAGACACACTGAGCTGTACAACACCTAATCCTTCAATGGCTTAATGCTTTGTCGACGACATCGTTCATCTCGTAAAAACTGAGACCTTTTGGAAAGTGTTTTGGTGGTGTTGACACCACGTACTGCACAAAAAAGGAAAGGCTGAGAGACGGCATGTTTTCAAAGTGCTTTCAATCCATCAATGATGAGAAACAAGGCGGAAATAAGCGAGCTACTCTTCCTGTCAATGTCATATCGTTTAAACAGTTTTACCTGGCAAATAAAAGAATGGGACTGTACAAAAATTATTAGGAAGGTTTGTGGAGTCAGAAAATAGTTGGCGGCAAAATAGTTTCTCCAACTAAATTTACTCAAAGGGGCTAAACCAGTAGCTCTAAGCATTGGCATATTATACTGTCTAAGCTTATAACACTTTTTCTATAGTGTCTATAGTGTCAATTACAAAATAACACCATTAGAGTAAATAGAAGATTAACAGCAGTAATGATGCTGAAATTCTTTGCAGTGGATGGCGTTTTATGGTGGTGTTTTATAAACTAATCTGGAAATCATAAACATCCCTACTATAGTCATCTTTAGACAGTCCCAGATTGTTAAGATTCTCCATATAAAATTAAAATTGGTAAAAACACTTGTGCTCTCTAAAAGCTCTGCTAGCTTTCTTTGGTTTTATCTAAACCCCAACAGTCTGTAGCATTTCTGAAGGGAGTTTGTCAGTATTTTTATGTAGGCTTTAGATAACACACTCCCGCTAACTGCAAGCTAGCAAGCGGGTCAAACAAAAAGTGTTGAGCTGCCAGGTTCACTGTTCTTGTCACGCAGCCAACAGATGATTGCAGGAGAGGGTGTTCAGTCTGTTTGCATTAACTGATTTCTGCCATGGATGTCACCTCATGCACTGTTGTCGTGATTTGGTATTATATAATATGGATATTAACATTTTCCAACAATATTCAATGTTACATATTCACATATACTCGGTACAGAACTTTAAAAATAAGCAACTGGGCTTCAGTGGACCTGGGCATCAGCCACCCATGCAATATAAACTAACAAACAATATAAGCCTAGGCGTGACACATCTGATTACCATAAACAAACATTTTAACATACAAATACTGTATATACAGTAACACAGTAGTTTAGAGTGACTTATCAAAAACCTTCCAGTGCAGTTTCTCCTAAAGAATAACTCCACCAACAAGTGATTTTTATATCATATTGGGAACATAATATCGTTCTGTGTGGTAGTGGTGTTAACCCCCCCCCCCCACAAAAAAAAAAAAACTATATCCAGCTTAAAAAAATACCATCTGCCTTGCTGTTAAGCATAATACAAAAAAATACTGATTATCTGTACTGAAATAGTCATTGCACTATGGCTCTGAGAGTCCTGTCATATATTTTAAAAAAAGAAAGAAAAGTGCATCATTTTGCGTTTAATGAAAAATAAAAGCTTTACTTAATCGATCTTTTAATCACTATGCAGAAATAACTCTCACATCATTTTCTCTCATTTACAGTTATTGCAGCTTCAGTTTCCCCTCATGAAGTTATTTAAATAAAGAGTTCCTCCACTATTTTATTCTCTTATTAAATAATGGAGGTTAATTTTTGAAAAACTGATTTAGTTAAAAAACAAGCAGGAAAGAGAAACTGGCTGAACCCCCCTCTGGCTGTTTTTTTATTACTGGGAAACAAACACATGCTGGCTCCTGAAGGGTCTTTCCTCCTTTGGTTTCAATATTTATAAGATTTTTCATTTTAGTATATTTATAATTCAACCAATTTCCTATTACAGTGGCTACAGTGGCTCTTTATGTCATGCTAACTTTCATAATATAGTTTTTCAGCATTTAAATGAACACAAACAGCTGCCCCTAACAGCTATTTTGCTCCCTGAACCATCTTCAACTTGCTGGCTGACCTTAAAACGTTTATATCCATCAGTTTATTTGCACATGTGAGGCTGTGGATAGCATTCTGTGTACCATTTCACACTGTAGAGGTGCAAGTTTCTGGTTTGCTAATAAGATGAGAAGCTACCATATTAACCCCTAAGACCCAAACTCTTTCATTGCATGCATTTTTAATTTCTCTCTGCTATTTGGGCTGATCGGGACCTGATGAATGTAAAAATAAAGAATTATCTTTTTACCTGATTATGCTCTACAAGGGCCTGACATCCACATATGAGGACATTCGTTTTAAATTTTGATAGGACAGTGGCACTATAATGTCCTTGTAATTGGATATCAGGTCCTTGTAGAGCACGATTTAGTATAGTTAGTTAGTCGTTAGTAGTATTTAGTCTAGACAACCCAAAATGTGATGTCCACATATGGGGACGGCAGGTCCTAGGAGGTTAAAGTTGGACGCAGCTTATGGAAGTCTATGGAAGACATTGCTGTGTACTTTCCTCACAACTTTATTGGCTCAAACTATAGTTTCAAGTCATACTGAGTAAAACTTGCATGCAGTTAATGTTGTACATTATGGTCATTATTCAAACCAAAAAACTCTATATATGACTTGTTGTCTTGACCTTGAATTGGGAATAATACCATAATGGTATTAGAAACTAAAAGTTTATAACAATTTGACTGTGCATACAACAAGCTTGGGATTGACAAGCAGATCAGATTTTCAGCTTTAAGTAGATGGCGACCATGTTTTCAATCTGCATGTGTGGAATTATGGGATTTATAGCAGTATGTGCTGTTTGGAGTTCAGGTCCATAAAATAAAGCACAAACCTAATGATCTGGTAAAGTTTTGTTTCTGTGTACAATTCATGGGATGTACACGCTGACAACTGGAGACATCATATGTAAGTTGTTATTCTTACTGTAGTACATCCTAGCTCACTTTGAGGACATGCATAATTACTGGTCTGTTATCTGGAAGGTCAACATTCACACTGTGATCACAAAATTTACATGACCGGCACCCTCACTGATAAGTCTTAAGATTTCACACGTTTTGCTGTGCTGTGCTTTGTTTCAAACAACTTCTAAATTCCTGGAAAATCTTTAAAAGAAAATAGAGTGTGTAAAGTTAGCATATACCAAAGAGCCACGTGACAGAAAAATATACAGATATCCTCATCACTTTGATCAACATCATCATTTTTCCATGGCACACATCTCTAATACAACACCTCCATGTGTCTTGGGTAGTGTTACCATGTCTACTAGAAAAACTAAAGAGGCTTTTACTTCAGGAACCAGACGTGTCTAGAACAGGGAATCCCACAAAATATACACCCTGACCACATGATGAAATGAAACCTAATACTTTTGAGTTCTTTGGTTCAGAGCTCCCTGTATCCTCTGAAACCCTCAAAGTCCTAGATTGGTCCCAAATACTCTGCTGATGACATTATTTGAGGTCCAACAAATAGATTCCTAACGTTTCCCTGGCAGTGATTTGTCTGCTGCCCAACACCTCGCCAATTTATTTCTGTTTTTGGTCCAATCTGACCTCGTTAAAGTAGATTAGGAACACGGAGTTCCTGTTAGAACCTGAGAAGGGAGCGGCCGGCTGCCAGGTTTGCGGAGAGGAACATGACAGATGTAGAGAAGAAGAAAATTGGCTGGTAAAAAGTCTTTCAGACGAACATGAAGCCTAAGATCCCCAAACATGTGTCTTCATGCATCTATTGGCACCCCCTACATTAGTTAAACCTGACCTGATTATTATGAAGCTGCTATATTGAGACAGATAAACTCCTGAATGCATTTCTTATACTGCTGCTCAGTGGGGCTGCTGATTGGGTATTGACCTGGCTGTCCAAAGGGTCCTTCTGACTCCCGCATCTCATCGTTCATCCGGGCAAGACGCAGCCTGAAGATAAAAATGAGAAATCAAAGAGAGGAAGTGCAGAATGTTAATTATTTGAAAAATGCTTAATCGACTCTATAGTACGTAAGTAAAACAACATACAGTGTGACTATATCTGCGTTGGCTTGCTGCACAGCTATACTCAGCGGATCCTGGCCATCTTCATCACCATCGTTCTGTGTAGCTCCTCGTTTGAGGAATAAACACACCTGCCTGGAAGGACAAAAGAAAACAAGATCAATTATAACTAGACCTCATTGGTAATCATTTTTTTAAATATTTTAGCCACAAGTTAGGTCACATTTCTTTCACACTGGATGTATCTGTAAAAGTTAGGAAGGTTTAGTCTGTTTCCTTGTTGCAACCAGAGCCCACACAAAAACTAACCAAGGGCCGTGCTTTGAGAACCCTGGCACTATTGGAGTGAAAATATGATTTATAGCCCCTTTCAGTCAAACAATGGTTTTCCCGGGAGAACAACAAGCCTGAACTTCTCATAAAAGGAAAAGTCAATTCTTTTAAATCACTCATGCATGCCTTTTAAATAAGGTTCCTGCACGAGGCTCATTGTGCTGGACAAGCTTAGCATCCCTCCAACAAAGCTCGCTTTACTAAACTGTAAACCATGTGTGAAGTGGTTGGAAATGCAGCGGGGAGAGTAAAACTCCTCATGACTCACCCCGTGTGTCCCAGATACGTGGCATGATGCAGGGGCCCCCTCCCTCGCGCATCTCTTTGGTTGACGTCAGCAGCGTTCTGGAGCAGAAACTCACAGGCAATCAATGAACCCTAAAATAAAGCAGAAGTGAAAAGATATTTACATTGGATTATGTCATAATCAGATTTTCTGTCTAATGAAAGACCAATGTGAGAAGTTTTCAGACCTCTTCGGTCGACTCACTCACCCCAATCACAGCCTGTATGAGGGGCGTCTTTCCTTCGTCTTCCTCGTTTACTAAATTGACATCAGCTCCATGAGCTAGCGCTGCAGCCATGACGGGGAGGTTACGAGCTTTCGAGGCTTTATAGAGCAGGGCTCCGGGGTGAAGATCCCTTAGGTCCTCCAGGTCTGACGTCTCTGGCTCGGCCTCCAGCTCAGCCTCTCCGCTCGAGTCCTCTGACACCTCACACTCTGAGGACAGCGTAACAAAACTCAGCAACAGCAGCCAAATACAAACAAAAAAAGCAGCTCGTTACAGTTATTCCTCCCCTGGACTCACCCTCCTCTGTGACGCTGTCCACTACTGAGCCAAACACCAGGATGTCTGTACTACCGTCTGTACTGCCTCCCAACCCGCTGTCGCTGCTCAGACCTGCCGGACCGGGAGGCGCCACAACATGGACACATTAGTCACAGCTGTCTCTTTCAGGGCGATTAGTGTCATTTTAATGGTGCAATGGTGAACACACAATCCAAGCTCTGTATTCCCATGCTTTAAAATGTGTGGTACAAAGGTGTGAACATCACAGTAGGGAGTTGCTTACTTCGAGGCCCAGATCCCGTATCAAAGTAGGAGAAGAGGGAGTCCAGCTCATCGGGACAGAACAGAGATTCTCGTCTGAACTTAGCAGCTGCTGTGAGATAAAGAGAAAGAAAGCTTTTATATGGTGTTCAGTTTGTATGAAAAACACTGGAAAACTACATCACTAAGCTGCATTTCACCTGACATACCCGAGGAGAAGGTGGAGGGGGAGGTGTTTCCAGGCTCCTGTCGGTATCTCCGCCGTGTTTTGGGCACCGTCGTAGCGCTGTTGTGTCTTCGGCATTTCTTCACGCTCCACCGCCGCTCCGACTTCCTCTCCCCATTGATGAGTATCTCAGTGGAGCCCAGCTTCTTCAAGAATTTCTTCTCTACGTATTTTGCCTTAATCCAGGCCTCTTTTTCTTGCCTGAACAGAACCACATCACACACGACTTTTGATGTTAGTTCCTCAAAGGTCACATGTTTATAGATCAGATTAGCTGCACCTCATCAGCTCTCACCTTGAGCTGGATGGTAATGGTTTCTTCAGACCCTTTTCTTGGCAGGACCCTTCATAGATGTGGTTGATGACGCTGTTTCCGAGTTCACACATCAACTATGAGGAAATATGATAATGATTATGAAATTAAAGTAATACTTTGATAGTTTAGGAAATATATTGGGCTTTTTGCTAAAGGTTAGCTGAGATAACCCAGATCATTCTCTTGTCTTTTTGTAAAATATAAACGCTTGCTAGCTTAGCATAAAAACTAAAAATGGAAACTGCTAGTTTAGCTATGTCCAAATGATAACTATTTCTTGTTGTGACTTTAAGGCGGATTATATATTTAATAGACCATTTTTCTGGTCAGGAGCAATTTTAACACAAGATGTTAATTTGCTTCTTTAAAAAAACAAAACAAAAAAAAAAAAAACAGCTAATAGATGAGATAGCTCAAGTTAAGTGGAGCTGTTAAACCTTTTCCTATTTATACTGTTATTTGGTCATCTGAGCCTCGCTCCGGCTGTGAATGGTTTTCCTCAAAGTACGATGACAAAATTAACAATTGATGAGGTAAATCACAGGGTCTCCACTGGTTGGATGGCATCTTATCTAAGCAGAGTTTGTCCTGCACAACTGAAAAACTCACCATTGATTTAACATTTCTGTTTTTAAACTAATTAAACAAACAAAGCTCGTGTTGGTTTCAGAGATATATTTTGATATACTTTTTGTGTATTTTGACTAGTTGCCTTTGGACCAGCATTAATATAGTTGTATATTTTTCTGTAATTTCTTAATGAATTTGAACTTTCTTTTCATTATAGTTTCCAAAGTAGAGTTTCCAGTTTAGTTTTTAATTGTTACAGTGTCAGTGACATAGAAGCTTTTTTTTTTTAAATTGATACATTATATACAATATAAAGTGGGTTATTTTATAACAACCAACTTTAAAATATATTATGTTACGATATAAATACTTAAGTAATGGTCATGTAGATATCACACTCTCAAGAAACATGTTCATAAATGGTTTTGAAGATCAAAACAATTGCTGTATTTTTCTCTATTTAAGATCATTTTATCAGTGCTAACTATCCTTTACTTTTATAAAAGTCTTATTATTTTTTTTATTTCAGTTAATTCAGTGTTTTTAAACCATTTTTTCTACATAAGGTGTTCATTTTAGCTGGTTACAAGGACTCTGCTTTGGAAAAAGCCAAACAAATAGGTTCCTCTTTAGTCTGACATACTATCATATCTTATGTTTTTAATGTTTATGGAGGTGTGCATCCACGACGGTGTTTGTCTGTTTGAACAGGTACACTTGTGTTTTAATGTGTGATTTTATCCAAACTGAAGCCTTTTGTCACAGTAGGTTTTAACAAGTGCTATAAGACAGTGATATCCATTTTCCATCTTCAGGTTATTCTAGTAATGCATTAAAAACTGCCCCATGGCTGTTTAGCTGAGGGTAATGGTACCTTTAACAACTCTGGTTCCCAGGAGTCCAGTGTGAGTGAGCGCACCTTTGAGCAGTGAACTCCAAGACTCCTGCAATAGAAACATATTCTGAGTCCAGAGTTCTGTAGTCAAACTGTTTAGTGCTTAAAGGGAAAGAATTTCACTTTGTTTGGACTGTAAAGCAGCAGATGGCGTCCAGCTCGAGAAAACAAAAAGCAGTTTATATTCTTCTAATATGAAAAGATGCACCATGGCGTTGTGTGGCGACCTGATTTGAATCCCGGGCTCCTAATGTCATGCAAATCACTGTCTGGTATCTAGGCAACTGTTGCACGTTAGAAAAAAACTGCACTGAGCCACAAGAGGCCACGTCTGATCTCTCTGTGAGAAGACGAGTCCAAAGGAGGAGCATGAATATTCAACAGGTGGGCATACACACACACACACACACACGCATACACACATTCAGGGACGGGATTTGAGATTACATAAGCAGTGAAAATTGTGGCTGCAAAATAAACAAAACTCCTGAGGGATCGGATGCCTGAAAACGACCCTCAATGACGCCACAGTGTGATGTAATGAAACAAAAGTGCAAAGGAGGTGTTTATCTACAAACATGGTACCTCCATTCAGCAGCATTACATCATATCCAGCACTGAATTCAGCTATTCAATGGCTTTTTCACTCTGTGAAAACTCTCACTCAAGGCACGACTGATCCAATAAGCAGTGTCCTGCACTTTAATCTGTCAGCAGCGTGTGTGGCAGAACGTGCTCTCCCAACTTTAGCAGTGCAAAGTAACAGGCGGCTGGCACCTCTTCCTGTCCTCAGAGCCAGCAGCAGCCACACAGCACGAGGCAGGTTTAGAGGAAGCACTCAGATTCTTTAAGTCCACCCTAAAGATGCTTATCGTGCTTAATTGTGCGGTTTGACCTTGTAAGGCTGTTTTCACACTCGTCTTCTGTTGGGAGGTCAATATGACTATGATGAGCTTCCCTTTAATGTGACACTGGCAGACTCCAATGCCAAGCTAAAAGTGACAACCTACGGAAAATATGACAAAAACAACCCGGGACTGTCGAGCTGCTAGAATACTATCAGACAAGAATGAGTCAAGGTTCCTCTTCCAGAGGACTCAGTTCCCACGTGTTTACAGACTGTAGTTAAAAGAAGAGGAGATGGTATACTATAGTAAACATGGCCCTGTCCAAACTTTTCTGAGAATAATGCAGGTGTTTTTTCTACCTGTGGATGCCGGAGCACTCAATGCACAGCAGGATGCCCAGGTTGATTGAGGCCCAGCGAGGGTCGGCCTGACCGCAGTCGCAGCACTGCTCATTCCCCGGCAGACACTGGATCCGCTGCAGGATGGTCTCGCCCCGGGCACTGCGCTCCCGTGGCTCACTGGCTGAATCGATGCTGCTTGTGGATGGAGAGGCTGTTCTGTCCAGATGCTACAAACAAATCCTATCAGTTAGGACTGAATTTCATTAAATTTTAGTGAAACAAAGTATTATTTGTTATGATTTGAGAGGGAGTATGTGGAGTTGTGTCGATGTGAATTGAACTTTACCGATTAAACAAATAAGATAAAATGATTAACGGATCATAGAGCAACTGTGGGTGTTAGATAAATAGATTATAGTGGAATAAAAAGTACCATATTTGAATTAAAACATGGAAAAACATCTCAAACAAGCATTTTTTTCCCATTAATTTTGACTCACCTCTATGTAGTACGTGTCTGGGCTCTCTCTGTAGGCTGAAGCAATGCTAGCTTGAACAGCCTGAATCCACGATTGTCTTAACTTCTCAGACTCAGCCTGAAGCATACAGCTCCTGAAGGACGCCCACATTATATTCATGAATCAGAAAAAGGATTGTTGTAATATATTTATGATTACCTAAAGCACAGATTAAGAAAGGATAAAGTAAAGCAAGCCACTTGCTGATGCTGTACTTAGGCACAGCAGTGATTTGAGCAAAAGCGGTAATACTTGGAAGCTTGTTTCTGCCACTGAAAAAAAAATCTTGCAGTCCTCAAGTCAAGATTTATTTTATTTTTTTATGTCAGTTTAAATTTAGAGATGCTTAGTAATAATAATTCTTTATTTAAAAGGGACAGTGCAGTTTAACATAGTCCAAATATAAAACAGCTATTGCTAATTTCCAACCATGGTCCCTTGTTGGGCTTACTAGGGATAATTAGTAAAGTGGAACTTTGTGATATGTAACTTTAAAATTTGAGATAATAGCCTGAATTCCTGTAATTATGACTGAGGTAGGCTCTAGACCCTTGATGACCCTAAACTGGGTGGATGGATGGGACTGATTGTTGTCCAGTCATTTTCTCTTTCAGCTATAAAAGTCTCACATAGATGCGTGCTAATCTTGGCTAAGATTATCACAAAGCAACAACTTCTGATGGGAAAAATCTAATCCAAATATGGTGACTTCTAGCTCTAAAAAACAACATGGTGGCAGCTAAATTACTATGTTGTGGCTTCAAAATGCAAAACCCAGAAATCAATGGGTCACTTTGCTACAGTCTATGATTATTACTAGACAAATAAACATGAGACTGATGGAACACAGACACACTTGGTGGCGTCTCTAGAGGAAAAGTTACGGGATCACTATAGTCAGACCACAGTGATCTGAGCCATTGATCCCAGTATGGTTACCGGTTTATCATTATCATGGCATCGTGCTTATTTACTTGGAAGGGGAGACGACTTCAAAGCAGAACCTCCTCTCGATGTCCTCACATGGTTTAACAGAGCATAGCCGGAGGTCCTCCACTACCACCGTCAGAGAATCCTGCAAACACAAAACCATCTTCTTATTCCTGCTATCATCAACACAGAAAACAGCAGTTTTCCTTCTAGATCATACATTTTTCCTGACCAGCTGTTGGCTCCCCCTGAGGGTACACTGAGACCCGAGAGGTTAAATATTCAGGCCAAAACAGACAGAGCAGTTTTTATTTTATGTTTTTTACTCTCTGACCTGCTTATCATGCGTAATTCAATGTAGATCACCATAAACAGCACTACTAAACTCTCACAAGCCACATCATCCCTAAAGAAAGCTGACATGGACTGAAGTGGACTTGCCTTGAGCTTCTTCTGATAGACCAGCTGACTGTTTTGTATGGAGAACCACCGTCTAGACAGAGGGAGAGAAATAAAAACATTTGAAATCCATAAAATGCTAGGGGGATGCATTACATCATCACAACCTTGTTAAACCATAAGTATTTTACTCTTTATTATTAGTATTATAAAAAGTTTCTAAAGTAGGTCACCTCCTCTGTTTTTTGGATTATGTTTGGAATAACTGACTTAAAATCACGGAGCCAAACAAATCTCCTGTTTTATAAAGAGATTCTCTAAGCCTTAAGAGATACAGGACCTTGACATATGGTTAAAAGCTCTCATCCCAGAGAACAAACCTTTGAGCTTCGTCTGGCTCCGTCAAAGTTTGGCTGGCTGCTCTGACATATTCATCCCTCTATATCAATAAAATCTTAATAACACTATGAATTCACCTTTAACAGCTTCTGTCTCTCCTAATCTATCCTTTGCTTAGGAGAAAGAGTCAAGCAAGCCTCCAGCAGGTCCTGGTGATGTATTGACGTCACAGTTTGCGTGATTAATGCATTATGCATAGCGCGAGCTAGAACTGGTCCCCACTGAGGATTCGGTTAAATGCAGAGAACACATTTCCCTACATTAATAAAGGATAACATAAAACATTTACTATGTATTTATTTACAAATGTATTAACTATGACTATGCATCTAGTCTAAAATAATGTTCCTTCTGCTTAAAGGAAGGTGATAAAAATCTTCCAGGCTTTCTGACTAGAAATTCAAGATTTTATCCTCTTTAATTCAATCTGAGATTTTATTTTATAAGGACAATTCATTATATTTTCTAAATTATTTAATTAAAATGAACTACTAATAAATTCTAGTCCTATTAGTAAATAGAAATTTTCTTTATTTCTACTTAACCTTTTTCTTTCATGTAATTCATGCCTATTATGAAGTATTCTATTGAGCCTGCTTATTAATGCCATTTTGTTTGGTTGTGTTTATTGTTTAGTCCGTAACTACTCGTGTTCGTGATATTTTCCTAACTTTTATTATGTACTAAAACTACTTTCTATAACTTTGACATCTTTATGACTTAAAGTGTTTCCTTTAAAACGTCACTCGGTCTTCAGAGAACCGGGGTTACCCTGGTAACCAAACCTTTCTTTATTGTGTGACATATTGTATAATGTAAGTAAAAATGCTTTGTCAGATCTCTTTGAAAAGGAGATGTTTCATCTGCGTAACATAAATGTTTGTGTGGATTTTTGTAGTTACCTGTTCCAGGTCTTAAAGGCATTGCTGGCCCTCTTGAACAGGTAGCCCTCCATCACCACACCATTAGGAGCATCCACGTTAAACTCCACCTTCGATTCGTCATAGGAAAAGTCCTGAAGGAGAAGAAGGGCAAAATAAATCCTGGCTGTCACAGATGGAAGCCAAAGGCCTGTTTACTGCTGGCAGGGTGTCGTTTTAACCTGTTAATGGCCAAATGAGGAAAACCAAACATTTTCCTGTAGTAGAGGCTGCATCTGAGGTATTCCTCGAATACCAGCATACATACTGTATATAAACCATCTGAATCATCATAACTCGTGTGATGTAGAAATGGTCACGTGTGAAGCTGCATGCCTACTACCTCTGTGGCACATTGGGAACAGATGTGACTGTGATGCAGATTATTACATAAACACAGTGATTCATGTGAAATTAGCCTTCAGCCTCTTTCATGACTGCCTTTACTGCTGGCCAATGGAAAACAAAAGCAAGCAGGTATGCAGGGGTGAAGGCCAAGTCGAGGCCCTGAAGGGTTGGAGGAAGAAATCATTTAAACTTCAGTGTTTTGGTAACCTACATTCTTAAAAGTAATTTCATATGCAGCAGGACAGAATATTAACTTATCCAGTATTAAATTTCAGCTTTGCATGCATGCAGCCCGGAGAAAATAGCAGACCTAAGCATCAGAGCGAGTTTTAGGCTGTTTCTTGTTCAAATGTAGAGAACACATGAGCGTTTCTGCTGACACGACCCATGTAAAGACAACCTTCAAACTACTCTGCTGTTTCATAACAGGAGATATGCACACCATTAGCTTCTCGCTGCTTGTTTAAATAATAGAACAACTTGCTGCATTACACACGTCCCCGTTTTGAATATATACACATGAATGAATTCCAGAGCAGAGACAGAGACTTTGAGCAGAGTAACCAACAACTCATGGAGGCTCATAGGAAACAAAAAAAACAAACAAATGCACTTGAAAACTTAAAAATAAGTCAATTATAATCATTTTGTACGTACCTCCTGCCTAAGCTTCATCAAACAGTAGACATAAAATTTGTCCAACTCCCAAAACTTTCAAAAAGGACTGCACATGAGAAGTCCTTCAAAATCTTTCAAAACTCAAATCTGTTGCTTTCCGTTCCATTAGTATTATCTAACATTCTTAGTTATATTATATTTACAGGATAACAGTTTTCCACAAGAAAAAGGGAAGTTAGATATCCTTACTTTCGATGTAATTTTCAACCATAGTTACAATTACATGACAACACAATTTCAGAAGGGACAGTGGCACCCCAGAACCCCCCTTTTAGCCCAGCCCATGCACAGACAGAGAACGCTTCAGGCATTGATATCACAGAGTCACAGTCTGCTGCAACCAGTCAACACAAATCTCGGCTAGCACCTGAGGAAACTATCACATCAGCAACTCTTTAATATGAAAAACTCATCATGTTATTTCTTTCCACATCCTCCACCACTTCTCCAAGTTTAATGAAATATAGTCAGGTAGACTTACAGCAACTTTATTAAACAAAAACAGCAATGAAAACATACCTTTGATTAGGCTTCCACTCAACAACACACGCCAGAAACCAAAATGAGATGACAAAACAAACCTGCTACAAATGGGTGATGCAAAATTCCCATGCAAATCCACACTTCAAAGTTTGCATGAATTTAAGCTTTATCTGCATGACTGCATTTTCCTGTGCACGTCTGCCACTGTCCATTGCTCTTAACATGAAATGTATCAGAGACTGTGCCAAGGGACAGCTATGTTAGAGAATAAGTAAGCTAGAGATAAAGGGAGAAAGCGACAGGATGTTATAGCACAAAGCATTTACCAGCACTGCTTCCTTTAAAGTAATAGAAAACAAGAATAAAGATGAATAGTGTGCAAAACCACCTACCAAACTACGGTCAAATCGGCAAAAGATCTTCATTCTCAAATGCTTCGTATGCTCCAATAACATTAAAATGCACAAAAAAACTTGTAAAAAGGCTCCTGAAAAGTGGATTCCTCAGAGTAAAAGCATGTCTGTCTCCGTGAAGCTGCTCTCACGCTCTGTGCTGCTGCAGTCCGATGAGTAATTCCAACACTGACATGTGTGTCCTCCACTACAGCCACCTGCCTGCCACCCTGTGAGCTTCCAGATTATGGCTAATTACCATACAGCTGCCAATGTATCCCTGGCAGGGAGGCGTGGACTTTGCTATGCCGTCCTGTAGCTGCTCTTGACCCTCCAAAAAAGCAAGCTTCAACTCCCTAAACAGACCTCCCTTGCTGAAGAGGACCTACTGAGAATCCAACAGGCAGCCACCCAAGACCCCAAACAAATCCTACAACTGAAGGCTTGATTTACCGGCCACACTGACAGCAGTTCTGCCCACTTAAATCCCTGAAACATAACTGATAAACCAGCGAGAAATCAAGTCGACACAGCTTACCTGCACATCGCCGCACGCTGGAGGAAACACTGAATAAGCTCTGCACTCTTCGAGCTTTCAAATCCACAACAAAGATCATCTATTTTTAATGAAGCAACGTCACACAGACCAAAAAAACCCATCAGTGAATTATTAAACAAGCAGACGGCCTCAAAGTATTACGAGCAAATATGTAAACTGATGTGGAACAGCAGGCAGGAAAAAGAAAAAACAGATGGGAACACTGGATGATGAAGACACAGTGTCCTGATACTTCATCCACCTGCTGCTGCTGTACGCAGGTTGGTGTGCAAACCTAATACACCAAATGGTGAGCCCAGTTGGCTGTAGTGATTACACAGTCATCACTCATCTGCAGCATCCTTCTGTTCTCATTAGTACTACAGTCTGACTGCTTTCATACATGTAAGACATCTGCTTAGCCACTCCCCACTAATCCTCAACCAACCTGCTTGGTTTTTTCTACAAGTTTCCTGAACATCCTTTAAAATACTAAACTGATACTAAACAGTCTCCTGGAACTGATCTGTTGTGCCAACATGAAGGAAACTGCCACAACAAGACAACAAAGAACTGCACTGGTCAAACATTCAGGTTAATGCTTAAATTAAACAATGAGATTTAACAACATCCTCAATAGCAGATGTTGATGGATTAGCAGCCACCTAAATCCCCGACTGGGCTATAAAAAAAACTTTCCAGTGGAAATAAAGCTTCTCCCCAAATGCCTGGAAATGTGTTTGATGAGGTCTGAGTGTTTGGACATCATCTAATCTGAGAAAGGAGAAAAGTATTTACACAGGGCAGATCTGGGGCACCTATTGCTTCAAAAAAAATGTTAAACGGGACAAAAAAGAATGACCATTATTTCACTTTTTGTTTAGAATTTTAATAAGCCAATAAGTTATGAAACAATTCTTTTTTTGTCTTCTTTTTTTTTATTTAACAAGCTCTCGAGGAAAATATCATTTAACTGGAGTGACATAACCAACATACAGAGGAAAATATTTCATCACTACTAAATCACAAACAGCCATGTGGAACATCTCATAATTAAAATAAACTTGGTGATGCATAAGGGGCAGCAGGTAGAACTCCGCTGGTTACCTATATCTAGGATAGTAGGCAGAGCTTAGACAGGACTTCTCCATTAAACCTGTGGTTAAAAATGAATGGCTCTGGCATTTAGCTATCTGCACTGTGCAATGTGTACCCACACAGCAATAGTGACAGTTCTCAGCTGGAGTACTTTTAACTCCCTTTCTACCCCCCAGTTGCCCCTTCGCCCTGTGTAAGTTTACACAAAGCTTATTGCACATGCTCGGTGTGATGAAGAAGAAAAGAGACCAAATGACAAAGTAGGCCAATACTGATCTAAAAGCAGCTGACAGCAAAAGAGGCTGAACATCCTACGGCTGGGTCCATTCAATACATCAAATCATACTTAAGCTTCAGGGAAACTAGACATTAATTATAAGGTATATAAATGAAATAACTCAGGGAATCAGTTAAAAAAAAATAGAGAAGCTGACTGATTTATATTGTACAGGAGAAGCACATCCTGTGGTAAAATGTTAGACCGGTGTCTATTTTAGTACAGCACCATGATCTCTCTGCAGAGGCCCATGTAAGAGACAGGTTCTACATAGGCCTTTCAAGCTAACTTCAGTGTTTCTAATTGTTTCGTATAAATGATTCAGGATGCACTTCAGCTTGCCCTCAAGGCTTCAGGAGTCCAACTACAGCTGCAG
This sequence comes from Oreochromis niloticus, assembly GCF_001858045.2. Lineage (NCBI taxonomy): Eukaryota > Metazoa > Chordata > Actinopteri > Cichliformes > Cichlidae > Oreochromis > Oreochromis niloticus. The sequence goes on from NC_031984.2 coordinate 8,282,606, forward strand.
AGAACTTCAAAGGAGTTTGCTAATGTTCCCTGCTAACACTGTGGGCTAAGCTGCAGCCGCCTCCTCTCACACTAAAATAAAGAGGTGCTTGAAGTAGAAAAACAGAATTCACATGGGAAGACAGATGAAGGCCTACTCACCTGCATGAGGGTCTGGGAGGAGATGGTGGCATTGGAAACATACGAGAAGAAGAAAAGGGAGGAGAGCATTAGTACCACCAGCAGCAGACTGGTTAAAATGAGGATAATAAGCTAATCTTTCAGGTTCAGTGCGTCTCTGATTATCCTCATTACTGGATTTCCATCACTTTAGGAACGAGAAACATCACACACCAACTGAAATAACAAAATGTTTTCATTCAGTGTGGTTTCAGCTTGTTTATTTACCACTACAGGCCCCTTGGTGATCAATGTTTGATGAAGCTTAGTGTCTAACAGATCAATAACTGGCCCCACATGCTACCCATCCCTTCCCTGTGGGTCTATCCTCAGCCCAGACCACAACGCCTGTAGGCTGACCAGAGCTGACTGACAGATGGCCACTGTTCCTGGGGTCCAGACGATCAAGACCCGTGCTGAAAATAAGGCTTTGTAAATTATTAAACATGCCTGCCATGCCTAACCTTGTCGATTTTGTTCTTTGGAACAATAAGAAAGCCAATAGTACTGACAATTAAAAAAAAAAAAATAAGGTAAGTTATACTCTATTTACTCCAAAAGTTGGAAAATTGAGTGTCACAGCAGACACAACCAAAATAAAACAGAAAAAAAGGCAAATTTTTGAGACAATTGATGATTTTAAAGGGGGAAAAAGCTCCAATTTAGTTAAATTACAAGTTTATAGAAAAATTAAAAAAAAATTAAAAATTTGTGAAGCAAAAATAAATAGTAACTCAAAGAAAATACAATAGCTTAATAAAATAAAGTAAGCAAGCCAAATAGTTCAACAAGGTAAAAAAAGAATACAGTAAAGAAGGACCTCAATTAAAATATGTTAAATATGAGAGCTCACTGAATAAAAATTTAACAATAAAGTAGTATTTAGTAGATACTACTTAATAGGATTGGTATTTTGTTATGAAACGGTAGAGTACTCTACTTAAAGCTGACAGTGCTTTGACTCTACAATATGCTTGTTGCCATGCAACCAATTAAACAAAAGACTTGATGAGATGAGATATAATGTTTAACCTGAACAACATTTTTATTTAACCTGTTAGCATGCTAATGTTAGCTTATTTTCACTAGTACTAATAGCAGTTTTTGTTCACTACAGCTAGCTAGTTTATGATTCTTTATTTCTGGTTTCTATTGCACTTTTTCATGACTGCTCAGCTACAAGTGTTTGCAGACAAGTCCACATCTTCTATACGAACTACAGACCACCGCAGCAATCTGCCTGTGATCAAAACAATCACAGGCGGTGTGGCTCAGCACCCTCTGTGTGACAGATTTCACCCATTTACAGCCAGAAGACACCCGGAGGATACAGTGTTGGTAGAGTCAAGTTTTTTTAGAGAGTCTTTTTATGGCACCAAAATACAACCCATACAGTCAGCACTTTACATGACAGCTTATAAATCAGTTTATAAAAGTGCTGATAGTTACCATTGACAGCAGACAACAGAAGGATTAATATCTGTTAAAACACTTAAATCTACCTGCTTTAATGCTTTAATCAATGCCTGGAGTTTGTTAGGGGGGATTAATCAAACATTTCTCAGCTGCACAAGTCTAATCCTTTTCCAGTCACAACAGATCAACTGGTCCAACTGGCAGACTGGATCTCAGAGGTGTGATATAGTAACAATGTTACTGGAAAGTCAGTTTTAGTAGTGTTTATTTTTCCTGAGTGAATTTGAAATATTTTATTTCAATTCATTGTATCATAATCAGCTTTTATCTATTTAAATTAGTTCATATTTTACTTTTATTGCATTTAATTTTATTTCACAATATTCTATTACATATTTTCTTATTTATCTCCTTCAAACTATTTTATTTTACTCCTTCTGTTATATGTTTTTGTGTGTGTGTGTGTGTGTGTGGGGGGGGTAATCTGAATTTCATTCATCTTTATATTATTCTGCATATTTGAGATTTTGTTATATGGCAGATTTTTTTTATATATGGCATGGCAAAAAGGAAAACAGGGGAAAAGGGACAAAAAAATCAAATCTCTGGGAAAAATTAGTAAGGAAAAAGCTGTAAGTTTACAAAAGAACAAGTGATACAATTGCTAGAATAAAGGTTAATTTACAGAGACAGGATGAGAAAAAAAAATGGCCAATGTATATGAAAAACAACTAACAAATTTGTGAGAAAAGGCTATTTTGCAAAAATAAAAGAAAGAAATAGGGAATTTTATAAGAAAAAAAAGGTTAATTTATGTGTGAAAACAGCCGAAATTACCAGGGGGAAAAAACATGCAAATTTCTGTAATAAACTGGGAAGAAATAATCTAGCATGGCATTTTTTTTGGTGAAAGATACTACACGATACAAAGCCCCCAGAGAAATGGTGTTGTAATGTTGGCTCAGTGATGAGCACAGATGCCAACATTACAAAGCAGAAGAAACAATTTTAAATGAAAACTCCAATCCAAGACCTCTGACCTGTGACATACTTTCTTTTAAAATCAAACTTAGTTTATTAACTATGTACACGTTCTATTTAATCAATCGAGGGAAAACAAAAAAAGAGGAACTCACCCTCTGCTGAATCGTTGCATGTTTGTGCTCCATTTCCCTCTTCTCCATGGCTGAATCAATCACCAGCTGATCCAACTTAAAAGTCAATTCACACAAAAACAGAAAAAAATCTGTTGTTTCAGGATTCATTCTGCTGTTAAATAACTAAAATATACTGTAAATACAGTCAGAGCTGGGGTGATTCAGATTAGCTGACTGTAACTGAGCCTTTTCGGGTAACCGAGAGAGTCACTAAGTAGAAATTGAAATTATGTAACAGGCTGGTATCAATAGTTAAAATGAGGACCAATCAATTCAGGGTGCCTGAGGAAACGAGCGGTGGTGAGAACAATCACACCTCTCACCTCTGCGGCCAGCTTCTTCATGTAGGGGTCAATCTCATCCAGCAGGTTGTAGCCCTGCTGGAACAGCGAGTACTGGGCGTTCATAAATGACAGCATCTGTGTGGGAAATGAAAATGAATTTTAAGAAGTGCACAAATCCTTCATGGTGTGTTGACTATATTAAAAGAATAAAATATCGGCTTACAGCATCTAGGATCTCAAATTTCTTCTTCGCCTGAAGGACATTGATCTGCAGAAAAAACAAAAATGAAGTGTTTATAATTAACAAAGGAGTGGTCATTAACCCCACCCACTGACATTTTTAATTGTAAAAATATTTCTTACCATGAATTTGCAAATATGTCTGATTTCATATGTAAATTCTAATTTATATAAATTAATAAAAGCCAGAAGATATACTAATACTAATAATGTTTTAATGCAGTCTAAGTATAATATGGTCAAAAATAACACCACTCTCCTTTAAGTCACTCAAATAAATTCACCTCAGGGTTAACATTATCTTTTAGATGAAGCCCTTAACATTAAATATTATTTGACACAAACTATTAAGTTAACGCCCTCTAGTGGACATTATTATCTATCTATAACATGACCAACAAAAACAAACACCAGCTGCTCCCCTGATGGGTTTGTTTCCTTCTCACTGCAGAAACAAACAGCCCTTATTCCATTTCCTGAGTCAAAGCCTTTGCATTGTGTGTCCCAACTGATGCAAACCTAAGTGATATTTTGTGCTACGTTTAAGAGGTCACGTCCATATAGAGCACATCTCCCTGCAGCTTTAACCTTTTCCGCCTGGAGACACTTAAAGTTAAAACTCAATAGAGTCAGATGTCTGAGAGCTGTGAGAGAAAGCTGCCGGCAGACAAACTGAAGAAAGGAAAGAGGGCACGACCATCGCAGCGATCGCTCTGAATCAGTCTCCTTTTGTTCCCGCGGGCAGTCCTGGTAAACGTGTGGGCAAAATAAGCCCATGCTACATGCGACCAGACCAAAGCATGCGCCAACCAAGCAGAAGGGCGGTGGCAGACGTCGCTGCAGGCTGACAGGCTACATGCTACCTCATGGCCACTTTCTAATTGTAATGGCAACAAGAGGCTGTCTCGGGGGGAGTCTGAAGGGATTACACTGCTTCTTAAAACTCTTTTTGGGTCACTGAAACTGAAAATGATGCTCAAAATTGTTGGGTGGGTCTAGTTTTCATGATTTGTTACTCGGTACATTCTTAGATCTTAGTCCATTGAGAGTATTTAGTATAACTTATATGTTGTATTTTTCTTTTTACAGTGTTTTTCTGACCTGTAGCACGTAGTCCAGAGCGAGGTGTCGGTAGCACTTGCGGGTGATGCTCAGCGCGCTAGTGGCTTCTTCGACCTCGTGAGGCTTGTTCCTGGGCGCCTGAGCGTTCTTCACCTGTGCTATTTCCATGTCCTCGCGCACCCTGTCAAAGTGCTTTTTTGTCTCCTTGAATTTTCGAACATCCCTGACAAACAAAATAGAACAAAATGCAAGTGAGACTTCAGTGCTGCAGGTTAACGTTACATCTCAAAAAACATATCTGGGCTGCAAAAGGTTGTAGCCTGTTCTATATTTAAACACTTAAAAAAGGTTTTGGGGGTAACAAGGACATGTAGGCCTTTTAAAGGTTGTGGAATACACCTTTTCCCACCTGTGTTGAATATTTTATACATCTAAATTTCTACAGGGATACTTCAGTAAATTGTAGGTTTACTTACTCTTTCACAAAATTGTGCAGCTGTTGCTTTACAGACCGCTGGGCTTGATCGAACAGGATCTGAAACAGGTCACAAATAAGACATTAGATGAAAGGCATTTATAAAACTTTTAGACATTGCTAGTTCGCATCTACTTGATTAGCATTTATCAACTGAGAATTTATTTATTTTTTCTTTGGCTTATGTCACCATAATGTTATTATCATGAGTTTTAGACAATTTGTAGATTTCATTTTGGTTCTAAGGAACCTGTGACAAGTAAATTTAACCAGACACTTTAGACAAGAGGACCAGAACCAGCCTGCCAAAGGGAGAGTATACATTCTGGCTTTTTCACAGTCATCTCATATTCAATTTTACAACAAAGATATCACCCATGACCAGCCATACTACCCCAAAGTAATTAATATATATAAACTAATAAATAGCAAAAATATTGACAATTATACAAGGGGAACCAATACATAAAAAGGTCCTGGCTAATTTGCGGGAAAAAACAGGAGGAAATTTACAAGACAAAAAATATTATAGAGAAAAAAAATTGTCAAAATTTACTAATGAATTATTTGCAAATTTACTAGAAAAAGATATTTCAATTTTACAGGAAATTCTTTGGCGAATTACAGTCAAAGAAATTTAATATATCAGAAAAAAAACTGCCAAAATTTATAAAACAATTCAAATAAGGATAAGTTTATGAGAGGAATGTACATAATAGATAAACGTTTAAACAGAAGAGGATTAGGCGTTTATTGCTGTTACTAATCAATTAAATAAGAGAAGTACTTTTAATGATTTACATTTTATCATTATTACTTTTTATTTCCTACTCTAACATTTCTTTCATCGGGCTGGCTTAGTGTGGAAAACGTCTCATTGCTCATCATCATTTTTGTAAATGCATCATTTATAAAATGTGAATGTGATTGTGTGTATGTGGTCCACAAAGTAAAAAGCGTTCAACAAACCAGGCAGCAGACTAATATTAGAATAACTGTAAATAAATAAATACATATTGAAAATGCCATACGTTGATGCTGAATCAAATTAGTGCAGCAAATGTATCGTTGTATTGCGTGATGTATGAGCTTAGTTCAAATTCAGGATGAAATGTAATGTAGCATTTCTTATTCCAAGTCTTTTGGAAGAAAGCAACAATGTTCCTATTGTAATATAACCTTTAAAGTAACCAGCAGAGGGCGACAAAGCACAGCTGTTTTCAAAAGATGCTCGTAAATTATGCAAATCAGCCGTTAATGCCAGTTTGAATGAATGGAGAGGCAATGATGCTGTGACTCAAACACTCCTGCTACAACACAATAACACGCTGCCTTCAATTTGGCGTTTTACATTCAAGATCCCTCCTCTTCCCTTTCAACCTCAGAGAGTACAGTCAGTCTGCAAGAGCTGCTGCTAAATAGGTCACTCGGGCAGAGAGGGAGGGAGGGAGGAAGTAAGCAAGAGGGAGGAGAGGAGGATTCTGGTACAACGCAACACTGCAGTGTGCATCCAGCACAGGGTACAAACCAGTCAAACTGCCAAGGCCCACGTGTCCTTACCACAACCGAGCAGTTAGACTGCTTAAAGGGTTTCACCCTCATCCTGCTTGAATAATTGGATACATGCGTTTTGGTGTGGATTAGAAGATTTGAGTTTGCCAGGCTATATAAATAGGCTTATGAGTGTTTTAACTCAGGGATTATAGGCGCTGATGATGGGAAAGACACTCTGCTATTGTTGTTGCTGTAAGCTGTGTATAGAGGGTATATGACAGGCTATTAGGGTCAATGATGGAAAAAAAAAGAAAACACTGTTTTGGTGGGTGTGCAAGAAAAATACAGTTTTTTGTTGTTATTTTGTAAATCTCTGACCAATACACCAAAAATAGTCCCATAGTTTCCGCTTTTTCTCTTAAATTCCATTTTCTTTTTAAAATTTTTTGCAGGATTTTCATTGATAATTGTACCATTGCCACAGCCAATTTTTTTTTTCCTGTAACATTTTTTTTCCTAAATATGTCATTTTAATCTGATTAAAAAAACATGAGTTATCTCATGAATTTGCCATGGTTTTTGTCACAAATTCGCCCATTTTGTTGTAAATTAACAACTTTAATCTAAAAAATTCTTTAAAAAAAAAAAAAAAAATGTCACAAAGATTCTACAAACTTAACTGTGGGTCAAATGGAAGTGGTCATTTTAAATGGATTCTCTTGTTGCCTCAAAGAAACGTGTTTGTTTTGATGGTAGCATAAAGCTGCATTTTATTGTTCTATAACCCAGTGTGGTTCAAATAAGCGTGAGAATGGAAGGACAGAGCAGCCCACACATTCGGTCGTCACGTCAGAAAAACATGCACTTTACTGCGATTTTACCATAATGCTAGTGAGGCTAGCTGGGGTAACTTTTCCTGCTTCTTGGAAAGTAAAATGTTTAAAATGGCACTCTGTTTGGCAGTAAACAGGTCTGATAGTGCATATGTGGTCCGCCTGTTTCCCTGAATGTATTTTAACAAGCTCTCAGAAAAGTGAAAGTGGTAGCTGGAAGCTTGGGCCATCAGGAGCTCCCTCAAACACACGATGCCTAAAACACGAAAATGAGCAGGGCAGTGGTGTATGGCGGTCATAAACTCTCCAGGGTTGGATTTGTTTAAGCGTCGAGCAGACAGAACTGAGATGTTGTGGGATCACCCAGCACACCTCTCTGATGTTTGTGTGCGGCAGGAGAACTGCTGTGAAACTTCCTGGCTTGGGGGGGGAAGTACAGCCTGTTGCATTCCGGAGCTATTTTTGTGGCAAGCTGACACCCTGGTTTCACCAAACCAACATGCATCAGGTTGTCACTGCATAATGCAAATTGGGCAGCGGGGGATACTGTATTGTAATCAGCTAAATTAGTAATATGGGGATCTGGGAACTGGTTATGATTTATGAAAAATGATGGTAATTTTTAGACTGGACATCAGAGGTTGATTCCTACCTGTCACACCTAAAAAACGATCCCAGTTTTCCATCACTTCAACTTTTGTCTGAACCTAAAGTCACAGTGTGGAGCTTCCGACTAGTAAATACAGAAAATGTGTTTTTTTTCCCCCATGTTCCCATTTTTGGTTTTTATATATTTAGAGATAAGATATTTCTGTTTTGATTGTCTCAATTGGCTCCACAGAAACACTGTTCATGGCCTTAAAATATAGTAAGCATTAGATAAGTTGGAGGGGGAGAAAAGGCTAGTAAAGATCAGAAGCACTACGGAAAAAAGCTTTGAGAATACATCATATTTTGTGGAGAAACAATCATTTACAGGGGAAAAAACTATGGATTAATGTAGGATAGCAATACTAATGTGTTTCATTAGTCTACATGGAGCAATGCTCCCTTTGGCATCTGTGATATAACAAGCTGTCACTGTTGAATATACTGTACATCCATATTTTGTATGTAAAAATGCATTTACCACGTTATATTCAAATACACACTGACTTCATTTGCTAATTACTGTGACAAACCAGCTAACAGTTGGTGGTAGGTAACAGATACTAGCTTGCAAGCTAGTTCAGTTTGCATAAATATGTTTTATTTAATTTACATTTTTGGGACATAAACTAAGAAAATACTTGGAAAGTGTAGCTTTTTCATTAAGCTTTTTAATACAAGTATACAGATGCTTTATCTTTTAACCATCAAACATTAGCCTGCTATACATTAGCATGTTGTTAACATACTGTCTGTCACCATATTGCCATCATAACTGTATTAACAAAGCTGGGATACAAAACACAGAATTACAACTTTTAAAATGTATTTTTATCCTACATTTCTCATAAGTTTAGTTTTCAACAGAATATTGAATTCTCTTTTTTCATAATCTTAGTCATATATTAAATTTTGGGGGTTTTTTTAATCTTATTTTATTACTGTTAGCCCTTAAACAGGCTGGTGCCCTGTCCTGGGTGTATCCACCTCTGGCCCTATGGTAGCTGAGATGGGCCCCAGCCCGCACACGGCCCTGAATTGGATAAGCATAAGAGAATAAATGGATGGATGGATGGATGGATGGATGGATGACTGTTATATATGACATTTTTTACTCACTCACATAATAAAGCCTTCAGTATGGATCTGTGGAACTTTTAACAATAATTGTTTTTATTGTAACAACAAAAACTGTATGATTTTATTGTCTATCGTTGCTTAATGGCGTCCCACCTGACAGACAAGTCATGTTAATTATGACAGAGTGCCACTTTGTTTTGACTTGAAATCTTCTTAGCAGTCAATTGTTGAGAGCAACAGACATTTTATTCCCATATTTGACAGATAAGCACAAACTGTAGAGTTAATGTCAAACATAAGTAAGTCCAAGAGTATCTGGCACACCTTCAGCATGCTGACATCAGAGCTAAGGAATGAGATGGTTGAAGACACCATTACAAAAGACTACTGTACTGACTATCACTTTTTTAAATCCCTTCGCTCATTCCACCAGCATGTTCAGACAGAATGATGTGATTTAGTCAGTCAAGCAATTATCTCAAGCCCACTCCATGCACAAGAACACCTTTGTCAAATCGGAGTGGGTAAAAACATACTGTTGTTTTTAGACTTTATCCAGGAAACCATGCATGCTTCGTGTCTCTGAAGGCTCCTGAAATAAAACCTCTCCTTCAACAACTTCCAACAAAAAAAGCTTGGATTTGACTGTGAAACTGCAAGTGCACTGGGTAACGACTTGTGACTGAGAATACTGCAGTTAATCCTCCTTTCTTATGGTCAGCAGAATTTACAAATTAATTTCATCTGCACATATTTTATTTACTATGAACCGAAATGCAGCATTTGAGGCCATAAACTCCAAGCTGGGAGCCAAAGGCTGTTTTCCCACATACTTCTATACAACCAGATTACATAAAAATTGGTTTAATTAAAGATGCTTTAGGCTGGAAATGTAGGGCAAAAAGAAGCACTTATTTGTATGCACTATGGGAATGTTTTTCCTTTTTGGAAAAATGATTTGGATTGTATATGCCAATGGTTGAAGTGTGATCAAAGTCTGATTTGTCCAGGGCACCAATAATCTATCTCCTTGAATGAGTTTATAATGAGAGCACTGATGGTGGGTCTCGTGACTTGTGCCAAACTAATCCTTTTGTTTTGGAAATAATTTCAAACTCTGACAATGAAACTCCAAGAGGTTGATTCTGTTCATCTGGACGTAGCGTTTTCAGTAGGAGAAATGTCTCGTCACTCATCCACTTCACTTCTTCAGTCTCAGCTGACTGCAAGTTTCCCCGACCTTACAAACAGTACCTCTGCACAATGACTGAAACTGAAACTGAAAATGTACTGTTTATAAGGTTGGGGAAACTTGCAGTCAGCTGAGACTGAAGAAGTGAAGTGGATGAGTGACGAGACATTTCTCCTACTGAAAACGCTACATCCAGATGAACAGAATCAACCTTTTGGGATTTACTCACCTGGATGATAGAGTATGCATCAAGACATTCTGACAATGAAAATGTGGACTGAGCAAAAGGACACTGTCGCTTGTCAGAACATGTTGGGAAGGCTCAGTTGTAAAAAATGGGACGGTCAGGGAGCAATCAGACAGGTTTTAGGAGTTATTATCGAAAGACAACGGAAAAGCATTTTGTGATCAAGTATGACAGCATGTATTAGATATTTGGCAAGTGAATATTACCCAGTAAATTACTGTACAAATGATCTTATATATTTATACCTTAAACCATGTCAGTGTCTTTCAACTTCCCTTTTTCTTTTAGTTCTGTTTTAATGTTTTGGGGTTTAATTCAGTTCAAATTCTGAAGTATAAAATTCAGAATCTGTAAGTTTTTTTGCAATCACATGCATCACCCCCTGCTGACCTTTAAAGAGGATGCACATTTATGGCACTTTCCAGATTTTTATACTGTTTAGGGTTTTTAGACATAATTTAAAGCTACAACCAGCAGCTGGTCACCTTATCCAAACCTCTGGAAACAAGGAAAAACAGCTAAGCTAAGGCACCAGTGAAACAGGTCTAGAGACCAGTGAGTGACCCCTTTATCTAATTACTTTTGTCACTAAGAGGTTACTATGGTTGTCAAAGGTTTACATGGAAGCTGCAGACTGCTCACACTTTCAAACTACTCATGAAGCAGCAGTAAAACTGTAAAGAGTACCACCAAAACTGGGAATGTACAGATTTGAAGTGTGTTGGTTGGAGCAGTAAGGCACTGCTTTTATTTTGAAGGTGAATGTTATCCATTTCTGGCTTGTGTCTCAACCTTTCAACTTTCGCTACAGCTCAGAGAGTAATTGTTGAAGTTCTGCAGAGAAATCGGTGATTTCCATGGGAAAAAACTGCAAGGTGACCACAGCATCTGCTAGCAACCAAAGCAAACACAAAGAGGTTTTTGATGCAGCACCCTCTTTGGGACTGATTTTAACTCGTGCCAGCATCGTCCGGTAACTACACACTAACTGGTTAGGGAATACCATTGTTCCCAAGCAACCAGAGGTTGCCAGGTGGTCTCTGACCAATCTCAACCTCTGTGTGCCTAGGCCTAAGAAGTAGCTTTTAAATAATATATCCCTTGTTAATTAATCCACTTTAAATATGCTGGTGATACTATTTTCTTAGCTTTAACAGGTGAAGACATTAAGACTATCTCAATTTTTTCTGTTCGTGTGCCTTTAAAAGCATGAAATGGATCCATGGGATGGATGAAACACATCACTGAAAAAACAAAGAAAGTATATTTGTTCAAGAAGACTGTTGCTGCATAGCATGGCTGATAAATAAACAGCTGTAAAAACTGATCTTAAGAAATTGAAGCACAATATAGATCTAGTTCTGCAGCCTTATCTAGAATAATCTGGTCTGCAACGGCCAAAAAGGAAATCAAAACTACTCACAAAAATTAGAGGCAGAAATCTCTGCAAAACAAATGACCACAGTGAGCCTTACTGCTATTTAACTTCATTTCAATGTAGATCTACGGACCGCAAATCTCATCTGTTTTTGAATTATGACCTCTTTCCAGTGCACAAAGATTCACTCACATCATATTCTCCCTGTGTCAGCCCTCCCCCCTCATGTCTAATGTATGTTCAGAGAGTCAAACATGAGTCAATAATTTATCAAGTATTCAAATGGAGCTTTATGGCCCAATTCTGTTGATGCTGCCGCCTGTGAGAAAGAAAAATCTGTTGTGAAAACTTTGAGGGGAAAAAGAGTCTCAGGATTGAAGCTATATTTGGCCTGCTGGTGACATTCACACAACAGAGCCTGTTTGTTCTGTTGTGTGGTACTGGTACTGGCAATAAAACCAAGCTATCAGGAAATGGAAGGAAGCGGGGCCAAGACTCTTTTAAACTCGTCCCGTGTATGTGCTCAGACGCCGTTTTGTATTTCCTTTCTGGGTTTTAAAGGCATCCGAGTATGCCTGCGACAAGGGCGGCCGGCACTCAGTGGCCACATTTGTTCCATGCCAGATACAACGGTCATCATTTCTTATTCATTGACGCTCTGCTGGAGTCCCTTGACTACATGAGCGTCGCGCAGTAAAAATCACACACAGTGTCGTTTCTGAATAAAACACAAAAAGACCAAATAAATTAAAAATAAATGTCCCTAAACATCATTCTCATATCTCAGGGGATTCCCTCCTATCACAGGCTTTCTGCAGGATTTTAAAAAACCAGCATGAATCAATGTATTAAGATCAAACAGTGCTGAAATGATGCATTATATCTGCATCATTTCCTACTAAAAGTAGGCTAAAAGTAGTCTATTCATTAAACTTAACAACAAAACAAACAATAAACTTCTTTTAATTTAAGGGGATTTTCCTGAACTTTAATTATACTTCAAATGAGCAAATGAAATAAATAAATATGGTTAATTAAATCTGCCACAGTCTGGTGGGGAGTGAATTTGGACTTTTATGGAGAAGCAAAAGAACAGGATGTGCTGAAAGGCAAAACGGGAGATTTATTGAAAAACAGACTGTGGCACAATAATCGTTTTATCAGCACGCCCCAGAGCCTCTTTGGTGGTAATTCATCAATACTGCTTGAACTATAACTGGAAACTAGAGCGCTTGCTTTACCTAAAGTGTTGTTGCTTTCCCACCAATTCTACAAACTCATATTCAAGTATCTCATTACAAAGATTACACATTACAAAACGTATTCTTTCGTAAACTAAATTTAGAAATGAGCCCCTTTCTTTTAGATGGCCGACAAAGTTCATCTTGACCCTCCTTCTGACTCCTTATGTGTACTTTTTTTCGTTTCCCACAGGTGTGAAAAGTGTGGCTGAGCTTACACTCCAGTGTTTGTATTTGGTGAGAAGGTCATGAGGATCAGGCACAGCAGCAGGAGGTTAACGGCTGCTGTGGGGATTGAGGTTGTTAAAAGAGAGTTAATTGAGCTTAAAGCACAATTAACAATTCCACCTTCATATTCTCAGACTCTACTAGAGGAGCTTTGCATGATTTACAGTTTAAAATATTCCTTCTTTATCTTACACTGCCTCCTGCCAAAAGAAGATTTTAACTGCTGGTGGATGGAGCTAAAGGTTGGGACTCTAAGATGACCACAGAAGAAAGCTGTTGATCATTGGCTCACAGGGGTTACATGAACATATCCTGACTGTATTATTTGAAACTTTGGACATCTCTAAAATGCAACGTTTTTCTGGCATATGAAAAATGTTGGCTTTCGACCAAAGGGAAATTACCAGAACTGAGATAGAAAAATATTTTTAACTCATATTTTCTACATTTGTCCTCATCAAATGGCAAAAAAAAAAAATATGGAAAACATCTCTTTAAAGCAATGTAAGATAGACCTTTTGTTAAAAAAAACTGCATTTACATGCAAAGTCACCCATCTAAAGGCCTGGTTTAAACTTGGAAAAACCATCATTTATATAAGATATCTAGGAAAATCCTTATAGTTCCCCTTGAATAAACAGGAGAAATGTATTTGCTGTCAAATCAAAGGTTTTGTTTCTGTAATCTCAGCCTCTAACACCGACTGCACTGTTTCTGCCTGGAAACACCAGGAAATGGAGATGAACCTCTTCCTTGCACTTCAGTTCATTTCAGTTTCACCACAGTTTCTGTCTACAAAAGCAAAAATATTTTAAAACTTTCTAAATTTATAACAGCTTCTAAGTTTTTTTTAGAGTACCTATACACATAGCAGAACACAAAATAGTGATATAGTGACAGACATCTATACTGCACACACGCCTGTAAGACACTGACAAGCAGGTTTATAGGCTATACAAGGCTTCTTCTGTCAAGCAGCTGTTCACCCGACTCAGTCCATTAACCCTCCATTTGTAATGCTGACCTTCTTCTCTGCTTGCTGATCAAGAGTGAAGGAAGAAGAGGGAGTCGCTGATTTGCGACGACACATCTTTGCTGTGTTTCGAAAACACAGACATGCTCATCACTTTATAGCATGGTCAAACACGCTACACGCTCAAGCAAATGGACTATGGAGTCTCAGAGGGGCTGGGTGGAGGAAGGAGGTCGGAGTCTTGAAGGCGAGGAGGGGAAACAACAGGTATAAAGGTACAAAGGTATAAAACTACCTTTTAGTTCATCTAACACCAAAACTCCCTTAATTAAACATTCACTAACTATTCTTTTGAGACATGAATAAAATGATATTCATCGTTTTTCCATAAATGGATATTTTTAGGTTAGTTTTCTGTAGTGTTTATCTGGTCAGTACCTTTAATTTACGGACTGCAAATACCTGAAATCCATTTTATCATCAGCACTAACTATAACCTCAGCAACAAACACTTTAGAAATGTACCTGGTTTGTTGGTTGAAATCTTCTATTAAACACAGGAGTTTCTCAGTTAACAGAGACACTTTTTCCTGTTGGGATAAACCTCCTCCACATCAGTTGTTATGATGAGGAGTTCCATAAGAATCAATGATTGCACCCCTTCTCTTTTTTCTATACATGATGCTCTCAGAGCATATTATAAATATATTTAACTCTGAATTTTGCAACCATGCTCAGCAAGTCTCCCTTGGATATCAAACGCTGCTTATATGTCCCATTTAATAGATATGGGAAATATCCTTCTTGTCAATTCCTAATACAGTTTTCATTCCTGTAATATCAGCCTTTAACCCCATCTGCATTGTCTCTTCTAGTGTATCCACTCAGAATTTTTGCAGGGTGGTATAAATAATATTAAGACTTGTTTGGAAATCAAACATTCTCTGCATCAGCCATTATGACATATGGAGTTCCACACGAATGTATTCTGGGGCCTCTTCTGTTTTTTCTATTCAGTTTCCCTGAAGATTTGTGAACTGACCTTGTTTGTCATTTATGATTTTATTTTCCTCTGAATCTAGATGAAAATTAAAAAAAAAAAAATTACAGCTAAATGACTGCATTCATTAAATCCCATTTATGAAAACACGGGTTAAAAATATAAATGAAATAGCTCTTTCCCAGCTCAGAACGATCTCCAGACTAAAATCCTTTCTTTTAAATCCATCATATTGTGAGAAAGTCATAGTCATGTCAAAGTCAAGTCCTTTTTTACATTTAGACCGGACTACTATAATACTATATACTACTGTATACAGGAAGCAGTGTTAGCAACCTCCCACTGCTTCCTTGTGCATAGTATAAAGTGGTGGGTTTTGTTTATTGCTACTTTTTGTCTTTAATCCCCAGGTCTGCATCCTATTCTTGACCAGAGTCGTAGTTTATATATCAACTTGTATCAACAGTGACTTTTTTGTTTTTAGATCAAAGCTGAAGACTTCACTTCGCTGACCTCTGCTGACCTCTGGGACTGTCTGAATGCAGGACAGCTTGTTATTGCGCCACTGTACGCAAGCAGTGTGAATGTCTCCATTGTAAGTTTAAATGTGCTACATAAATAGAGTTTAGTTATTTATTTCTTATTACATTATGACTTATTTGTACAAGCCTAAAACAGTTAAACACGGCGGTGCTTCACGACAACATGAGGAACTGAGGAGTTAAGGAGGAAGAGTTATTTAGACATTACAGGTGCCTTTTCACTGACCTGAGAATACATTTTTTTTTTTTTTTTTCACCTTTCACTTTTTACCAAGTCTTTACATTATTTAGATGTCTGGCCAAGTTCAACATCTTTTTAAAAAGCATTACTGGGTGTTTACACACCATCAAAATCTTTAAATGTGGTTTAACTGGATTCAGGTGTATAAATATTTAATAAATTAAATAAATACTATTAAATGCGATAAAAAATTGCTTTATAAAGTCAGATAAGTATGTAATGCAGTTTGAGTTCAAGTATTTCTGAGAGGGTCTGCAGAAAAACTGGACAAAAATCCATCTATTTAAAACCATTGAACATGATTTGATCATTAAAACCTTGAATTAAACTACACATTTGATTGCTTACTTGTGAGTGAGAAACCCAGGAGGATTTCTTTATTAGACTCACTAAAAGGAAATGAAAAGTACCTGCCAATGGGAGATTTTCATAACCTGGCAACCGTAATTTTGTTTTTATAAATGGCCTTTAAATGAGCTGTAAAGGATAATTTAATTATTCACTAACCATTAACACAACCTTTATTAAAAGGTGCCCCGTTGGTGAGTATTTCCATATAAAAACAACCTAAGGAGACACTGTCAATGTCTGCCCTTCAGTGTGTGCTGTATATACTGACATTAATGTAGCCACAGATGGTTTCAGTGACCATCAGTATTATAATAAAGGGAATAAAAGGACCTAATGTAGCCTTAAATGCCAGTTAAAATTAGAATGATACCATTCTGTCTCAATATAATGTATGTAGAGTGCATGGCTGGCTTACCATGTGGTAGTTTATGATCTCTTGGAGGCTTTCCCCACATTTTTCCAAGCACTCCTGCACAGAAAATAACAAAAACCAGTCTTTAACTACACAATACATCCAGAAAAATTCTCATAATAGTCTCACGCCACAATAGTTTCATTTTTGTGAATAAAAGAAGCAAATAAAATCTGTCAGAAACTAAAACCATAATTTATATGAATTCTGCATGGAAGAAAATGAAAAGATCCACAAAGCTAAAAGTAAGTCAGAGCTGGTTAATGTCACTGAGCTGTACCATGTACGGGAAACAGAGCTGTAATTGCAGGACTGATTCATGCCATTTATTTTTATTCGTTTACAATGGAAACTACAAATATGAACAAGGCTTTAATAAGAAACTCACAATTAGTCATACAGTTGAAGCCAAAAAGGCTTTTAATAGTACTTAATGTCAGCAGCAATGAAAACAGTCCAAGACGCCGGAGCTGTGAGTCGAGCCAAGAAGTAAGTTTCCAGGCCTGATTTGATCCTCGCTGACTAATCTGTTAGTAATCAGGTTTGTTCACACAAAAACAAAGCTGCAACGCTAATGTCCGAGGAGAAGGAAACACCCTGATTTTTGAGGCTAAAACCTTCCACAACTGTATCCACTAAAAGACAAAGCCAATAATACCACATTAAAGTCTGTGATGGATAAAACCAAGGCTTTGTTTCAGAATCTCACCGAGATCATTACATCCTTCTTGCACTGCTGAGACAGATCCCGGATGCCGTTGACAAAAAGCTTGTTGGCGCTGACATACGCCTTTCCTGCTTCGATCATTCCACTGCATAGCTTCACCAGCTGTGGACAGAAGACAGACGAGGGGTTAAATGAAAGATGTTGAAGCTTTCAACACACGCATCATATTAGCAGGGCTGTAATTCCGCTTAAGGAGAAGGACGATGGGCAGGCCTTGTATATCAGAAAAAAAGAATCGGTATAAGGCCAAGGCCTTGTTAAAAAACAGGATTCATTTAAGAAGGACAGGTCATTTTAACCGCTACTGAGCAAGTCTAGAATGGTCAAAAATAAAATAAATAAATAAAAAGATGTTTACAGCCTGGTACAAAAATCAAGGTTGAATTTTTGATACTGATCCATCTGGATACTAGAGTCTGAGGTATAACTAACTTCAGTCACAGGTGTTGCAACCGCGTGTTCACTTTCACAATCCAAAGGTTTTAAAAGCGACAGTGTGACGGCAACTTGTCAATCACAACCCGTGAGCCAAAGACCATATCTTGGGTAATCCTCCTCTCAAATATTGACTGAAATTAGCAAATAGGCCTATAAACAGAGATTTACAGAAATCACAGGAGAGGACTGTTTTCCTATAAATATCCTATAGTAATAATAACAATAATAATAATAACAACAATAATAACAATAATAATAATAATAACAATAACAATAATAATAACAATAATAATAATAATGGATTGCATTTATATAGCGCTTTTCGAGACCCTCAAAGCGCTTTACAATTCCACTATTCATTCACTCTCACATTCACACACTGGTGGAGGCAAGCTACAGTTGTAGCCACAGCTGCCCTGGGGCAGACTGACAGAAGTGAGGCTGCGATATCGCGCCATCGGCCCCTCTGGCCAACACCAGCAGGCGGTAGGTGAAGTGTCTTGCCCAAGGACACAATAATAGTTCCAATATCTGCTATTGTAACTTGACTCTCTGCAATATCACTCAACCCAGGTCTAAAAAAGTAAAGTTTATTAAACAACTTATGATGGATAAACTGCAAATAAAAATATGCTATTTTCCCTTAAATGCTCGTCTAGCAAACCTCAGATGTGATGAGAAAATCCCTGCTGATGCAGTTGCACATGAATGGGGATGCGACCTGGCCAGCCAGCAAGCAAAATTAGCCTTTTCTTGTCCATCTTTCAGTTTCTTGTAAACCTAGCGGAGCATTTAATCTCAAGTTTTATCATTTACAAATATGCTACAAGTGTCTTTTTATCTATTTGCTTTATTGCTAACCTATAATAATTCAAAGAAGGGGCACTGTTTATTTTGTATGAATTTGCTTTTGGTTATGTTAATTTAAGTTTTGACATTTTAGTTACATAAAAAAAAGAAAATTCTGGATTGAAATCTTGGCCTGGTTTTCATATGGTGTTTCCCAATTGCACAACAGCGAATGACAGTTTTGCATAAAGTCATAGTGAGCTTGTTATTTGGTGTAACTGAAAGTCTACGAAAAGTCAACATTCTTTCAACTTTAAAAAGTCATCAGTGTGTCTTTCCTCCCAGGTTTTGCAATGAAGACAAGCCTCCAGGTATCCATGAAGAAGAGTGTTGATGAGTTTGAGCAGGGTTAGTAGAAAGCTAGTTGACATCTAAAGAGCATATTGAAATTACAATGTTAAAATAAAATCATGGCAGCGGCATCGTGTTTGAGTGGTTAACGCTGTCGCATTACAGAAAGGTTACTGGCCCAACCTGCAGGTCAGCTGGGGCCATCTATTGAGTTTGCCTGTGTGGGTTTCCTCCAGGTGATCTTCCCACAGTCCAAAGACTGGATTGAGGGTGTTTGGTTAAGCAGTTGAGGAAATAAATGATTAATGGACATTAAAATTAAACTGCATGTCCATGCATGTCTCTCGAATGTAAATAGAGATTACACTTTCTCCCATGTGTCAACACCTATGTGGTAAATAGAAGTCTGCTTAACATGAGGCTCCGTGTGACCTGGTACGATTCACGCTTAAGGCCAGCGGTTTTTATAGCCCAACATCACATGCTCCGTCGCTACACTCAAGCTTTTGTTTCTCTGCGTTTTCAGTTCGTCATCGCACCTGAGCCCCAGACGGGGATGGAGTCATCCAGCTGCATGTGTGCTGTCTATTCATCACCTGTGTTCACATATGGTAGTGTGTGCAGGTGGGCTCCGTATGTCAGCCCCTGACATCAGCTTGCCACCCTGCACACATGTAAAAGAGCCGATGTTATCCAGGACTGGATAATGGACAGCAGACACCGGCAACTCAGCATGAATATTTTTGTGCAATTCCAAGAACATTTTCTCTGTCAGCAAATTTTCTCTGTCTGCCATAACGGCTGCTTTGTTTAGCTTCTGGTTTCATGAGAGGAAAATTAATCTCTTCTTATTTTTCACTCTGTGTTCTAATGCCAGGCTTTCTGCTTTTCAGCACCCGTCTTCTCCAGCAAGACTCATTTCCTCCCAGCTGCTAACCAGACATGAATCTGATGTGGCCCTTTCTTCGGTTTATAAGCAAACTCACCATTAGCCTACCATTATGACTGAAAACAAGGCTTTACCTATCCTGCAATTAATAACACTAACAAAAAGCTTGCTAGTCTGCAGAGCTCCCCATAGATTTGCAAAGAGCTTTGTGTAGAGATAGACTGAACAAAAGACTAAAATTGCTTCCTGGTCTTAAAAAAAAAAAGAAGGGGGGGGGGCGCCTCAAAGTCCCTTAAACTTGTCTCTCCCAAAGGTCTTTAATGGCCAGAAGGGGATAACTTCAGTGCCATCAGCTCTCTTACTCTGTGCCCTCTTTAAATGCTTTCCTGATGACTCTAGGTCCATAATCGCTACTTTCAAATCATACTGAAGTCTATTTTAAATTCTGATTATGATGGAGTCAGAAAGGAGGATTTGGTTCAGTTTCACAGTCAGCTCCACCCCTTATTCTAAATATCTGGTTTTAAAACAACTAGATAGTGCAGCAGAAACAGGTCAACACCTCATCACAAACCAATGGGAGGCGGTAGCCGAGTCAATCTTTCATGCGGTCTATGAGTCTCACACAGGCCTAGAAACCAGTCAGTGTGTTCTCCAATAAGCTAGTGAGTGGTTGCTGGCTAGGTGTAACTGTTCACAAAGACAGTACCACATCAAAAATCTCCTTGAGATTGATTTGCTGCAGTCACCCGTAATTTGCCATCAACTCACAGAACGGGAGTAAAAACTGTAACACAAACCACAAACAGATATTGGTCACCATCAAAGTAAAAGCTGTGCCTTACTCCTGCAATCCAACCTTCCAAAACACGTTGGTTGTAGAGTTGTAGGGTTTCAAGGCAGGTCTGCAATGTAAACTATAGGTGACCTTAGCAATCGCAAGGTTTTCCATGCAGCACCGTACACTTCTTTACAACTAATCTGACCCAGTGACTGCCAGCAATGTCCAGTACTCACTTCTCAATCAGTAAGGAATTACACACTTTCCTGTCCTTTAGTGCAGCGGTCCCCAACCTTTTTTGCGCCACGGACCAGTTTAATGTCAGACGATATTTTCACGGACCGGCCTTTCAGGTGTCACCGATAAATACAACAAAATAAAATGATACGACCAAGACAAAAACTGTGGTATTTTGTAAATATAATAATAAATGCAAATTCACTGTGTAATTGTGTAACTTTATTAGCAGCGTCCTCCTGAAATGCGCCAACAACACAGAGTAACATCCTCCTCTCTGCACCTTAATGCTCTCTGGTCGCTATGGTAACGCGTAAATATTTCTTTCAAAATAAGACACACAACTACAACATGGGAAAAGACCCAGGAAAACCAAGTTAACGATTAAAAACCCCGAAAACCATAAATTTCACACCCAAGCCTTAACTTTCGCGGCCGGGTACCAAACGACTCACGGACCGGTACTGGTCTGTGGCCCAGGGGTTGGGGACCGCTGCTCTGGTGACTGTTCTCTAGGCCAATGTAACTAAGACCTTAAATTACTGTTTTATCATGTGAACATTTGCTGGACACCAGAGATGGGTAATCCGATTACTTTTTTCAAGTAACAAGTAAAGTAAGGGATTACTTTTGCAAAAAAAGTAATCAGATTACTGTTACTTTCCTGTTAGCACGCTGCGTTACTGTGTTACTAAACCGCGATTTTGTTTGTGAGAGTGTCTCATGACAATGACGTACAAGCGTGTGATGCCTGTGGCAGCAACAGACGTGTGCAGATCAACATGGATAATATGGAGCGTGGGAGAGAGTACGACCATGTAGCGTTTAATGCTTGGAAGTACTGACATTACTTTGAGTTTGATTCCGTAAAAAGTGACAAAAACATTAGCATCCGTGAGTGTAAGTACAAAAAAATATTTTATTTTATATGCTGGAATATGCAGGAAATATGTTTAAATGTTAAACAAACCTTTTTCTACCTATGTAACCCGAATCTTATCAGCTAATATTTATGTAAATATTTAGATTCACATAAGAAATCTAGATCTGAAGTTAGCTTTTTATTCAATTTATTATTTACCCATTTTACTATGCAGTTTTATACAACTGATGATCAAATTTCAGTGCAAAAAACACACATGTAAGCTGTTAAACACCCCCGCTTTCCAGTATGTTGATGGTTAAATGCATCTTTGTGAAGACCCTGGTAGATGAATATTAAAAATGACAGGAATGCCTGTGGACTGGTATATGAACTAACAATGAAGGTTTCCAACAATGATGGCAGTAAAAGAACAAGCTGATTAGTGCTGCCTCTTTCTGACACATGCAAGTCAGAGTCAGGGTTAGGGTTAGGTTGAGAACAGCACCAGATGGACCTGTGACAGGAGCATTACAGCTGGAACATCTGGCCGCCTCATTACAGGGCAACTGCACGCTCTGAAAACCATGCAGTCTGATGTTTTCTGTAATCCCCATCTTGCACTGCTGCCACGTCACGTTTCAGCAAACCTGAGCTGAACTCTTCAACTGGGCCGAGCAACAATACCCCGTCCATTATGCTAGCAATGTTAGCACTAAGGGATTAGGCACTGCACAGTGATATAATCCTGTGTGTAATAGGCAGGCCGTGGCTAAGGTCTGCCGCAACTCAATATAGTGTGACAAAATGTGGAAAGAGACCAAAATTCCTCTTTTTCAGCCATTAGTTCTGCAGTATTTCTACCATTCAGGGCTGCAGTCAGTGTGAGAAACACCCTGTGAATTTCACTGGGTCCCATATGTTTGTAAGGATTCCCTCATTAATAATTAAAAACATAAAACATGGGATAGGCTTCTTTGGCACACTAGGTGGGCTTCTCCAAATGTTTCTAATTTACAACAGTTTGGTTTTTTAAAGGGGAAAAAAAGATAATTTTATACTTTGCAAATGTGCAAACAGATATTTATGCTAAAAATATAGTTGAGATGATCTCATTTAGCAGATTTTTTTTATTTTTTATTTGGTGTTTTTAATAGAGACAGCAGATAGCTGAAGACATGTCAGTCAAGTCATGGTTGGTGCTCTAAAATTTAAATTTCTATTGGCACAAGTGTAACTGATATTTTGTATCGGCAGTGTCCAACATAACAGGCCCGTAGCTCACTTACTTCAAGCTAATATTTTTAGATTACAACCTGCTGGATTGTTCCATAATAACAGCATGACTAAAAAGTAGATTTAAATTTGACATTATTAATCATAATCCGCAAAATATTTAGAAACAAAAGCTTTACACCAAATCTGTGACTCTCAATTTGATGGCTGTCGATGACTGGTTACCCTGAAAAGTCAAACATGTACTGGACTACAAGGTGTGGGAACAGTTAACACACCAGTTTTATTTAAATTTATAAAAAAAATATTGGGTGATAAAAGAAACCAAAGATTTATAAAAAAAAATACAGATTCAGCCCTGCTGCAGTAAGAAGGAGAGAGGTGCATGCACGGCTGTGTAACTCTGGATGGCAGCAATGTAAAAGATGCTTTGCTTCACTTTTAAACTATCCAAACAGGCGGTTCTGATAGTTTAGATTTTAACATAAATATTAACAAAATATTGACTTTTTAGTATAAAAATTTTCCTTGTAAGAAAAAAGAGAAAAACAGAAAATAACTTTAAATTTAGGGGTCTGATTACAAGAGCTCAGCACAACCTTTTTATGTTTATTATCCTCTCTCTCTCTCTCTCTCTCTCTCTATATATATATATATATATATGTATATATCTATATCTCTATCTATCTTTATATCTATATATCTATCTATCTATCTATATCTATATCTATCTATATCTATATCTATCTATCTATATATATATATATAAAAGAAAATGTCTTTACAAAGTCTTTCAGAAAAATCTGCAATACAGATTTCCAATTTAAGAGGTTCAGATCAACTTTTTGATTGGTATTTTCTTCCTTAAAATTCAATCTTTACCAAAGCTCAGGTAAAGGCTATGAGGGACTAAACATTACCATAAAAAAGCTTCATCTCAAACTGTAAGATTGGACGATTTCGCTGAAAAACATGTTGCCAGTGAACCTTTAGTATCAACAATCTTACAGCTTGCCACACGTGTCACTTAACGCCATGACCTCATTATGTTTGATTTCCTAAAAAAAACCCACACACACCAAAAAACGTTGGTGCCCCTAAGCTTCATAAAACCGGACTGGCTTCTTTAAGGCGGCACGTCTTTTGCCTTCAGGTGTGCTCGGGGCTGAGTTTCTGTTTCATTTATTCTGAACACGTTTTTTAAAAAGCTATTGAAACTTGGCCTGGTTTCTGTTTACTGCTTATAGAGCAAGAAAAACAAAGCAAGTACTGACAGCGTGGACTGAAAAAACTGAAAACATTATAGAACGCTTACTTTGTTTATCCAATATTGTTTTCAGTCTTTCATTCGCAATAACTTCTTTATGGAAAGAAGCAAAGGAAAGACACCAATACAGGTAAAAAGAAAGCCCGCAGACATAAATATTAAGACAATATGCACTACTTTTTTTCCCCTTTCACAACATCTTACAGCATCATCTTTATATGTTAACTAGTTAACTATGTTATCTAGAAGAACCGTCTTACCTTATCTAGTTTTGCCTCGATCTCCACCACCTCTGTTTCCACCTCATCAATATTCGCCCTGAAAAATAAAAGCAGGAAAAATCCGTTATTACACGTGTGGTAATGTGTAACAAATTGAATTATGTTATCTCATTGAAAAACAGTTGATCTGCAATATTCTTATTATTCCCCACATTCCCAGAAATGAAACAGAGTTTTGCGGAGCCAGGCGAGACTCCGGGTGTGTTTTTAATGAGCGAGACGCCATCCTGGGAGCAGTTCAGCTCTGTCAAAACAAAGTGATAGACATGGTCTCTCCACAGTGAGGGGAACATAGCTGTCTGGCTCATCACACAACCCCCAGTCCACCTACTCACTGTCAACACTGAAACCGCACCCAGCCGCATCTGGAGCTCCCCTCTCCACCCTTGAGAGACGTGTGATTTACACCCAGAGGCAGCATGACACAGGCCTTATGAACACCACTCTCAGGCTCCTCCGCATGCTGAGGTCATGTCAGAGTATGTGCGCTGCGAGCACGTCTACGTTCACCGCCCTTATGTGCCGCTCATCTGTTACAGTATGTGCTTCCTGTTGCTGATGGTTTAAATATGATCTACAGCCAGCTTCTTCATGCAGTCACATCTTCCCATTTTTAGCGAGAACCCCAGGGATGGAAATGTTGGTCAGTCGGTCAGACTGGATCTTTGTTCCAGGCAACACAAATATCCGAGCAGCTGTACAGTTATCTATGAGGCACAGAGCACAAACTGTAAAAACTTGGCTTTGCCGCCAAATACCAGCAGAACTAATTACACCCAAATTCTGTGTTTGCAGATGGCTGAGCACAGCTGATTTGTCCTGTTCGTGATTTTAAAGCTGGGAGAACTGGCTCATCCAGTGCTAGTGTGCAATCTGGAAGTGCTGTGTGTTGAAGTTTTCCTTCACTGTTTAATGATAAGGACTTCTTGGATGCCTGGTTGCTCAATTTAACCACCTTTACAAGCAAATGTGCATTACTGTCCACCCCTGAAGGCTCAAAATCGGTTGAGATGGAGGGCAGGAGGTGTCAGAGCGAGGGAAAAGAAGAAAGATGTCTGATCATTCACACTTTTTTCACACACTTGACTCCTTTTTCAAAATTTTATATCAGTGTTGCATTACGAATCACACAGCAGCTCCATCAGATTGCAGTCGTGGCTGGCAGAGTACACATCTCCGACTCATTTCTTCCTCTCTGGCCACTGGTGGATTAGTCCGCTTGGACGAGCTCATGGGATGGAGGATGGCACATGTTCTCCAACCCCCACAGCATCTACTCCCACCATTTCCCTTAATATGGAACCGAGAGGATTGGGGGGGAGAAATGCTCCAGAGAGGAAATGTCTGTCAAAAGTTCTAACTCATGCAGAATGGAAACAGGCATTACCTAAATAATCAATACTATATTATTCCACAAGTGGACACGTGCTGTTGTAACCTCAACTGATCTCCTGCTGAACGGCTCTGAGCCCAACCACGCCCAGGGATTATCTGCCAGTAAGCGAAACTGTTTTCATTGCTGATGTCATTTTAGAGGCTGCTCTTTTTAAAAATGTGATAGTGCAGCGCTTAGCAGGCTCTCGCTTTTCAAAAGGCTAGTTCTCCTCATGTATTCATGGCTCCAGCAGTTCTTGGGACTGATTTTAATGTCATGTTTTATTTGCAAATGTACACAGAAGATGAACCTGAAGGAGAAGCTTTTGATTTACCAATCCATCATGTTGTAACCCTCAACTATGGTCATGTGCTCTCAGAAGTAACCAATCTCATTATTTTGGAATAACCAAAACAATGAGGCTGTTGTGGGAAATGTGATTATGTACTCATGATTTCATATTTCCATTGTAGGTGGAGAGGATTAGAAAGCTATGCTTAAACTTAGGTGATTTTGTTTAGAGTGCTGAAGTGGGGAAGACCGCAGGCAGGACAGTTGAAGGGTGTGGTACAATGGGCGGGACACCGAACCCAAAAGACTGTGTTGACTTCCGGTTGTGAGCCAGACCTCGCTAGACGTAGCGGAGGTAGGCTAGTTAGCTAGGTCTCCAGATCCATCTGTATTTTATTTATTTTAAGCGCAAATAAAGACGTCTGATTTTCAAAGTAAAAGTTTCCGCCTGATCGCTATCATCAAAAAGAATCTGTGAAGTCGGCGTACTTCAACACTGTGAATATAAGAGTCGCTGTTTCTTCGAATCCTAATCAGGAGAAGACCAGAGCTCGCTGAAAAGATTGTATGTATAATTTTGTCCAAGATTCAAGATGGATGAAGGATGGGTGGGTAGCTATTCAGATGATCCCTCACATGGTGAGAGTAGAGGCTGTGGTTACAATGCAACCACGGTGGTTATCAAGGTCGACCACTGGGCTTAAACTGGTTTGAAGGGCTGGCCTATTTTGCATTATGGCTTTATCTGCAGCTCGTTATTTAAATCCACACATTAACTGATTATTGGATAAATTACAGAAAAATACTGGGAAAAAATGCCTATCACAAAATTTACAACAGAACATCTGAACTTTTCGATGATATAAACCAAAGAAGATTTACTTCTGCTCAATTTAAGTTTTTTTCTTCTGTTCACGACATACAAGGCAAGTTCAGGATCAAAAATAGGTCGGAAAATTAAAAACAACGTGCCATTTTTTATATCCTACTGCTGTCACTAGTTCTGTGTCTACAGTTTAAAACTAAATGTCAAAACTGAAAATTAAAAGCTGAAAATACCTTCTGCTGGCTCACCTGCAGCACCATGATAGTCCCCACACTTTTGGAAATCACAGGTTAGTCAATGTAATGTTTGTTGGTTTTGTCTAATAAATAAAAATCTGTGATGTTTAGCCCTGACGGGGGGTCAACTTAGGCCAGGCTTTCAAAACATTGGCAAAAACCCTGATCATGGAAAATGAAAACCTCAGAATGTTTGGCATGATAACAAATGACTGAAACTAAGTGTTTCAGTTCCAGTCTGTTGGGCAAAGTGGAAAAATCCTCTCAAAACATCGTGTACACAAACATAAAAGATGCCACAAACATTAAACCTCAGTTACGCTGGTCTAAAACCATAATGTGAACAATGTGTGTCTTGCAGTGATGGACGAGTTTCGGCGACAGAGTGGTGACACCCCAGCGCCGTCCCAGATGTGCAGACTCCGGCTCGCAGGACAGCTGCTCCCTCCAGGCTGTATCCCCCCACTCCCCCTTTTTTCCCCTCAATGCACACACCTCCTATAATACATGCACATGGAGCCTCGGGCCCATAGCCACAGCAACCGTCTCTTAAGTGGGCCGCAGAAGTCCCTGATGTGCTTGTGAGTTGACCCTCATTCACACCAGGAGGAGCAGGGAAGCCAAATAGTCCCTTACGCGACTCATGACAGGGCCGGAGCGACAAGAGACCACCTCCATTAAAACCTCATCGGGAGCCCATTAAACAGCAGTACATCCAGATGTGGTTCACACAGACGCCACCGATCAACTCACGTAAACACGGCGGTCCTTAATGGCTGATTAAGACCCAACAGCAACACCCACAGTACATTTAAAACACGCCGTCTAAATCATTTATCCAACACGAAGCCGTGTAGTTAAGCCGCGGTGTAAAAACATAATAAACACAGAGATTGTGCTGAGCAAGCCGCAGCTCTGGTGGTTTCTGGCTGGTGGCGTGCTGACTGGGCATCCAGGGGGGAGGCTGAGGTGCCTTTTACTGGCCCAGAGTCACAGAACACCTCTGTTTCTCGTTAATTCGAGAGCCACTGCACGTCTAACCGGTTCCACCTGATGCTAAACGGAGCTCTTTTGAAATGCTGGAAGGTAAATAAGCGTGATGCCCGTGCTGGCCAGCTGTTTTGAGGTTTAAAGTATCTTCTCAGGGAAAATGTTTTCAGTTCAGACAGCAGCGGTGGAAAATTTCAGTCACATCCTTTATTTAAACCTTTAATATCAGGTTATTTTTGTGTCCACCTTTGGGTTCTGAGGTTAAGATGTCAGTTCAGCTGGTCTCTAACTGTGTCTTAGTCGTGTACTGAGGTTATTTGGAGCTTTTTATCTCAAGAACAGCTGCTGCAGCAGAAAATGACACCTTAAGAGCAGAGACCGTGATCCAAAACAGGAAAACAATAAGCTGAAATGCAAATGCAAGAGCTGCAGATTGAAGCGATAATTCTCTTTACTACAACCTTTCTCTCTAATCATATTCCACTGAAAACATTACATAAACATTACAGTGAAATAACATGTTTGTTACAAGTAAATGAAAGGAAACAGTCAGATTAGTAACATGTACATCAGAATCATTCAAAACCTCAGCTGTCAAACGTGTGGTTTGGGGACCAGAACCAGTCCACCAGAAGTTCTAATTCAGCCCAATGAAAACTACAGGAAAGTTTAATTCGCAAGGCTGTGTGAATCCCACACCAAAAGCAAAACAGACACACAGGACACCGAGCGAAACAACACAAACACAACCTGTTTGAACAGGTGAGTTTTAAGCTGCTTTTTATAGGTTGTCACAGAGTCACGGGTGCAAAGAGAGAGTGGGAAGCTGTTTCAAAGTTTGGAAGTTAACCTTTGGAAGTCCCCATCTCCCTCAGTTACACAGAATCACATTAAGGCCCTTATTCAGGGATCTGAGAACCTGGTTTGGAGAAAAGGGGGAACCGAGATTGTAAACTGAAACCTACATCCAACAGGAAGCCAGCGCAAAAGTTTCAAAGATAAGGTGATATGCAAAGATTTATGACAGTAAGTTAGTTTAAGCCTGTCAGTTTACCTTGTGATGATTGTTTACTGTTGCTATGACAATCGCAACAGCAAGAACATCAACCAAAATGTCAGGAACGCCTGCCATCAAGCATTAAACAAACAGTGTGAATCCTGACTGTTACAAGCCTGGACATTTAAAGATTTAGACTACCTAATCCACAAATCACCACATCCCAACAGCTCCTCTCACGAGTGGTGGGTCCCCAGCAGGATGGACTCATTTGAAATGAGCCC
Organism: Oreochromis niloticus; assembly: GCF_001858045.2. Lineage (NCBI taxonomy): Eukaryota > Metazoa > Chordata > Actinopteri > Cichliformes > Cichlidae > Oreochromis > Oreochromis niloticus. The sequence goes on from NC_031984.2 coordinate 8,312,115, forward strand.
TCCCAACCACCACATCTCTCAGCTGGCTTAGAAACACCTATTTACACATGTAATATGAATAATATGCAAGATCTTAATCTGTCAGTATAAAAATGTCTTCAAATAAATGTGAGAGAAAATGTATTTTTACAGGTGTACAGAAGCATAACAAAGGAATGGAGATACCTTGAACTTTAGTAAATCTGTTTAGTTTTGGCTGCAGTGTGTGAAGCTGTGTGTGATGCAGTTGAGCATTCATATCTGAGAGGTGTTTTGGAGAAGGACACTGAGGCAGAGCCACCTGGTGGTCTGGGCGGACAAGCAGGTGGGATGCTAAAGAGACTGCAAACACTGGGTGCATGTAATGACCCCTAAAATTCAACCAGACCAAAAATCATCTTCCAGCTGGGGCAAAACCTGCGGCTAAACCTCCAGACAGCAAGCCCACTGGGAGGATGAATTAGCCACTGAGTGATGAAGCATTGTCAGCACACAGCTGTGCAACAGACCCACTGTTATCTTTGAGTGATCCTCAACAATCAGCACACTCTTCAGCATGTCCGCATCATCATTCAAACCCTAGTGAACCGCGGAGGAAAGGTGGGGTCGGATGAAGGAGTGGAAACAAGGGACTGGAGACGGCACGGGAGTGTCTGTACGTCTGCCTGAAGGCTCGGTGATGGAGCACTTTCTGTCTGGACAAACTGCATTTTGTCATAATATTGATTGCTTTAGTGCCCTAATTGAGGCTGGACTGCATGGCTGAATGGTTGATTATTGGAGGAGGGAGGGTGAGTGTACTCAGCATACCCCCTTCAGCTACAGCTTAGGTTATTTTTAGCCGCATGGCTCCTAATGCCCTCTGCCCTCCCCCCCCTCTTGCTCTTCCAGACCACTCACTGCATGAGCTAAAAGCAAGATCACGGAGTCACCTCTGGCTATGCCATGCTGACCATTAAATATAAATCTACACAGTCCATTTTCAGAGCTCTAACTCAAAAATAACGTCCCCTCAGAGATGACTGGCAGGACTCTCAAACTGTGGATTTCTCCCAATGCTGGAGCACTGAGTGTCCTCTACTGCAGCCTTTCTAAAAACCAAAAACACTGAAGCTAGAGATAATAAGATGTTCTATTCTGCAAATTATAGCTTTTCCTTTTTAAAATTGGTTTTTTATCTGATGTTATTTCAAATTTCAAAGACTGCTTTGTAAAAATAATGCATTAGTTGGAGAAGATGATGAATGGCTAGACGGTGGTCAGACACCAGGTTTTTTGGTGAGTCAGTTTCTAGTATTTAATTTGTATTGCATCTCTGTTTAGCAGATCTGAATCTGTGCAATGCATCAATACAGTCGCTTCAAACTAAGATGACAAAAACCAGGTGGTATTCATAAGGGCTCGCCACAGCAGGTATGGGCAGTAACGCGTCACTGTTATCCGATTACTTTTTTCAAGTAACGAGTAGGGTAAGAGATTACTATTGCAAAAAAGGTAATTAGATTCCCGTTACTTTCCCATAAGAATGCTGCGTTACTGCGTTACTAAAACCATGATTTTTTTGCGAGAGTGTCTGATGACAATGACGTAAGCGAGTGCGACGTTTGTGGCAACAGCTGTGTGCAGATCAACAATGGATAATATATCTAGTGCGGAGAGAGTATGAGTACTCATAGAGTATGAGTACTACTCAAAGTAAGGTCAGTAAGTACTGACCTTACTTTGAGTCTGATTCCGTAAAAAGTGACGAAAACATTAGCGTCCGCTGTTCACTGCGTGGGAAGAAAACTTTTTACAGCGAAAAAACCCCTTAACTTCCGAGCAAGCACCGAGTGCACTACCACGGAATAAGAAATTCACAGAGAAACTCGCGGATTCTTCCACTGACCGCTGCGGCACACCTGCACCAGGGCAAACATCCGCCTGCTATACAGGTGAAAATAGAGCAACAGGACCGCTGAGTCTTTGATTTTATTTATTTTCTGCTGTGTTTCACTTGCATTTATTTGAAAGACTGAGTGTAAACACAAAAAATTATTTTATATGCTGGAATGTGCAGAAAATAGGTTTAAATGTTAAACAAATTTCTTCCAGTCAGAGAATGTTGCAGATAATTTAATTTTTGCTTAATGCATAAAGTTAAAAGATTAAAACTAATAAAGCCAAGTTTTAAAAAGAGACTTTTCCATTTGATTACATTTTGTATGATGGATTATGCAGAAAAAGTAGAATTGAGCTGAAAGATCTATCGCTTTATCACCTATTCAGGTTGTAAATCGTGTTTTTAAAAAGTAACTAAGTAATTAATTACTTTTGAAAATAAGTAATCAGTAAAGTAACGGGATTACTTTTGGGGGGAAGTAATCAGTAATTAGTTACTGATTACTTTTTCAAGTAACTTGACCAACACTGGCAGGTACCTCCATATGTTTGATTTAGCAGATGTTTCGCATGGGATGCCCTTCCCATCCCAAAGGGATGTGTCTCCTCCCATAATAAAACCAAGGGATCTTTTGCTTGTTAGGCCATATTACCAAGAGTCAAAGCTGTAAAATGGAAATCCACAAACTAATCAGTGATGTCGTGGTGGTTAAACCTATCATTTGTTTACAATTACTGAACTAAACTGACAAGTACACATACATGACCACAGGCACAGTTTTGTCTGAACATTTTCTCCTTTTCATGAATCACCATGTTGGAAGAATGCTACATTTTATCCTGTGATATGTTTTTTGAGTTGGGACTATTGTTGCTTTGTGACACATAAAGCTGAGGAGGAATAGAAGCAGCCAATGAGGCAGTCGAGGTAAGCAAGCAACCTACAGCTATAACCAATGATGCAATCACCAACCAAAACCCTGTGACCTCCGTAGAGATTTTTGTATTCATACAGTTGGTGTCACATTTATTTCATCTTTTACCAAGACTTGTGCTTTTCTACGGTCTGCAGTAACCCAATCCTAATGCATTTACGGTGCAGAAGGAGTTCAGATGTTTGCAGTAAAACCCTTCCCAACATATGTTCAAAGCCCTGACTATTGTTCCATAAGCCTTGCCTTTATTTTCCACTTGAAAGCTTAGATGTGTCACTCATACTTAAACTGAACGGCTTTCTGTTCTCCGACAGCTCAGCTCAAATTTCTGCACCAGACTGTGCCGACTGCGTCGCCGCATTAAACCCCCAAACCCTCTTCAGGAACACACATCTGTGCTAATGGCTTCGCAAAAGTGACGTGTCTGCTGCAGCGATAATGACTCATTTATGCTTCAATTACAGCATCGCTGAAAGTAGATTGATTTACATGTACTGGATGTGTGGGCTGTCACTGGGTTAACGTGGATGTATCCACATAGGAGCATGCCCAGGGCATACTCTGCAAGTGAAGGGAAGCGTTCACCCCCACCACCAAATATCTGTTTGTAGCCAAAGAGCTGAGTGGCAACATTCACCAACTCTGGCAGACAGACTGCCCTCCAAGCCCACCCACTCATTTAGTGGGTTAATACAGAGACCACCAAACGATTTCCAGTCTCTGATCTTTGCCTCTGTGTATGGAAACTCGCTGGTGTCAAGTTCAGGGAAGGATCGGACCATTAAAGTGCAATTAATCAATAAAAAAATAATAACAAACGACTATGTTAGTCGGCTCAAGATCAAAACTGATATCCGATCCAAATATTGAATCCCCAGATTCAGTCCATCAATATTAATTATATTGAGTTTCGTTCTTTGAAAACTTTGTTTCTATTCTTCACTGTCAAAAAAGATGTCAACAGTGGGCGTTGGAATTAAGAATGTTGGTGTTTCTTTAGTTAAAAAGACCAGATTAATCATTTGACATTGTTGACATTAAGCAGATTTTAATTTAGTGAGTGTGAGCTACTACTTTTGTTTTATTCTATTATTTTACTGCTGTAAAATCCAAATTCCTCTGCAGGTATCACATTTTTAAGTTCAGCAGGTGAAGATAAGTATTTTGCTCCAGGGGACACCTGAACTAACAGATCCAGCGGGATAAGCTTCAGGATGCTGGTTATCTGGGATCGCAGGGGCTCAATGAAGCCCAAAGAAAGGCAGACTGAGTTAAAGCTGCTCTGTGAGTGTCAGAGCCTCTCATATGATCATCTATCATCCGTTCCTCCCTTATGACTTCACTGTAAAGAATTCACCAGAAACAAAACTCTGATAAGATGTCAGGAACTTATCACACTGTATGCATGTGGAGCCCAGCTGAGCTCACTGCTAATAGGCCGCCATCAGATCTCCGCTGAGACCACTGAGAGACGTCTGGCCCGGAAACAAAGGCCAGGAGAAGCAAAAGAGAAAGGTGAAGAGATAGGGAGGATATCTGGACTGCACACGACCTCTCCAAAACCAACACCTGATGTTTTTTCTAGCCAGACTCTACTCGCAGCCAGTTGAGTCTGGCTGCGAGTTAAGCGCTCCACCTCAGATGACCAGTCTGCCTGCTGTGGCTGAACTTTTGCTCGTCTGCTCCCTCCACCATCACCACCACTTCCTCCCTCTTTTCCTCCGTCTCTGCCAGACCCATGCCAGCTCTCCCTCATTCGTGCTTGCGTTGGCTGTGTGATACTCCTCCGAACACCACAGACCACAGCACATAAATCCTGAGGGAAGCAGCACGAAGCTTGAAGCTTCTCCTCAGAAAGAGATCGAAAGGCACTGCGAAAAATATTCAGTGTAGAAAGAAACTAAGGAAGCTTCAAACAGAAGCATTAACGACTTTTTGAATGCCAACAGTAATACCACAGGGACTCATTTATACTAGTATTTGCATTTTTTATTTTTTTATTTTTTTATATAAGACCATCTCACTGTCAGAAACTATAAATATTCACTGTTTCTTTAATATTTTTTTTAAATTCTGAAATGGCAATTACATCTTCATTTGGTCCCTCTGACTCCACAGGAAAAACCACAGGTAATTAAAAAAGTTCACAAAAAAGCAAATACAACTTTTATTGCTGGTTTTTGATCCAGCTGTGGTTAGAGACGGCCATCTATCATAATTTATTCTCCAAGTCTTGGTGAGCGATCTCGTCTACAGTGATGATATAAAAGATAGATGATGTTGCCACATCCACACACAGTCTAATGGTCTCACAGCTCAGAACACATGCACACTTTTTATTTTAAAACATACAACTTAATACCACTTTATCCTACTTACATGATATCTATTCACTTCTATCTGCAAGCCTGCCAACATATGTGGACCACCTGTAAATCTGTTTTAAGACTGTCTAGTTTACAATGTCACATTTTTTTAAAAAGTGAAAAATATGATGTAAAACCATAAAACTGAGGTGTTAGTGTTTATGTGTTTGTCCCATATCTATTTGTATTCAGTGTGTTAGCTTCTCCGGTCTTCATTTTTGGTGAAATCTGATTTAAATCATCCTCTCTTTAGTATCATAATGGTTATTTTCAGACTTCAAACATTTCTCTACAAGGCCTTAGAAGGTTTCATACAACATTTATACTTCTGACAGTGAGTAAACTGGCTTCATCTGCCAATTTACTGGAAAAACAAGACTGCAAGAACAAAAACGCCAACACATAAGCCAATCAAACTTTGCAAGCTGTGCATGACAGATTCTGATTTTTTATGCTCTCTCTCTTCCGTTAGTCTGTTAGTGTCCTGCTGGACCTTGAAGAATGCGTGCATATTTTCAGAGCTTCCCTTGGCGAGAGACTTGAGCTCTGATGCTGTCCATCGGCCAGCTGATCACAGGCAGCAAAGCGACAACGTAAACATGCAGGGAAACACAGAGCAGGGGATAAAATTCCCACATAATCTCAGCAGATGAATCCCATCTTCTCAATGCTGCACGACAACAGAGAGAGACTCTTCAGCAGAAACATTCAAATCAAGCAACACTCCTGCAGCCAAGTGTTGCATTTATATCCTGCCAAAACGAAGGATGAAACTCAGTATGCATCTCATAACGAAGTATGAGATAAAATAAAATTAGAGGGCTAGTTCGGTGTTTTAGGATTTTTTTTTTTCCTGCTGCTTTTGCCAGGCTTTAGATGATTTTAAAGCCAAGTCGTTTTGAAAGCCGTCTTTCCTTTGTTCCCTGGTTTCTCCTCTATTTTAACACCCTCAAGTTTCTCTTTCCGTTTCTCCCAGGAAACTCGCATAATTGGCTTGACTCAAATGATAATGATAAACGGCTACCTAAAGTTGTGAGACTATATATACACATACACACACTCCAGTCACTGCACACAATTATAACCATTTACCAATGTAACCTGGCCACCCAAAGCCTGATTAAGTGGACGGCTCTGGACATATACATGCTAGTTTGACCATGAAAGAATTATTTTGCTATCTTAGCTACTGCTTCATCACTTCACCTCCTCTATCTGCGAAGAGAGTAAAGTGAGACTTTATAGAACAGAGACTATACAGTTTTATCTTTAAATTCTATCATTTCAATTCCACTACTGTAGAAATAAAACCCAAGCCTTTTTATTGTAGCTCAAGAGGTACAGCAGCTTATCTACTAATCGGAAGGTTGCTGGTTCGATCCCTGGCTGCTCCAGTCTGCATGCTTTGGGCAAGATACTAAACCCTGAATTGCTCCCGATGTGTTCGTCGCAGTGTGAATGTTAGATAGAAAGCACTTAGGCTGAAAAAGCATAGGAAAAAGTGCTGTTATGAATGAATGAGGCACATATATAAAGTGCTTTGAGTGCTCAAGTAGAGTAGAAAAACACTATTTATTAAGGAGGATGTGTACATTACCAAAAAGAAACTTTTCTTTTTGGCTTGCCACAATTAAATGAACACCATTGAGCAATAGCTAAAATGCAAGCTCTGCCAATTAAACCATAAAGTAAAGGCAAATCAAGCGTTCTCTCAAATCTAATCATCACTCGTTGTTTGGCTCAAGAAGAATTCACATGCAAAGCAAAACAACTACCTTATTCAGTGGCTGAAAATACACTACAAACTGCCATATAATTAATCCAATGTCAACAAGATTAAGGTCCAATAAACCCGATGAGTAAAATGGTCATACTGAATGAAGGCCATGTTATCAGTTCATGCATTATTTTTCCAAAGTGGCAAAAGCTACACTGTATGCAAAACATCTGAGCACCATAGCTTTTTTTTTAAAGTAGGTTTTTTTGTTCTTAAAGATGCACTGAATTGAAGTTAAGGAGGATCAGGTTTATCCTGATGCAAAGATTTGAGCGTAAAAGCAGTGTTCTGTTTACAACCTTTTGTGATTATCATGATTATGAATCATTTCTTCCAGTAATTAGCCACAATCATGCAGCCCTGCTCTTCATAATGAAAATAGATCAAATGATTTCAAACTTGTTATTAAATCATCAGATACTTGCAGAGCATGTCAAACCTCCTGTTAACAGTGGAAGAAAAGTCAGGAGATCACTAACGTCAGTACAAGTCGTCCTCTGGGAACCACAAACGTCCGTTTAATATTTCATGGCAATCAAGCCAACAGATGTTGAGATATTTCAGTGGACCAGCTGTTAACCAATTACACTTCCAGTATAACTATGTAACAGGCAATTTTTTAACATTTGAATGTAACACTTGCTCAGAAAGAGCTGCACCTTATTCACACTTAAGAGGAAGCACTGACTGCCAAACCCGACCCCGCCGTGACCTCTGAGCAGCTGCCCTCGGCCCTCCTCTGCAGCACAGAGGCAAGAGCAGGGCTCGTCTGCCAAAAGGAACAGGAACGTCACGGCATATCTCCTCCGTTTGCTTCACAGCTGCACAGAAAAAACAGCTGAGGAAGCCTTTCCCGCTCTTTCTGAAATCACGCTCGCTCAAATTCGTAACCGTCAGCTCGAACACATCGGCGATGACGCCGTGCCGACACACTCCTAACAAAGACATCTACACATTTTGGACTAAAGGAAAAAAACATGTTAAAGGCATTCAGAATAATTACCATATGATAAAAGGCTCTTTCATGTACAAAATATGCAAATATGTCAAGTACAGCTGCTTCCCTCTCATTGAAGTCATCCTCTGAGATTCTTCTAATAAGGAAAATAACATTTCCATTTATAACTCGTCTGGCTCGCGGATTTGCGCCAGAGAGAAATGGCAAAACATCTGGATTATCTAATTTTAGCTTCTTCTCAGACAGATTAATGTTAGGGTACACAAACCTGAGTTATTAGCTGGATTTCAGAGCTGAGGACTTGCATCAAGAGCGTGTGAAAGCACAGCCCCGAAATCCACAATTATAACCCTGAAAGTCTCTCTCCTGTTACATCGGAGTTGGATCCGTGATGGTTTTCTTTCCCGTGTCAGCCTTTCCACTAATATTTCAAAGCTTTAACTGCAGGTCAGCTTTGGAACAGACGTCTCCTGCACAATATCTCCTTTCATTCTGCAGTCAGACAGCTGGATGGATTTCAGCACTGACGACAGTCAGGAGAGAGTGTCTAAAAGCAACATCACATCTCCATCATGCATCTGACTGTGGATCTCTCGCTTTTGCCTTTACGAAAAGCATCTTTTCAGAGACTCCTGATCTATTTGGATAACCTGAAGGGAAGCAGTCAGATACCGCGTGTGTTCACTGGTACTGCTGAGTAAGCTCAGATTATTTCCAAATACATGAGCAATAAGGAGGCTCTCGAACCTACCAGCGGCTCCAGAATCAATTTCACTGATAGAGGCTTGGGCTTGTATATAAAGCTGATGATGGTACAAGAAAGTGAAGCCAGACTAGGCCCAGTGTTTCTCTCAAACAGACTTTACTTGGGCAGGCTGGACGGGTGTATTTTGTGACTCATTTTAGCATTTCTTTCACCTGGCTTTTATTCTGAAATTTGATTGCTAACAAACTAGTTCCAGAGTTTTTATAGTTTGGCATTTTTAAATTAGTATAGTTTTACTGTTAGTTTTAGTCTCCTCAGTTATTAATATATAACTAAAATATTTTATGATATCTAATAACCCCGGCTAGCTCCAGCTCTTCCTATCTCATGTTTCCCCGCAAACTGGCTGGACACGTAGCTACTGTTGTGCTCATCAATGTCATTGGGTTGCTGTCCAGAAAGTTTATCGCCCTGCAAACGGTGCCTCTCTAACATCGCCAACAGTAGTTCTTATTCTGCGAGCTAGCCCGCCGCCCAAACCAGAACCTGCAGCAGGTGAAGCGCAGCTCAGAGAGGCTTCAGAAGTGACTACTTCCTGCAGTTGGGAGCTGTGCAATAAACACAGCCCTGTAATGCTTTATTTATGTATTTAATTTTATTTAATTTAATAATGGTACACTACTCTGTTTTTGGTAACCATTGTCCTTGATGTAAATATGTAAAAATTGTGTATGTTTCTGTTCTGTGTCTTGTGTACTGTTTGTTTATATATGTGTCTTTCTTGCTGCTGTTACACCCAAATTTCCCCTTGTGGGACAATTAAAGGATTAAAGGATTATTCTATTCTATTCTATTCTCTTATTTATACTTCTGCACTCAATGTATGTGGGTTGTACAACACAGCCCACACAGATGGCAAAAAGCATTGCCAGCATTTATACTTATGCAGGATCTTCTGTATTGCTCTACAGTTTTGCAGACAAAACATTTGTTGGCAGTGGAAAGTGTCTGCCCCACCCAATGTCAAACAAATCCACTTAAGCCACTTAAAAAAAATCAAAGATGTTTATAACTACAGAAAGTTTAGCTGAAAGAAAAGAACAAAAAAAATAAGATATAAGATATATATAAGATATATATTATACTGTAAGGTGCTTAATAAAGGATAAACCATCTGTATCATTTTCAAACCACATGAAGAAAACACAAAAGAAATGTATAAACCATAAAAACTAAAATTAGTCTTTACACACTGTACGACACATCACACCTTTAAAGCTCTTAAAAACCTCTGGAGCTTTGTGGCTAGGAACCCATTAGCTTCCTAATAATATCCCTAGTCTTTAGTGCCTTCAGATAATATCCCTAAAGCATATAAACATAACAACAGACTCAGAGAGGAAGAGAAGATGAGGTCCATCTACAAATGCAAGCACCAATTTCAGCGTCCGGTATTTACAGTCGATTTGGAAGCAGACATGTTTCGAACTTCCCGCTGACAGCGAAGTTCTTGGAGAAGGGAGACAATGAACGGGAACGGAGCCAGCGAGTCCCGCGTGACCTTGACTTGTTGCAGGTCAGTGGTGAAGCTATTCTAGGGATTTCATAAACAATACACTCCTACTTTGCTCGCAATACATGAGCGCACAACAATGCAGGTTTCACTCTCAGCGCTGTAATGGATAAAACACAAGTGTGAGAGCAAAACCACCGCTGCGCGCCGACGACCAGAGCGAGTGTGATGCAACAGCCTGCAAACACACTTCAGCAAATGCCACAAAGAAATTAACACACCACATTATCTTTCTGTTCTTCTGACGCCGTGGTCCGGTGATCCCAAAATGTAAAAAAAATAAATGTGAACAGTTAACTGTTCCTTCACAAGACAGAAGGAAGCTGTAATAACCATATAATATTTAGCCTCCAGTTTTTAGCTTAATCTCGCAATTGCAACTCTACAGTCTAACTTTCATGAAAGTTCACACCCATGTCCATATTCAAACTATAAAGATTTAGGTTTCTGGTTAAATACCACCATCACTTTAAAATCCCATGTAGAACACATATCACAATGTAATGAATGGGATAAATGGGATCTTTGCTGCTCACCACAGTGAATCATCTGCATGTCTAGCATCCTCCCCTGCCACACCAACCCTCGGTATGTCCTCCTTCACTACATCCATGAATCTTTTCTGTGTTTTTCCCCTTTTCTTCCTTCCTGGCAGTTCTAAATTCAACTTCCTTTGCTCAGTATATCCACTATCCATCCTCTGCACGTGTCTGCCTCTTGTCCTTTTGTTACTGCCACCGTCTCCAAACTGAATATCAGCAGGTCTCAATAGCATCTTGTAAACCTTCTCCTTCACTTTTCCTGCTATCTGTCGCAAAGGAAAACAATCCATAATTTTGTCTGGGATCGATTCTGCATATCAAACTGAAGCTACAGCAGAATCTCCACGCCTAAGTGTGTACCGGGCAGCCCTTTATCCACTCAGCTCTTATTTAAAGTTCAAGAAAAGCTTCAGCAGAAAGATGGATTTTTAAGTTCATATACTGCTTCATTTTGAAATGAATTAATAACTGTGCTAATTGAGGTTCCAATATTGACCAATATACTCATAATCATTGGTGATGGTCAAGCAACCAGAATGCCTGGCAAAAATCAATCTCCAGAAACCTGGTTGGAAATAGTTGGTTTAATTCTAGACTGAACTGGTGGAAACACTCTGATCAGCTGCTAAATCGGCTGACTTAACCCCTTCTTCTTTGGATGGAGCCCAACATCATTTTCTTGTATTCAGCTGAAATCCTGCTGCGATGAAGATTAAGTGGAGTGCAGGTTTAAAAGTGTCACCACTGCACAATTAGAAAAAAGTGGCTGCAATTAGCTTTTTAACAAACCAGCTGGGTTTAGCCACCATGCACAATGCAGCGCCTGCTCTGAGGGTGGGAAGGGGGTCATACAATTAGGCCACCACAGCCCAAGGGGGAAATGGCAACAGTCACGTAGGGGGAAATGTGACACAGATTAACCCTTTCAGTGGAACTCCACCCCTATTTTAGGAGCTGGCCTACAAGTTCTTCCTGTGCATCATAAAGGGGAAATGGACAGCCTCGGATTGAGTGTTTATTATTACATAGGAGGCAAGAGGATGTGTGTGATGTCACAAGAGTATTGTACAAGCGTCTGGGAAGGAGGGACAGGCCAAAAAAAGGTCAGGATATGTGAGCTCTGGGATGGCAGCATAGGTTTATACTAACTCAGGGTGGTCCGAGATGACTGCAACACACAAAAATGTCAATGAAGATATTTGGGATGCAGGAGACTAAAGAAAGACAACACACACACACACACACACTGAGAGGCCTGAGTTGTGAGAACCGTCCTGGACAATGTTCCATTGAAGGGAGGAAGACAATAAAGCCTACAGATGTGCTGCTTCTCTCAGCCTTTTTCTAGGCAGCATACCAGGCTGTCAGAGTAAAATACCAGCACAGAATAGCTCACAGAAAGCCAAACCTACAGTGCAACACCCTGACATTTTGGTGAAATAGCTGAAATCCCCCTAGTGAAAATCCCTACACAGGCGTGATGTGTCCGGCTGTGACGGGGCTGAGCTGGGAGTCTACCCGGCATTTTTGTGGGTTAAACATGCAGCTTGGCTTCCACTAGAAAGACATACCAGACGTGTGAAGCATTCAGCTCCTTCCTGTCTAGAAGCTTGAGAGATGGTGCTTACAGAAACAGCAGCTTCGATACGGCTTATGCTCACATCCTTTTCAGGCTGTACAGACTTTAACTGGGCTATGTGATGTCTTAGTTTTAATCCAGAGATCCACAAAAAAAAGGATCAGCTTATTGACAGACAGTCAAAGATAACAGGAGAGCTGTCACTTCCTGCGAGGCTTCCCCCAGGTGTTTCCTATGCACCGTGTCAGCAACATGCCCCTTACGTCACTCTGGACCCTCTTAACCTAACCCTGCCCATGAACCTGAAAGTTGAGGTGACCATCAGAAGTGACTTAACCAGACCATGACACTGCCAGCAAGGAAGCATAGACAAAGGCAGGCAGGGTACAGGGTTTGTTCCGCTATTCAGATGTGGAAAAGTCACACAGACCCGCAATCCAACAGCAGCAACCAGTATGCAAAGACAAAGATGAGAATTCAGCGAAGTGCAGCGTGGTGGGACAGCTGTCTGCGCTCAGTTAACAATGCAGAAACAAGGCACTGAAAACGGCCCCCCGGAGAATCGCAGCATTGCCAGCTCTGCCAGACTCAGAGCGAGGAAAGAAAAGAGCAGAATTACACAGTTTTGTGAGAAAACGGGGAGAAAAAAAATGAAGCCGAGTCACGGCTCATTGGCCTCTTCGGCAAACCCAACTCTCCGAGGAGAGCCGCAAACAAACATGGAAAACAGTGAGAAAACAATGAAAAATGAGTAAAGTGGAATGCAAAATACTGACTGCGCTGTTGGTTTAGCAAAGGTCAGTGAAATAATGTGATACAGTTGGTGGTTTAGTGACTGGAGATTAGGTGGGTAATACAACAAATTCTGCAACAGAGTCAGGGTTAGAAGGTCGTCTGACGCCAGTAAATCTGACAGGAGTCAGAGAAAAGCACAACTTTTAAACATTTCTACATTTTTCTTCATTATCAAAGCTAAACCAGTGATAGCGGTCAGTGCATTAATGCCAATGGCAGGAAAACTGAGACCATGATTAGAGATGAGCTGAAAAGAAAGGATTGAGTATTAAAGTCAATTTTTAAGCTGTGCATTTGCAAGCTGCTTTGCAACCCACCACTGGCCCAGCTCCTATTTCACGATATATGTGATTTAGGCTACGTCTACACTAATCTGGTCGTCTAAAAACGCTCCGCATCCATACTATCATTTTCAGTCGTTTCCGAACAGTTGTTCATCCACACTGAAACGACTGAAAACGCTTACGTTCCTGTATTGCGCATGCGTGAAACCTAAGACGAATCGACCTGCCTCATTTCTGTCCGCCATTTATTTACTTTCCAGCTCTTTGAAACGTTGCAGCAAAATGTCGAGGAAAATCACCGAGTTTTTTTAAATGGACTGACAATGAGGTGGAGTGTTGCTGCGAGTATCACAAAAGTACAAAGTTGCAAAAGCGAGTGAGAATTAAAGAATTTAAAGAAAAGCTATGTGGAGCTTGTACAAACTGATATTAATCTTTAATAGGGCTGTCACAATTGAGAGCAAACAAAACAACTGCAGTATAATGCCCTCCGACATCTTAGTTTAATTGGTCACATGACTGCATCATATGACTGAAATGCATCATAGTTTCGCGACACGAAAACGGCGTTTTCAAATGTATCTGCTTTGGAGAGCGTTTTCAAAACGCTCCGTTTTCCTTGACCAAAAACGCCATCTCAGTGTGGACGGGAGGCCAAAACGGAAAGAAAAAGATGCGTTTTCAAACGAAAATGTAATAGTGTGGACACGGCCTCAGGGTGTTTTCACACCTGAAGTGTTTAGTCCACTTAAATCGAACTCTGGTTTGTGTTCCTCCTTGGTGCAAATGTGAACACAGTAATCACATTCGGGTGCAGACCAAATTAGCCACACCAAAAATTCGGTGTGCTAAGATCTGTAATAACTAGCAGCTAGCCATGAAATGAACATTAATTCATCATGTTCTCTAATAATCCAGAACACAGCACCTTCTTTCTGTATTTACTATTGTTGTTCCACTGCACAATCTTGCATGGTTTGTGGTGATGCATTTTGGTTTGCTAGGAGTTCATTTGGATTTTTTTCTGTGTGAAAACAAACCAAGTCAAGGGGAAAGCTGCAAGTTTACAAACTCATTAACTGATTTGGAGCCAAGTAAACAAGCTATAGGTGTGCTTGGTCTAAATCTAACAAACAGAAAACCAAAAACAATAATTGCAGGTTAATCAACCACAAAATGAATCAACTAATCTACACAAAGCCAAAAAATTCATAATGATATAAAAACAAAACTACAAATCCTCACTTTAAGGATTTGACAGTGTGTTTCTTCAGTCACAGCAGTTTTGCTGAAGTGCAAAAAGGAAAACTCCGTCTTCTCCTTTTGCTCCTCGGTGGACTTTTAAGTTTTATTAATGCTGGAAGATATTTAAGAGATTTACGTTGTGACTCAGAGCTAGGTGTCATAACCGAAGACTCAGCAACATCCTCACACACATTGTCTCCCCAGCGTTTTGCCCTTTATGCTGAACCTGCTTTCAATATTTCAGCAAACTGACGCACTTCCTGAACCTTCCCCAGACCCTGTTCTGGTCCAGGCGTGACCAGAAGTCTACCCCCGCACACATGGGAAGGCAAGGGAGAACGGAAAGGGGAAGAAAAGGGGAGAGTATGAGGCAGGGAGTGAGAGGGATGGAGCAAATCAAAAACAGATGCTTGTACACGTGTGATTCAGCATTGCAAATCTGAGCTGAGTCGAAGCCCAGCAAATTCCTTCAGCATCTACTTTTCACACTGTCGGGGTAACAGCCTCGTATTTGCGTTGGATGTGCAGTCACTTTTCATTCCTCGGGTAGCGACAAACAGCCACAGCTGCACTGTGAAATTCCCACTACAGTCGATAACATTATCCTATGTAGCTGTGAGCTGATGTTCACACACCTGGAAGCCACGCAGCCAGGGAGGCTTTCCATGCAGCCCGGTCATCAAGGGAGCCGTTATAGAGACATGACATTAAACAGAGAAAGCTGTCCAGTCACATCTTTCTATCTGTCCTATTAAACCTCGGTTAAAATCTCTGTAAAGCTTATTTTATGTGTAAAGAATTCAGTGGTGAAAATCCCTAATATGGGTTATCATGTCTGCTTTCTGTGAGTCTGCTGACAAATGACGCAGAGCCATAAGCTCACAGCCAAACCCAGAGGACAGCTCCTCACATGCTGCTGCTTTCCACTGGAGGGCAAGTTTTTAAAAAAAAAAATAGCATATCAAAAACACAGCTGACGCACGACAGGCCACAAGATCGAAGCAGGTCAGCCGCCACACGCTGAGGACGTTGGGTCTTTCTGATTGTTTGTCATTAAGAGATCAGTTTTGGATGTCAAAGCATATTTTTATGATCCATCAATCATGGTCAAACATGGTGGTGGTAGTTTAATGTCTGGGGTTGCTTTGATGCGTGAGGATCTGAACAATTCGTCATAATTGATGGAACCAGAAAGTCCCTCCACGAGAATGTCGGGACATCCATTCGTCCAAGTCCACCTCTGAATGGCTCAATACAAAATCAAGGTTTTTAAGTGGACCAATCACTGCAGTGTTTGGAAGCAAATCAGATTCAAATGCTTTGCCGTGACCTTAAACAGCTTGTTTATGCTTAAAAACCCTCAAATGTCGCAAGACTAAACAATTCTGCAAAGAACACTGGGCCAAAATTTCTCAACAGTGTTGCGAAAAACTCTTTGCCAGTTATCGCAAACACTTGATTACAGTTCTTGCTGCCAAGGGTGGCACAACCGGTAATTAGGATTGGGGGTCAATTAGTTTTTAACACAGGGCCAGGTAGGTTTGGATAGCTTAATTTATTTTAATAAACGGAATCATCATTTAAAAACTCTGGAAAATTGCTGTAAATTGTTCAATAAGTGTAAAATCTTCTGGTTTGTGCAAACAGAACTATCACATTCAAAAGTGCTTTATCTGATTTAAATGAATCACTGGAAAGCAAAACAACCTTATTGCAGACTTTGTGTATTCAAATCAAAGTGGCTGTTTAGCATTCATTAAACTAATTTTCCAGCTGCTAAGTGAACTCCAGAAACATTTCTTCTTTTGCTACTTTTCTCCTCCACAAAGCCCCAGAAACTGTTTTTTCTTTTTAAATCTAAGTCTTTCCACTTAAAATTGCTCAATCCATGAACCCCAGCAAAGTTGATCTAAAAATGTGAGCTGTTGTTCACATTTTAAACAAACTGAGTCGTCTTTTCTCAAGCTTTTTACTTTTCAGTCTGTCCAGTTCTTTCTTTATTTTCTTAAAAATATTGTTGGGGCAGAAGAACTGGGAGAAAGACCAGTGGGATGAAATACAGTAAATCAGAGTGGATTCAAACCCATGCCTCTACATTTCTCTTATGGCATATAGGTCGCCTTCTCAACCTGGTAAGCTAAACCAGCACCCAGCTAGTTGGTTTTAAATACATTTGATTTCTGAGCACATCTTAGAAAACAGCTTAAACTGGCTGCTTAGCTTAAAGTTTGGTAACAGTTAACCAGATCCAGATATTACAAAAGGTCCACAAAGTTTAGCATTTCAGCATTTAATTAGGACATATTTAATTTGCTTAAGTTGTCCAGATGCTGCCGTGCAGGAACTTCATTTAGCTGTCGTGTAACTGCTATTTCTTGAACTGAGCGGATGTCGAATTTCGAATAACCCAAAATAAGACAAACCCACTAACTGGCGATAGTGGTGTTAAGCTGTGAGCTTCTAAGTTGAAAGTAAATGGATTTGGTTTGTTTCTTCTGACAAAAGCAGCATGTTTTTATGCTAACTGGCTGCAAGGCACACTTTCGTACATTGAGCTTAAACAGACACCCAAAAGTGATGCTAATCCTCTCATCTTACTCCTGGACGGAAAGCAAACGAGACCATTAATTCCTTTAATGTGAAGTGAAAGCAACAAAAAAAAGAGAGAAAGAGACAGATGAGAAAAGAGAGGAAGAAAAAGCCACACCGCTGTCCTGACAAATTACGCCGGCCTGTGCTGCAGTACATCCGACAGCTGGAATTCACAGTGTCATTAATCCAACAGGAACGTTAGCCGGATTATTTATATTAACTCAAAGTTATAGTCCATTTCAAACAGCGCTGAGTCACACTGAAGCCCAGGAAGAGCTGAAGGTGAGTAGATTAAACTAGTGCATATTTCTCTATTGCTAGTGACGCCGGTTACATAAGTTTTCACTGTTTCCCTTAATTTTTTTGGATGTTTCCCGTCATGTTTTTTCTCTTTGCCAACAGTTGAACAAAACACATGATCCGGACTGTCTCTGGGCAAATTGGATCCCTTCTCCTGCATATCAGGGGAAAAGTGGATTTTCTCTTGAAAATTGTACAAGACATCTGATATCTGCAGGCATAAAGAATTAGCATCAGATGTTCGCCACCCATTACCATAATCCAATCTGTTGGGAAAAACAAATGCCAAGTTGTGAGAGGTTCTGTTGACCCACACTGTGAAGTAAGACCAAAGGCTGGGATTATCAGCATAAAAAGCTGCTCAGTGTCTGTGTGATACTGTGCTTACTGGCCCAGCTCTTGTTTTCCATCTCTCCTGGCTCGCATTAGTCATTGCTTTTGCCACGGGTTGCGCAAGGAATACTAATGCCAATTTACTACAACTCATCCATCATTTAGTTGCCACAGTGCTGATTCAATGTCTGCAGCACAGCACGCTCAACCTGCGGAAACACCGGACGGCTGATCTGAAAGCGAATCGAGAGGAACTGAGCAGCTGTGAGGTCGGGCTATTAGATTTCATTGCACTTGATAAACTGTCTGTGCTCTTGGTCTCTCCTGGCCGTGCATCGGCTCCGGGCCTTTGTAATCTCTCGGGATGTCCATCAGAAGCAGATTAGCGCAGCATTCGGTATGCGGCGCCCTGCTTTTCACGGCTCTTTGTGTGCACAGTGTGTGAAACGTCTTGCTTTTCATTAAAATGAAATGAGGGGGTCAGACGAGCGGCCTCCTTCGACACAAAAGGCACAAAAGGGGTGACATCATCTCTGCATCACAAATAGGTTTCACCAGGGATTCATTTCCATTTACACAAATCATCAATTAACTTTCAGGACTTAGACGCAGCAATGGTCTAACCTAGTTATGCAAGAGGGGTTGGCAACCTTTACTATCAAAGGAGAATTTGGGGCACATTTTAGCCAAAAACTAAGAATCAAAAACCAGAATCAGAACACATATTTATCCTTTTTAATATATACTATTGAGGTCTGTACCATCTCAGGTGGCTTTGACGCGCAATTCAGTTGGTGAAATATTCACTTTCTCCTTTGACTCAATGTGTGACGAGCAAGAGGCAGGTCTGACTGCGAAACCACACCCTCAGTGTCACCAGCTAATAGGCACGTGATTGACACATTACCCTCCTCTCTTTCTTTCTTTACTAAATATAAAGTCTTAAGCAGTCAGTCAAGTTTTAAAGAGACCCATTCAGCTGCTGTGTGACCTTTTCCTTTTCACAGGTCGTCATTAGCTGCCTGACAGCGACACATCTAATCACAGAGTAACAGAGCATCCCTCCGGCTTATCCACCATGGCACCAACACTGCGTCAAGTTCAAGGACTGTGTGCTCGTATTTGGCTTATACTACGTCTCCACCTCTCACAGTAACACTGCTATCCAACTCCCAGTGTGAGGAGGCATCATCAGTTTTTACAATTTGCCCATCTTTATATTCACTGAATGGTCTGAACTGGTGAAAGAGACCTAACATAAAGAGACCTCTATCAGAACATTTAACTTTTAATTTAAGACCAAAACTTTTAATACCACAAGGAAAACAAAATCTAGCTCCCTCTGTGATAATAAAACAACTTTGAGCTTTTCTTCAATAAAGCAAAAAAGGTGATCTCAGGTCACCAGCAAGCACTGCAAAAGCAATCCGTCTCCTGAGCTCTGTCTTACAGATGTGTTTATCTGCTGCTTTTGTGTTTGCAGAGACATATTTCTCCTTTAATAATCCACCTTCCTGCGGCTGCCCTCCTCATGCTTTGGAGCCTGCAAGAGCGCTTCATCTGGTCTCATTTCAAAAAGATAAAAGCCTCTCCAGCTAATAGCGCTGCACATTCCCAACAGGAGGGCAGCAACGATGCAATTATAAAGCCATATTTCCCTGTGTATCATCAGATCTGTTTTTGATGACACCATTTGGATGTTAAGCCTGCAGGTGTGTCACCTCGATGTTGAGTTTTTGAGCGGGCGAAATGTGGGGCAATCCCTGATTAAGACACGCATCCAACCTACTGCTCTGTGCTGACTTAATCCACTGTCATTTTCATTACCTGCAGCACGCAGAGCTGCTGCCCTTAACAAGACGGTGAAAAAAGCTGAAAGCAAACGTCACTGAGCTTTCTTGACACGTGAATCAAGCACATAGACTTAAAATTAGAACAGCAGAACCACCTTACATTAATACTGGGGGAGCTGGCAGAAAAGGATCTAATGTACGACTCTCACAGGGGAGTCATTAAACTGAACTTCATGTTTCCGCATGAGCATAAATATACAATATGATACACGAGAGACGATGTAAATTAATAATAAACTAAGGTCGTGTTAGGAAATGGAACTGACGGGGAGCAGGTGGTTATCAGCAAAGCGTTTTTGGTTTTTTTCCTTTTACAATAATGGTGCGTTCCCCACCCTCGACTGGCCGGGAGTCACCGTTCTGGGAGGAGCACTCATGGCTGAGCAGAAAGGCCACTGACACAGATTCAAGATGGAAGGAGGTCAGTCGGAAATAGAGCAGAAGCAACAAGACCATGCCGGAGAAATCCCTTCCAGCAGCTGGAGACGTAGAAACACAAGCTTGCAAAACACAAAGATGATCCGTCACAGTCGTGAACCGAGACTGGCCCGACGCCTGGATTCATCGTGACACAGAGCATTTAAGATGATTCTGATGCCATTAAGAATTTAATAAACCTTGCAATTATAAAGATTTATTAATTCATGACAGAGCAGCAAGAGCAGACCCAGATATTTTAAAATCAGGGTGCTGAAAGGGTCTTTTCACATGAGTCAGTATGCATCAGGAATATCAATCAAACACCAGCTGAAGAAGCAGAGCTGGTGATACATTTAAGGCCATTGGTGACGGTTACTTTCATTTAACTTGCTGACTAATTTCTCAATTAGCCATCTGTTCTCTAAAATGACAAAGGAACTGTGATCATTTACTAAATAAGCTGCTATAATTGATCACAACTCAACACGACATCTTCAAACGCATCAAATCTGGGACATAAAGCAAACGCTTACAACAGCTAAGATCAAGGACTGACTAAAAACCAATGAGCAAAGCTCTATATGGGCTAACACCAACCTAACATGCATGTGTTCGGACTGTGTGAGGAAGAGAAACTAGACAGGCATGTGGAGAACGAGCAAACTCCAGCTCCAGCTCTTTTTTAAAATATATTGCATAAAAGCAGTGAAGCTTTAGTGCACTGGATATAAATTTGCATGCAGTTACTACACTGCGGAGTCGTCATCATCCTTAGAATCAAATCCAAATCACTGAGAACTTGTTGCTCAGACTATAAAAGGATCTGCTAAACAATTTTTTATCATTTACTAAAATCTCTACTAAACCGAGGCAGTTAATTCTAAAAGACTGTGACATCCTCTCTGCCCTTATCCCGTCATCTGACTGTCACACATTCATCTGTTCACTCGTTTTCTCACAGACGCTGTGAGACTCAGAAGCAGGGAGCGCCACAGGTCACTGGCCTTGGATTCCCCGCCTGCCGGGGCTCTCTGCTCTACTGTGACTCAAAGCGAAGCTCCTCATCACGACAGCAGCCTTGTCTTAGCTCGCCGCCCCCAGCTGTTGACATGGGAGGGGAAGAAGGATCATCTGGACTCTTTGCCCTGGGCCATTTTGACGCAGAGAAAAGAGTCTGTTTCTCAGCGGAAGCAGGAATCTTGCTGGACAATAGTCATATTTTTCTGAAGGACTGGAAGCTCACGGGAGCGGACCCGCCAAAAAAACCCGCCAAATCGCAAAACAGGCATTAATGAAACATCCTTTAAGCTGACATTTAGAAAGTCTAGTGAAATAATCACCAAAATATTTGCGATTATAATTTCTGCCATCGTCAAGCAGTCGTAATGTGTGAGAAATACTCTGATCAAATTTATTTTGTGAAAAGAATAAAGGAACACTCATAACTGCCAACAAACAGCGACCATGTGTTTGACTCTCAGCTCTCTCAGTCTGAGTGTGACGTCAGACTAACACATCAGTGAGGAGAAAACAGCTCAGACGTTGCTCGTTGCCAGTAACATGCCGGAGTAAACACAAACAGAGGGAATCGTGCTGCAGTGCAATCCTCACAGACCGGTCCAGATGTGCAGAGCATCGCAGGCTGCGGTCTCACATCTGTCCTGAGAGTGAAGGCACCATTTGTCAAAGAGAATTTAATTCTTCATATTCTTTGATGAAATGAAAACTATGTGATATTTGTGTCTGATAGGACTTTCAGATGTGTCGTGTTGGGTGATTATAAACACACAAATGTGTGATTAAGAACATTCACAGCTTTACGTCTTCACCAGTGTAGGTGCCAGGTATAAACAAACAACAGCATCTGAAAACTGTGTGTGAGATAACAGCTGTACAGACTGTAATGTCTCCATCTTTTCATCTTTCTCTTTGCCTCATGCAATCCAGAAATAAAGAGGGAGGCTGTCATCAATGTTGAGCAGTTTGGAGACAAAGTTGGAAACGCAAGGTTGAGATGGTTTGGACATGTGCAGAGGAAATATAGTGGGCAAAGGATGTTGAATATGGCGCTGCCAGGAAAACCTGGATGATGTGAAGGAGGACATGCAGAGGGTCGTTGTGACAGAGGAGGATGTTAGAGACAGAGTGAGTTGGAGACAGATGATTCTCACTGATTCACCCTTTAAGAGAGATGCTGAAAGAAAAAGAAAGCTGCACCAAGTTTGTATGATATGTTTTTCTTATTCTAAACTCGCAATTTTTGTGATTTGTGATTTCCACGTCACATTTGCATTTGAACCTGTTTAAATAACAGATTTAAACACAAAAATTGAAGTTTGATCCATCATTTGTCCAATCAATCCACTGCCCTTATATGTCCGAACCATTTCACCCTCGCTTCTCTAACTTTGTCTTATAAAATGTACAAAAACAACCTGTTTTGGTCTTTGAAACTAATTACCCACCTCATAGCATCTTCAACAAAGAAAGGAAGAACAAACTGGTCTCCTCATGTCGGTAGTCCACAAACCAGAACATTATGTCACAGTGGTTACGTACATCTTTTGTATACAGTCTATGTATGTATTTCAGGTTAGGCTACTTTTCTTGCCAATATCTTATAGTGTGAAAACAGCACATTAAAGTGGAAGAAGAAGAACCTGACTGTCTGCAGTTTTTGCTCCACTAGGTAATCCATTAATAAGTCATCCAACCTTGAGCTGGGAAACCGAGAAGGCAGCCAAGTGTCAGAGATAATACTTCAAAACTTATTTCCTGCATGATTTTACACGTGTGGGAGGCAGGAATGAATCACGCAAGTCCCAAATGTAAAAAAGAACCAATTTCCCTGCTGCTTCCTCCCAGTCATCCACCTCCAGGGTTGTTACATAACACTACATACTGTAGCTCCGCTTTTAGCTCCACAAAAGAGCCATTTGAATGGTGTCTGAAAACACTGTTACAGGCTTCAGCGCCTGCGAGAACATGCGTTTACTTTGCTTCTTTCAGCATCTCTTCTAGTCATTTAAACATCCTGGGCAGCAGATAAAAGACTCTTCACGCACTGTAAACTGGAGGACGGCTCACTTATGAGAACATCCCTCTGCAGCAGGCAAGGAAAATCTGAAAACATGTGCAGCATGAAAAGGGGAGGAGGTACATTTTCACTCCATATCGGCAGATAGGAGATAACTTTATCCACCCATTCATGACACAGTGAGGCTTCTCCGAGCTCTGAATAATGAGGACAGTGGCTGTTTAGCATGCAGCTTGTCTCGCTGTGGCCTCGCCGCACTGCTTTACATATGAAACGAGGAGGGAGAAGGTCGTGATGTGCCTTCCTCCGGCTCCAGATGGGAGTCATTAAGGTGCTGCTGCCAAGTCGGGAAGTCTTTGATTTGGAAGCAGAGATTTTATCTCAGGGAGCAAACAGTAAAGTTCAGTGAAGTATATTCACTGTAGTAGACTTTTAAGGTACTTTAAATGAGAATTTCCATTTCAGAAGGAAGTGCTGCACATTTATCAGAGAGATTTCACAATAAGCTTTTAAATCACAGCGTACTCTATGACAAAGAATCCCTGTTATTACAGCTGAGGCCCATAACAGTAAAAAGTTTTTTTTTTTTTAAATTAGATTAGATAGGATTACACAAAAGTTGAAGAAGTTTGTCTGTGCAACTATTTGGTTTTTTTGCTTAGCACCTTTTAACTACCCATTCTCTTTGTGCACCTTTTTCTGTAGTCTGACTTCACATTTTTGAAAATCTAGCACAAAAGAAAATCAGATCACATCATGTTACTGCATCATGTCCCACATAGCCTTGTTGCATACGATTCGCCTCATATACAGGCTTTCATGAATCAACAGAAATTCAACAAGTTGCATTGATTAAAAAATCTGCAAGAGGCAAACTAACTTTGCAGGATTAAAATATATTTTGACTGCATTTGACTGACTTCAACTTGCACTGTCTTTACTTTGATGTACTGGTACTTCATCTCTGAGTATGTCTAAGTATCTTTCAGCACTCACTGGAGGGAAAAATGACCCTGATTCCCCTCCCCATCTGACCGGCTCTTGACTCTGTTGGAAGCACAGGACCAGGTTTAGATGTGGGTGTAGAAAATTCCTTACTTATTTATGTAACCTTTGGAGGACCCCTGTCAGGGGCTTTGGTATAGTCTGTGTGGAAACCTTCAGTTTCCTCTGATCCAGGGATCCCCTACACAATCAGACACTCTATTCGATCATTTACCTGATTGCTGTAGTGAACGTTTGCTGCTTTTCTTTCTCTTATAAGAAAATTAAACTATTTCAGACCAGTAATCAGCTAATGGGAACATAAATGGGAAGGAGCTCATTCATTATGGAAATCAGTACAGATGATGGCAGGCTCTTGATTAATTCTCGAAAGCCTCGCAGTTTTTCCACCAAAAATATTTAATTGCTTCAGGGGTGGGATAATGATTTCTTAGATGTCAAATGGATGCTAATGAATTGAAAACTGGCGCTGTGAGCTCAGATATCAGGAGCGTCAGAGTCAGCCCATGTGACAACTCATGTGGCTGCGTTGCTCATCGTTATCATCGTGCCTACTGTAAGAAACGAGGCTGGGAAAAAATGCGCACAGTCTGAATGACGCTCCAAACTGGGATTGTAATCTAGCATGTAGCAAATAAAAGTGCTGATCACTGTGACAACCAGCGTGGCGCATTTTATTCTGAGAAAACACATGTTAAGATTTAGGGGGAAACACCAGCAAATATGGATAGAATTAATGCGTTCAACAGTTCAAGGAGACATTTAGGATACTGAGTTCTCTGCTCTCACCTAAACCGGGGGGAATCTTTAATGCAGTCCTCAAAATCCACCGTCATCTTGGGCTGGATTGGAGTTTTCCACGAGGTTAAAACACGGATTTCATCTCCTGGGAGGATTAAAGTAGAGATGCAAGTTAGTCCACAGCGATCCTGTCTGCGTCTCCTGCTCCTGCAGCAGACCGTAGCTCGCTCAATCGCTCAGTCCTGCTCTGCTGATCCGGAGCCGCTTCACTCAGTACTAAACCCGTTGATGCCTTCAGCGGCTCCTCACAAACTCGGATTTTAGAGCTTCAAGGTGCTGAAAAACACAGTCATGTGGTTTTCATATAGAAAGAGTGGTTTAATTTAAACTTGGGGTACTACTTAAATATTAATTATTATCATTATTATTATTCTTATCAAATATAATAAGAAGAATAATTAGTAAATTAGTTGTAGTAGCGGAGGGAATGTTTCAACCAACTTTGAAAGGAGGAAGGGCAATGATTTGTTCTTATCTCCTAATTTTGATTTGCTTATACAATTGACAACAACAAAAAAACGAACAAAAAAAAAAAAGACCTTTTCTTCAGTTTCAGTTGTTTTCAGTGGCAGAAATAGGCTTCCATAAATTGCTAATTGTGGAAATTATAAGTCGTCATGTAACCCATGCAAGTCATATCTGGTAACCACTATGTATATTTATTGAATTATATTTATATTATTATCTTAAATTCAGAAAGTGACATGTAGCCAAACAGATAAATGTAGCAGATTCAAAAGTGAAATATTTACTGATAGAAGAAATTTAAAAAAGAAATAAAAAAAATTAAAATGTAATCACATGGTGCAGCACTAGAGGAAATGCACAGTACTTTCCACCACTGTGAATAGTTGCAGCTTTTAGTTATTTTTCAGATTTTCTGTAATCTAAAAATAAAATTCTATGTAAATGAGAACTTATAGCTACAGAGGTGAGACTGACTCAGCAGCAGCGATCTACAGCATCATATTCATGTAACACTGAATTCTTTTACTTGGTCTTCTCACTTTAGGCAACATAAAGTCCTGTAGTGCAAAATTCTTTATTAGGTTTTAGTAGCAATATTTGCTGCTAAGCTCAGTTTTCACACAAATTCAGTATCAGTTCAGTTTCAAACTGTTGATGCAGTAAAATATCTACACAGAACTGTATTTCCCTGAAAGAAGCCTCAAGGCTATTAGGTCTGAACACCATGCAATAGCTCTGAAGTTCATCATATCATGGTCAGAGGTTTATAGTAGATAGTAACAACACTGTTAAATTAAGGAAGTAGCATTACCAAAATGTATGTACAAATTTTTATGTAAAGCAAAATATACTGAAAATATCACAGATCTTCTATGGTTTCACGGCTGAAAAAAAATAACCACTAGAGTTTTGTAGAGAATAAAAGATTGTCTAAGGAGATGTACCCGATTTCAAAGTATATGTTTTCTTTTTTTTTCTTTCTTTCAATATCAAAATGTAAATGGTTACAGTAAATTTGAAGTTTTGACAGCTGTACAATGTTGTTTCAACAGCAATTCGTAACAGCTTTACTATGTCCGGTGTACTTGAAAGCAACATCGTAGATCGCTGACGTCGCATTCCAACTTGAATTGAATGAACTAGACAACAATGCTCCCGCCAAAAAGATGGCAACATTTTCATTATTTTTCTATTAAAATTGACAAAAAAGGAAAAAGAAAAACAAGAAAAATTGAAATATGTAGGTAACTGTACCTAATAACAATGATAATGTTTATCTTAATCCAGTTCTCAGACTTCCACAAAATCCCAAATGTTGGGCTACTTTTAAACACTATCTAACAAAACTAGCTTAAATAAAGCAAAATAGATCAGTAAAATACAACATGAGAAAACAAAATAGCTTAATAAAATTAAAACAATTACAAAGAAAAGAAAGGAGTTAATTATTTAATTTTTAAAACAATCTTTAATTAATTAAATAATTACAAATATAAAGTAAAATATACTCATCAGGAGTTCAGTAATTCAAATCTAAAGAAAATATGATAAAGATAAACATAAGTTAAAAATACATAATAATAATAATAATAATAATAATAATCATGATGATAATAAAAAGCTAAGTAAGTAAAAAATATAAATAACACAAACTAAAACTAAAAATACATATATAGTAAAGTATATCTGTGTTACTAACTGTAGTAGAGAAAAAGTGCACAACAAATGTTAGATGACATTACAGTGGATATTACAGTACAATAGAATGTAAAGTCTCTTGGCCAGTGCAATAAATAAAAATAAAAATAAATGAACATTAAAAAAAACTGATAGTCCTGTGTTATATGTATATTCATCAGAGAAGTGGGATGAAAGTATTTTTATATTCTCTGGTGAGCAGATGGTGAATAAGCAAACGCCCACAGTAGGTTTGGTTTTAATCTCTCTTAACTTCCACACTTTTGATGAATTATGGTTTGTTTTCATATCAAGTCATCACATTTGGTCAAAGCTGCAAAATCTCTATCATGTAAATTTAAAAGAGCACTTTACAATGGCCTTTAATCCTGTATCCCACAACTTCATTTTTTCCCATGCAGCTCTTAAATGACTCTCTGTTAAGTACTTCCACTTCCTAAGCAAGCCTATTATAAATTCACAGGAAATGGGAAAGCTTGGAGAAAGAGCGTCTGTTTGGGATTTCTCTGCAGGTTTACTATGCACCATTGTTCCTCCTATCCTGACTTTAAAAAGGCTGCCGCTCAGGCCATGAATGGAGATGATCTCACTCTTGGGAAGAAATGGCATCATCCTTTAGCAGGAATGACAGAGACATCAGCCTTTGCAAAATATTTAATACTTTTATTGGCTGGTCTTCAAGCACTTTGGTTCAGAATGAAATACTACTGTATGCACTGCCATGAACTTCAGTACAGACATTTATATTCTCCAGATAAAGAATCCTACTGCTTTTGGCAGTTCTGCCTATTCATGTGTTATAACAATGACATTAACATTTTTATTGATTGAGTAAATCACATGCATGAAGTCCCCCCACCCCCAAACAAAGAATAAATATATATATATATATATATATATATATATATATATATATATATATATATATATATATATATATACATATATATGGTGGTCGTCTGACTTTCCAGCTTGAAGCATGTGTTTCCATTTATCTTGTGGAAAATCTGCTCTATAAAAAGTATGTAACTATGTAATAATAGTCACATTCCCCACACTGACTGGTGATTCTTTGACTTTTTGTTGAGTAAGACAAATAATTAATTGATTGAAATCTTACCTCAATTTTATCTCATCATTGGACTGGTACCATACTTTTGAAGATATTCGTGGTCGCCAGAGGTTGGTCCCTACTGACTCTGTGACTCAATTTTAGTTTGTCCAATAACTTTAAAAGAAATAGATATCTAAAAGGACATTAAGCTGCACGTCACATAGCAGGAACATGCATTTAGAAATGTAGACATGGTCGAGACGACCTGCTGAGGTCTGAACTGAGCATCAGAATGGGGAAGAAAGGTGGTTTGAGTGACTTTGAACATGCATTGTTGTTGGTGCCAAATGGGCTGGCTTGACTATTTGAGAAACTGCTGATCTATTGAGATTTCCCCAAACAGGGTTTAAAGGGTTTACAGAGGATCTGATAAAGAGAAAATATAATATAGTAGTGACTGTCCCTTGTTGATGCCAAAGGTCAGAGGAGAATGGTCAGACTGCTTCAAGCTTCAAGGAAGGCAACAGTTACTCAAATAACCACTTGTTGCATCCAAAGTATGCACAAGAGCATCTATGAACACACAACACATTGAACTTTGAGACAGGTGAGCTATAGCAGAAGACTCCACCTGGTGCGACCTCAGGACAGGAAACTGAGGCTACAGTTCACACAATCTCACTCTGCCTTGTATTCATGGTTCAGGCTGCTGCTGGTGTAATCGTATGAGGAGTATTTTCTTGGCAAACTACCATCACATCATAGCTAAAATGCTATAGCCTATCTGAGTTGCTGACCATGTCCATCCCTTTCTGACCACAATGTACCCATCTTCCATCTTCACACCATGCCAAAAAGCTCAAATCTTGAACATGACAATCTAATTATTTCTAATTCCAATTTCTAATTATTTCACAGGTTAAGAGTTTGACAAACAAAATGTCTAAAGAGTTGATAAAATATTATCTTTTCTTATTATTACAGCAATCTTATAGTCAAGTCGATTAATATAAATTTAATTGATTTGTAAAAACTAATCGGATTATACTTTACAGACTGTTTAAAAAAAAGATGTAGTTACAGTTTCACTGTTGTGTATGTGTAAGTTTCTTTTGCCTTGTAAATTTTGAATTTTTACTTTTTATGTAAAGCTTACTTCGTCCATCATGCTTATAAATATGATTATTGATTTTATCTTCTACTTCAGCTTGAGTAAAGAAGGTTTCATGGTTCATGAAAGTCCTCGTCAACTTTGTCTCAGTTTTCTCAGTCCTTGCCCCCGAGCTCCTTTTACTAATCTGAGATCAAAGCACTCCCCTCCTTCTGAAGCTGTTGAGTCAGCAGTTGGCTGATCCCAAAATGCAGACTGCTGGAGAAACTTAACAGCAAACTTGGTAGCACACATATTTTCTAGACTGTTCTGGGTTTTATTATAACATCACACGATCTTGGTAGGTGATGCATATGAGCACAGGCTTTCCTTTGATTTGATATTAAGTGGATAAATGCCTGAATAAGCATCCTGGCCAACCAAAGCACTACAGTTTTTTAGAGTGTGATGAAGCAATAAGTACAAATTTAGGAAAATATGCTTATTAAAGTTCTGTCCTAGCTGGATGAGAGGATATCCCTATTAAATGTTATTAAATATTAAGTAATAGCCTCACCTGCATTTAAGAAGATTGAACTGAGTCCTGTTGCTGTTGTTGTTGTTGGTGTGTGACTGACAGCTGAAAAGCTGTGGCCGAGTATTGTTGAAACAGCAACCGAACCGATGAAAACTTCTGACGATAACTGTATAAGCTATAATCTTATGAAACCTTCATAAACCTTCAAAAAAAGCAAGAGCAATAAAACCTCCAAAACCTTTAAAATAGGGCAAAGGCACCAAATTTTGCCCCACAGTTGTCCAAGCTATTTTCATCAGATGTGATTCTCTTCTTTTTTTGTGTGTCCCACTGAAACTACATGGTTCTAACCATGATTTTCCACAGGTCTTGTTAGCCCCAGATAAATTGAGCAGGGACAACACCAGGATGGCTGCATGAGTAATCCTTCAGTGGCTGTACCTTTATATTTTAATTAGAGTTATGAAAGTGTATTGACCTTAATCTAAGATAAGTGCATTATCCAAAATGTCAAACTATTCTTTTATGATTTGGATGATGAGATTTAGGGGCAGATTACAAGCCATCATATCAGTAGTAGACTCTTCATGTTTCATCTCCTGCTGCCTTTGTTGCCAACTCTGTGTGGCATGTACCGGGAGCAGGGATGAGTCCTGCCTCTGTGCAGGGAGGCAGGGAGCCGTCGGCTCCCATTTTTGCTTCCATCGCAGACTCGCTCTTTGCAGACATAAGCACCGCTGCGGCATCTCCAGGAGAGACATGTGGGTCTCTGGGATGCTGACCTACTTTTTCTCCCCTTTTTTGGTCTGCCGGAGAGAGTCTCTCTGCTGAGCACACAGCTTGTAATACTACAGATGAGACATGTACAAATGCCGCATGGATGTTTTGTATTATGCATGCATGTCTTCTCAGCGCACTTACTTAAAATTTTAAATTCATTTTAATCTTGCACTAGAAATGCTGTGCTCATACTAATTGCATACTGGCATGATGTATAATACAGTATTTGTGTGTTACTGTCATTTGGCTTCTTTATCCAGTGTAAAAACAAAGAGGTTAAAACGGAATTTTGCAGTTTGATATTTTAGGCAAAATGTCGACATTTTTTTCAAATTAGACATAAAGATTGATAGTATGCTTACATTTCTATAGGAAAAAAAGCCAGAAAATATGATAAAAAAATCGGTGGCACTGGCTGCCCCTGAAATATTACCCAGAGAGCCAATCAGCAGCTGAATTGTAAAACATGTTATCGTGGTGGTGATTTGTGCTTGCTTTGATATTAAAGTGGTAGGCTGTATTTTTGACCTTTCCGTAAGTCATCGTATGTAATGTGAATTATCGTGGCATTTGTTTAGTGTTGTCATCGGATGAGCACAGACATAGATTGTGTTAACGCTCAGGATCGAGCCTTTAATAAAGCTGTGAAACTAAAACCTGTGGGGAAATACAACCCTCTTAAGTCTCATTTAACGCAATGTCAGCAAAACCTTTTAGGCATGTTTTTATCTGACTTGACGGGTGATTTCATACATACAGTTGTTATGTCCCAGTGAGCACTGAACTTACAGTGAAGGCAGATATGTGACATATGACCTTTGTGAGTTTGAGGCGCTCTTTGCCAGAAGCTGTTTACAGTCACTCTGAGATCACTGCTGACTTATTTAACAGTCCTGCCAATGCACATTAACCCGGGAACCTGACATCTCAGCCCGAGTGCTTCTCTCTGTCACCTCTAGATGTGAGACACCTCCCTGCATGTGTTCAAATCCATCGCTGTTGTTCAGGTAAAATAACATGGAAGATTTTCAGAATTTGCTTTATATTTAGACTGTTCTCTATTAAGTACACAATGACCTATAAATGTGGATCACTTACAACCCACTCAAGAATTATATTACAAATTTATGGACACGAACAAGTCAACACTACAGATTCGTCTACGACACTCTTCAATGCAGCACATTGGGCAAGTTCTGTCTAAAAGTATAATATTATTATTTCAGTTTCTCTATAATTTTTGTTTATGTTATTCAGTCCCTGCTGTAGTACTTAAAGGCTACTTTAAATTTAGTCTTATTCCTATTCATGTCATGGTCTACGGCTTTTGTTGGGTCATTTTGAGCTTTCTGTTGGGACTGCTTAGTTCATAGTTCTAGTTTCTATTCTCTAGACTCTGTTTAGATTTAACTTCGTGCTACTTCTGTAAACCGGTTGTAGGGGGATGCGAATCAGTCACTGGATTCGTTGATGTTTCTTAACATACTCCAGAGAACATTAAAAATGAACTAAAGCTATCACGATTAAAAAAATAGGTAAGACTCTCTGCATAAGAAAATGTCTATGAATTGTTTTAAAGTGTACATGAAACGCTACATTATTAATCTCTGGCTCTCTTCCACAGCATGTCCTTTATCCTGTCTTCCTTCTCTCACCCCAAATGATTGCAGCAGATGGCCCCGCCCCTCCCTGAGCCTGGTTCTGCCGGAGGTTTCTTCCTGTTAAAAGGGAGTTTTTCCTTCCCACTGTCGCCAAAGTGCCTGCTCATTGGGGGTCATATGATTTTTGGGTTTTTCTCTGTATGTATTATTGTAGGGTCTACCTTACAATACAAAGTGCCTTGAGGTGACTTTTATTGTGATTTGGCGCTGTATAAATAAAACTGAATTGAACTGAATGTACTAATGACTAATTTACACCACGGAGCTCAGCTCTCAAAAACTGATACAGATGTAACACTGTTCATGTTGCTGGATTTAGGAAATCAGTGCTTAAAATTAAAGTTTTAAGAACATGTTTAGCTCCACCTTCTGTCAGGACAGAACGTGACATCGTGGGTTGGTTGTGGTCAGTAGACTTATATTAGTTTATGTTAGCTGACTAGTAACAGAAAATAAGGACACTAAAACTAAAAATCACTCTAAGGGGATCACTTTTGTATTCAATTCAATTCAATTTTATTTATATAACGCCAAATCACAACAACAGTCACCTCAAGGTGCTTTATATTATACAGTAGATCATATAATAATAGATACAGAGAAAAACCCAACAATTATATGGCCCCCAATGAGAAAGCACTTTGGCAACAGTGGGAAGGAAAAACTCCCTTTTAACAGGAAGAAATCTCCGGCAGAACCAGGCTCAGGGAGGGGCGGCCATCTGCTGCGACCAGTTGGGGTGATATAACCAAAGTTAAAATGGGGTGGTACATTCCTGTAATACCAATATATATCATAAGATAGTGCAGTGAGTCAAACTAACCTTTATTTAACCACATACATGATTAAGAGCAGATTGGGTATAGGCTCAAAATTAAATATTAGAAGTTAAAAGAACAGCAGCAAACACCTGGAAACAAATGCACCCACTGGTAAAACATTGCCCTCTGCTGGTGAAGGTTTAAGTGGCGTTTTGCAGAGGGTAATTACAAAGAGTACCTTTAAGAACATAGCATACTCAAAAACAGAGTTTCAGTGAGTAATTAGATGATTTGACCTTGGTTCTATTGCATGCTAATCGTCTTAGGGTAAGCCTAATTGCTTAAGGAATCACAGGCTTTACAGTGCAAAGCCCTTTAGTTCTGCAGCTTTTCATCTACTGCAGTCTGTTGTTCCTGTCAGTGATTCCCCGTGAGGGAGAGAGTGACAGGATATCATTACTAGAGGAGAAGGTGAGTGCTGGGTCAAGGATGGAACTTTAAACAAAGGAAAATACTCTTCAGGAAGCCTGTTTCACTGAGTCAGCTGGACTTAAGTCAGGTATTCCAAGCGATCCACATCATCACCACAAAGTATGAGGCCATCAGGGACTGGGGTCATCAAGAGTCACAGGGGTCAAACACTGTCATATACGTCATCTCAGCAGAAAAGCTGACCTCTTTAGAAAAAATAATTATTGCACTAGAGCTTGGGTCACTAGGTAGCTATTTCATATGTTTTCCCTGTGCCCATATGGTTCCTCTTCAGGTCTTCCTGTTTCCTATCACAATACAAAGACATGTGAATCATGTCAATATGATGTGCACATGCACAGTTATGTCTCTCTACGTTGGTCCTATGATGGGCCAACAATCTGTCCCTACACCTTACTTCACCCCAAAGCCAGCTGAGAGGCAACTTCATCATCAGATCATAGAATCAACAGTCTTATTTTAAATCCAGAGGTGAACATTATTTCTTGTGCTAGACTTGTGTAGAATCATTGAATTAAAACTAAAAGTCTACATTTCCACTAAGTCTTGATTGCTGAGATCCACTGTGGTGCTCTACAGAGGCAGTATTACAGAAATTGTGCTACTGTCCAAATACTTATGACCCTAACTGAATAAAAGTGTAGCTGCTGTTTTAAAGTGTCCTTTTGATTTTGAATTGTTGTATGCCACTAAACTTTCTTCAACTTATCAGCATAAAATCAGAAATCCTATTGTTCAATCCCACAAACCGTATTAATATCACTGAGAGTTCTCTTGGCCCCTTGTCTACTAATGCAAAGCTCATTGCCAAAAACACAGGAGTTCAGTTTGATTAACTTTGAACCACAATAAATAAATTAATAAAACCAATGTTTTCAAACTCAAAACTGGAGAAAGTCATTCCAACATTTATTTTCTCAAGACCTAATTATTGCAGCTCCCTCGTCTTTGGCTTGAACGAAAAATCTCTCTCTCCTCCATCTGGTTCAGAAAGCAGCCGCTCAGCTGCAAACTGATTTTTGGAGACAGTGTCACATTTAGGCCCTTCTGGCAAAAGTCAAGACCATGTTTTTGCTATCAGAGACCCTTCACTTTTAAACAAACTGCCCGAGGAGATTAGGCTTGGAAATTAAATAAAACTCCTTTAAATCACTTCTTAAAACACATTTTTAAAGACTTGCTTTGATGTGGTTCCACATGTTTCACTTGGGAAGGGGATGAAGCAGCATGAAACTCAGATAATGGATGAAGTGGACAGTTTTCAGTGATTTCAACAGTAGGTTTCAAGTTTCGGGTTCTGTTTTAAGTAGCAAATTTTAAAACAACAGAAGTTAGACCAAATTGCTTTATAGGTACACTCTCATGCAAACTAAAATGCAAAATAATAAATCCTTAAAATCTATTTAAAACTTCACACATTTCCAGGAATAAAGATGTTCTTAATCTATAAAGAAGATTAACAACCCTACAAGGTTGACCCTACAGTAACACATACAGGGAAAAACCTAAAAATCATATGACCCCCTATGACAAAGCACTTTGGCAACAGTGGGAAGAAAAAACTCCCTTTTAATAGGAAGAAACCTCCAGCAGAACCAGGCTCAGGGAGGGGCGGCCATCTGCCACAACCGGTTGGGGTGAGAAAAGGAAGACAGGATAAAAGGCATGCTGGCTTATCACAGCACACAGCTGCAACATGTACCCAAGGGTTTACAAAACATAATTAAATACCACCATACCTCTGCTCAGGTGGTCAGTGCCTCACCTGGTAAGAGCTGTAGTGGGTTGTGACATCTCCTCCAGACCTCAAAAAGAGGAAACTGCATTTGTAGGTCATGACATCACTTCCAAACAGCTGCATAAGTTTGTGGAATTATCACCAAATACCTACGGTAGGTAGTGGCATCATCTCGAGACAAAGTGCTGTGTCAGTTTGGGCATCATCTCCAGACAGAGGCAACTGCTGCAAGAGATTGTGGCATTTCCCTCTAACAGAGGCAGCTACTGTGGTGGGTCATGGCATCACCTCCAAACACCAGTAGGTTGTGGTATTATCACCAAATAGCTGTGGCAGGTTGGGCATCAATTCTAGACAGAGGCAGCTGCAGCAACAGATCATGGCATCGCCCCAAACAGCACTAGCTGGTCATGGCATCTCCTCAAAACAGAGGCAGCTGCTGTGGGAGTTTGTGGTTTCACTGCAAACAGCCAATGCAGGTCTTGGCATCATTCTCAAAACACAGCAAGCACCAAAAATAATTGAGGGCTGTCCTCTAAGTGCCACAGTCAGCTGCCGCTGCCACGTTTTGACCCCATCTTTGCCGCTGCAAAGCCCTATGTAAGACAAACACACAACCATGGTGGTCCCTCAAGGCAGTCAGATAGAAGGGTCTCCAAGCCTCTAACTATATTTCCAGATTCTGAATTGAGTTGCTGTGCAAAATAAAGGAGGTCAAATATCTCTGGGTCTTGTTCACAAGTAAAGTGACATTGATGTGTGGATAGGTGCAGCGTCAGCAGTAAAGCGGAAGGCAAAGCTTTCCAGCTGCCGTCCTTGTTCCAACACTTATATAGTCACGAGCTTTGGGAGAAAGAATGCAGACGCCAAGCGCCAAAATAAGCTTCCTCTTCAGGGTGGCCCTAAGAGACTCTACGAGGAGCAGAGTTATTTCTCCTTTTTGCTGAACACTGTCAGTTCATGCCTCCTGGTTGCTTTCCATTGGAACTTGATCCTTCCAAATGGTCAGATACCTGAGGGTAGACCCAGAAGATAATGAAGAAATACTACATCTCCAAGGATGTCTTAGCCTAGATATTTAGAATAAAATGTATGAATATGGATTTGATGTTATGAGAGCTTTAGAGGCGCTGCTAGTTGGATTTTGTTAGCTTTTAAGAAAAATGTTTCATGAATAATGCATGTAGCTGCTCCCCAATGAGCCAAAGGTGCTTATCTAAGTAAGGTTATACAAACAAACAAAATGAGTGCTTTTCTGTGTACATTTTGTCTAACGCACCTCATGACATCTCGGTCAGTATATTTCGCCCATTTCATCAGTTCTGCTCAGCAAACACGCCTGAACAATGTTTTTGTTTTTCCCTGCTCGTTGTTTTGGGGGGAAAGTAGGGCAAGAAGAGCTGCAGGCTCTTCACACACACACACGGATCAAACGAACATGGATACATGAGCTCTAATAACTTCACTCTGATATCGTCACAGTGGAATGAAGTAAAGGGATGGCTAAGCAGGTTATGTTAGTGGAATGGTTTATTTTTTTTCTTCCGTCTCTGTGACTGTTTTCACGTATTCTGCTCTGAGGACATCAAAGGATGGATTTAATATCAAATGACCACATGGGTGTGAGTGTGTCTGCAAGATTTTGAGGAGACAGGGAGGCTGGTGTTGCTAGGTGATGGCTTGGTGCTACTGAGGGAGGCGGGATGAGGCACGATCAGAGGAAATTCTTGCTATTGAAGTCTGACTCTCCAACACCTCTGCTGGCTGAGGTCCACCTGACTGATGTGCCCGTGAGGTGCTCTTAAGAGCAGATAAGATGCACTTTATTTATCCCAAAATCAGGGAATTCCTTTGTCACAGCAGTTAAAAATGAACCATAATATGAATTTAAATACAAATTTTGAGTAATAATAAACGCAAGAAAGAAAAAAAGCACAATTTATAAAGGCTTACTAAATGTAGTGAAAGCAGAATAGCAAATATAAGATGACATTAAAATTGTGCTTTTTTTCAGGTTCTTTTTTAAAAAACAAAACCTTGGACTTATTGAATGATTTAAATTTACATACATGAGTTTTAAAACAGCCCGTGAGTTCAGGTCTGAGACAAGTGGTTTCAGGTCATAACTCTGAGCCAGCTTTCGATCGTGGGGGCGATCGTGGCTCAAGAGTTGGGAGTTCACCTTGTAATTGGAAGGTTGCCGGTTCGAGCCCCGGCTTGGACAGTCTCGGTCGTTCTGTCCTTGGGCAAGACACTTCACCCGTTGCCTACTGGTGGTGGACAGAGGGCCCGGTGGCGCCAGTGTCCGGCAGCCTCGCCTCTGTCAGTGCGCCCCAGGGTGGCTGTGGCTACAACGTAGCTTGCCATCACCAGTGTGTGAATGGGTGGATGACTGGTTGTGTAAAGCGCTTTGGGGTCCTTAGGGACCCCAAAGCGCTATACAAATACAGGCCATTTACCATTTCCTCTGATTGGCTGTTCCTAGCGTACAGAAGGTGGGTGGAGCCTCTGGTTTCACTGTGTGCCTGAAAAGACTGTATTATAGACATCCCCTCTTAGTGACGTCCCACAAATCTAAGAGTAGGTTTAAAAAGAAAAAAGGACTAATGGCATTCACAAGTGCAAACTCACAACAGTTCAAACACTGAGCTGCTATGTCTGCTCCCAGATGGACACTTTGATGTGAATTTCAAATATTTTAGACTCCCAGAGACTGGCTTCAAAGTTTTTCAGTTCACAGATTCAGTTCACAGACACATGAAACCTGCAGACACCACCACTGAAGGAGTTATGGAGATTACTTGTACACCCACTGACCTCGTATTTGCAATAAACAATATATGACAGGAAATAAGGAAAAGCATAATATTTCATCTTAAATCATTAAACCATTGGCTTTTGCTTGACATCATGAGTCATGCTCGACTATTGGGGACTAATTTATTTATTTAATTAGAGATTCACAGTGACCAGAAGAATCCCATTGATTTTTAATATCCCATGATTTCTCCTCCAGCACCATCATGAAGTGAACTGTCTGGACCACTACATAAAGGTTACCCTCAGTGAATTGTAATAATCTTGGCATGTCATATAACTTCATAACCACAGGGGGGCATTGTTGCCTCACTGACACTGTAAAATGGGTTTCCTTTGAGTTTAAAAGCTGGTGAAAGAAAAGTGAAGAAATATTTTATTTTTAGCATATCTGTGGGTTACATATTAAGCCATGGGTGTGTTTGTAGAGTTCCAGCTATGTCTGGTATTTAACTCAGGCTGATTATGTCTTTAGAGAAGACACAGAGGCAAAGAGCTGATATCTGTTGGGCTCTCTCTTTTTTTTAACTTTACCTCAAAAGGTTGGCACAGTTTTTCTGTGGTTATGAAGTGCCCTGAAAAAATATTTGCCCTCTTCCTGATTTCTTAGGGGTTTTTTTCACACAGTTCCATGTGCAGATCATCAAACAAAAGCTACCTGGCTGTATCAAAAAAAGTAATTTTCTCCTAAATCTAATAATTTGTTGCCACTCTTGTAACAAGAACTGCTGTCCTGAAGCAGTGAAGCAACCCCAGACCATCACACTACCACAATGTTTGACTGTTGCTATGACATTTTTATTAAATCATGTGTTAACTTTTGTCAGTCCACAGAATATTTTCCTATGTCTTGGGATGTTTTTTGGCATAAGATGAGCCTTTATGTTCTTTTTGATCAGCAGTGATTTTCACCTTAGAGCTCTCCCATGGATGCCATTTTTGTTCAGCCTCTTTCTTATTGTTGAATCACGAACTTTGGCCTTAAATGAGGTGAGCGAGGTCTGCAGATCTTTCGTTGTTGTTCCGGTTTCTTTTATGACCTCATGGATGAGTAATTCTGGAGTAATTTTCGTAGGTTGGCCGCTCATCAGAAGGTTCACCGCCGTTCCAAGTTTTCTCCATTTGTGGATAATGGCTATTACTGTGGTTTGCTTGGGTCACAAACTTGGGTCATCGTTCTCTACCACACAGGAGCTATAAGCAAATATTATTTGCCCCACTCATAATTTAGAACAATCTAAAAAATGTAAAAATAATATTCTCCAACAGGGTTAGATTTTTGTCATTGCTCAATGTTATATTTGGTAATTCTAAATTTCCAAATGGAAAACAAAACAAAACAAAAAACAAAAAAAACAATAGATAAAGAAAAACATTTATTGAAAGTTTGGGTTTTTAAAAAACTGTATAGAAATCAGCTTGCCTTAAAGTTGAACCACCTGGGCTGTATCTTAACTGTAGCCTCTTGCACTGAACCTGAACCTGTTTCTCAGCAAATACAATGCTGCCACCTTGTGGTCACCTGTAGCAGCTGGGTCTTTAATGACGATATCCACCCTCTGGATCCAGACGCTTCTAGATTTTGAGAAACTTCAGGACATGAAGCTGTCTGATCGATGTAATGTTAGGACTGAGTTGTTCGTATGTTTTAAGTTCTCAAACAGATCAAACAGGGTATCAATGCTTGTTTTTGTTTCTTCACATGTGAGGTATCAATTCAGTTCTTCAAGTGGGCACAATTAGGACCTAACTGTAACATCTGATCTTTACTTGTAGCAGTTTATAAAAAGATGAAATTAATATTGAGCAGAAATGAGTTCAGCTCATTGGTGCAACCCTCCACAAAAATCCTAGTTTGTTACATAGCAACTTGGGAAAATTAATTGCCCACCCCTGCTCTAGATCATAGATTGGTGCAGTTTTGCAATTTAAACTGTGACATATCCCATGATACAGCTACTCAGAGTTTGTTGTAGAGCTAGAGATAAATTATACAGATTTGAACATTAGATTGTGACACTTAAAGAGGGTATAAAACTGATTAATTCATGTGGCTATTTCCTGTACTTGGAAAGTTACGAGGGGGTCACAAATACAGTATTCATAGTATGAATTTTGCACGACCTCATTACTGTACTAAATGCTGATTCTGATCAGGTGAGACAGACTGACTTTCCTTTCTCTTGTCAGCAGTGCAGAGTTTAGGCTGCATGCTTCCTCCTCCCCCTCTTTCTTCTCTTTATCTCTGAAACATACATTCACACGCGTTATACAAGCAAATGTAAAAATGTGAGTCTTCACATCTCAGCATCACAGCACTGACAGTTGTTTACTTACTGACTGAAGCATGGCTGCTTTCACTCTGATTATGAGCTTTATCAGTTGGGACTGGAGGCTTTGATGCCCTCAGCAGATATTTTGGTACATGCTGAAAAATAAGAATCATTTACACAGAGTTTAAGACCAGCTTCATGGGAAGATTAATTTATGATGTGGCAACTTATAATTACATGAATGCATTTTTTTTTTTTTAACAAATCCATCTTTGAAAAAACAGCAGTCTCACGTCCTCCTCTCTGATGTGTGACTGTTTATAATAATGTCTTAATTCAAATCATGCACCATGAAATGTTTTATAGCACATTAATTCTTTTTAATATTTTTTTTTTTGCGCATATGAAATGTGCAAAAGAGGGATAGTGGATATACTGGACAAAGGATGTCGACTATGAAGCAGCCAGGAAAAAGAAGAAGAGGAAGACCACAGAGAAGATTCATGGATGTAGTGACAGAGGACAGGCAGATGATCTGATGTGAAGATGCCAAAGCGGAGCAGCTGAGAGAATTAGAGACAAAACAAAAATGCAGAGAAAATATGGAGGCAATCACACGCAGTAAACAGTCAGGCCAGCTGGGAGTCGAATCGTGGACTCGCTGCCGAGGGCGATCGAGTTACCCAAGCAGAATAATTTTTGGTATTTTGTATTGTTTTCAGTTTGTTTTATGGTTTTAAGATATGTGACAAAAAAAAGATATGGAAACAATTAAGCTCAATTTCAGCTCCACATGTTTTTCCTCTACTTGAGTCCAAGGATCACAGTGCACAAACTTATTTATGATGTCCTGAGCCTGAGTTCATCCTTTGTCTAAAAAAGCGGTTTCAGCTCCTCCCCCTTTAAGGCCAACCTCTCTTTAAGCCAGCTTTCTTGTGATTGGCTGTCGCTGTAAACAGAAGGTTTTAGCAGCAGGGTGACGGGGGCTTTTTCAGAACATGTAGAGCAGCCTGAAGCCAGAGCTTCTGGGGCTCGGCTGACTTAAGTAGGTTGATTTGGGAAACCTACTTACTAGTTACTTTTGGGAAAACCCACAAATATTGTCACGCAAAAGTTAGTGAGAGGAGGAAAAGTGCACCCGATAGCTGACATATTTACTCTCCTCTAAGCCCATTCAAAGTTGAATGATAATCCTCAGTCTGCCCACAGATGATGACAATGAGCTTGTCCTCCATGTGTGATTGCTGGAATCCTGTTTTCAGCCTTTATTTGTTGAATTCATACTGAATCATGTCGCTGCAATGACTACATCTACTTTTTTCTTGGGTTTTTTATATTACTTTTTGTTTGCTGATACCTGCAGAGACTAAATCCTACACCAATACCAGGTCTCAGTTTTTCTAAAACTGAATAAGTGCATCAGCAATAAAATGAATTGGCAGTATTTAGAAGTACTATAGCATATAACATGAGGCTGGGAATTACCAAGGAGGGCAGCAAGAACATCAGCAGGTGCATGGGAGGATGTGATCAAAGGTTTCCAGTCAGAGGGTAAGGTAAGCAGGACTTTTATAGATACCTGCAAATTTGTGATTATTTCTATTAAAAATGTTCAAGGCCCCAGCCCAA
Organism: Oreochromis niloticus; assembly: GCF_001858045.2. NCBI lineage: Eukaryota > Metazoa > Chordata > Actinopteri > Cichliformes > Cichlidae > Oreochromis > Oreochromis niloticus. The sequence goes on from NC_031984.2 coordinate 8,354,075, forward strand.
AGAGTTGCAATACATCACACAGATATTTGCTGATGCATATACCTCTGGGTCTACTAAACTTACAAGGAAACTGTACCATAGCATTACATCACTGAACAACTACACTGCAAACTGTGAAACAATGATGTCAGAAAGATGTAAATGGTAAATGGATTGGTTCTTATGCAGCGCCTTTCTACTCTAAGCTGGCAGCAAGCAAAAACAAATCAAAACATTAAACTGCACATACAGTTGTGAACAGCACTGCTGAACTGTGCCTCACAGTACTCTTGTCTTTGCACATTGTTTTATTTTCTTTTGCAAGTCAGGAGCTGCCAAAATAAATTTGTTTTGTTTTTTCTTTTTTCTATGTTATACTGACAATAAAGCAAATTCTGAATCTGCATCTCCATACCCTGAAACAGTTAACATATTCTATACATCTCCACAAAAGCATGTTTTTCCATTTAAATATGCAGAAGTTTTCCCCCTTCTCCTTTAAAATGCATAATCTTGTTTTGAGTCGTGCTTCAAATGACGACCTGTTGTTCTGTTTCTTAATTTGTTTTTTTTTCTTTGCATTGTAGAAAAAGCAATTTGCAGGACTCTGAAGCTTGAACCTTTGGGATATAAGGCATATTCGTACATACATACATACTATTGTAAATGAGTATCCAGTATTCCAATAATATCTATATTTTTTTAAGAAGGAACAAAATAAGGAAAAGAATGATAGTTCCTTCCTCTAAACTTTTTTTTTTTTAGATAGGACCAGCAGCAGCTGCCCTGTTCTTCACCAACAGGCCTACTATAGGCGTGTGTGCAGATGCTTGACAGGTGGAAACATCTTCGTGCACCAACATTAGTGGCATATCTTCAGGAAAAAAAACATTGAGCAGAGTAGAAAGTGTGGTTATACACCGCTGCGCTGCTCATACAGTAACTTGTATGCACTGCACGATTGTTAACATCAGAGAAACCACGATCGAGGTCTTCGCTTCCTGAGTGTCTAACACCTGGTAACTTAAGTTAAGTAAGTGTCCTTTGCTCTTACTATTATTTTGGAGTCCTTCAACTTTACGACAAACCATCCACAAAGACACAAAGAAAACCTAAAATGTCACATTAAACAGGGTCTAGGTGCTAGAGTTTTACAGCTCACAGAGCAGAATATGAAGACACAGTGTGCATCAGTACATCCTGTTTTAAGGGTCACATGCTTCAGATATGAAGTCCTTATTTAAAGTGCACTATTATTAAATAATTGTGATGAACTGTTTGTGAGACAACAGCTTAAGCCCTAATGAGGACTTCAATTATCTGAATCTTTTCCTCACTGTTTATAGGATGAATGTCGTTCTCTTCACTGTAATATGACAGAAAATGTGCTTCCTTTGTGCTGGGAGCCAAACTATAGGGGAAATGGAAACCAGCTCACTTTTCAAAAGATACCTATGTCTTTACTTTTTTAGAAGAAGGGATTCTTATCTTTGTAACTCTATGGCAATTACACTAGATTTACTATTTAGCTTGTAATTTGCATTAAGCCTCAATCATACAGGTCTAGGAACCAGTTGGGAAAATATGCATTCCCTGATTAGCTGGTGAATGGTTGCTGGTAGTTGCCGGGTAAAACTGGCTGCATAGAGAGTGCTGCAGCAATACCTGAAAAATTGTGACGCAAACTAAAAATGAGAAACGTTAGGCTATAAAGAAAAATTGTGTTTTTCCCAATTCCACAATAACAACAAAAGTTCTTTGAATCAAAGCAGTCTGTGTAATACTGAACCCACCCAGGAGGTTTGTGGTCCGTAGCTTGGACTGCTGCCGCCTCTGCTCAGGATTCTTGCGCTGCGTCGCCGTTCGGTGGAGCTGCTGGGCCGATTTGTGGTGGAGGGCCGAAGACGACTGCTGGTAGAGGGAATTTCGTCCACTTCAGCCAGGAGATCTGTAAGTTCTCCATCACTGATCTCCTCCTCTGTCAGGGAGCTTTCTGTACAGCAACAAGTTCACAGAAATAAATGCGCTTTAAAAAAAAGGAAACACTGAACGCTGAAACACTTTAACTTTGTTAAGAAAAGTGGTATATAAATAAAGTGTATTATTGTCATTTAGGATGGGCATTTGAAAACATTTTTAAGAAGTTCAAAACACCGCTCCAAAGTGCGGTTCAATACACCCACGTCATGTGATCACGCCTGAGATTTTGGTGCATTACATTGTACTTACAACAGGTGTCTTACCTGCTGTTTCTGGGTATGACTGGGTGCTGGTGTTTTGGCAGGAATGATACATCGTTTACCCACAGTTCAGTTGTGTGTATGCAATCTGCTAGTGGGCAAAACAATTGCAAGGGTTTTTTGGTGATTTTTGGGATTAATTTCACTTATCAACAGCTTCAACCTCCAGCAACAAGCAAGCTGGGAAATTTTCTCCTGGTGAATGGTGCTTCCCGAGTGTGGCCTTTCTGAGATACCTGTTCTGATTTCAAACTGACAGCTGTTGATATTAACAGCATCATAAACATAATGTACTCATGTACATTTTTGCCCTCTTGAGAGGAAAAACTAATATTTCTTATTACTGACACTGACCTTTGCTGCTCTTCTCTTCTGTTGCTGAGTTTGTTTGCTATTGATAGGGCTGTGCGACATGACCAATGCACAAAATCATATTTTTATGGCCCTAGCAGGGCCTCCTCCAGAAATTGCCCTTGTGTGGGTGTGTCCTGCCATCTCTCCTGCCTCAGGTGCCACCTTTTTTGTACAGCTGACTCCCATCAGCAATTAGAAGTACTTAAAGCCAGAGAGAGGTGAGCTCTAGTGCCAGAAAGCCATGTTGGGTTGCAGCTAGTGAGCTGTGTGTGTTTGGTGACTAATCCTTTTTTCACTTACTTTTCAGTTTACTGACCAACACCTGAGTTTTGGTTTGTTTCTTTAAATTTTGATAGCAGCTTGACCATCTCTTTTAATTCAGTTATTAATAGAAGCATTTAAAAAACTCTTTAATTTAACCATTCTGCCTCGCTGTCTTCTTTTTTCGACCTGGACACCTTTTGTTACTTTCCTTCATCCCCTGGACCTTTTTAGGGGAACGTAACACATATATTTATAAATATATGTTGTAATGGCCGCTATCTTCGTTATCTTCCTGAGTCTTTATTAAATGGTGTGCCGCTAGGAAAAGCCTGCTCTGACATTTCTGAGTTTTATTTTGAGCACAAAATAAACGACAGAGTGAAAAGATAAGCGTTTTAATATTGTTAGTCGATATATTTCATCACATCACACAGGCCTAGTTATTGGTTTAAACTTAGTAAAAATTTCATGTAAGTGCATATAAGGAACATAACATTTTTAATGGTTCATTATTCTAGCCATGAACCTTTAACTACACACTTTTACCTGTAACATGAGGAGTCACTGCACACTCGGGACAAACCCAGTCACCTTCAGGTCTCATGTTTAAAGTTGGTCTCAAGCAGTGCATATGGTAACTGGAAAGAAAAAAATGTAGTTCTGTACATATGAGCACCAGCTGGGACACATGCAAAACATGAGTGGAACTATTCAAAAAGCATCACAGGGTGGAATCACGACAAATCAAAACGTGAAATCATACCCTGAATCACAGAGTATGCACACCAGAAGCCGGTGCCTCCGGTCTCCACGACCACATTCCTCACAGATAACTGCAGCACTGCTCCCCTCCTCTTCATCGCCACCATCTTCATTTTTTCGTACGCTCACTTTGATCTGGGGAAGCACAAATACCTCAGCCCACTGTTCACATATATAATGCTGGATTTCCATATGCCACCTCCATCAAACCTTCTTTTGAACATCGTCTCCAGGGCTCCTTCTCTGGTAGATTAAGGTAAAACTGATGCGATCCACTGGGCAAGTGTTAGCTGTCTGAAAATCAATAGAAAGAAAATAAATCTGTGAACACAGCAGTGTCTTAAAATTTCATTCACATATGTTTGTAACTACTCACTATCACTTTGGAATAACGTGCTAATTGTTTTCTTAATCCATTATCAGGGCTGGCTATAATATGTCAAGAAAACAGTGGAAAAAACACAATTCTCAACACATTCATTACTTATATTTGGCCAACAGCATAGAACTTAATTTACAACAATGTGCAAAAATTATTTTATCAATAAAAATAAATAAATCAAAGCTAAAATTCTCAGATCAACCTCACCTTTTAAACTGTTAAAATGATTAACTACATTAACATTATGTTCAGTCTGTGTCAGAAGAAGCCTTTTTGTTTATATTGTTTTTATGCTGTACATGCACCCTTTTACCCATGCGAAATTTCCTATTTTCCATCAAATGAGCTGGTATGGCTCTTAAAGAATGTTAAACAACATTTACGACTTTAAAGTATCTCTGAAAGGTGAGGGGAGTTTACCTGGGACCACTGGAGAATACATTCAAGGCAAAAGACGTGCTGGCAGTTCTCCAGAGAGCCCACAGTCTGCTTCTCAAAGGGATTCAGGCAAATGTAGCATTTCACTGAATCACACATCAAATCTTCGCTTTCTGCACCAGCTGTATTCAACACAGGGGATCTATCCATCTGTGTGTATCAGTTTAAACCTTTACTATGATATAAAATCAATATGACTGATGTCCGCAATACCTTACTGCTTACACACCGTTAAAACGGAACAGTTATTCTAGAGCAAAAAAAACAGTACAAACTGTCTGTAACCAAACTCCATTTCAGTGGTTTCTTACAAAGAGTCACAGATCGACCACAACAGCAGGTCAGCTAGCATTAGCCGCTACTATCATGAAGCCGTTTCCTGCTGCCGCGTTAAAATAAACATATATCAAAATACGTGTAGGCTCATTATTAAGTGATTCGATCTTTCCTTAACTTGTGTGACACGATATCACTTATATTTAGCCTGTAAAATTAAATCTGTAGCTTCTTTACTAAATCTGTAGCTTCTTTACTACTGAACTATTTTCATGTTCCCCGCTACCCGTGAAAACATCCGGTCCTGTTCTTTCAGAATAAGAGCAGTTTATCGCGCTTGATCTCTTTCACTTCCTGTAGTAAAGAGATGGTTATCTTAGACAACTTTTACAAAATAAAAAAGATAATAATAAAAAAAACACCGGATTGATCAGTGATTGCCCTTCTGAACTTTGAAACATTAGGAGAAAATATTGTCTCATATTCTGATTCCCTACCGATTCAACTGATCCTGCAGAAACATACAGCAGTCAATCCCGCCTATAAGAGTAATAATAATAATAATAATAATGATAATGATAATACATTTTATTTGAAAGCGCCTTTCAGAACACTTAAGGACACTGTACACAGCAGAATAATAAATGCAACATAAAAGCAAGCAGTTTACACAATCATAAAAGCATAAGACAAAACAAATTTTAAATAGCAGAGTGGAGAGGTTATGTGGGATAAGCTATTTTGAACAAGTGAGTTTTGAGTCTGGACTTAAAGAGAGAGAAGGAAGTGATATTTCTTAAATCAGGAGGTAGGGAATTCCAGAGTCGAGGAGCAGAGCAGCTGAAGGCCCTGCTCCCCATGGTGGCAAGACGGGCAAGACAGGGAGAGGGGACAGAGAGAGAAAGAGAAGAAGAAGATCTGAGACACCGAGATGGGATGGTGATCTGAACCAGATCAGAGAGTTATGGAGGGGGGAGATGATGAATAGTACCATCAACATTAGTCAAAGAGGTCTGCAGTATGCATCAGTGGGTGAGATACTGAACCCTGAGTTGCCTCTGATACATCTCCCAATGTTTCAGACTGACAGAAAAATAAAACTGTATTTTGGAAGTCATTATTATTCAAGACAGAATCATGGGACTACCTTGCACTCTCTTTACTGTGTTTTGACAACTGACTCAAATCAGTCATTGGGCAATGAGTCCTTAAGGTCATGGAAAGGAGAGCTCTTGCTTTACACTGCGTTGGCTGTGTGTTTGTGTCTGTTCATGCCTGCTCAGTGAAGAGGAGCTTTGGGCCATTTCACCTTCTGACTAGCTTTCATTTTGTGACTACCTTCTAGGGTTTTCATCTGTGCTCTTTGGTGGGTATAGTGGCTTGGCTGTCTCTCTCAGTTTAATAATAACAAAAAGAAAACATATTTCAGTCTTAACTTTTCCTAATTATAGTCTGCAGTATGTGTCAGTGGGTGAGATGATGAACCTCGAGTTGCCCCCGATACATTTGTGTGACTGAGGGTATCTGAATGTTGGAAAATTAGCTTAGGCATAAAACTGGGTGCTCAATTAGAGTACAAAAGTACTATATAATTATCCAATAATGGGTAAAGCTGGACCCCTGAAATGTGTGAACAGTTACTTTTTAATATTTCACCCACTTATGGTGAGTGATATGAATAGCAGCACTTATACCATATATTCACTTCCTTAAAAAAACAAAACAACAGGCTCCACCACTTTTTGCACGCTGCGTTATACAGACAGTCTGCAACCATCTGAAAGGAAAAATTAGATAAACTTGCAACATAAAGATGCAAAGATATCATTCTTACCACTACAGGGCACACTGCAGATTACGCCATTAAACCTTGTTAATGAGAGGTTTCAGTTTACAGTTTGCAAGAATGACTTCAATCATGTTTTTCCTTTATCGTCATGAGTCACTGGGTGTAAAATGATGCAGTTTCTTTTAGTCAGTTTCACCTATTTAACATTGAAACTACTACACAGGCTAGAATGGATGAGTGTAGAATGGTGTGATTTGTCAGAAACGTCCATCCCAAAGGTTGTACAAATAAGTAAAATTGACAGAAAAATAAAACTGTATTTTGGAAGTCATTATTATTCAAGACAGAATCGTGGGACTACCTTGCACTCTCTTTACTGTGTTTTGACAACTGACTCAAATCAGTCATTGGGCAATGAGTCCTTAAGGTCATGGAAAGGAGAGCTCTTGCTTTACACTGCGTTGGCTGTGTGTTTGTGTCTGTTCATGCCTACTCAGTGAAGAGGAGCTTTGGGCCATTTCACCTTCTGACTAGCTTTCATTTTGTGGCTAACTTCTAGGGTTTTCATCTGTGCTCTTTGGTGGGTATAGTGGCTTGGCTGTCTCTCTCAGGTTAATAATAACAAAAAGAAACTATATTTCAGTCTTAACTCTTCCTAATTATAGTCTGCAGTATGTGTCAGTGGGCGAGATGATGAACCTCGGGTTGCCCCCGACACATTTGTGTGACTGAGGGTAACTGAACGTTAGAAAATTAGCTTAGGCATAAAACTGGGTGCTCAATTAGAGTACAAACGTACTATATAAGTATCCAATAATGGGTAAAGCTGGACCACTGAAGTGTGTGAACAGTTACTTTTTAATATTTCACCCACTTATGGTGAGTGATATGAATAGCAGCACTTATACCATATATTCACTTCCTTAAAAAAACAAAACAACAGGCTCCACCACTTTTTGCACGCTGCGTTATACAGACAGTCTGCAACCATCTGAAAGGAAAAATTAGATAAACTTGCAACATAAAGATGCAAAGATATCATTCTTACCACTACAGGGCACACTGCAGATTACACAATTAAACCTTGTTAATGAGAGGTTTCAGTTTACAGTTTGTAAGAATGACTTCAATCATGTTTTTCCTTTATCGTCATGAGTCACTGGGTGTAAAATGATGCAGTTTCTTTTAGTCAGTTTCACCTATTTAACATTGAAACTACTACACAGGCTAGAATGGATGAGTGTAGAATGGTTTGATTTGTCAGAAACGTCCATCCCAAAGGTTGTACAAATAAGTAAAATTTAAAACACACACACAAAAAAACAGGTTTAATACCACACTCTGATTGTATATTTTTATCTGCATGGAAAGCCTTCAGGTACAATATGAGAGAAAGTGAAAGATGTTTGTGTGTTCTGCAATATTAAAAGAAAAACCACAACACCAATATGGCAACTGTCAAACAATGTAAAAACTCCATCCAGCCTGATGGAAATATTGTCAAATTGTGGGGGAAGACTGAACAGCAAATTTCCATTCACTGCAACACTTTGTATATTTGTATAGCTTATGTTTTTATCCTTTAAATAACATCAAAAGATAAACCACACCGATACTTTTGGACTGACGCGAAAATGTTCTGCTTGTTTTACACATGCAGTACTAATCTAAAGCATTAAAAATACAATCAAAAATAACCACAAGCTGTTAAGCTGTATAGATTTACACTGAAGAGGGTGGGTGATAAAAGTACACTGTAGACAGTCATGCTTTGGTTTCCTGTGCCGGTCTCTTTGAAACAGGAAACTACGCTGTCTGAGCAAAAACCAGCATGTTACATACCCTCTGTAGTCTGAGAGAAGCAGCACAAGCAGGAGGTTTCATCGCGTTTTTGGTCTGCACTTTCTGCATGTGGATATCAAACGAAGTCCATAAACGACTTGGTGAGCATCTTTATATATTAAAGATAATATTCCACACATATACATAATTTTAGTAATGTATCTATAAAAAAAAAAAAAGACTTTAGAAAATGTTTCATGAAACCTGCCGAAATTGTAAAAATCACTCAGTTCTCTCAAACTTTATAGCAGAAAAGTAAAAATTATTAAACATCTAAGAACACTTTTGTCATCGTTTATTATTAAAGATGATTTACTTTATTGGTTTAATTTGTGGACGGTGACTTTTTGCCTTGTTTTGCTTCACTTTTGTTAATTCCTTGAATAAGTTAAGTATAAAATCCTACATTACTCTTTGTTTTAATAAACCAGATGAAAGTGTTTTCTGGAGCAACAATAACCTGGTAAAAGCAGAATCTACTTTAAATGTTTCTGATCAGCTTGTGTTTGCTGTTGTGTGGAACTGAAAGTGGAAAAACTCTGAATGGAAATGTGTGTGTGTGTTTGTGTTACAGGAGACAAACTGTAATGCTTCATTTTTGAGAACCAACCTACGCTTCTTTTGATATGACCAAGAAAAATACCAACCTGCCATGATGAATGTGACAAACGATGACTGCAACATCCAAACGCAAGAGTACGAGTATCATCTTTTCCCGGCCGTCTACATCCTCGCCTTGCTTGTGGGTTTGCCGGGTAACCTGGCAGCCCTTTACGTCTTCACCTTTAAGATCACTCCCCGCACGGCCTTCAGTATCTACATCAGCAACCTGGCGGTGGCGGACATTGTCATCCTCTGTGTTCTTCCCTTTCGGATCCACTACCACATAAACAGGAACAACTGGGAGTTCGGGGACTTCACCTGCCGCCTAACAGGGATTCTCTACTACTCCAACATTTACATGAGTATCTGCTTCATGACCTGTATCTGCGTGGACCGCTATATGGCCACGGTCCACCCACACAATTACCTGAGGATGCGGAGCCCCTGGTGCGCTCTGGTTGCGAGTGTGGTGCTCTGGTGCGTTGCCGGAGTGGCCATCCTGGTCTTCATACTCATGGGGCCTCTGAAAACCAACTCAGACAATTCTGAACACCACAGTTGTTTTGAAAATTTCGCCAAGATAGAATGGGACACTCGTCTGGGGCCATACAGCATACTGGGCCTCATCTTTGGCTCCTTGATGCCCTCCATAATCATCCTAGTGTGTTACCCGCTGGCTGCAAGGCGCATTTCCATGATCCGAACTAGAACAGCCCAAAAAGCTGTGAGGGTCATCTACACCATCCTAGTTATCATGCTGCTCTGCTTCCTGCCTAACCACATTGTGTACTTGCTGCACCTACTTTACCGCTGGGAGATGATCCAAAACTGCTCCTTTGGCAGAGCCATCTACAACGCCCGGAGGATCACCATGGCGCTCATCACCCTCAATACATGTCTTGACCCTGTGCTCTACTATGTCACCACCAGCCACTGCCACTGGGAGCGATTAAAGATGACATGGCTGTGGGGAGCGGTGAGCCGGAGGAGGGGGGTTTATACCATCGCAGTGAACTGAGGACGGGGGCAACAACACACTTACTGTAAATACAGCTGTAAATAAATAAGACTCTATATAAGCTTCATTATCATTGGACATGTAACTGGAGGACTGCAAAGACTTTTCTATAAAAGTGTTTATTTGTACATCAAAATAAAGGGATAAAACAGAATTCAAATGGTCTTTTTTTTCCTCGAAATGAGTCAATAATACAAAAAAAGCCTCTGTGTGGTAAATGTAAATAAAGGCAGCAGCTCTTTTGTTGAAGTTTACATGCAGACATTTAAGTTTCTCTGCACTTGCATTTAAATTTTAACTAAAAATGAGCTTCTAATGTGAATGTCCTTTGAGGCTAAAAGTTGCTTCAGCAGATTCCAGATGGAAGACCCTTTTTCAGCAGGGATGAGAGGAAGCTCCCCAGGTCCTCATCCTGACGAAAGATAAGAAAACAAACCAAACATTTTAGGGAAATAAGAAAGTTACCATCATGTTTGTGCTTGGCACAAATTAGATTTAAGGAAGTAGCTCAGGGGTTTCCAAACGTTTAACCTCATCTGGGTTTTCCAGCCTAATAAAGGGCCTGGCTATACATGAAAGCATGGTTGGTCTGCGTACAGTTAGGCACAAAATCTACTTTTTTGTTTATCAAATAGCCTGAAATACAGGGAATGCACATACTTCTATCAGGTAACACGATGCTTTGTAAATCAATAAATAAAAAGCCCCAAAAATATTTTAAATACAATTCTCATGATTTTCTTTTGAAGAAGGCCAAAACCTCCTTCACAGATCGAAACCCTTACTTATGGGTCCTTAACATTAGAGTAACACCTGCCACAGATAAAAAAAAAAAAGATGAAAATCGCAATTAAAAACATAAATTTGGTGTTTCTTACTCTGGTCCGTCTTATTATGACTAACTCGTGCTAAGCTCCACTGATAATTTACAGTGAATTTGCTCTGTAGCTAATGATTGTTGTTTGTTAACAATTAATCTTTAATTATATTTTATAATAATTAGATTGTTAATTAGACCAAATGAAAAGAAAAATGCTCATCAAAATGTCCTAAACACCAGAGTTGTTCAGTTTACATTGACATTACAGGCTGAAAAGAAAACCATCACATTTGAGAAGCTGAAACAAAAACATGGTAAAAAATATTATTTTACAAACTATTTAATATATATACCATTCAAATTATCTAGTATATGTGTATATATCCTTTAAACTTCTTAATTTTAGTCAACCTCTGAAGCACACCTCATTGGATTTCATTTCATGGACTTGCAACAACAATCCTACAATCAACATCGACAGGACCACATTTTAAAAAACACTCCAAAGGGGATCTAATCAATGATTTTCGGGCATTTTGGATCTTACATTAATACACATATCTTTCACTTGTTTTTCAGAGGGTGGTATCTTCATAGGAATTTTTTGGCTTCAAACCTCCCCTGCACGGTTTTATACTTCATTGATCTTTACTGTGTTTTCATAGAATGTGCAAATAAACAAAATTAAACATAAAAAATTATTAAAACAGTTATTTTACAATGATTTTACTGTCAGTCACTCAGGCTTTATTTATATAACGCTTTTAAAATAAAACGCAATTTAGAGCACTTAACAAGCAACTGATTCATCTTCTATAACTAAGTAAGCGTAGGTTACCACTACAACTCACCCGGTTGAGTTGGTAACCCATATACTGAAGACTAGAACCCTTACTGCAGATACCTGGAATTGAGTCTACATGTCTTGTGTGCCATCTCTCTTCCGTTTGTCTACTTTCTTCTCCGGTTTTGTCCTGTCCTGTCCAAATTTAGGCTAAAATCCCCCAAATCTCCCCACCCCCCCTCCAAGACCTCCTGCACATGATCTTTTGCAATTCATAAATAACATTAATTGTTCAACACAAGTCTTATTACACCCATACTTTTCCTGTCATCAAAAGGAGCCTTCTAAAATCAGCCTTCTTCCTTGAGGTTCTCTAAAGTTCTCAATTACACCTCAACTACTAATCAAAGATATTCTATATGTTAAGTCATCAAAAACTATAATAATAAAAACTTTCTTGAGTCCAACCTGTGCAACACCACTTGAAGTTGCAAGACATAAAATATATAAGAAAGAGGCATAAAATGCACAGTAGAATATTTTGGTTTTTTACCCTCTGCTCTTTGCACGGAACGCACAAAACCACAGAAACCTCTTTTCTTCTTTCCACTGTGACGAGTTTAACAGGCTGGTTTCCCCACCTTCTACTTTCCCCTTATTCTCACTTTCAAAGCCCCTACTCTCATACTGTCCACCTACGTGGCTGTTTTCACTCCCCCTGGCTGAACTGCTCATCATCAGGCCTGTGTAGGCACATCTTAACAGAAGAACTGTCATCTTCTGAACACTGCGGTCACAATTTTACTTGGGTCCATCACTGATAAGGATCTAGGACAGTAAACCATGTTATTTACATTAACCTTTATCAATCTTCTTGCACTCATTGCGGTCACAATGGATCCTTCTCTGCAAAGGCGGTTGTTGTTTCACGTGCCAAAATAAATCACATCTTGCAAATACAGTTGGCCTCGTTCTTGATATGAGCTGTCGGACTGCACTGTAACTCTTTGAATATTTCTGCTGCATGCATTAGTGTGACCCAGCTTTAATTCCCTTGTATACCTTTAAAAAATATTTACAAAATTCACAGTGTAGCTTTCCCCAACTTGAAAAACTGGAAAAATCCAGATAAAGTTACTAGAATTTAAAATGTCTTAGGAGTTGTACAAGATGTTTGAAAATAAAAGCAGGAAATAACGAAGCAAAGAAAACGTCCCTCACAGAGCTCGGTGACTTCAGATCAGGAGGATTAATGCCAGATTTAGACCAGATCCTTTAGGTATGTTTTGGTGGTACTTCATAGCGAGCCGTTAGCTTCCACAGCTCCACACATACAAACTAACACACACACATGGTGTTCGACCAGAACCAAATTCAACCTTGACTGGCTTCTAATTTTATCAGATGAAATCCAAACGCACACTTTTAGTTCTACCACATCACATTTGTTGGAATAAACTTGTGTAAACTCCCCCGAGTGCAGTGAGTCACCAGTTCTATTTCACAGGAAGAGTAAAGTTTAATATCAAACACCTCCGAAACTACTGAGTCTTTAACACTTGCAAAGGTTAACGTTTGAGACCAATCTCATCCAAAAACCCTGAGTGTGACATTTACGTGCTCACTCTTTGGACCAGACGACATCGTGATTTAGAAATAACACATTTGTTTTGCATCTCCCTTTCGTTTTCTAGCAGCTTTTCTACTTATTGTTTTATTTTAATGTTATTTATTTATTTTCTCTAAATGATTTTTTTTCTTTCAAAGAAAAAAAAAATGAAGCGAGTTTAGATTAACGTTTAAGAGGAAACTGGAAATTCACAGGTTGAGCATCAAGTTAATATACAGTCATGATTCATTTAAGAAGAAGGTGCAAAAAGGCATGACTGGAAAAACTCTAGTCAACTGCAACATAAAGAATAGAAATATGACATTTATATTTGTTTTTTGTATTGATTTCAGTGAAGGTACTTTCCATGGCACAACACCCCACCAGAGGCGCAGAAAGGAAACCTTGTTGCCACTTTCCACTGCACTTTGTGACACTTACTTTTGCTTTTATTTTGGATGGGGAGGCTCCAATACCAAGTCTTTACTATGTGTTTGTGACTATATTATGTACTGAGCTAAAGAAAGCTATCAGTCTAATCATCTTTAGCTGATTTTAGTCTGTTTATAGGTAAATTACTAGAAGTTAATGGAAAAAAGAAAGTAGAAACAAGGTTACAACTAAATATAATGTTACCCACAACGAGATTATTTACAGGTCAAAGCAGGTCATCCAAGCCTTTATGTCTTAAAGATCTGCTGTTGTTTAATCTGTAGTTTAAAGTTTGGAGTTGGCAGAAGTAAATTAGTAAATATATATTATGCTGAGTTCTGCACATCTAATGACAATAAGACCTGAATGACCAAAACTTTACAACTATGTCTAATCCACAGAGCTGGAGGCTGCTCAAGTTGTTTTTTAAATATCACACGCAACTTCTTTCATTTCCTTAAAATGTGTGTCAGTGCAGCGATGATTTTAGCCACCATTAAGACCACATTTATATTCGTTAACCTATAAAGAAATAGACCTTAACACTAGAACTGTCAGGGACTCTCATTTTTACCCCATCCGGCAACTACAGCAGCAGCAAGAAGTAAATTCTTGAAGAAGTTCGTAATTTCTATTTTGTTTTTGTAAGAAGTAATATTTAAGACTACATTTTAGGGGTTCTACTAATGATTTTGATTATTTCACTACAGACTGCAAAGTTACACTGACCAACCTTGTGTTGTTGATGGACCACCTCAGATGTTCCCCTGACTGAAGTCTGGTCCATTTTCAGCATCTTTTTCCTGCCATATCATCTCTGCTCATCAGGAATCTCACATGAACTTTTATTGAGGGGAAAAAATCCCCCAGCTTCACTATGCTAATGTGTTTATATTATCCTAACCATAGCTCTGTAGCTAGCCACCTGGTAGCAGACCATTATATATTAGTGTCTTCATTTATATCCAAAGTGATAACAGCTGTCCGTTTTAGTTTTCCAGAATTCCCTCAGAACATTGCATATCATCTCTAAACTGAAACTAGCGAGCTAACTTCTAAACTTTGTAAATCCTCTTTTTCATGGATGCCTGGATGTTAACTTTGTTGTAACACCTGGAAAAGCAGCCGCTCTGATCATTTTACTGAAGATTAAAGAACCTGGACTGTTTTTAACTGTCAGTGATGCCACGGTGTTTGTCTGAATCTGGGAACTGAAGAAGAGTTTGGACCCAGAAACAGCTAATGACGTCAGACTTAAGAGGCGGATTAGCTAAGACAGCTGGATCAAGTACAGATAAAGTGATCATATACAATCTTCCGACATGTTAAGTCACTATAACTTTTTTAAGTGTACTATGAGGCCCTATTTGGACCTCTTTAAAACGTTTAGTACCTCCTCTCAATTTTTAAGTGCAAAAACATGGCATAAAATCTCCTGTACACTATATACATTATATCTCATGTTACATGTCTAACTTCTGTTTTCCAGCATCCTGTTGTTCCTTCACAGAATTTCATTGGAAAATTATTTCATATCTCAAAACAGTGATTCGATAACTAGATGATTAGCGGAACTACCAGGCTTCGACTGCATAGGCAGTCCTCTAATGTATCTAATGTATCACTGTATGTCTATCAGTTGTCTATATTGTTGCTGTTCAGAGAATTTAAAAGAATAAATAATAATGAAATGCTCCAAAAATAATGTCCATGTTTTCACCTGGTAACTCCAGGAAAGCAGCAGGACTTTGGTGTTGGAGTCTTCGGTGGAGGAGGAGACTTTGATGACGATAGACTCCACGATGACTGTGCCATCAGGGAGGTGCTGGATGGTGTAACCTTTTAACACACTGAAGCAAAGAAAAGCAAAAGGATCTAATTTGATAATTATACTGAGACAAACTGAAATCAAGCAGACTTTAGAACAAGCAGATAATAAGGCCGACACATTCGCATTAATCATTAGCTAGTGGCAGATTAGTGACCTCACTCTCACCTCTTAAGGTGCGTGTAGATTCTGTGGAGCGTGTCGGCGTCGCTGTGCGGATCCTGGAGCTGCACGTGGCAGGTGAACCGTAACTGATGCTCATTGAGGCCCAGCTCCTTCAGGGCCTGCTCTGATGATACCAGCTTCAGACTCTGTGTGTAGTGAAAGCCACAAGGGGGTAATTATCATTATACAATAAATAATAACTGAGCAACTGCACGCCACAAATGAAAGGGATACAGCTGCCGGTTTATTAGGTACACAGATCTAAAGTTAAAACTCGCAATGTGATGCAACGTTACTGCAATATATCAAAGCAAGTTCTAAAATAACTAAACAGAAAATTGAGTCCTCTAAAGGTAGATTTTGATCTTTATGTATATTTTGGTGTTCCTAAAAAGTTAGAATCTAAAAACATGTTATAAACCATGACGCTTACGTTTTCCTTCATGATGAGCGTTCCGTGCATGGTGCGAGGTTTTTTGGGATCAGGCAGCGGCCCTACAGCACAGCAAATAAGATACATCATTGTATAAACTGCTACTTATGGTCAAAATGAACAAAACAGTGAACAACAATACAAGTCCTGCAACAAAGGCTGTCAGTAGGGTGAAGTTCAAGAAAAGTGAGCAAACCTATATTAACCTCTTTGAACTAGAGAGGTGGTCTGCTAAGGAAGTTTCATGGGTTAGTGAGGTAAACTGAGGTTAAAGTAAGGGTGTCACAAAGGTAGTTTTAACATGGCTAGATCACCATGGTAACTTATGCTGAACACGTAGCGTGGTCTGGAGAAGGTTATGTTCAGAGGTTCAGTTAGAAACTGTCTGGAAGCGCCACATGAGCTCACAAGTTTAATGATTTCCTGCCAGCATTCTGCCTCTTGATTATTCTTTTATTTGAGGTTCCAGGGCTGACTTTTTCTACTTTATTTTTTTATTGTCCATCACCTATTCCTCTGATAATGTCTGACAGATGCAGGCGGAGCTCAATCTGTCAATTTTGTGTAGAAGTAGAGCAAAATGGTGCATCAAATGCCCCTTTTCCATGTGATCTTTTGTGCAGAAAGCCTGGGTTAACACAAAAGGTTG
Source organism: Oreochromis niloticus (assembly GCF_001858045.2). Classification (NCBI taxonomy): domain Eukaryota; kingdom Metazoa; phylum Chordata; class Actinopteri; order Cichliformes; family Cichlidae; genus Oreochromis; species Oreochromis niloticus. The sequence continues at coordinate 8,370,742 of NC_031984.2, forward strand.
ATAGCCAGTGTTGCAACTGGGGTTTCAGGCACCATCAAGCCAACAAACACAAAGAAAGCCTGGTTACGTTGAACTTGATTTGGAGTACACCTCTTTGGAGGCCAGGCACTATTGCTTATAAAACCAGTGCCATTTTGAAAGGTTTACCAAGGAGGGTGCTTTCACTGAAGAGGCACCTTCTATAACTAAAATGAATGTGGCATTCGTTAGACTTCCTTTACAGTGAATCAAATTGTGTTAAATTGCAGTTTAATATAAAGAATGTTTATAGCATTTAATGTATTTATTTTTTTTACTGATGAAGTAAAATTGTCAATATTTGCTTCAGTTGTGCAGTAAACTCACTCTGTATTAGTGGTAAGATGAGTTATCTTAATACAAAATCCTGTCCACAGGACATTTGGCCTCACAGTTTGAAGTGGTTACTCACTACACTTGGGGATATTTTTATTCCAGGTGGACATTAGAAAGAACAGCCTAAGGCTTATGGGGCGAATAATCCAACATCTAATTGGAATTAGATGTTGAATCTTTTAATATGACAAGTTGGTTTCAAATCTCATGAGCTAAAACAAACAGATTGGCCACATTTCACATTTTAGAAAATGAGTACAATGATCATCTGTTTCTTTTTTAATATGTACAGACATACATTTAGTTTTTGCACATTTATATATTTTACTCTTGCAGAAGTACTCATATTTTTTTGGTTTGTTTTTAAGGTATAATGTTTTAATGAATGACCAAGTCTTTTACCTGATTATCACGGTATACTTCTGATCAGGAACTGAAGATTTACACCTACTAACTCCAAAACAGAAAATGCACTAAAGTCTAAAATACCAGGAACAAAATTCAGCGGATCTTGGAAATCTTAAAAACTAGGTAACAGTTATACAGTCATAAAGCTGCTGCTGTTGTAATGTCCCCACTTACATGAGCACTCATCCTCTGAATGTCACATAAATGACATTTGCCATTACCACAGCTAATGTGGGTCACAATTCAGAATGGAGGTGGCACAAAAGGGGAACAAAGGTTTTCTGCCAAACTATGTCAGGACAAATAAAGCTAAATCTGAAGTGAAACTATGTAGGCACATTGCACCTAAACCATTATTACCGCAGAAAACAAGTTACCTCCAAGAGCCATCTCCCTCTTCAGTAGGTTTAGGGAGATATCAACGGGCACGCTAGGGTTTGTGGTCACAGTCGTTGTCTCTCCATTAGCGGGCATGTAACAGTCGATACCTGTCATTAAAAGAAGGGAAGCATTAAATGTGAGCATGTTTAACGGATTTTAAGCTTTACTGATGAGCGGACGGTCTGCACTCACTGAACTCCTGCTCGATCTTCCCCTTTAGGAACTCCATTTTTACCGCCTCTCCGTGCACCAGCAGCATGTTGCGAGGCTCTGCCATGCGAATGAGCTGCATGATTCCTTTGGCGTCTGCATGTGCACTGAACGACATGTACTCAACCTGCAGCTTCACATCCAACTGTAAGAATCACAGAGAGATTTAGAGGCAATGTACAGTGTAGGCTATGCTGATCAGAGACCTTACAGGATATTAAAGAAGACATTATTGCCTTCAGGTGGTGCAACTAAGCTTAGTTTAAAAACTAGGGCTGGTTTCACAAAGATATTTAAAAGAGGTCTAACCCTACAGAATAATCTTTCTAATGCAACTTAGTTTCTTAGGGTAGTCTAACTTAGTTAAGTCAAAAGCAATAAAGAATGGCTTATTTTAACCTAAAAAGACACATTTTACTTCCATGCTAACTTAAGGAATGGTAATAATGAGTGACATTTATCTTGATAAGCAACAGTAAATAACAAAACAACAAAAACAAAACTTTCGTGGAACATTTTATAGGTAAATCGTCCTTGTAACAGTGGAATTCTTCTAAATGACTGACAGTTTCTGCAAAGATAAACAGATAATCAGTAAGATACTGTCACCTCAGCAATCATTTTTTTCACCTTTAAAAAATAAAATCTTATTTATGACTATGCGGTTTTCTGTAATGGATGAATTTAGGTATCTATCTGAAGTCCGACTATTTGGTTTAACTAAACTATAGTCAGTCAAGGTCTGCTGTTGTAAAACCAGATACATGACACATTACTAAAAAACTCAGTCCTTTTCAAAATGGTTACTGATAATAAACATAACAATTAAAAACAAAAAATATATCACATTATTGTTGTTTTTTGGTATGGTTTTCTAAAGGTCAAATGTTACTCATACTAGAGTAAACTATTTTCCAAGAAAAGAGACAAAACACACATTATTAAAAAATCGCAATTAAAGAACAAAAAAACCCTCAAAAAACAAAAACCTGTCATAATGTCATTAACAGGAATTATTTTGTCCCCTAATAACTGTGTAATGATGTGACAGGGCTCATATGTAACACAGCAGGCTTCATCAGTCTATTAAAGTGATGGTGATCTGTTAGTCAGGTCAAGGTCACTTTAAAGTTTATGTGCTTTAAACCTTAGAGCTCAGTACATATACTATGCACATGATAGTGCTGTACCATATAATATTCTCTGCAATAATACCAGTATAAACTTTTATGGGATATAAAAGTGTCATATTGTTATGTGTTTACATTATCTGGAGAGCACAACAAGAAAATCTCACAGATGTCTGACATCTGTATCAGCCCCGTGTCAGCAAAGGACAAATTAGTAAAAAGGGAGCTACTTCAGCGATCTTTAACAAAGCACAGGGGTTTGTGGAATACGCAAGGAAAGTCTTCCTGCAAAAAGCGAAAACAACAAACTTCATTCACCCAAATAAACGTTATAAAAGCTACCGTGGATTTTACGAAGGAACACGAGGAGGAGATGCTAGCAGGTGGTGATGAACAGCACCGAAGTAAACAAATGACTCAGCCAAGCAAGAACAAACGGTGGATGGAAATTACTGATGCGGTTACATGGAGCCTCGATCCAAAAAAACCTCCACCCAAGTTACAACACCCAGGGTAAAAAATAATTTTCAATTTCAGTTTTATTATGTTGCCATGTTACACTTTTCCACTGAAAACACTACTACTGCTTTGTGCTTTCATTTGACTTACGGCGTGTCCGTCTATATACTGCTGCACCACTCTATAATGCTGCTGCTGGCACCTTGTGGCAATATCTTCACACTTTGAATCAGGTAGTCTATCATCAGTGACAGGCGCTAAATGGAAAAGGAGGATGGAAAATGCCCTTCATTTTTTTTATTTAAATACTGCCACCTGCAAGCTGCACTCAAACAAATGTTTTTCTCTTTGAAAGCAGTATTGCATATTTCCTTCAAATATTGCGATACACTTTTGAGACTATATCACCCAACTCTAAGAAACGGCACAGACATACATGAGTGTGGCCCAGTAAAACTGTCTTTTCATGCTACTGTTGAAGGTTTTGTGAGAAAAACAACTGAAATGAAAGACAGACGTGCAGACAACAGCATTAGCCACTACACTCACATGTAGTTCGAAGTGGTCAGAAAATATAATCGTGTGCATGCTTGAAAGGGACGATAGCGAGCTTCAGATGTTTTTTTTCCCCCTACATATATATATATTTATCAATAGGCCAGAAAGAACAGGTACAGGCCTTTTTGTGTAAGGTAAAACTGACCAATTGCCTTAAATATATGCAGACTAGTGGTGGTTATGTTTACAGCTACTAGCCAGAGGCCCATTTTGAGCCTTTAGTGGTTCTGTTAGACAGAGACAAGATAGCAGGTCCGGTTTTTAATCTTTAAGTTAAACTAACATCTTCCCAGCTGCAAATTACTATTTAAGTGTTAATTATTTGCTCCTCTAAACTCGCCTGAATATAATGGAAAATTGTGAAGTTAGTCGTTTTAGGATCTTTGCTACAACCGAATTCACAGAAAAATGAAATTGGATGGAACGACTGAGGAGGATGTGAATAAACGATGTGGCTCTATCTGCTCACCCCCCAATTTTTTTTCCATCTTGAGAATATAAAGTAAGTCTTACCGTTGCTCTGCCTTCCATCTCCAGTTTCCTTTGCCCATTGAGGATTTTGTGACCGATTGTTCCCTGTACACAGTAGCCAGGCATGATAACCTAAAAAAACAAAAACAAAACACACCTTTCAGCTTTTAAGTGTTACAGTTTTCAGAAACGCTGTCCATTTCCTTACAATACTCACCATGTTCTTCTCATTGCCAGCCCATTTCTTGAATATCTGCAAAGACTGACCTGCATGCAGCATACCCGGTGTTGCAAACACCACCTGAAAGTGTCCACATTATTTTACTTCACTGCACTTTGACTTCTTCAGTGAGAAACTTTGCATACGTTTGATGTACAAAGGGACTCACCATAGGACCGGGATTATCGGCGTAGGAGCGATCAAAAGCCTTGATGTGCTTAAATTCAAACATGTTTCTCTGTACAAAGGTTTTTCGAATCTTCTGGTTGGTCCACGTTATGAAAAGCTTGTAGTAATGATTAGCTTTCTCTGTCAGTCCAGTGGAGAAGTAGATTGGGGCCTTCAGGTTCATTCTCTCCCTGTGTGGTGAGAGGGGGCAATTAGAGCGTCTGTCCAAAGAGCCAGTGAAGAAGTTAATGTGCCACATTTATTCTATCAAGCTTAATACATTGAATACAGCTATTTTAGGGAGCTGTCCAGACAAATATCAGCCCTTTTTGTATTGTAATCATCTGCAATTACTCCACACTGAAAGGACTTTTTATTTAATTGGAATGTCAACAATTATGTGCTAGAAAAATGGCCTTTATCTGATATCATTCAGCCAGAGAACAGACCGTGATTATCTTCACGCATCACTGTCTTTGCTCTCTTCTTTCTAGCTTTCACAGAGACTTCCTTCCTTTTTAATAGAACCCATACAGCAAACAGAGATAAAAGACACACTTGCTAATGTTTCTGAAGAGTCTTTTAAAACAGATCTGTACCAAAATGTTTCCAGCAGGATGCAGAGTTCTTGTGCTCGACCGAGGGCGAAAACTGGAATAAGAACCTGGAAGGTTGGGAAGAAAAAAAGGATCTTAGAAAATATACAATACTAAGATTTAGAAAACCCGACTACTCCCAAAAAATGCAATATTCAATAAACTTTAACCATTACCTTTCCTCCCCTTTCTATGCTTTCATGAACTTTCTTTAGAAAGTCCCGCTCTCTACACCTCTTTGAGTCACGGATGGTGGTGGCGTATGTAGACTCAGAGATGAGGATGTCTGGGCGACACTTATCGATCCACGCGGCACTGTGAATATACAACACCAGCATAATGAACCTGTCACAGTCAAAAGCTTGGACAAACCTACAAATTCAAAGATGTTTTAATTATAATTTTCTATTTTCTAATTGGGGAATAAAACTAAAGACATCAAAACAAATAAATGAACAAATGTGGATTCATACAGTCGAAGCTAGAGGTTTAAACAAAGTGTGTATTTAATGTATGTGTAGAAAAAGTTAAGGCAGTGACTTAAAAATTCTTTCTAATGGCCAGCTATACAACCCAGACATACAATGTACAGGAAATCTTTATTTTCTTGTTACTGCTGAATGTCTTGTAAGCTAACCAACTGAAACAAAAAGCGAAACATGCAGACAACAACATCACCCACTCATCTATGCTATTATCTAGTGGTCAGATGATGTAATCATATGCATGTCTAATAGCGACTTGGGTGCTTTCCTCCCTTATATATATAGTTATTAATAGGCCAGAAAGATACATGCACGGTTGTTTTTTAGGTAAGGTAATACTTATTACCTCATGTGTATGCAGACAAGTCATGGTTACGTTTGTAGCCATTTGAATCAGGAGGTTCATTTTGAGCTTTTTATAGTGCTGCTTACTTACGCTAAACTAAGACCTTCCTGGCTCCAGGTTGATATTTAAGTAGTACTGATTTGGTCATTTAAACAACCTTGAAGACAGTGGAAAGTTTGGAGCTACTTCTTTCATAATCTATGCAACCCAATCCTAAAGATTACATTGCTTTATACCCCTTTTGACTACAGTGGGGCTTACACTTTACAAAATAAACAAGCTGTACTCAGTAAGACTTTAAGCTAACATAGACAGGTCATAGATCAAGTGAGCAGTAAGTATGTGTAACTGCAATACATTGGTACAGATATTTGCCATTTAGTGCTGAGTAACAGACTAAAATAGTAAACTTTCGTTGACCAAAACTGAAGCATAAACACCTTGGACAGTCTGTCCCACACAGGTAGCCATAATATTTTGTCAGATAGTTCAATCAAAATGCCGTGGCAGTCATGCCATTTTTAAATATGTCACCAACAGTGTCCCTCACTCAGCTGTAACTAAAATCTGACATTTGGACCCATTAGACCAAAGTCATGATTCTGACTCAGCTAATGCCTATTTCTTGTATTTCTTAGTCCAGGCAGTACTTTTCTTCTAATTAGTCTCCCTCAGTAGTATATACACAGCCTCCTCCCTGCAGCTTATGTGGAGATCTGTCGCTGACTGAACTTTGGGAAGCATTGATGTGCCTCCTGATCTGAGCTGCTGTTAATTGGTGAAGTCTGAGCCCCTAATGAACATTTTCTGCAGCAGAGGTGACTCTTAAGTCTGTCTGTCCTAAGGCAATCCTCACAAGAAACAGTTTCATCTGGGTGTTTGATGTTTAAAACTCTAAAATTTGTTTATATTTTCTGGTCTGACTGACCTTCATGTCTTAAAGTACTTAAAAGTGACTTTCTGTTCACTTTACTTGTTTGATTAGGGGTTGCTTTTAATACCTGCAGCGGTTAAATAGGGCTATTTACCCACTCACCACTCTGTTGGGGATCCCTTTCCATGAATGACTGCATCAATGCAGCATACTGTGGAAGTGATCAGCTTGTGGCACTTAAGCTCATCTGCATTTCTGAATAAGGTATTTCTCAGCTTCCTCTCTCAATACCCCATTGATTCTCTATGGGGTTAAGGTCAGTTGAGTCGGCTGGCCAATCAAGCACAGTAATGTCATGATTAGCAACCTTTTAGTAGTAGTTTTGGCACTGTGGTCAGTTGCTAAGTCCTGCTGCAAAAGGAAATCTGCTTCTCCATAAAGCTTATCAGCAGATGGAATAATCCATTTACTCTTTAAATAAGCTCAGTCAGATCCCAGCTTTAATTTTTTAAAACACTGATTAGAACAAACAGACTGGCCTCTATTAAATATTGAAATTTATTACTAAAAAACGCTCCCCACATATTTGGATAGCTGAGTATCTGAGTGCAACTCTAACACCTTCATATGTTCTTTAATAGTTTTTATGTTTTCAGTAATATTTTAAAAAGTGTGGCCACCTGCAGGTGAACTGGAAGAAGTGAAATAATTATTTTTAATTTTGTACTCTAGCTTCATCTGCAAGTCCACCTGCAGTGAAAGGGTAGTGGAGAAATTAGGGAAAGGATGTTAAAGACTGAGTTGCAGGTTAAGAAGGAAAGAGGAAGCCCAGAGAGACGATTTATGTATGTAGTGAAAGCGAATGTGTAGAAGAGGATGGAAGAAGATGGATGGATGGAGATGCATTGCTGTGTTGACCCCTAAAAGGGTGTAGTCAAAAAAAGAAAAAGATTAAAGCTGAAAAAAAGAAACAGAATTAATCAAATAAAGCCATGGGATTCCAAAATTACAGCTTATTTTTCAACTTCTGATCATTTTTTTGATCCAGAAGTTATTTTATTTCGCATCGCTTGTGAAAAAAGCAAATTAATGGATGTACAAGCCGTTAATGGAGGGTCAACCTTAACAAGCAAATTGTCAGAAGAATAAAATTACTGAATGAAAACAAGAAAGAAATACTGCATCTTAGGCTTGTGTGCAGATCAGAGTTAAGATTTTAGGAACGACTTTAAGTAAGATTTTAAGAAATTCAAAATGGGCACTGGCAGTCTTAAATTTGTAAATGTATGATCTATTTTTTAAAGAGTTAAATAACTAAAAGAAAAACCTCAAACGAGTAAGTTTGGCCAACTTTCTGCTGAATGTGTTGACATAAAGACCAGAAGATTATCAAGAAATGCAGTAAAGTTCACTTACCCTAAATGCCTGTCCGGTGTCATGTTATAGTCACCCTAAAATAAAAAGAAATTATTCTCAGATTGCAGTTGATAAATTCACCTACTGTGACAGAGCGCAGACTTGTTTACACTTACGGTGTAGACCACAGACTCTGATCCCACTTTGATGTGAACCATAGCAGCTCCCAGGACATGGCCTGCATAGTACGCCTTGATCTCCAGCTCATCATCCACCTGCCACCAGCACAAAACAAACAGCTTGAATTGCCATCAAAAGAGAAGCAGCAGCTGGCGCAGAAGCAACTATTAGATGTGTGTGCGTGTGTGGTCAAAAATGATGTCAGCACTGCACCTGGACAGTCTGGTGCAGGTTCAAAGGAATCACTTTCTTCATGCAGTCCTTGATCATCTGCGAGGTGAAGAAGTTGGTTTCTCCTTTTTTGTCAACGGTGATCTTCCGGAAATCTTCCAGTAAAATGGGACAAATGGCTTTGGTGGGATGGGTCATGTAGATGGGTCCATCATAGCCCACCATCTCACTCATGTAGGGCAGAGCACCGCAGTGGTCCAAGTGGAAATGGCTGAAAAACGTAGAAAGGTGTACTATGTTACACACAAGGTTGAGATGATTTAAAAAAAGGTGCAATATAAAGAAGATAACAAATATGACAACAAACCTGATGATCACACAGTCTAAGAAATCTGTCAGACGCCCATTCTGTGTTATATAAGAAAAGTCTGGGAAACGTCTCTGCAATGATAAAACAATCTGTTATAGGACTGTTACTAAATGGAAATCTTCTTCTTTCAAAGGTAGAAACAGTGCATTCAAAAGGAGAGTCTCTTTTCTAGAAGAACTGTTTCATAATAGCTGTTTTTAAAATGCATTCCAAGTCAGAATGTACACAAATACCAGCAGTTTGCATAGAGAAGCCCAGCCCACCTCACCCACCTCCGCCAGCTTGGTCACACCTTTACTGCCAATGTAATCACTGAATAACAGAGTCCCACCCCACTCAGTGTCTGGGTATTCTGAACTGTCAGTTAGTGCGCAGACACAAACGATAGTCAATGCGCGTTTCCTGACTCAAAGGCGCAAAGAAGCAACCCTCTCATCCATTGGAGAAAACCTCAACGTACAAGTAGGGAACACAAGCTGTCTGCTCTCACCTACTGTAGGGCAACTCAAGAGGTTCCATTGCCTGAGCTACTCGCTGAGGTGAGTCCAACTATATCAAATTTGAATCTCTCATCCTCACACACCAACTCAGGCTCCTTCTCCACCCAAAAAGTGATGTTCCATATACCACAAGCTAGTTTTTGAAACCAGGGATCGTCAGACTTCAGACCACCGTCTGATCCACCAACCCCCACTTTGTCCTTTTATTGCAATAAATTTGATGGTAAGGATCAAAGACAGTCCAAGACAGTAACAACTGTGTGATACTGCTAACACACCATCGGTTCTTCAAAAACATCCCGCAGACAGCAGGCTAACACAAAAAAAGTGAAGAACCCAAAGTTATGTTCAAGCTGAGTGTATGCAGACCCAGGCCCAGCAGGTAGAGCCTGATCTTCAACATGTAACGAAAGCATTGATGAGCAGTCAGACTCTTCTCTCTATCTTCTTAAGTAGAATCACTGTGGTTACCCCTTTTAAGACTCTTTGGGCTGATTTTCAATTTTACTTTGTGTTATTGTTGGTTTTAAATAAGAAATATCATTAGTGTCCTCATTAGGATAGGTATTTGTGTCAGTGTGTGGGACTGTAGTCATGGGTTTATATTAAATGATAATTATGTGACACTGTATTTCAGGTCAAGTTACACAGGAATGTGAAAGTGATGTTAGTAGTAGCAGTGTAATGAATTAACTTCTCCGATGAGTAATTTAGAAATATACTGCATTCATTTTACAAAAAGTAAACAGTAATGTGTACCACATTACTTTTCTGAGTAACAACTCCAAAACTGCATACAGATATCTGCTGGCTCCCCAAAAGCCCCAAAACATTTGCCAAAACCTGTATAGCACACATCAGCAAAATAGAAGGGTTGGAAATTGCGCTTCAGCCCTCAATGTGGTTAAGGAAAACTATATATGTTAACAAACAAAAAAAACCCCCAAACACTCCAACATGTCCAAACCATCTCAGCCTTAGCTCTTCAAATCACTCAACATGAAATGTCTCTCAGACGTACTCATTTCTAATCCTATTGAAAATCTTAACTTCTTCAGACCTGCCTCCTGTCTTTTTGTCAGCAGATCTCACTACAGTCTTGTAAACCTTCCCAGTGTAAAGCAGCCTAGGTAGTCTTAACTTTTGCTGTCATGTTTGAAACACTTCTGTTTCACTTTAGAGTCTTTAATTTTGCCCAAGACTCATGTAGGGCTTTGATTTGGGATTCTTGTCAGTATGCTATGTGCAGGTTGTTTATAACTACTAATAAGATAAAGGAAACCAATAAGGGTAAAAAATGCCATAGTGTTTAAATTACATGACTGTAATGTTTGCTATAACAAATGCACTATGTCACTCACATCATCGTTGTAGCCCATGTGCATCCCACAGTCCAGCATTATATTTTTGCCTCCGATGGAGACGAGGATGCAGCTCCTGCCCACATCCTGTCCAGCACCTTGGAAGGGCAGAACAGAAGATAAAAATTCAGAATTACACTCCTTTAGTAATGGTAATAAACACAACAGTGCGCAGCAGCTAGCTAGCTAGCTTCGGTACTCACCGAGTGGCGTTACTTTTATTTCAGGCATGCTTTTTCATTGGGCAGCCTTTTTTTTATATACACAGGTAAATGACACCAAGGTGACCTAAACGTCCAGGATGTGTCAGCTGAATAACTTCTGAAATATATGGGAACGTTTATTGTGTGTAGCTTTAAAACATGCAGCTAATTTCATGCACCGACTTTATTTTTTTATCAGCGTCGGGCTAACAGGAAGGACTTCCGTCCAGTGCTTTCACAATAATACACCCCTTGCTATGAAAGCCTGTAGAAAACAGGTGGAAAGCACCTGGGTAATGTTTTGAAGACTATTTCCATATGTCATTTTGATAATCTATACTTCCTTTCAAGCAAACCTTGAAAACAAATTCAAGTGTCTATATTTCTTGTAAGAAACACTATGTCTTCCACTTTTAATTATACTGAACTGATAGATGTGTGAATAGATTTTCAGCATAAGGAGTATGAGCCCTCTAAAAATGAGTAACCAAGAAAAAGTGGCATCACGTAGTCTGGATAGCATTAAGAATAAAAGGGAAGGTTTACAAGATGCTAATAAGACCTGCTATGGTTTGGAAACTGAAACGGTGTCACGGGATAACTGGCCAAAGTGATATTTAAAGTCCTCTCATCCTGCCCAGCTGCTTCTTACTCTTTGCTTACTTATTATTGCTTCACTGCCTACACACCAGTTACCATTTCAAGTGACATTTCAGGTAGCAGTTCACCTGTCTGGAGCTCTTTTTTTTTAACCTAATTTCAGCACTGCCTGCAGGGATTTCAGGTGCATTCATTTATAAAAGTTCATTTCTGGCATACAAAGGCTATGTTGTTTGTCACTTTTTATTTTTCACACATCAGTGACGTTTATGCAACAAAAATATTTGTTTAGGTGCGGGGGGATCAGTGTTTGGGTTATAATAACTTCTTTCAATAAGTCCAAGAAGCAATTAAGGTAAAAATTTCCCTCGCTTTTATTTTGAAGACAAAGTCGCCAATTTAGAGCCTGCGCAGTAGAACCGGATAAGAACAGACAGGATCTGTCACTTCACGTTGTCGAGAAAAAGAAATGCGTAATTTTTCTTTCAATTTTAACTTTTCTTGTAGGTGACGAGTTCACTTCTTGATCGTTTACCACAGGGCTTACATTTTTACCCAGTTCCGGTTTGTTTGTAGCCCCGAAATACATTTTTTTCATTCATTTTTTACGTGCCTGTTTGTGTCATTTGCACTTCCTGGTAGAAACCATGGCAGGCTCAGAAGACCAGAAGTTCTCCCTCCAGGAGGTCCTAGACACTTTTAAGTTGTGTCTGTCGGAAAATAAAGAAGTCTATCTAGAACAGTACGTCGCTGGATGGCGTGGGCTTGTAAAGTAAGTGATCAGTGTAGAAGTAAACTAAGGCGAGCAGATCACAGCAAGGTAAATGTAGGACAGAGTGTTTACTGTGAGCTAAGATCAAGTCTTGAGATTTATATCTGATCTAGCTGACTCTTCTTCTTTAAAAAAAAAATCTCTCTCTCTCTATCTATCTATCTATCTATCTATCTATCTATCTATCTATCTATCTATCTATCTATCTATCTATCTATCTCTCTCTCTCTCTCTCTCTCTCTCTCTCTCTCTCTCTCTCTCTCTCTCTATATATATATATATATATATATATATATATATATATATATATATATATATATATATACATACATGTTAAGTTTCATATGTTTAATGAATAAATAAAAGTGTCACCTTCATGGCATGAAAACTTTCCAGGTTACAGACCCTCAAAGAACATAGGGGTGGGCTAAAATTTGCTGCTTTTTAATTAATTATTTTATGAGTCCTTACAGCTTCATTATTGCAGGAGATGTCCACAGGTTTGAAAAACACATTAAAGCTCTTTTCAAAATCAATTGTATAACCTGAAATCAAATCCCCCTTTTGTTCAATTCTGTTTTCTGCATCCAACTTTGTGCCTCAGTATCATGTCTCCTTTCCCTCAGCCCCAACTGCTTGCACCAGATGGCTGCCCCTGACTGAGCCTGGTTCTCCCTTTTAACAGGTTTCTTCCTGTTAAAAGGAAATGTTCTTTCCCACTGTTGCCAAAATGCTTGTTAATAGGGGGTTGTCTGATTGTTGGGGTTTCTCTGTATTATTGTAGGGTTATTGTGCCTTATAGTGTTAAGCACTTTAAGGTGACTTTTGTGATTTTTAAATAAATAAAATTGGATTGTATTGAAAGTTATATTGTAGTTTCAATTGCAAAACTACAGCAGTCGAATGTCTGTGAAACAAGGGTCATATCACAGGCTGGGATAGGTGGCTGATCAAAACATATGAAAGGGTCTACTTTACCGACAGACTGATCCCAGGATCATATTCCTGGTATTAGTGTACCTTCTTGGCTAGGTCTCTGTGGAAAAAGAGATTTTATTCTCAGTGGACTTTCTGGTTTTAAAAAAAATCAATAAAATGTGATGACAGAAGCAGGCCGACAATACAAAGTATTTGCAAAACTGGTAATGCTAGCATGAGCGTTCCTTTTTAAAGCTCCATGTTTTTCTTATATAAGAGCAATTAAAGGATTCAATAGAAAAAAGAAACGAATACCAGAGCTGTATAGTGAGGGTTTTGTTGCATTCAAAAGGCAAACAAACAGTTTTGTTTATCAAAGGGTCAAAATATCCATAAAATTCATTTAATATTGTTTAATTAAGGTAACACAAACTCATTGCCTTTACTTTACATCAATCGATTGTGCTTGCGTGCCCTGCCAGGCCCTTTTGAAGGCCCACTCTGAACCACAAAAATCCTGAATGTCACACAGCAACAAACGGTGTGACTTTCAGGGCTGTTTGATTATAAGGTTTAGTTAGTTAGTTAGGTTCACTGAAATACAACTAACTTAAAATTCAACTGACTAAACACACAACAGCTTGACAGAGGGTATTGTTTGGACTCTCTTCAATTTTAGGAGCAAAAAATAAAAGTAAAGGAATCAAAGGCAACACGATAGCATTACGAAACAGGCTGAGGCACAATAATAACTGCATCTTGATAATATTTTAGAAATGACTGGAATTTGTAATTATAATTGAAATTCAAATTGCAGCAGCTTTCATAAATGTTGCATTTTTATTGTGAAAAGTATGTGAAATATTTTGCAGCAGGAACAGCATAAAAGGGAAAGAGTTGAGCTTCAGCTCTGGTCTGTGAGTGAATTCTTGGAATTTCTCATGTGAACTGAACTGATTATAATTTGCAGACATTTAGAATTTACTGATTATACTCTCAGCTGTAATAGTAGACCAAAAGGACACCCAGGTGTTAACTGAGTGTGTTTTTACTCCTTGTAATAGGTTTCTGAACAGCTTGGGAAGTGTCTTTGGCTTCATTTCTAAGGATGCTGTCGGCAAGATCCAGATCCTTGTGAGTTATATGAAGGGTGAGAACGCTTCTCACTATGCTACTGTGCAGTCGATGGTAAAATACGAACTGGACAATAATCTCGTGGATGTGAACAAGAAAGGAAGCCACCCAGAGTCTGGCTGTCGTACTCTGCTGAGGCTCCACCGCGCTCTGAGGTGGCTGGAGCTCTTCCTGGATCGCCTGCGCACCAGCACAGAAGACAGTAAAACATCTGCCCTGTGTGCAGAGGCCTACAACGAGTCCCTTGCCCAGCACCATCCGTGGATGATCCGTAAGGCTGCGGGCATGGCGTTCCTCGTGCTTCCTGGTCGCCAAACCTTTTTCGAAGTAATGAATGTTGGCCCGCCTGAGCAAGTTGTGGCCAAGCTGGGGGAGGCCCTACCTCTCATCTCTGAGGTGTACCAGATCACAGAGGACCTATATGCTCAACATAACCTGCTTGATTTACCTTAGAAGCAAGAAGTGCTAATATCTGACGGCTCATACTTTATATAATTAAATATTTGTAACTTGTCCTTGGTGAAAGGCTGCTGAACAAGATGCTTCTGCTGCTTGGATTGTGTCATAACTAGCTGTAATACCACTAAGATTAATTTTGAAACTACTGTATACATGTTTTAACATAAGATTGTGTACATTTTCCTCCACGTAATGGACCTTTGAATGTATTTTTATTAACTAATCTTTTGCTTTTAAATCAACAGTTCCCAGTCTAGGGCCAGAGATCATTTACAGTATATTAATTAATATTAATATATTGTTTGAAGATTTTACATTTTTAGACAGGTAGAAATATATAATTTAAAAAGCTGCACCTTTTAAACTTTTGACCATCCACCCATCAATCTTTCTGAATAAATGAGCCCAGCCATCTCTCAGAGGAAGGTTAAACATGTAGGATAAGATCCTGTTGGTTTAATTCTTATAATATTTAACAGAATAAAATCCTTCTTAAAATAACCAATCTTAAATAATAAAAATCAGTTTATTATTTATTTTTTTAAATCCTAAAGGACTTTTTGACTTGGTTTTGTAATTTAGTTTAAAATTGCAATTAGATATTTATATTTGAAAAAGAAACTGATCCTGATTTTACCTTAAATCCCTTTGTTAGAAAAAACTTTAAGTAAAGCTGTTGGAGAAACAGTCTTAGACAATAAATTAATAAAAGTTAAAATCTAAAAGAGTTTTTAGACAGAATTTCAATTTTCAATTCTCTCCCAGCAGTCAAGATTTAGAAAACAACATGGCAAAATAACTGCTTCTTTTAAAGCATAAATGACAATACTGATACAAACAATACAAAACAATTTCTTTTTCTTCATTTCTAGAAGGCTTTTGATACAGTTTACAATGCCACCTTAATAGACTACACAACACTACTTTACCCGGGAATGCTGTAAGTTGGTTTTTAAGTTACTTGTAAGCTAACACATTGTGTCGCTTTGCCTCGTCTGCCCTCCCTTGTCTTCTATTATTCAAGGAGTTCCCCAGGGCTCCATATTAGGACCACTATATATAACTTTTCCATTAATTAAATGCTGCATTCTGTTTTTATTCAGTCATCTATTGGTATAAATTATTTACAGTTATCATTTACTGTTCAACTCCTTCAGTAGTATGCAACCTGGAATTTCTGCACTCATTCTTTGATGTTCCCATTTGATGTGGGAACAACTTCAAAAACATAATTAAGTTTGTGTTACATGCAGACAATTCCCAGTTCAGGTTCTTCTCAGATGACCAAAAGCTCATCTTAAAACTTGCATCTTTGTTTATTTCTTTACTTATGTTTGTATTTGTTGCAATCTGCACTACCTTCTTGGCCTGGTCTCTCTTAACAAAGGTGTTTTAACCTCAGTAACACTATTTACCTTGATTTAAAAAAAATGAAAATCTGAATTAATGAAATAAAAGGAAATATTGATCTGCTTGAAGTTATCAAATTTCGGCTGGAGGATGTTCAAATTGCATAGTTTTCCATTGTGGTCATGTTTGGGAATAGCTGCTTTGGATTGTTTTGTTTTGTTTTTTTAAGTTAATTTAAAAACATGAAGGGAACTACAGTGGGTCCCTGAAGTCTTGGGCTCCCGTTTAAAGCTGCTGTTTTTGCAACAACATTTATTCAAAGGAAATAAACCAAGTTTGCATTTTGGATTTGAGATTTCAGCATTTATAAGTAATGAAGAAACAATGAAATGGCAAATTAATTAGAAGTTAACAAATGTTTAGCTCTCAGATATGAAAACAGGCTGAAGAGATTTAATATCTTAAGAGGATTAACACAAAAGTTATTTGCTGGCATGATGATGATATTTTGTAATGTTTAAAAGACCAAACATTTAATTGGGGAAACATGACACAAAGTAATAATGAATAATAGTGAGGTATACCAATTATGAAAATTGTATGGAATAAAGTAAACTGTTACGTCAGTTTTTAAGCTGCCATGCAGTATTTAATCCAGTGTTAAAATGTTGAACTTTCTGTTGTAGATAATGATTATTAATGACCTTTGTTCATCCATTTTCATTTATAATAATTAATCATCATCCAAATTTATGGAATATGTTGTAATATATCCAAATAGAGACTTCATTGGGAAATGGCATGTTGTAAATCATTTATTAAAAAGGTTTAACTCTGTACATTGTTATTGTCCATAAATTCATATCACTTCAGTGTTTTACTACACATCTGATTTAGTTTTTTTCTTGTTAAATTAATGAAGATTTGTATTTTTGTTACATGCAAATGTTTATTTATGTCCACATGAACAAATGGTTTGCATTATGAAATGATTTATGATTAATGTACAAATATTATGATAGAATATTGCATTGTATTTGGAACAAGCATGTTCTGTATTCTGTGTTATTATTCACTGAAACATGTAATAAACATTGTAGGTGAAAAAAAGAAAGATGTTCCCTTTTGGCAGTGAAGGATGTACTTAAGGTTTCTTATTTAGTGAATTAAACTTTGTCATGTGATTTTTTTTTTTTCCTTACAAGGAAAATAAGTCCTTGTAAGTGCAGCCATCTCACTGTCCTTAAACCTCATCTTCTTGTAATCACATGTCTTTGCTTTTGTGATCCCACAAAATCCCCACTGGTCTGTGTGAGCAAATAATAATTTGCTACAAATATTTTCCAAAGTCCAGTAGTAGAAAGGACTAAACATCGCTGTAGTGTTTGATGAAGGTGACAGAAATGAACACATAGCATTAAAATGAGACTAAATACACTCACCGGCCACTTTGTTGGGTACACCTGTTCAGCTACACATTAATGCAAATGTTTACTCAACCAATCACATGGCAGCAACTAAATGCATTTAGGCATATAGACAAGATGATCCACTATAATTCAGTTTGAGCATCAGAATGTGGACGAAAGGTGATTTAAGTGACTTTGAATATGGCATGATTGTTGGTGCCAGATGGGTTGATCTGAGTATTACAGAAACTGCTGATCTGCTGGGATTTTCCCACACCACAGAGAATGGTCTGGAAAAGAGAAAAAAATCCAGTAAACAGCAGTTCCCTGGGCAAAAAGGCCTTGTTGATACCAAACGAGCTATACAGAAGAGCACAAAATACCCCAAGCCTTTAAGCAGATGGGCTACAGCAGCAGAAATTTGACCAAAGTGATTAAGGCTAAGGATATTTTTCCTACATTATTTTATTTTAGGTAGTTTTGTGAGAACACAATATTGTTTCAGTTAGTTTTGGTTTTGATTATAGTGAATACTTTTTCAAACCTAATTTTAGCTTTTAGCTAACTAAACAATAAAATAAGCTTGCCAACTTCTGTTTGCATGAATGTATGAAGCTGCAGTTGCATGTTTCCAACAGCAGGGGACTCCCACTCTCCAACCACAGGTCGTCAAGGAAACCAGAGTGTCATGGCAACGTCGCTGACGCTTGAGAAGGGACTTAATACCAAATTGGGAAGTAAAGCACACAAACGGTAGTTTAACTTGTTGACCAGCTACGGAAGCGTACATTTACACGTTTACCCAGTGCGATAGTTTTTAAAAGCTGTGCTCATAGCCTTTAGACCAATATAAACTTTCTTTACTCCTTTTTGTAAAGCACTTACGCCGAAACACAGCTGGAAATCTTCAAAGCAGCGGATCTTCGATGCATCTAACAAGGCCAAAATCCTCTAAGGGGCGAAGCAGACCTGCTGTAGACAGCTCACTGTATCCAGGGGAGGCGAACAGCATCCAGAGAGAGCCGAGGTCTCCTGAGTTCCGCAGGCCGGACAGAAACCTTCGCTCCCGGTCTCAGCCCGTCATGTTGCAAGCTAACCACCTGAGCCAGGAGGAAGTTTTGCACATGCTGCAGCGTACTCCTGCTGCTCCGCCACAGTCCTTAAACAAGTACAAAGTCCTTCCGTCAATAGAGAGGAGAAGGCAGTCAGAGGTGAGCTTGCACAAAGACGTGTCCAACCTTAACCTAGAAAATGATGGTGATGGTGAGACCAAGATCTGCAGCCCCAGTGATTCAACGGCAGAAGCTGGCAGTGGCAGTTTGCTTCTTGCTGTAAGAGCTCCATGCGGAAGGAGGTTTCAGCAGCCCTTTGACCCCACACACACTCTGCTGACAGTGAAAGCCAGTGCAGAGGCCAGGTTTGGAACCAGGTATGAAGATGCTTGCATTGAGACCATGGAGGTACCACGCAGGAGCTTTACAGACCTGGGCATGACTCTGGCACAGTGTGCCATTCCTAACAGATCCGTGCTGTGCATCTCTCAGAAAACTGACAGTATGGGGGGACAAGAGTAATATGTGTTTTTTGGGGTCTGTAATTGTGCATTTTGTAGCTTCACTTGGATATCTGAACTTCACTGTGCAAAGTTTAAAAGGCTTCTTTTACACCAATCTGTAGCCTCTAAGATTTTTAATGCCAAACTTTGTCCAATATGCACCTTACTCAAGTAAAATTAAGCTTCTTGTGCTCAGGATGTGTCTGTGTAGCAGAAGAGATGTTTTTACTGTATTGTGTGTTCATGAACCTGCACAGAGTTGTGATTCTTCAGAGTACTTTGAGATTATATACATTTCAGGATGTATAAATAATAAATGTTTCATAACTCTGGAAGCTCAATGAGCAAATGGGGTTATATATTTGAAAAAAAAAATTCACAACTATGTTGATTCTCAAAAATGATTTAGATGGCCTTTACGCATGTAAAAGCTCAGTTTTGCAATCTACGTTTAATAAATTTTAGTAAAGCTCCTTTCAACTTGTTTTGCTGAAGTGTTCATTAAAACTAACTTATCATAATCAAGTTTTATAATTAAATGAGGGAAAGTAATCTTTTGAATCATTTGATCAAATTTAAATAAATAAAATGTATCCTTTTTCATGCAGTTCATGGCATGAGCAAGCAAGTATAACTTCTTCCCCCCCACAAAAAGTTTAATGACAAATTAAAATTTTAGAAGTTTTACATTTATGTCTGCAGTATGTACCATTTATACTTAGAGTTCAGGGTGCCTCACATCCCACCGAATGATATTTACTACTTTAATTGCTTCAGGAAGGTTTTGCAAGCTGGAATTGTACAGCCTGCTCCTGAAGGCATCATCAAAACCTTATTACTCAGGTGTACTCATTAAAATGTAAGCTATTAGAACTACGCCGAGGAACTTGGAGTTTTTCACCCGAGTGAGTCAATTAGTCTGCTTGGAGACTAAAACTGAAAATACAGTTTTAAATTTTAAGTAAAATTATGGTCAAATGTGTTTCAACAAACTCATAATACCATTTGTGCCAACTCTGGAAAATTTATTGAAACAATCCCACAGTAAAATTAAAGAAAAGAAAAGCTATAATTTCTCTCCCTGTCTCTCTCTTTTTATTCACTTATTTTTTAAACTTTAAGTCATCTTCTCAGCAGGCTTCAACAAGATTTTTTTTTTTTTAATCCACAAAAAAACCTCAGCAACATCCTCACGTGAAATTATGACTCCCGCTACAGTAAGACAGGCATTTTAAACTTTTAAAATGCTTTAAGCCACTCAAGGATATTTGATGAAACTCAAGTCATGCAAACATCTATACTAACTACATTAATATTTCACTGCACAAATAAATTAAAGAACACTGCAATCCAACACTCCTGTATGCTTTAAGGTGACGTCAGTGAACAAAGGCAAACAAAATCAAAGTGAAAACTTTCTGTTTTGCACAGTTAACACACGCATGCATCTGTAAACAATAAAAATGCAAACAATAAATCCTTGGGGGGGGTGGGGGAATCATTAACATTTCAGGCAACATGTCTGGTTGTTGCAACTTCAGCTTATCAGGTTCTCCATTTCCTCCAGATTGGAAGTGTCAAGCTTGATGATTTTCCTGTCTGTAGGCGAAAGGAAAAAAAACAAAAAAAAACAAAACAGGACACGTCATTAGGATCTGGATTCTCTCAGTTGTATCAAGCTCGAGTAAAACTGGAACATACCGAAATGCATCTCAATCTGTTTTATAATATCCATGCTGTGCTGGCTGTCCACCATATTAACGGCAAATCCACGTCGGCCAAAACGGCCGGTACGGCCAATCCGGTGAAGGTATGTCTCATTGTCAGCATTCCCGTCCAGATCAACTGGGAGGTCAAAGTTCACCACCAAAGACACCTGTTCCACATCAATACCTGCAATCCATGTAAGCAAAATACTAAGTGCTGATGGACAATGACTTCAGGGATCAACAGTGGTTAAAGTGATCTACACTGGCTCAGTGATAAAGAAAGTTTTTTTAGACAATTTCCCCACTGATGGATTATATAATAAACATTATAATAAACTGAATCTGCCTCACTTTAAAATATCAGTGTCCAGCTCTAGCTCTACATTAATGGGTGCACACTTACCACCATTGGTATCAATCATTGGCAATCACGCTGACATTCCCTCCCAGAATGAGTTTATTTTAAACTCTCACTTAATAGCCTTCTTACCTCTTGAGCACACATTCGTGGTCACAAGCACTTTCTCTTTGCCGCTCCTGAAGCGTTCAATGACAGCAGCTCGCTGCTCCACTGTCATTTCACCACTTAGCAATGCCACCTGATGGCCCTCTTTGGTCAGACTTTCTGTCAGCCAGGCAGCCATCTTCCGGGTCTAAAGAAAGAGGGTAAGAAAAGAAGTTATAACCACTCATACTTACAATTTAGACACTAAGATTTGGGGATTTTGTTGTGCTTCTGTCACATTTCTCCCCTCAATTTTAATAGCACTCTAGTTTTCACACAGTCATACTTTCTACATTTCATTCACTGACATATACCAACATTTGCACCACTCAACAGGTCATTTTTAACACGGACAAGCAGGGAGAGAGGCAGGTGGGTCCTCTACAGCCCATTTTCCTACACCCTGCCTGGTGCCATGTTTGGCTGGGTCTGGGGACAGGTTGACTGCATCCCGGGATCACTGTTGGCTTTTACCCCTTAGCTTTTATAGCTAAGAGGTAAAAACCATGTTTGCAGCCTAGTGCAAAAAACACTGAGCTGGGCGATAGAACGATAACGATATGTATTGCGAAATAACTTTTTCTCGATAGAAAAATGAAACTATTGCGATAGACCTCATCTCTCTCTCTTCCTGTCTTAAAAAAAAAGAAAGCACAGCCAATCCAAATTAAGTAGCGCAGAGCCGAACCAATCACAGCTGCAGCGTCACGTCACGTGACGTGACTTGTTACGTACAGTACAAGTGGCAAGCCGTACATGTGTATTTGTTTGGGAAGCAGCCAGCCGCCGTGCCGGCCGGGTAATGGAGAAAATGAGTGTGCCCACTAGAGAAAAATCAACCGAGAGCTTGGGTGATCAGGCTACCGAAGAGAACACAGATGACGGTTCCAATGCCGTAGAGATTGTCGAAAGGAAGGGCCAGAGAAGTTCCGTAGACTAAAAGCGCTAATTCGTCATCGAAAACAACCAGGAGAATCCTTGCAAAGCAGCAACAGTCAATTGAGTCGGCTTTCTCCAGCATCTTACCATATGACAAAAAAGCTAAGAGACATAGTGACAATGAATGCCATAGCCTACCGTCATGCTAAAGACATGCTACCAATAAACACGTTCGAAAATGAAGGATTCAAGCAGCTAATTGAGGTAATAGCTAAGCTATACAACAAGGAGAGATTGAGAATTTCCTTTTAGTTCTCAGTTTATTTGATATTGACAAAAGTTAGTCAATTTTGTCTGTTCTTCTGTAAAACAAACTAAGATTTATTTTTAGAATTAATATTTTGTTTCTAAGTGGAATTGACAATTTAGTAGTCTGTTTTGCTTGTTCTATTTTGAAACTTAAACGCTTTAGCGGCTACCTTTTGTGTAGTTTGCAATATTTGCCTTTATTTATCTGAAACTGAAGCCTCATGTTCCTTAAGTACATCTGCCCTGTTGAACTTATTATGGGAAATAAATATTTAAATCAAAACAAGCTGCTGATTATTTCACATTTTACTTGTGAGCAATGGCACATTTAAATCTTACAAATATAGTTATTTGGCTTATATCGTGATATATATCGTTATCGCCTGAAATGAAAAAAACATGTCGTGATATGAAAAAATCTTATATCGCCCAGCTCTAATCACAACTCTACAGAGTGTTTATTTTGCTTTTAATAACTAATGATAGGGTTAAGTAAGGTGTGTGACTGCTCTGATTGATATGTATCCTGACAGACGGAGCTGTAGCAGTTCAATGTTTTCTAGGTCTGCTGATGTGACCTCTAGCTTGTGTTTGTGCCGTCTGTGTCTTTTAGGTTTTTTAATGGATTACCTAATTAACATTATGGCTTCTATCACTCGATCTTTCCGTTCACACTCAGTTCATATGCCACACAACCAGTTAATTTCACAATCATCTCATTTATTTAACTTTTTCTTTTTCTTTATATTTTGACAACCCTAGTCTGTAAGTATTCTTGTCACTTGTCGGCTGTATCGCACAAACTAATGAGCATCAGAATCCACATAAATGATAAATGTGACCTCGAACACAAGGATGAAGAGCCATTAAGTAAGACCCATTAAGTGAAAGTTTAATTAGATTATGGCGAGTCCTGTAGGAGGAGAAGCAATTCATGTTAACTGTGAACAGAAGGACACCTCACCATGGCATAAGCTCATCGCTCCTTCAGCCAGATGAGTTAAAACTGATCAGTTATTAAGTGAAAAGGTCACATGAGTCTGCTTTTTCTAAGCTCCAGCTTCCTACCTAGAGCTACAAGCAGCCACAGCCTGAAAAAAAGGATATTTCCTCTCTCAGCAAAAACACCGTGTCTTGCAGCCAAACAAACTCGTTAACTGAAATCCAATCACAGCGTGGTCAGGAATAAATAACATTTCTTATTACGAGTTTTAAATGGGGGCTCATCATGCACTATTGCTCTACTACTAGTACTGGTCTATTCAGCTACACTTTATCCGTAGATTAAAATTTAGGATACTGACTTACTGACATAAAACCCTTCTTTTTGTGAGCCCTCTCCCTTCACGAGTTACAGTGCTTTCAGTGACAAATTAAAACCATTAAATCATAAAGAAGATTTTGTTAAGCAGCTTTAAAAATACCTGACTTACCCTGCAAAAGATCATGGCCTGTGCAATGGTAAGGGCCCCGTAGAGATTACAGAGTGCCGTGAACTTGTCCTCTTTCTCTTTGCAGTTCACATAGAACTGTTTGATGGTATCCAGAGTCTCCTCCTCTCGCTTTAGCCGGATTATATTAGGTTCAGGAACAATTTGCTCTGCAAACCTCCACACGGAGTCCTCAAACGTTGCAGAGAAAAATAGCATCTGACAGTTCATCGGCAGCTGTCTGCATAAGTGTGGAGACAAAGTGTGACAACAGAAACTCGTTTAAAGACACAACAAAGAATGTGAAGTCATTAGATTTCTCTTTTCAGTTTTTTGCTGTTTTGTTATGTGTACGTTGGTATATTGGGATGGAGGAATGTTAATGTAGCTTTTGATATAACTGATGAACAAGTGTTCCCTGTAGTACATTTTTACATTAAAAGAAACATAAGGTTCCTGAAATAAACCAGACTGAACTTAGTGGAAAGCAGAGCAGCAAGTTGAAGCTGGTGCTGCAGGGCTCAAAACTGTGCAAACTATTACATGTAATATAGAGATAGCATGTATGAATAAAATATATTAATCAACAAGAAAAGGCTGATGACAACAGCAGTAAAAAATAAATAAATAAAAATGACGCAGTTGTAGTTCATGGTGGAGCTGCAGCCTCTCCTCTCTCACTCACAAAAACACATGCAGCAAATCTGAGGCCAGTGACAAAGAGGATTTCCAGAGTCGAACAGAAGGGCTCATTACTGTGACTACAATTAAAATCAAAAGGACTGTGGTGGAAAATTTTACGTTTGTGCTTCCATAACATAACACAATTAAAAGAAATTATTTTTTGTGTGCTGGTCTTGAAGAGTTCCTTCCTGTGAGAACAAAGTCTCCATGTTGCTTGGCTCACATATAAAAATGTTATCTTGCCCTTTTTGCTGTGAATCATACTTTATGTATGTATGCATGCATGTATATATTATTATCAATTTCCACTTTGATGGGCCACCTGCTCAACAAGTTTAAATATGAAGCAATCTTTTCACTGACACTCAAGCAAAGAATGCTGTTTAAGAAAAAGTTAAAATGAAAGGATTGTATGCAGATATAAATATAGTGGATATCATGTTAACTTGGCTGCCAGCTTACATCGTCTCTGCTCGCTCTTTAATGAGTTTTAAATGATGTGAAGTACTCTCCATGACCCCTTTTACACTCATCCCTGCATGCTTTAGGTTATCACACAGACACAGAGGAGGGAAAACTGCTGTCAGCTCTTGCAAAGCATTTCGTGACATCTGCCAGATTTAAAGACTGGGTTTATCTGCACACAGAGGGTTTTTATTCTAATTTGTTCTTTATTAGCTTTGTCGCCGCAAGAAGGAAATCAAAGGTGTATGGGAGGAGGTGAAAAGACTCCTCTACTCACACAGGTGGTTTAATAAACAATTCTTATTTACAGATGTTCTCATTGCGATTTTAGGAACAAGCACTGATGCTGTAGACTAGAACAATATTCCTTCTCGTCCACCTTCATTCATTATCTTGGTAATAATGCTGGCTCTTTGCTGATTGCCAAGTGTGTTTAAGAGGAGAAGCTTCAAATACAACAGCATCATCTTCATTCCCGCTGTGTTATGAAACTTTGTTGAGAAAAGCACAAGTTGCCTAAGCTGAATCCTCTTTCCCACATCTCTCTCCCACATGTAAAATCCACGTGCATGTATATTTAGGTACAAATGTGAGTGGAACGCCTGCACTGTGGCATCAACCAGTACTGTCTTCCTACTGTGTTTTCCACACCAAGAACAGGTTCTGTAGTTCAGAGGTACACATCTTTTAATTTAAAAACTGGCAACTGAATAAATTTTTAGTGAAGATTCGTGCCACTTTGGTGGAAATAAAGTTACTGGCCACAATAAGCCAGAAGCAGGCTAATCTACTTGCCTGATGTGCTTTTGTTGGTTATGCTAAACCTACTATGACTGATAAAATGAACTATGACATTATAGATTATGGCACCAAATACTAAGTAATTAAAAACCTGCTTCAGGTGAACTGTACTGTATGCCATGTTTACCAGCCAGTGTTTGTTACTGTAAAAATAAAAATATGAACATGAAGACCAAAAAGAGTGCACCTGTGGATTCGAATGCTCTGGTCCCGGTGGCCCTGGGTGGCGATCATCACATCAGCCTCATCCAGCACAAACATAGTGATTTTTTTGGGGTCAATGAGCTTGTACTTGGTGCACCAATCGTGGACTGTGCCCGGTGTACCAATGACAATCTGCTCTTGCAACTTGGCTCCTCGCTCCACTGAACACAATGCAGACAGTCATGCAGTGAACACAGGCTGGTGACTAGAAATATCTTTTCTTCATAAGAGAGTACAATTACTATCATATTCTTACTTCTATTTCCCCGAATGGCGTATGCCAGCTTCACATCTGGACAAAATTTCCCCATTTGCTCAATGACTTGACCAGTCTGCAATGCGAGCTCGTACGTCGGTGCGATGCAAAGGCACTAAAAGAAACATTTTTTGACCCAGTGAATACATTTCAGGGTCTGATAAAAGGATACCAGCTGTCTCAGGAGATTGAAAATGCTGTGATACTCTGAGGATGTTCTGCTTACCTGAGTCCACTTATTGTCAGGGTTTACATGGCTGAGCATGGCCAGAGAGAATGCAGCAGTTTTACCTGTGCCAGACTGCGACTGTGCAATCAGATTCTGAGGTCTGAAAGCAGAAAAAAGTAGACATGAAGAAATGAATAAATAACAGAAAAATCTGATGTGCTGAAGCTTTGAAAGGTTTTTAAAAATTTTGACTACTTACATTTTTTTAACCATTACAACAGGACAAAAGTTCATTAAAAAAAAAATTAAAAAAAATCGCAAACTAAAGTTTTATTAAGTAAAAAACAAAACATACCCCATATGCTGAAGCCTCACCTCCTGAAGCCAGGGAACCAACACACAAAAATGTGCATAAACATATTTATTTATTCCCACCATTGTTTCAATTATTTGTTGTCAGCAGATTAGACTTGTGACCCTTTCATTTCCTGACAGCTGACAACAAGCTGGCTAAACAACAACAAGCTGTAAGCTGGTAGGCTTACAAAATTATGCCTGCTAATGTTGGGCTTGAGTGTCCTATAATTCACCATTTCCTTCTGATAAACAGTTGTATTACATTTTCACATCTTATGGGAGATTATTCGCCAAGTGTCCCAGTCCAACAGCGCTGAATTCGTCAACATCGGCTAACAGCATTTATCAGAGGCAAAAAAGCAGCGCTGTCACTATACTAGAATTTCAAAGTCAATACCAATACCCAGGAAATTACTCAATACCATTTTTAACGCCACACACAAGATTTTGACCCCATCCTGCAACACCATTAATAATGGCAAAGAGGTCATACCTAGGAAAAGTTATTTTGTTACATTTTCAACTAATCTTCCCAATAAATTAGATTTAACAAAATAAGTATTTGAGATTAAATTTAGAGGTTTTATTCATTTTCAAAATTATTTAAAGCATTTAATCACAGATCGTGAAGGTAAAATATATTTTAGAACCTACTAATAAACAACAGGTACAAACAACACAATAGCTAACACATCTAAATCATTTTATTATTGTAGAAGAAGAGCATTATAAAAAGGTTACAAATGAAGTTTGGATATTAGTTAGGCCAAAATAAAAATGGAGCTCAGGAAACATTAAAAACTGAGCTCAATCAATATAAATTTGTAATGCTTGTGCATACAAATTCTACTTGTGTCTTTAGTGTTACCAGTCTTTTTACTTAACAAAATCCCTTAAATTTAAATGTCACTGTGTATACATTGTGTATACCACTGTGCACACTGTGTATACAACGTCCACACAGCTGTGAAAAATGTTATGCTTTGCTTTACAACTTCATATCGGGGCGACCGTGGCTCAGGGGGTTGGGAAGGACACCTGTAACCGGAAGGTCGCCGGTTCGATCCCCGGCCTCTCTGTCCTGGTCGTTGTGTCCTTGGGCAAGACACTTTACCCTACCGCCTACTGGTGTTGGCCAGAGGGGCCGATGGCGCGATATGGCAGCCTCGCTTCTGTCAGTCTGCCCCAGGGCAGCTGTGGCTACAACCGTAGCTTGCCTCCACCAGTGTGTGAATGTGAGCGTGAATGAATAATGTCATTGTAAAGCGCTTTGGGTGCCTTGAAAAGCGCTATATAAATCCAATGCATTATTATTATTATTATATCAGAGAGACAGGTGCTGCTGTCTTTTAAGACTTACAGACCTGGCTAACTGTGAGGGGGGGGGGGGCTAACATCAGAACCAACAACCACCTTTATATATAAATAAAGTAAAAACAGTATAAAAGACTAATAAGGGCAGGAAAGTATACACGTCCAGTTGACTAGTCACACACAATTATGGTAGCAGGTATAAATATTTGGGGATTTACGCTATATGTAAAAAAGAAAATTAATAGTTGTTCTTTTATAGATAATTGTGAAGCTTTTATGCAGCCATGACACTAAACAAGTATTTTATTCTTTCTTTCTCGACTCGGTCATTTAAATTCCCATGATTTGCTGGTTTAGTAGTCTTAAAAATAGAAGCAAACTTGGGGGTGAATTGTCAAGCTGTGCCCTTAATGACTTTTTGCATCTGTATGAGCTTCTCAAAGGCACAGATCATCATTTTGGAACCTCAGCTTCTCTTACATGTTGAGTTCCAGATGTTTCAATCAGGGCTAAGGTTTAGTCTCCCAAAGGCAGCAGAAGTAGATCCAGCCTGTCATTTACTCCATCTGTTCTTGTTTTTAAGAAACATTTTAAACAGTTGTCTTCCATCAATTGTGGCAACAGTGGAAGATATTTGGATCATGTACTTTGTTTTTTTCATAGCCAACTATATGTATGCATTTTGCTGCACTGTCTGTACAGCATTTGTTAATTTAAGGTTCCTATATGTAAGGATCTTTTAAAGAGTAATTAAATATTTAAATATTAATAAAATAGTGTAGCTTTTTGGCATAAGGCACCATGAATACAAGTGTGACATCCACACACATCTTTAAGATGAAAAAAGGCAAATGTTTAAAATTTTTTCTGCAATAAATAACTTTAAATTGCTGTTAAATAAATCTCTTAGAATATTTATCAAGTTAATTGTTTTGGCACAAATTCAAAACGAGTGAATATGAACTCACAGCTGTGCCAGCACAATGGGCAGCTAGCCAACTAGCATTACCCAGCATGTCTTTTGATAGTGTAATTTTGTAACTGAGCAATTATCAGTATTAAAAATAGGTCTTTTTTTTTTTTTTTTAATCACTCTGTCCCATGTTTCCCCTGATGAAATGTGTTAGTTTTAAGTTATTAATTGTTGTAATGTAGTAATTTATTTATTTAATATGATTAGAAAAGTGAGAGAAAAGTACATTTAACACAGGACCCCACAGGAACCGTTTCTCAGCCCTACCAGTGGTCAATGCAAAATACACAATAATGTAAACCACCTGAAAAACCACAGTGCACATTTTTTTTTCTGGCCACTGGAAATTATGACTATACGTCCTTTGCTGTCATCTCAACAAACACCATTTGTTGAGATGACAGCAAAGAGATGTCCATTAAAGTGCCATTATTATCAACCTGATAATTTACTGAGAAAAAAAAAACTACTATAAATTTTAAAAGAGCACGCAACTGTAACATTTACGAATTTAAAACAGACAGATACTTGGGATTCTCCCCTCAAACAACTTAACTGTTTTCAGTCAATAAATTAAACAGATTTCTCCCTTCGCTACTAAGACAGATGACTAAAAATCTGACTTATTATAGTGTTGCATTTTCTAACTAGTAGTCATTTTCCTTTTCCATTCATTTTTTTCCACTTATCAGGGTCATGGCAGGGCTGGAGCCTATTCAAGCTACCAATGGGCGAGAGGCAGGGTACACCCTGGACAGGTCACCAATATGAGCCAGGGTTAAAACAGCATTAGTCCCATTTTAATTTTGTTTTCAACTGAGTTTGTCATTTTTCACACCGTCTTTGCTCATTTCAGTTTAGTTTTTATTGTTTTGATGTTCGGATACTTGTCAGAGGCAAGATCTATGAGGTTCAGAACAGCAAATACAATAAAACAACACTTTGAGAAGGCAGCTTACTCATTATCACTCACGGCCTCATATAATTAACAAGCATCTCCACCAGAGCCTCACCAAGCTCAACAAATTGGTTAAAAAAACAAACAAACAAACATTAAAAATAAATGGAATTGCCTTGTATCGTTGAACTTCGTTTCAGATTTGTATTTGTTGATTTACATGTAGTTTTTTATAAACGGACTTACGGCTGTGCCAACATCATAGGCAAAGCGTTTTCCTGGATCCTGGATGGTCTGTTAAAGCCCATATTGTACACCCCCTTCAGCAACTCAGGCTTCCTATTAAAAAGACAAAAGAAGGTAATTTTATAAAGGTAACACACAGAGCGAACGAGCATGATGGAAGTTTTCCTTGCAGACTCACAGTCTCAGCTCCTCAAAGGTCTTCACCGAGTAAAGTGGAGAGTTGGGGTCCGCCTGCAGGACCTCCACCTGGTTTCGGTTCCTCACCAGTGAGCGGCGGATTAGTTTGTTCAGCAGAGACTGCTCGGCCAGGTTGACTCTCTCCTCTCCCTCTCCCCAGCCTCCAATTTCGGCCTTCCCCGGCATGATATTGCCTACACAGGTGGCAATACCAGCACAAACCATGACAGCGCAATTATAAGTTAGCAGTTAATTTAGTTAGCTGTGATTTTCAGGAGGAAAAACGAATAGTTACGTTACCGTTTATGTCTCCTATCATGTTGCGTGGACCACGAAGCCCACTGACTTTTTTGGAAAAGTCAAGCTAGTGAAAAAAAGACAAACCATGTTTGAAATTTTTTTTGGTGCAAATAACGCAGCAGTGACAGCGAAGTCAGCGTTAAGCTAGCTAGTTAGCCCGCGTTTTGACCCGACAGTTTGGAAGCTGTTGGGTCACCTTTAAAAGTTACCTGTAAGGATGTAGCCTCCTGAACATCCACTGCAGCTGCCCAAGAGTTCTGGGACATTTTCAGGCAGTTTTTGTATAGGTTTTTTTTTCGAGACGAGCAACCTTTTTTCTTTTTGTGCAAAAGTTTGATGTCAGCATGAGCGATGTGCGTGAGCGCGCCGCTGTCCCGACCTGAACCAACCGCAACCTGCTGCTGGACCACGCGTGTCGCATTCACAAGCGTTGGAAATATTGACTGTATTAAAACTTCAGCCCACAGACGCAACTAATCAAAGCAAAAATAAGCTGAGAAGCGGCGCTTTTGCAACGTCTTTTCGTTTTAAAGGCAATTCTTTGACGTTTCTTTAGGTGAAATGTGTGAGAGAGCTTTTAATGAAGTTCCATCCACAGATAGTTCATAATGTGATAAATATTTCTAGTAACTGTGCCATTTTCATCTTTC
This sequence comes from Oreochromis niloticus, assembly GCF_001858045.2. Taxonomy (NCBI): domain Eukaryota; kingdom Metazoa; phylum Chordata; class Actinopteri; order Cichliformes; family Cichlidae; genus Oreochromis; species Oreochromis niloticus. The sequence goes on from NC_031984.2 coordinate 8,402,066, forward strand.
TTTCTGTGTGATACAAGAAAGTAATATTTTCCACACGTTTCGAGAAACATTTCGTTTGTTTGTTTTGAACTTTTAACGCTTAAATACAAGCGACGATACATTTACGCACTTTCTGAGAGATACGTGAATGCACCACAATGAACTTACTGACACACCCTTCATAGAAGACGCAACCAATTACTGCGTATCGAAATGTATTTTAAATTTTCTCAGTTAAACTGCTAAATGCAAAAATACATCACTTTATAACGTAAACGTGTGTTTACATACGTAATGTTTTAGTGCTAGTTTACTAAACTATTTTAATGTAAATTAACACTATTTATTCATTATTTTCCAGCTAAGGTTTGTATTAAAGTTTAAAAATAGATGGCAACGCATTTAAATTTAATTAAGAATGTTTTTTTTTCACAGACTATGACATATTTTCTAAAGATCCCTGTTAAATTAATGTTAATTTGATCCGTATAGGCTATTAAGGGCACTTAAAGCCACTTAAATTTACATGTTTATATTAAAGGGTTTTTTTTCACACAGAAACGACCGTAAAGAGAATCTGCAGTTACCAATTATATGCACTTTGGTTTACAAATTACTTATGTTTTTGATAAATTGATTTCTCGTGAGCCCTACTACAGACTGGCTACCTGTACATGGTGTACCCCATCACTTGTCCTATGGCAGCTGGGATAGGCCCCCAGTGACCCAGTGGATGAATGGAAGAGGGTGAATGAATGGATGGATTGATGGATGATTTCTCAAGCGTCTTAAAAAATTTTAGAAACCACAGAGAAAGATGTAGCACAACACCAAAAATCCCTGTGCCACAACTTTGAAGCAGAAATTAAGGCATTTTTTTTTATTTCTGCTTAATAAACAACGAATTAATGCTTTCATCTTTCTGTCATTTGACAAATTCACTTATCACTTAGACTCCAAAGACTTAAGAGGTACAAAATGCATCAAATGTTAATGAGAAATTCCCGTCCAGGAGTTAATAACATGCTTAATTATCTTGTGTTTGTAACCGGTGTGTTCCTGCGTTGTGTCTGACAATGAAAGGTAAAAAGAAAGAAATCCAAGTAAATAACTTGCCCCCTCAAGCTCCTATAACCAAATATAAACAGTTGGGACGAGAGTTAGCTCAGTGGTGCCTGTACACATACGTGACACACATGTACTACATATTCACAACATCTAGTAAGGACAGCGGTAATGATGGTAATAATGAACTAAAACACACAATCAGAAACATCAGGGTGGATACAGATATAATTAATGTTGGAAAAGAAATGACACCAACCTCTCCCACAGGGGAATTGTAGAAAAGGGGAGAGGCCAAAGTGGTACCCCAAATTTATAGGGTTGCACCAAAGAAGAAGAAGAAAAGGCTTAGGAGGGCCTCTAACTGATAATGAAGATAATTACAGGTTTGGAGGTCCTAAAAGTCAGGTATACCAGGAACAGTTTGGGGTTTAGAACACATTTTGTGTAATTATAACAATATGTAATTTATGACCCAGTTACATGTGTGAGATGGATTATTCCTCTAATTCATGAGTCATTCATTTAAATAATTTTTCAGTGAAATACTAGAGATGGTTTTATCAGCTTCTCAAGTGTGAGGGAGGATTTGCCTATTTTTTGGTATCTTGTGTCTTTAGAAAGTGGCCAAAATAAGCAACCAACATTTGGGATGTTCTGACATCTTTTACATTAAACGATTAACTGAAGGATTAATCAAGTTAAAAGATGACAGAAGCAGTTTTTATTTTTGCAAAAGAAAAGCTCTGGATTGACGTGGGGTTTTCCTTTACCATTCATGCCATTTGGATGTGAGAAATAGAGAAAGAGAGGTCGAGAAGCAGATAGAAAGCACGAGGGAAGGGGGGAGGAGGAGGGAGCTTTATTGGCTGCAGGTTAATTCAATTTGGAGGCGGATGTTGAGTTTCAGCCAACCCACCCACACGCACACACGCACACAGACAACGATCTACATGTTTGCTATAGTAAAATGATTTTATAAACACATATTAATTGTCATGGTAACCTCAAGCAGAAAACAGATGGATCAAACCGAGTGATCGCAAAACAGAGACAGCCAAACGCCCACGCTGGATTAAAAACATTAAGGGCTTTCCAATCGCACCACAGGAGAGATTCTAGGTGATATGAGGGAGACGTGTAATGCTGTATTTCCCACCTCTCTGCTCCTGGTGTTACAGTACATGTCAGGCACTGATCTCATGTTATTAAAGAGGATACCTAACACACTGTCATCGAGGGCTTGAATGAGTGGGTGGTGCTTTGAATGGGGATGGGAAGGGGGATGTTTGGACCCTGTGTCTCAGTCCCTCTCTCTCTTTCTCTCTTTCTGTCTGTCTCTCTCTGAAACTCCAGCGTCCACACAGTCAAGAAGAGGAGGAGGAGGAGGAGGAAGAGGAGGAGAGAATAAATGAAACAGTTTTTGCAACCACATGTTGCTGATTGAGCCGCTGCAGCAGCTACCCTTCCTTTCTTGTGGCCGCTGCATGTGTAGTTTCCACCACCTGTGGCCACACTCCTATTCCCTCTACGCCACAGAGAGAGAACAAAAAAGGGGCATCTGAGAGAGGTGGTGGAGGAGGATATCTTTCACGACAAGTGGACTTCTGATAGAGAGAAAAAAAAGAGAGAGCGAGAGGGAGCTTGCTGCTAAGTTAACGCAAATGAAAGGTAAGATAATGAGAGATCAAAAAAAAGGGGATCTGCATATCAGATATGTTTTCATGCTGCAGAGTGTCTCTCTGACGGCGCACATCTCAAACAAGCCTGTCATTTGTTTTAAATGAAGAAAAAAGGTCAGCCAGTGGGATGATGATTAAAACTGCCAGTGCTGCATCTCAGTGTAAACAGACATACTGCGTTTCAACAGGTGGTTTTCCACAGCATCCGCTCTCTGATTCGACACTAATGAGTTCAGAGGACGCTTGCATTTCTGATAGAAAATGTTCAGAGTTGATGGCAAACCCCAGAGCGTGGCAGGAAGATTCATGTGACTGAGTCAACCAGGAGAGAAGCATCCTGGGACTGCCACTTTTTAACACTAATTACTATAAACTGAGGAAGCTAAAGAGAAAGATGCTCACTAAGCGCACTGAAGTGAAGCTTTTTAAATTGACTTTTGAAGAATAAGAACCTTTTCCATGACAGTAATGCTTTATTTCCAATAACTTGTGATTTTATAAATATACGTTGATGTTCCTTGTAGTGTTTCTTATATTGACATTTCAATAACAGAAAATGAATCTTTTGCAGTCTTGATTTTTCACTTTCTAATCTATAGAGTGACATATATATATATGTGTGTGTGTGTGTGTATTCCTTCTCAGTCAGTGGTTTACTGAGCACATGATGGCAGTGTTGAGACAGACGAACACAAATGCATCTCTCTGACCTTTTCTTCGCCATAAACAACCATGTGGCGCCTTAAAACCTAGTTGGACAATTTCGAATACTGATCAAATCTGTTTTGTGATTCTCACAGGCATCCAATGTAGTCAGAGTGTGTGGAAGTTGTGCCTGAAGTTTGGATTTACTTACCTAATTTTTATACAATTTTATGGTTTGTGTGACCAAAAAGTGCAATCAGCCCCTCTATCACAAATGAATGCACACTTGGAGATGTTACTGGTCAGTCTGCAGGCAAGCAAGCAGAGCTGTCTCTATGGATATTGCTTTCGTCACAATGCTTCCCATCAAGCCTGTGCTAAGCTCTGGTCATGCAGCAGATGCAGACCCTTCACAGCACATAACCAAGATTGCTGGTGGAGGAGACACCATTAACAATGAAGCACAGCCCAAAAGAAACACAATTTTATTGAATACTTACTTAAATAATTAGCAGTGCTGTTTCCCTTTGCGAGTATATTTAAAGCACGTGAAGTTTCTTTTTTCATGTCTCATAGCACACAATGCAGTTCCCTGTCTTCTCCAGCTACAGCATATCACTGTTGTGTTGCAAAAAATGATGGTCCTTTAATTCTGTTCTGTTGCTGACCTTTACCTGAAATGTCCTAAACACCTGTGCCAATTTACCTTAGGCTTTGTGTTTTTGCATCCTATCAAAAAAAAAGAAGCTCCAATCATGTAAAAAATGTCCTGTACTGAACTAACATCTAGGTAGCCCGTTTCAGATCTAGTTTTTAGTAAGAATCTATGATATGTTTTAGTGTTACTGCTGGGAAAGCAAGCAATAAAATATAAGATAAGAACAAAGATAAGAATAGAGAGAACACCAAAGCGTTCAAATTTGAGAGATAATTACACAAATATATGTTCTAGCTTCGTATTGGTCAAGTCTTGGCAACTACAACCATATTGAGCCATAGATTTAAGAACGTTTTGAATTAATTTCACAAGGCTGCACATGCTAACTAGCACTATATGCATTTGGTAGTAGCAGTTAGCAGCTAATTGACTTAATTGACTTGTTACTGTTGTAACTAACAGAAGCCAAGTTGCTAAATTCGGTAGCCGTTATTGAGCTTACTAGTTAGAGAGAGGCCAGCTGCATGTCAGGAAAAGCTGGCATGTAATAAAAACATAATGTGGGAAATTCCATCATGACATTAATAATACTAGTATTCTTATTTTCAGCTTTTTAAATTTCAAACCAATAGTTCAGGTTTGAAGTTTGAGGTTTTTCTGTTATATTCAGATACCAATGGAATATCATTACCAGTAATGAAATAGTTAATATAGTTAAGTGGGTACATGTCTATGTACATATACATTCCTATATATTTGCAAACACTTAAGGTGACTTTGTTTTTAAAGTGACTGTAGCCGTAAAATGAGCGTAGAAAGAATAGAGACTTGAATAAAGGTCAAGAGAAGAGAGGCAGTGGGTGAGGGTCCAGCAATTTCAGTGCAAGGTGTTTAGATTTTCAGCAGCTCAGTAGCCAGATGGTTTGCTGGTAGAAACTGTCCCTAAACATCAGTACAGGAGTATCAAGCAGATCTTGATGCTCCTGTATGAGTCAGTCACATCCATACCTTGCTAGGGATTTCTAGCTTCAAATGACCAAAAGGGAGATGTGAAAATGCTAAGCTTCAATATCCATCTATTTTATTACTACGTTGCACATAGATATATGTACACACTTACATACCTAATTCTCCTCTTTTGCAAATATTTTATGATTGACGAATGTTTTCTTTTCACACCAGCATCCTAAAACCACCACAATGCCTGGACTCATTAACAAGGAGAACCGGGGCGCTCTGCCACTCAGTGTGTCTGACATCAGTTCCTGTGTCAGGGGTTACACTTTGGCTCTGACAGCTTCTATGACCTATGAAAATATTGAGGATCATGCAATTGAAGGTGAGCGAGACTCATTTGTCACTTCAGTAATTTGATGGCTCACCACTTTCGGCCAATTTAGATTAACCGCATGCTCTTTTAGGCACTTGTAAAATTCATTATTATCGACTGAATAGGAAATGCTTGGTTGGTGTCTCTGGATAAAGCTCTTCCTTATTTTTGTTTTGTGTCTCTCTCTTACTGTCTTTTAGGGATCTTCATTTATCCACTGGAGGAAAATTCTATTGTTGTAGGCTTCGAGGCTATGATATCTAGTCAGATTATAACACTTCAGATCAAAGACAAGGCAAAAATCGACGACTGTTATCTGGATTGCTGCAGCACATCTAATGGAGCTCTCCAGAGTGGCAGCGGTAAGACCAAGCAGCTCTAATCAATACTGTTATATTAGCAAAAGATCAAATGAGATGAGTGAAAGTTAAAGGTATTCAAGTTGAGGAAACCACTGAGAAGCATTACTCCAGTCTGCAACTCCCTGCCAGCTTTGTGGAGTGGTTTAGGCTCATTTATATCTTTGAATTGGTTTCACAGCTGCAATCATAGGGTGTGTTTCGTTATCTTTCAGAAACCCCACAGTTTCCTCTTTGGTAATCCCTACCAGATGATGCCAGAGCAGCTAAAAGCCAGATATTTCCCTCGGGAGCTGGTGGAGACCAAAGCAGAGTAGTTATTGGATTCAAGTCATTAGACCTACAAAAAACAAAATAGGATCAAAATATATCAGTCATGTCACCACAAGGGGTAGTACTTAACCTGTCAGACCCTGTGAAATATGCATGGTACAATATTTGCTTTTGCTCTGGGGGGAGTTTCCTGCAGTCAACAAATGGGCTTCAGGTGCATTAGCATGTATGAGGGGACGCACAATTTACTATGTAACGGTGGATGTAGGATCCAGCTTAGCATGGGAAGTCAGTTTATGCTCCACCCAGCTGCTTCAAGTTTGATCATTCTTTACTTAGATAACAGAAAAAATTTCTGGTCTCCTTTTTTTCTCCATTGATAATCAAGTGAAGCAAACTGCGTCATTACTTGAATAAAAAAAATAGAGATACTGGAACTGACTGACAGGAATTCTTAGATAGACAGTAGTGATTCAATTTTGAAGTAACCCTAAAGATTTTTCTATGCCTAGCATTAGGATTGTGCTTAAAGTCCTGTGCTTAGGAAAGGTTTATGTTGCCCTGAAGCTTGTAAAAGGTCAGGAAGTCAAGATTTTATACCTCAATCAATCAGTAGGACTAATTGTTTTAGAAAGAAAAAAGCAATAATTCAAGAAAGTAATTTGTTGTAAGAAAATGGTTGAACAGTTTTGTTTTATATTTTATTCATGCAGGATTGTAGTTGCTGTGGTTATTGTTTGAAAATCTGCTGTTTCCCCTTCTAAAAGGACACATAGTGATGGATGAGGATTTTGAGAGGACCGTGTTAGTAGTTAACCTTGGGATCATCCCTCCCATGGAGACGGTCCATATTTTGGTCAGTACCTCCTCCGAGCTTTCCACTCTGCCAAGTGGGGGCATCAGAGTCTCATCTCCACCTGTGTGTACGCCCCGGGTGCAGAGGTCCATCAACGAGGAGCAGGGACTGTCCCCAAACTTCTCCAGAACGTAAGAAAGTTGCAGAACAGCAGAAATCACTGTCTGGTTGGCTTAAGATGGTATATTTCTAAATGGCATCTGGCACTTTAGGCTCTTTAAACTCCAGTTCTCATATTTCTATATGGTTTTAACATATCTATAATTTCCCACTTTTAGGCGGGACAGACAGACCTCTGCTTCAAGTCCTCATGACCAAACTCCCAACACACCTCAGCTTTGGTTGGCTTTACTGCTGGAGGAGGAGGCCATCAACTCCATGGACTATGAGTTTAACTTCCAGCTTGAGATACGAGCTCCCTATCTCCTCGCAGGTCTGTCAAATTTCTCTTATGACAATTTCTTGAAAGTGCTCACATCTGTCTGCAGTAAGAAACTGCACATTATCATTACTGCAGTCAAGTGTGAAAAACGTGGGTTTGCAGAGATTTGATCTTGTTATATATTTTCCCGACTCTTCTAAAAGAGGGGGACTTGGCCTAGCATAGAGTATACAGGATGCTACACAGCTAGCATGGATTGTTTCTAGTACCAGCAATTCTGAAGCTCTTGAATGAGCCTACGAATATTAAAATATCAAGTGCGCACTGGTGTAATGCTTGACTAAATTCTGTTTTTTTGTTTTCTTTTTTTTATTATCCTGGGCTAAACTAAAGTCTCATGAATGAAGCTTCATATTTAATCTACAGATTTGAAATTAGTACAGTTCTCTTATTATGCACTGTAAGTTTTAAAAGAGAACAAATTGACCATATAGTTAATTCAGGCAGGCGACCAAATTAAGCTTTGGACAGTTCTGGCGGATCCGCTAATCTCAGCCAACATTAGCTGATGGCTCAGCAGGTACCGCTGTGCACATCCATTTGGCAAGTTACAGAGCCCTCTATTTAGGCTGCTGTAGTCTGCCTACAGTTGCAGCACATCTGCAGGCCTCCTTTCATGCTCTGTCTGACTTAATATGTTTTGCTACTGATGCATGTTCTGTTCTTTAGTGGCTTCAGTTTAGAGGACTAACAACTTGTTATTTGATCTGCTGTGGATGACGCTCTGCGCAGGTGTGGAGAGCCCTTCTCACGCCATCCGAGCTGATGCAGATCCTCTGGCCCGCTCTGCTACTAGCATTGTAATCACTCTGGCAGACAAGTACACTTATGACTACCCGGTCGTAATCCTCATCTACCCAAGCGGTAAGTCTTCAAGTTAAAAACGTACTCGTAGTACAGCCCCGCAATTTTGTTCTTCCACCCTCAAGTAAAACAAAACCAAAAAAAAGTTACTTCAGCTCTGTGAGACTTTTACTGCAGCCCATAATAAGATCAGTGAAAAGGTGATTCACTGCCTCACGTTGTGTTTGTGAGTGCCTCTTCAGGAAAAAGGTCTTCTGTTATTAATGTATGACATGCCAGTAGAGCCAGACTCTGTCGTGTGGGTGGGTATTGTCAGTTTTCTGGTTCTTGTATTTCCCTCACCGTTGTTTTACCCTGCAGTGTGTGTGTGTGGGCCGTTTGTCTCCCAGAGGGAGGAACGAGCCCCGCTCAAACTGATCCAATAGGCCTCTTATGAAGGCTTTGTTCACAAACAGACCTGCGGCCAGAGTCGGGCAATTTAATTCATCTCAGACGAGTGCTGCAGTTTCAATCACAACATGGACGCTCAGCCAGACCAGAGAGATGGAGGAAATTGAGGTGCAGTAGGAAAAGAGGAACAGTTGGGTTTCATCATCAGCTTGGTTGATTAATTGCCTAATTGTGTCAACTTATTGCTGAGTTTCTGAAAGGTTCAACCTTTAAATTTAAGGATTTTAATACTTCATGTATTGGAAATTAATATCTGATTTATGACCAGAGAAAAATGCATATTAACAAAAATCATAAGGAATGAAAAAGTATTTCCAAATGTTATTTTCTATCAATACACTGAGCTTATCAGCAGCATGAAATGGATGGATGAAAGGATGGGTCTCTCAACCAAGAAAATATCTAATTAATTTAACTTCCTCATGAATTTTAATGTCAGAAGTTTTCTTTAATAACACAAAAGCGCCTTTCTCTTATTGTCTGCAGAGAGCTATAAAAACATTTTGGGCATTTTAGATATGTTTTAGATAAGCTTTTTCAAGACCTGCAAAATCTCTGCAGAGAAGAAAAATAACAGTCAAAATCCTCAAGATTTGCACAGACGCCTGAGCTCATTTAGCTTTGTTTCTTTTCTTTTTTTTATCTGTCACCTCTCAATCCTAACAGTAATACAATGTGTGTGGTTCAGAGGACGAGGAACCAAGCACATATAGGAGCAAGTCTAAAGAACACAATATAAATAAATATTATCGAGCCAACCCATCTGAGAATTGGTTAAAATTTCAGCACTTTAAAGGAATAATTTAACTGTGGAAAGACCTCCTACGTCTCTGAACATATATTAGGAGATTTAGGGGTTTTGAAAGAATATAGCCAAACATGAGATTTGAACAGGAGTTGCAGTCTGGGTACAACATGTGGTAGTAAAGTAATAATAACAATATCTCACACATCCTTTGTTTTAAAGTCACAGAAATGATTCGGAAATGGATCCAACATACAATGTGTGACCCAGCTATGTGATCATTTCCAGAGAAAGTGTTTATTTAAAGAGTTACAGTTCATCGCTGAAACTGTTCTAGTGAAGGATGCTAAAGATCTTTGAGCTTGACCTTGTGCTTGATCTTTGTGCAGCGCAATACCATTGATCACATTTTGCTGCAGAGACAATGAGTCTGCAGGGTTTTGTGCATGCTTCTCAGTATCATATTGTGGTCTTCCTTTTTCCCTCCTACCTAGCAGCTTCATATTCAGCATCCTTTGTTTCATATACCGTATTCACTATCCCTCCTCTGCACATGTCCAAACCATCCTCAACTACCAGCCTTTGTCTCCAAACCGATCATCCTCGGTTGTTCCTCTGATACACTCATTTCTAATCCTGTCCATGCTGGTGACTCCCAGAGAAAATCTTATCATCTGCAACCCTGCCACCTTCAGCTCAGCCTCGTGTCTTTCTGTTAGTACAACCATCTCCAAACCAACCATCATAACAGGTCTCACTACCATCCTTTCATTCTTCCCTTGCTATCCTTCTGTCACAAAACACCTCTGACTCTCGTCTCCGCCTGCTCCACCCTGCCTGCAGTCTCATCTTTATCTCTTTCTTCATTGTGCACTGTCTATTGCTTAGGTTGTTCCCCTCCAGGGATTTAAACTCATCTGCCTTCACTGTCTCCACTCCCTGCAGCTTCTCTGTTACAACTATACCTATAAAAACAAGATGATGCAAATGAATTTGTTAAACTACAGACATGTCTTAAGGATATAAAAGCCTGTGTGACCTGTAATTTTCTACTCATAGTTTCCCTCTTTTCATTAATAAGCCACTACTCCGTGTCATGAACTTTTATTATTTCTATCATGTGTGTTTGGACCCTGGTCTCTCTGTACACTCCTTTTCTCTCTAAGGCAGAGGGCAGCCACATTGTTCATAGGAAATCATGTGATTGTTGTGTTGTTTTCTTCAATATTGTAGGATTTTGAGACGACTGCTGTTTTGGATTGGTGCTATATAAATAAAACTTAAAGTAGCACTTATCATGTGTAGATTTGCATATAATGAATTTGATACAGGAACAATAAGCATACCTGCAGCAGTACTTCTTATTGCTTATTGTGAATGATATCATGGAGCATTACTCTGTAAGTGGTATTTTATGCTTATAATTCTAGATGGTGGTGGTTTACATTTTAGATGATGTGTCGGGCAATGTTGTTGCCATAAAATATGAAAGGATAGGATGATAGAAAGTACGAGACACAAAAGGGAAGAATGACAGTGAAAATCTGTATTTTTAGATTTCTGCGCTTTCCTTCCCTTCAGCTTCAGACATTGTCCATCTGCTTCATAATCTTGTCTGAGGCATTTATAGTAATGTCTTTGTCATGACCAAATGTGCCACTTTAGAGCCTCATGTGCCGCATGTGCTCATTGAGAACGGGGACATGACACAGGAGGAGTATGATGAGTATCTTCACAGCCGGAGCGATTTCATCAAGGCCACCAAGAAGGACTCCAGCAATGAGAGGAAAGTGAGTGTCCATGACATGAGCACCACACCTGAACTGATAAGCACAATATCACACTGCTTTCATTTTGAGCATGATATCACAAATAATTCCTGGCAAAAAACATTTTTTATTTTGCTATTTGTTGCAATTTAGCGCTGTATAATACAATGATATCACGCTCCGCAGTTTCAAAATAGGGTTGAATTGGCTCCTGTGTGACACAAATACTGAAACTTCTGAAATGCTATTTCTGTTTTCATTGGTTTATTTTGATTTTTTTTATTATGAAACTTTATTAAAGTTGGCAGGCAAACTATGACAGAGATTGTTTTTTATTTAAAGTGATCTATCAACACTACACAGACAGGTAAAGGAAAACCTCTGCTGTGTTCTTTTAGTTATATTATACGGTTTCTTTAAGAAAATTTGTGTGATAATCAACATTGCTGAAAATCACCTTATAATTAAATGTATATGTTAAAACATTAAATTTAGTGTTTTAAACCAAGCTTAATGCTGAAAAGCTACTACTCAAAAGCTTAGATGGTAGTAAACACTACTCAGTTACGCTAGTTAGCTGTAGCTTTAACCTTTTTGTGTCACAATCTGCGGGAGCAGACTGTGTGTAGAGTGAACATTGGACCCAAACGCAGACGAACGAGTCTTTTTTTTTTACGGCTGATTACATGAATGCAAAAACAAAGCAACACAAACAGTGGCGAAAACTAAGCTAAAACCTAAACTGGAAAAGCTAGGAATTACTATAACAACTATGAACGTGATTTTGAGTAGGAGGACGAGAGAAACTATGAGACCAAGAAACATAAACATGCCCTGAACAAAACCCTGGAAACCTGACGAGATGCAGTGGGAGGTAACACAGATGACCCGACAAATACTGAAAGAAAACACACAGACTAAATAGACACAGGAGGGGGTCAGAGTGGAAACACACGGGGAAACAGCTGGCACAAATAAACATAATGACACCAAAGGGGAAGTAAAACAAAACACACTGAACATGGAGACTCCTGACTCTTCAAAATAAAACAGGAAAACATTGAGAGACGTAGACATGACAACACAGGCTTGACAACATGAAAACACACAGACAAGAAATACATGAGACTAACATAAAAGAGCTAGGTGAAACATAACTAGACTAAACTCAAGGCAAACGAATAATAATCCTATAACTCAAAAGTTATAGGAGCTGGCAGTTCGTCTTGTAATCGGAAGGTGGCTGGTTCGAGCCCCGGCTCCGACAGTCTCGGTTGTTGTGTCCTTGGGCAAGACACTTCACCCGTTGCCTACTGGTGGTGGTCAGAGGGCCCGGTGGCGCCAGTGTCCGGCAGCCTCGCCTCTGTCAGTGCGCCCCAGGGCAGCTGTGGCTACAATGTAGCTTGCCATCACCAGCGCGTGAATGTGTGTGTGAATATGTGGATGACTGAATGTAGTGTAAAGCACTTTGGGGTCCATAGGGACTAAGTAAAGCGCTATACAAATACAGGCCATTTACCATTTATAACAAAAGAACTCAAAACATAAACTGAAAACGCTTACATTTTGTCACTCATGATTACTTCCCTGCCCTTAAAGCTTTTACACAGTTGGGCGTTCCAACGGGACAACAATCCCAAATGCATAAGAAATGGATAAAGAAGGCTAACATTAAGCTTCTTGAATAGCCTTCACAAAGTCCAAAGAATAGGGTTCTATTAAAAAATTGCAGACTATACTTAAATGCCAGGAACATGGTAGGAAACCAACCAACTTAAATGAATTCTACAATTCTGCCAGAAGCTTGTTGATGACTACCAGAAGCATCTGGTCTAGGTGCAATCTGCTCAGGGACATTTAACCATATTAGTGGCAGTATTTGTATATGTTTGAACCTGTGTGTACACTTTTGACCCTGTGTGGATTACCACCAAATTCTTTTTTTTTTTAAGTCATTAAAGATGAATGTTGTACAATCATTCCTTTGCTGGAAAAAGAAAAGTCCAACTCCAGCTATGTTGAGCTTTTGCCATCCAGTCAGTTAGGAAGCATCTAATTGAATGTTACTTAGACTTTAAACAATACTTTTTTCATTCCAATATGTAATTAAAGCACTGCTAACTAAATGTTTAAACTAAAACAGACAATATTTTTAATCTGTTTTATTCATTAGGATTCATTATAGCACAAAATCTGGGTCCTTAGTAAGTAGATAAAAAGGCTCATCTTTTGAGTGGCTACAAATAACTGTTAATTGGTAGTATTAAGTATACCTATACAGTAAACATCTGGTCAAAAGAAATATGCGATTCTTCTTTTGTGAGGTTTGCTTGGAGATAATACACAACATCATTTGCCTCATGCGTGTTTTGACTGTTAGGTAAAAGACAAAGTGTTATTTGATAATGAACAAAGAGAGACTTCACTGAGCTTCAGCTCGTTAGCTCCACTTTCACTGCTGCGCCCCTGGTCATGCATGTGTCCATTCACGTCTCAGCTATGATGAGGTTGTTAAGTGACCAGCAGCAAACAGGAGGAGGAGGAGAGAGCACTTAGCCATAAAAATGTGTTTCTATGGAAACACTCCAAAGGCTCTGCACAGTCTGCCTCGACTTTTCCAGCACATATACATAGAATAATTGATGTGATTCTTCTACTGACCTGATAACTTGTCACCTTTCGTGCTTCTTCAAACCTTTAATTAAAGCCTGAGCAAAATTGTCAGTCAAACCAAACCCCATTTAATTCATGCTTCTGTTTTTGCTGCCTTTATAGGTAGATATAATTCACAAGAGACTCCATAAGGATATCCTCCACAACCCTGTGGTTATGCTGAACTTCTGCCCTGACCTCAAGTCCATTTGCTCTGACTTGAGGAAGGTTCACGGCGAATTCATCTTCCTCATCGACCGCAGCGGCAGCATGAGCGGGGTTAACATCAGCCGTGTGAAGGTATTTTAATCTCAACGTGCCATGCGTTGCTATAAAGGTGATCTGTGAGCAAACATTAAGATGCATGCTGATTTACATATAAATTACACACCGTATCACATGCCATCAAGAGTTTTTTTCATTAAAAAGTATTACAGTTGATGTCAAACACATCAATATACATTTTCCAAAGAGATTAAATGCAATGTTAATCAATCACATGTCGTTAAGTGCTTTTAAATTGCTTTTTAAGCTCAGGGCCTTAGTGTTTCTGCTATCTGTGAAGATTGTATGTGCTTAATCAGCTGTAGGAAGGCATGCATTCAAGGATATTGATCATACAAATCATTCACTATCCGCCCATCTTCCAGTTGCTAGGATTTGAAGTCTAATCGGTCTTCAATAGGCTACCTATAAAGCAAACTCAGGGTCATTCAAGGTGGATATATTTTTTACCATGTTTATTTGGCTGCTTGTGCACTGACTGTGTCCTGCGATGTGATGCTGGCAGGTGTTCATTTGTGACTCATACTCTGGGTTTTATTGAAGGTGTTACTACACAGTCTGGGCTTAAGACCAAGGTGAGCCTGACTGCGATATAATGAATATTTACCAAGAAGTCCTGCAGAATAGCTTTTAATACATCTATAAAATTGGAACATTATATTTCTGTGTGTTTCTGAACCTGAGGGATGTTTTATTGTGCAGTCGATGAGGTATTTGTGATATTCACCTGAACAGAGGTTGAGATAAGTGGTATTCTTCTAGAAACGGCTCCTCTTCTGTAGAAGAGGCGGTGATGGACGAAATGATACTGTATGATGGCTCTCACTCCTCTCAGGCAAAATCTGCCGCGGAGCACTGACAGCTGTGTAGAGCACATGCTTCCATTTAACCACGCATTAAGCAGAGGAGTGTTTTATTTTTTGTTTTTAGAATTTCAGATTTCACATCAGTCTTTGTTCAGGTCAGGAACTAATGCTGCTCTCTGTCTTTTTTTGTAGGATGCCATGGTGGTTATTCTGAAGAGCCTGGTGCCTGGCTGTGTTTTCAATGTTGTAGGATTTGGATCTACATTTAAATCACTATTCACGACAAGCCAAAACTACGAGGAGGTAATGCTGCTCTTTATAACGATAATGATATAATGATAGCTAGTTTATTGGTCATGGGTTGTAGAACCCAGACAAAGCCTTCAGGGGCAGAAAGTAGGGTAACACTGTGCAGCACAGAGTGGACATAAATATGTGTGTGCTTAAAGCCATGTAGTCAAAACTACAGATTCTACATGGAAGATGGACGTAACCTCTGGATCTAACTTGTTAGCTAGCATAACAAGTCAATTCAAAGCCATAAGATATGAAGATTTTTGTGGAATATGATTAAAAATAAAACAGATGTACAAGTTGATGGACAGAATCCCATTGAAAACTCATTACAAGACTAAACAGCAACTGAAATTAGTATCAATAACAGTTTTAAAGGTTCTAACTTTCTTTAGCTCTCTTTGTACTTACTTGGTGAAAAAGCTGGTAATGTTGCATTCAGTTAAAACATGCAAACTGCCTCTCGGGATCAGGTATATGTCCTACTCACTCACTATTGTTGGGATTTAGTTGGCCAAGCTTTAAAGACCAAAACTGTTACTTCAGCCAGGTCGAAAACATGTTTGTTTCTGCATTAAAGTTAAGCATTTTAACACATAAGTCTATGGGACTCACTTTTGGATCTCGCTTCAAGTGGCCATTTGAGGAACTGCAGCTTTTAAGACACTTTTCTGCATTGCCCTTGTTTTTTAGCCTCAGTGGATACATCTTGTGTGTTTTTTTCCTTTCTCCAAAGGCTTATAGCTCAGTGCTGTAGCCACCCACCAGAAGGCTATCAACATATTTTGGCTTCACTTCTAGGAGCTGTCATGTCTTGACAGCTCAACAAAACATCAGACATCCCCATACACAATCCACACAAACAGTGTTTTATTTTAACAATGACTCTCATTGTTCTTAACATTAAGCAGGAGGATATTTTTACATCAAACTCCAAATTAGTTTCTCCGTGGCAAAGTCTAACAATCCCTGAATCACAGCCGCGATTAAGCCTAAGGACTCAAACTGTAGTTTACCTTTTATTTTGAAGGCTTTTATGATTCACTTTGAGCAATCTTTATGAAACAGCCAGCTCATTTTAGTTTCAGTGCTGATTAATAACTGCTCAGATCTCAGAAATAATACAAGCCTGTCTTCTTATTTTAACACCTCTATCCTTGTGAGCAGTACAAACAGTTTTTTCTGACTTGAATATAGATCTTTGCATTTGTGTGTTGTGTGAGTACAGCAGCATTTTGTCTTGAATTAACATCTTGCTTTCATGATCCAGGATGCCCTGGCCATTGCTTGCGAGTATGTTAGAAAGATAAGAGCTGACATGGGGGGCACGAACATCCTGGCACCGCTCACATGGATCCTGAGGCAGCCTTTGATCAGTGGACACCCCCGCCTGCTCTTCCTGCTCACAGACGGTGCTGTCAGTAACACGGGCAAAATTATCGATCTGGTCCGCAGCCATGCACGCTACATCAGGCAAGCATTAATGTTAACACACGCTGAATGTTAGACAGAAAAATGAATAGCATTCTTAGGGATATCACTGTAAAACCTGTTCTGGTTTCCAGACATATACAAGCAACCCATTTGATGCTAAAGACACTATGCTGTTGTAATAAATCCATGCTTCTTATGCAGATAGCAAATGTGGAGCTTGCCTATACTATAAAATCACATCTCAGGCTTAAATGCAGGACAGGGCTTAAATGCAGCACCTGATTCTGCAGCTGTAATCCTCTCAAAATGAAATCTGGCAACATGCAGCTTGTGTTATTTCATTGTATATCATCACAGCGAACCTCCCACAATTGTACAGCTTCGAATTCTGATTAAAAACCAACAACAAGTCAGTGTGAATGAGGAATTAAAAAAGAAAGAAAGGAAGCATGTGAACACCAGCTGCTGAGTGAGAGGGAGCACCAGTGGAACAATAGATCTGCAGTATGCTGGGAAATCATTTTATTTTGCCACCTGCATCTAAGTCTCACACTGAAAAAATCCTGTCCTGAGTCACTCTGGACATAATTGACTTTTGTCTACTCCCTTTTAATGGATGCCTCCCCCCAGACGATTGCATTAGGCACACAGAGCTTGGCCAAACCATCAGCACTTCCTGGGCTGTAATCGCTCTATGCTTGCAAATAAGAGCCGCCATTCAGAGACAGGCACAAACAACGATCAATCTACATTTTTGAAAATCCACGATGGATTTTTAACTCTGTCGAGGGAGAAATTTCTTTTTTCAGTCTGCACTCTCTGATTTAATTAAAAATGCAAGCTGGTGCAATGAAATTAGGCAGCTCATCCCTCTGTGGTAAATGAAATATGAATTGTAAAATCGTTTGCTATCAGCCAATCTGCCTGGAGAACTATTTCGACTTCAGTTTCACCAGAAGACATTGTAGGCTTTTATATAAAGCTATTGAAGAATTATATTATTTCTAGTTCATAAATGTCTTTGCAGCATCTCGTTAGTTGTCTTTGTGTTGTGCTCCCGTTTTGGGAAGACGCTTGTTGCCATGCTCATGTGTTTCGTGAGCTATCCACGGAGCTGCAGTGTTTAATGTCTTTGTGCAGATGTTTTACGTTCGGCATAGGACAGAATGCTTGCAGGAGGCTGGTGCAGGGGCTGGCGACAGTTTCCAAAGGAACAGCAGAGTTTCTCGCTGACGGAGAAAGGCTTCAGCCCAAGGTACTAATTTCCAGCTTGGTGTTGCTTTCCTAACAACAGCCAACTATTCCGAGGGCCGCTGGAGAGCCATTATGCAGAGGTTTCAAAGCACCAAGTGTCTGCCACTGATACCAATTAGGAAATCATATCTCAGAGACACAATTCACTTCATGTTTTGGTCAGAGAGAAGCTGGCTTTTATAGTGGAAAGTCTTTTTTAGTTGGCTTGTTTTCACTCCACAGATGATAAAGTCCCTGAAGAAAACCATGACTCCTGTACTCAGCGACATTTCCATCGAATGGCTCTTTCCTGAAACCAAAGAAGTGCTGCTCTCCCCTGTGGGCAACACCTTTCTGTTTCCAGGGGACAGTCTGATTGGCTACAGCGTGGTTTGTGATACCACCCGCTATCACGACAACCCCAAATCTGTAAGACACCTCTTAAAAAGTGACAAATGACAGCATGCGTGGTGATGTTCTGTTTTGTAAACACTTCAGAAAAGGAACATCAGATCACACTATGTGTTTTTTTTATGTTCAGTGTGATAAATCATTTAATCATTGAAGGAAATCCTGATGGAGATATATAAAAATATAAAAGCTGCTCTAAAGAAGCTTTTAATCAAACCTTGTGAAAAAGTCTTTTTTTGCATGTGTCACCTACTCAAAATCGAAACAGGATAAGAGGAGGCGATACAGCATGATGCGCTCTGTTGAGTCAGCCAGCTCAGTGTTTTACCACTCTCAAGAAGAGGACCCAGTGAAGACAGCTGGTGACAATCTGGGTTCACACAGGGAGGGCCATTCTGGCGCTCTGTATGATTCCTACCAGGACTCCATGATAGACAGCAGCCCTGTCGGCACAGACCATGACCCTATGGGTAAGAACTTACAGCAGAAATGAGTGGTTGACTCCTGAATGAGGGGATTTCTGTTTTTCTAAACTATAGGTTTGCAGAATGTCAATTTGTGTGCTCTTATTCTTGCAAATTGCTGTAATTTAGGTGTAACTATGATTTCCATCCCAACTGCTGAAGTGGTGCGTTAGTCAGACTAAAATGTGTGTTATATGATTGACAGGAAATTTTGCGCAGGTATTCACGGAACCCACAGGATGAGTCATATTGAATTTTATGATCCTTTGACATTTTTCATCCAGCGCTGCTATGAGGTTTATATTTGTGGTTTTCATTGAAATGCCTTGACAGCTGTTGGATGGATTGCCCCCAAATTTAGTGCAGAAATTAATGCCATCCTGAAGGTTTTTAATAGCTGTAGGTGTCCTTTAACTTTCTATAAGGTTAAAAAAAATTTGTCTAGTACTTTGCCTTATCACCTAAAACCTGCAAAACTATTCCCAAACCCACCAGTCTAAATGTACGTCGAAGTGTAGGAGGTGAGTGTGCTGATATGCTAATCTAATGGTTCTCAAATGTTTTCTGGCATGTCCCACTTTGGAAGCTGAAAAAAAGTTCATCCCACACGCCACAATTTTTATTGATTGCAATGAACAAAGGATCCATGTTTTATTACATTTTACTTAAATAAAAGTGCAAATCAGCGCAGACTCACCTTAATTTCACTTTATAGTTTTTACCTGGCTGTTTATGATGGCTGCCCCACAGTTTGAGAACAACTGCATGAATAATCAAAGCATGGTAATATTGCCATTTTTGGCATGTTGCTATGTGGGTGTATTTTTTATTTTTTACCATTTGGCCTCAAGAATCTCTTGAAAATGACTTAGGTGGGGCCCTCTTAAAGATGTGAGATTTGTCCTACTATCACTGTTAAATTTGCACATTGATTGCTATGCATGCTAATCAGATGTGTCTGTGAAGGTTCGCAGTCATCCAGGTCATCGTAGTCTAAGGAGCTTGGAAAGAAAAGCATCTGGTCTTCTTTAAGTTTTCTTGAAGATGTTTCACTTCTCATCTGAGAAGCCTCTTCAATTCTAAGTACAATTGGTGGAGAATCACAGATTTTAAGCCCTCAAGTCCACAAGAGGGTCATGTACCCCCTATTGATCCTCTACCTAACCATGAGCCAACGTGTGAAAACGAGTGTGGGTCACAATCAGCCAAGGTTTCAGGTGAACCCATTGTGAAACCTTGCCCAACTCCATCATGTGATGAGGTCAAAAGGCCCAGGATGTTAGTGGGCGTTGAGGTTTCTTGGAAGGGATCTCAAAACTGGATTATAGATGGCCGACAGTTGGTGTCGTAAGCCACCGCTTCAGTTCAAAGATGGTCGTTCACAGTGGATATAGATGGCTTCTTTCACTCCTCTTTCAAACCATCTGTCTTCTCTGTCCAAAATGTGAACATTGGCATCCTCAAAAGAGTGACCTTTGTCCTTTAGATGCAGATGGACCGCCGAGTCTTGTCCCGTCGAAATGGCTCTTCTATGTTGTGCCATGCGTTTATGCAGTGGCTGTTTGGTCTCTCCAATGTAGAGGTCTGAGCACTTCTCGCTACACTGTACAGCATACACTACATTGTTAAGTTTGTGAACTAATCAGATAGTTTTAAAGAGCTCAAAGTAGGGCGGTTGTTCCCAAACTATGGGGCCTAAAACCTGCAGCAGGAGGTCTGCAGTAAGGCTAAGCAAGAATGATGCATTGCCCTGCACTGCCAGAAAGGCAGGGAGTAGTTTGTAAAAGGAATGCCAGGTTAATGTCAAGTAGATCATGAATCATTTTACAAATACCAAAACAAACACTATAACATATGGAGAGCCTTATCTTACCATTGGGCTACCCACACGGTGGTTAATGAAGAGAGAACACAGTGTGCTCAGTTTCAATATATTAGCTTCTGACAGCATAAAGCCGAGAAAGGTAGGACCGCAGCTGAAGACTTTATTTGTTTATTTTTTTTCTAAAGTTGTGTTTCATTATTACTTTACAGTGAGTGCTTTGTCTATAAATCAGGGAGTTTGCAACCAAGGATGTAAGTGTGTTTAGGTACATTGGAAACAAATGTGTTGAACTTGGCATCTTGATTTAGTAATTACCATTTCAGTGTGGTGGAACCTACAATTATGTGTTTCACGGTGTTGTGAATTCGCTATCTTTGTAATTTTGCGGGCTTGCCTTTTTTCATTTTTGAACAAAACATCAGGTTTAGATAAGACATCACCGAGAAGGCGTGCCTATAGTACCAACCAGATATCAGACTACAACCCAGCGAAGAAGGTCTACACTCCCAGTGACCCCAGCTCTGTGGCGGTGAAGAATCCACTGAGGAGAGCCAAAGTCCAGGAGCTGATAGGCCAGATTCAGAGCCCTGAATATGATGCACAGTGGAGGAGTGACTACCAGGTGAGCTTTAACAGTAACAGCTTCCTTTTTAGTTTGCATTTTAACTGATTTAACGGCTGAAACATGAGCACAAAAATAAACCACTATCAGCTATACAGGCAGGAGACTTTGATGATGATGGAGTTGTCATGCTGTCATTGTATAGAAATTGATATTTATATTCAGACCCTGCTGACAATTAAACAGCCATCCGAGCCTTGTCTGGACTGAAGTATAATCAAGGACGCACTAATGCGCTCTCTTCAGTAATGAAGGGCAAAATTTATGAATTGCAATTAAGTCCGACTATTACTCGGGGAGCATGTCAGTATAACTAAGCAGAATTCACTGGACTGTAAAGAAATTATCTTCTCTTGTGAATCCAGTTGAGGATTCAATATATTCTTGCTTGATTAACTGAGTAAATATAGCAAATTTCAATTTTCTGTACAAATTAAAAGACTAATATAAAAGATTTGGAACCCTCAGGCTTTTTACACTAATCAAAAACTCAATGCTGTGATGGCCATTCTTCCTTTGTTACGCTGACATTTTCTAAACTAGAAAATTGTCAGTTGCCCTGTTGCAATACACCGCATGGTTTGCAGAGTCCTTATGTAATTATTCACTTGAGAGCCCCCTGAAACCTGAGCCTGAGTGAGCACACAGAAATGACCAGAATTACAATTAGTAGGCGAGGTTGCAAACCTTATTAGACCTGTGATAGGACCAGGGTCTTTCGAATTAAAACTCCTTCTATTGTTTTCAGCCGCAGCTGGCAAGTCTGGGTACCACATCTACCAGGGGGCGTTCTGCCAGCTGTCACAAGCCGGTCCTTCAACAGGAGCTCTTTCTGCAGCATGAAGCCGACTCTGAGCATCATTTTCATCCCCAGCCACAGGACGATCCTCTGCCCAGCGGCGGCAATGTGACGCCTGTGTCTCGCAATGCTGCCAGGGAAGATGGATCCAGATCTTCCACAGACAGCCCATCTCTTGGGAGCATTGGCGACACAGGTGAGAGGGAAGGTAGAACTGATTTGCATTAATAGAATTCTCTAAAAGAAAGTAAACATTTTGAAGCTGGCCTGATTTTTATACTGTAGCAGCTAATGGGTTGAATGCGGAGTGTATCGTTTTAGAGGGCTAATTACAAATGCACTGTAGCAGTAAAATAACAGAGTTAGAGAGATAGAGGAGAACATAACCTCCATGTGTACAAATATATGACTCACAGTGAGAAATTGGCTAGGGCAGAACGGTGGTTAGCACTGTTACTCCACTGCAAGAAGGTCCTGGGTTCGAATCTAGAGCTGGAGTTAGATAATCGGTAAATTGGCTGTAGGTGTGAATGTGAGTATGAATGGTTGTCTGTTTCTGTGTTGACCATGTTAAAAAAACTTTTT
Source organism: Oreochromis niloticus (assembly GCF_001858045.2). NCBI lineage: Eukaryota > Metazoa > Chordata > Actinopteri > Cichliformes > Cichlidae > Oreochromis > Oreochromis niloticus. The sequence goes on from NC_031984.2 coordinate 8,424,533, forward strand.
AACTTTTTTTAAAAACATGTTTAAAAGGGGATGTTCATATTCAGAGGCAACCCGTGCCACCTTAAAAAGATGGACCTGTCCATAGTATACGTACACATGTAGTGCCAGCACAGAGCTCCCGTGCTGCATCAACAACAGTTTAAGCCATAAAAAACACAAAACAAACAAACAACAAATCTATAAAAATGTCTTTATTAAGTAATTAACAAATATGTAAGAGGTCAGTGTGTCACCGCTTCCCCAATAAAACCACAAAATGCTGAAATGCATGAGATCTATGTTCTGTAAGAGTCTGGGTTGGCACCAGAGCTGGATGGGTGATCGACTTTGATAGAGGGACATTTGATTCAACTTACTTTGCTGTTTCATTAAAAAAGAGAAACGTGAGCACAATTTTAAAAGATGCATGTCTTAAAAAGCATAGTGTAAAAACAAGAGACTTTTGTAGATTAATGAACTCATCACATACGAGGTCACTGACTGTGAGCACTGAATATACTCAGAATATTAAGATTTGTTTTGCAATTTTCAAGTCAGATCATGCTGTAAAGCCAGCTGCACAAGCTGATGAATAGCCTCTTTTTAGTTCCAAAGAGACATATGAGGGCTACTTCCCAAACTCTTGACTTACATAGGCCCATCCACTCCAAAAAACTCCAGTGTCCTTGTCAGTTAGTGACCACAACTGGAGCACATGTACTAAGCTGCTATTACCCAAACAATTGACTTGAGCTTGAGCTGCAATACCTAATCAGCCATGAGGGTGTTTTTCATTATCAAAACTGTACTTGTAGTTGCAAAAGTATGTCAGTAGAATTCAACCGAATTCAAAAAGTGACCTTTTTTGGATAGGCTTGGATCCCAAAAGTCCACAATGTTGATGTTTGCTAGAGTGCATTTAAAAGGCTTGTGTGTGCACATGAAAGAGAGAGGGATATACATATATGAAATGTGCTACAAAAGCTGAGATGCTGAGATGTGACATGTTTGCAGCTTGGATTGTTAAGGGCAGTGTCAACACAGGCCAGCAGGGGAGTCAGGAGAATAGCATGCTCAAGCATGGTACGAGGTAAACATGATCGTAAATCTAAGCTGGATCTAACTCTGACACTCAATTCACGGGAAGAGCAGGAAATGTTTTTCTATGTCTGGGGACAAAACACAAAATTATCTAGGAGATGAATGATAAACAGAAGAGGTAGAGTTTTAGAAAACAGTTATTAAAGTAGAAAATCAAGCAGACAGAGAGCTTTGGAAACAGGAAATAAATTAATTCAGCACAAATCCAGTTCCATACGAGCAGCAGCAGGTAATAAGCTTAAGGGAAATAAGAGGTCCTCGCACGGCGGGATTGATAAATCCACATCAAATCTTGCTGCTGTGATGTTTCAGATGGTTATGGACACCAGTTGTGCCGAGCAGAAACCCCACAGGATACCCATGCTGCACATCTGGGTGCTGCCAACCAGCACAAAGGTGACTGCAAGGCTGTGGTGTCTGGACTGCTGTGCGGAAAACCAATGAAGTGGGAGGTTGTGTTTGATATCGAGCCCTTTCTGAATGGCCGTGAACGTGAGGAAAAGGTTCACGAGGAGCTGTGGAACGAGACCTTCCACCACCTGGCCGGCCGCTCCATCATCAACGACTTTGAGCACATGGCTGATAAGGAGTGTGAGATTGAACACGGTGAGCTCTATGGGGATTCCAGTGTTTAGAAGGAAACGGGGGTAAATTTTAAGATTAAAAGATTTTGCCGCAGTAGGTCTCCTGCTAATTCAGATTTGATATTTGGCTGTCTGTCGTCTGGTTTTGGCATTTTAGATATAAAACTTTTCACGAATAGTTTGACATTTTGGCTTTCTCACTTTCTCACCAAAAGCTTTTAGAGAGGACTAACATCACTGTCGTGTCTATCCATTAGATACAGAGTGTTAGGTGGTATGAGGTCCTTTAGAGGTCCTGTTATGTGGATTTTTTTCCCTTTGCATGGAGCCAAGTGAGCTGTTTCTTCCTCTTTCCAAAGTAGTGTAAATTTTCTCATTTACTTCCTAACTAGAAAGTAAATAAGAATATGTCATTTATAATTTACTAATGTTTGGAATGATTTTATTTGATGTTATATAATATTATATATAATGCTCATTGTGTTTCACAGGGTCTGGCAGGAAGTACCAGTTATACGGTATTCACACCAGCAAAGCCTGCAATATACTGAGCAAATACACAGCGTTTGTTCCCATTGACCTGGACACAAATGAGTATTTGCAGACATGTATTGAATACTTAAACCCTGGTAAGTAACACAAATTAGGTGTGACAAGGTTCCCTTAAAAAATGTTCAATCAGCTGCTTATTTTTGAAAAGACTGCTGTTGTGCCTGACACAGCAATCTGAAGTGGGATATTTTTAGAAATGCCTTTTCTTTTCTTTTGCAGAGGATTTAGAAGAAAATATCAATGTCATTCTAACGTCTCGCTGTCAAATATGAAGCGTGAGATGAAAAAAGGGAAACTTTTCTTTTTTTCCTAAAACATCAGTCTGAAAGAGTATCTAGCCTTGATATGGGCATTTCAGGCACAGCTCATTGACATAGCCGCATTAACATCACACACTAGTTTCAGTATCCACATTTTGAGGATTAAGCATTAGTATTTCGGCTGCTATCATATTTCTTTTGGAGCCAGACGCCTGTACAATCCACAGAGACCAAAAATATTTTGTGTACCACGCTGTAAATATGCTTTTTAGTGCTGTAAACAGTTTAACATGTAGCCTTGGAGCCAGCTTCAAGTGACACCTGAGGTACTTTAGCTTTTAGCACTTCTACGGTGGCTTCATTTTTTTCATCTCCTGTGGTTGCCCCTTGTTTGAACCTTTCGCTTGTGAAAAGCAGTCAGTCAGAAGAAACCTGTCTTAAAGGAATCTTTGCCTTTTAAAGGAAGACGTGCTAACACGACATGTTTCAGACAGTCGGTGACCTGGAGAGCTGCACTAAAGCTCACTATTGGGTTAACTGGGATTAACTTGAAGTGTGAATTATGCAAAGCTGCTTCAGGAGAGTCCAGAGCTGGAATTCAGCATGATAGGCTCCCAAGAGCCCAGAAGCAATTTGGCAAATAGAGATCATGAAATATAAATTAATGTGAGTGGCGTGTAGCAGAAACAGACAAACAAACAAGTGTGATTTAAAGTGGGTGGATACAAAGTAACTAGGTAGCCTCAACCAGTCAAGCATCTACCAATGGGAGCAACAGATATCTTTAGTAAACATAGGATGTCATGTAAAAGAGGGCTGCTTGCACAACCAGAGTGACGGAACAGGGAGTGAATAAATTTGTACATTTGTGGCAAAAGATTTTGTGGGCAACAATCTATTAAAATAATTCAAATAATAAAAACAATCTCTACTTCCTCCAGTTAAACATGGTAAATTTACTCTTATTAAGCAAAACCACTGTGAGTGACTGGGGCAATGTATACCATATTATTTTAAACTTGTTACCTTGTTACCTAATTATATATACTTTTTTTCTTAAAATATCTGTGTGTATCTATTATACTGATACTGTTTCTTTTCCTTTTCCTGTAAAATGCACAAATGTAATTTGCAATTTACTATTTTCATTCATTTTTATGCAGAAAGAGATCATTTATAATCTATAAATACAGGATAGAAGGCCCCAAGACTTCTGCAATAATAGATTTTGTTTGCCATGATTGACTGCGAGACATTCCAATGTAATAATTCAAAGTTGAAAATTACAGTAAAATCAAAGCCTATAATGTTGAGAAACATATTGTTGCCACACCACAGAACCAGCATGTCCAAAAGAAAACAAAATCTGTGAAGCAGGTAAAAAAAAAAATGGTATAAAACATTTTCATGATTAAATTTCATGTCTAGAGTTTAAATCGCTCTCCTGGTTACTTAAAGGTTAAAATGTGTCTATGCAGCTTAAATGATCCCATGTTTTGAGTAAAGTGTAGATTTCTTTCTGTCTGAATTACACAGCACATGCCCACAGCAGGCTTAAAAAACGTCTCACGATCAAAAATTTGTTTTCAGGTGATGGTCTGAAGAGGAACTCTCACTCCAGCTCTCGCTCGGGGAGCAGGAAGAACAGAGGTTACTCCATTGGGCTTGGCCGCTCTCAGTCTGGCGGCATGTCGGAGGAAGTCGAAGATGTCCTGCTGCACAACAGTAGGCTGCATTTTTTATTCTTGGCTCACATTTCAGTCCTAGGGAAGGTGCTTTCATTTCTGGATCAATAACCAGCTAGAGATAAAGTAGAAAGAAATGAGACACGAAGAGATCTTTTATTCTGATGCAAGCATGGAGTATATGATCAAAGGAAGCAGTTACAGGAGCATTATTCATTGAGGAAAGGATAAGAATCATATTTATTAACTCAAATCTTGGTTTATTCAACAAGGGAAAGGTTTCGATCTTGCTTCACCAGCTCTGGGAACTGTGAGATGTTGAGCTCGGAAAGCTGAGTGCTACTTTACATTAAAAATAATCCAGCTTCAGCAAAGGGTCACAACATTTTAAACTGAGTTTTCAGTGGTGGCATAGCAACAGCGGGAGCTAAGACGAGCACGCCACTCGAGCATCTGCTTGGCACTGCTGGTTAAAAAAGGAACGTGCACAGATACAGATGAGTTGCATCAGCATTATTAGACAGATACCACCCTTTTTCCACAAAAGAATGTCCTCTTAGGTTTGGAATCATAAGAAATAAAACTGAGCACAGGCAACAGTTCATTTTTCATCTTTTTCACCTTTTTCATCATCGTCTCAGGTGGAGAGGACGGTGTCTCTCCGTGCAGCACCCCCTCCTCCGCCGGCTGGGAGAAGTGTAGCTTTGCAGAGGGTAAGTGTAACACATCAAACGGTCAGTGAGTTTGCGGTGCCCCCTCAATTTTCCCTCCACGAAGACCTTTGACATGCACTGTCTGGCACTCTGTTGTCGTTTTCTCTGCGGCGTGGCTGCACTGGTCCAAATGAGAAACATGAGATTATTGACATTTTTAGTCCCTCTGCTTGTAAGTGACGACAGAAGTCGACACAGTTTGGTAGCTTGTATTGACAAATGCCGTCTGGATCTTTTTTGGAAAAAAATAAAGAAACAAACAAGAAGAGTTTCACCTGGAGAGGAGGGGCAGCTTCTGCTGTCACTTATATATCAGTGGGTGTTTTTCAGCCATTTATTATTTCACACTTAGGAGGGAAAACTAATTAAAGTGAAAAAAATGCACTCCCTCACTTCTCTCTGTTTCCCTTGGCTAACTCTGCCTCTCTTTGTGTCTTGCTGTCTCCAAGTCTCCCAGAGGAGTCCCTCTGTGACCTCCGACCAATCACAGAAATCGGTGGAAAGCCTTTTTTCTGCCAGGTGGGTGATTGGAGGCTTGCTGGCTGAATTAATGTGCTGAGGCTGTGCTACCACTACATTAGGAACTAAATGGGTATTATAATTCGACTGCTTCACAGGGCAGAAAATATTCTTAACATCATCTTTATCCATTCCTGTCAGCTGATTTTGGCTTTTAGCGTAAGATGTACTGAGGTTAATGTATCAGTTGAATGCAGGGTATCATTAGCTGTGACCCTGAACTGGTGAGTTACAATTTCTTCTCCTCAGCACAAAGAGTCCACAGTCATGCTTACAGCTCTGCCAGGATGTGTTTAGGGCTAAGAAACGCCTAGGTTATAAAATGTGCTGATGCCTGAGCAGAGTGAAACACTGTCCAAATGAATGAAAGAAAGAGGCCAGATGGCATAACTGTTAAAAAATATACAATATTTTCAGACAGTCTCTAATGGAAAATCTCCATAGCACTGCATGAAAATTGACTGATTGAAATAGCTGAGTGAAGTCTCACCTTTGCTCACCTCCTCACAGGCAGCCAATCATGTTAGTTAAAAAAAGTTTTTAAAAAATGTGTTTGGCTGGAGGAAGAAAGATTTGGAGGTTTGCTGAAGGTGTTACTTCAGGTAGAGTATACCACTCTTGCAGGTAGAACATATGTGCTGACTGATGTGTAGAAAGTATTCTCTGAATCAACTCAAATTGTGACCTGATTTTGGTGTTAAATAACAGGTTAATATAGAAAGTTACTTAGATACAACCATACTTAATGGACAATGGAGATTTGTTAAAACGAGCAGTCAAGTTCAACATGTAAATATAACAGATTTAGCCATACGGGCAAATTTTTGTCTGCAGTCGCTTCCAGGTTAACATCATTCATTACCAGTAAAGAAAAACCAAAAGTACAAAAGCATCTGAGCACAGATAAGAGACAAAATCATGTAAATGCTGAGAAATTCTGCAAAGAAACTCATTTGAGATTGTGTATATAAGTCAGATAAAGCCACTGCTACATCACTCACAGAACCTAAGCTGAGCATGTTGGCCTCAACCATATTACTGTAGTTAGATCAAATGTTGAAGCTGATGGGTGGATATGATATACTGCATTCTCAAATGAAATAACTCTGAAATCATAAGGTAGCCGTGCCCTAAGGCATATCCTGCTTTATTGTGTCTATTTTTTTGACCTCACATGGGTACAGTAAGTTATATATGTTTTTTTAAAAATACATAAATATTTGGACAATGGCACATTTTTGGTAATTTTGCATCTCTACGTCCCCACGGTGGAAATTTAATCAAGAAGTGCTTGAACTTAAAGCTTTAATTCGAGGGGTTTAACAAAAGTATTGCATGAACGATTTACAAATTACAGTCATGTTAACACACAGGCTCAAAAGTAACTGGACAAACTCATATAATTTTAAATGTAAGGATTGTTTTTAACACTTGAATGAAAATGATTTGCAATCAGTAGACTGCATAAAGTCTAAAACCTTGAAAACCAGTCTCTCTGCCTTTGGTTTTGTATTTAATAACTAAAGAGGTGGTCTCTTTGTAAAACCCAAAGGTGAGAGTGTGCAGCGTTTGATTTCAAATCCACAATGATGGAGACAGGGAGGAAATTAGAAATGACAGAAACACTTGTGTACCTAAATGTTTCACTAAGACTTTAAACTAGTGATTGAGACCATAAACTCATTAGGACAGTGTTTACAGAGCTCGTAAAAAAGTGAGCAGTGTTGTTATTTTCTCATAGATTTCTATACAGTTGTAGTACTTCAGGGGTTGCCCCCTAATGGTCATGTAAAGGAATGCAGATATAAGGCAATTCTTCACTGATTTGACTTTTTATACCTTGAGGCTAGTTCCCCTTAAAATGTATGTGGTCTGTGCAGTTTCATAGCAATCCAATAAACAGTCATTGGAGATATTTCTGCATAGACGAAGACATTTTCCATCCCTAGAAATGGAGATGCCCAGTGGCTAAAAAAACCTCATTACCTGTAAAAAAACAATTTTCCATTTTTTATTGGGTTATAAAACATGTAAACTTTTACATAAAAGAAAAGAAAGAAGTTGTTGCCATTCTTTTCCCTCACAATAAGTGGATTAAACCTAATGGTGGTTTGTGCTTCACATACTTTACACTGTAATTTACTTCTGCACCCCCCTCTCCTCTTTAAGGCTGGCCCTCAGCAGGACTCGTCTGCTAACTCGAGCTGCCAAAGGATTCATGTGTCGATCTCACAGCAAGTCTGGTGATTCAATTGGAGAGAGCGACAACGAGAACAAAGACTACATTCCTCTGGTGGGCTGCAAATCTTTACATGTGAATGTTTTTTTAACGTACACTAACTCGAGCTGACAGAGACTGTGAATCTGTCAGAGGCTGTTTAGACAGAGCGAACAATGAGTTCGCTCGTTTAGGCTGCTCTGAAGAGCCCCGAGGCGTAAGGTGCACAGCACATAAGCATGCTGTATTGTAGATTTAAATGTAGAGTCTGCAGTCAGACATTATTTACACTCAGAATAAAAGAGTCTTGCAAAAGAAATGGGTATGATTGATGGATTAATATGGTGCTTATAATATGAGCATTTAATATTATAAGACCATGACCCTCGCTTCCACTAACAAAGACCTTAAAGGGAGCTCTAATTGTTCAGCACATGCCACATTGTCCGTATATTGTTTGGCACGTCCCAGATTCAGTGGAATAAAGTATGTGTCAGAAATGAATAGCTGTAGAATAAAAAATATGCAGAATAGCTGCCCATGAAATGATTTCCTCTTCTTGTAACAGCGAGGAATCCTTGGTCAGAGCGCCTCACAACAAGCTGCTGATTGGAGCAGAAAAAAAAAAAAACACATTGCAGAAGAACAGCATGAATTTGAATCAGCTGTGGACTTGCTCCCTTAGTCCTTATTTTTTATTGATACGCAGAAATAAAAACACACAGTCTGCCAACTGAAACTTTTTTGGATGCTCTCCAAATACATGCTGCCCTCTGCTTCACTGCTGAATGATTAAAGGCTGCAGTAACTAAACAAATTAAATAATTTTCTAATGACTTCTTCTTCTGTACAGGTGTTGTTGCAGTTGGCTTGTGGTGCATTTCCCCTGGACGCAGCTCTGTGCGATGCCATCAATGTGCCCATGGACAAGCTAAAGTGGACGTCCCCCTTCACCAGCCACCGCACCAGCCTGGGCCACTTGTCTCACTCCAGCAGCCGCCGCACTGAGAGTGCTGATGACGGATGCAGATCACCGTTTGAGCAAGAAACATATCAGCAGCCTGCAGATCACACTGCAGGCATTCACAGCCCGTCTCATCTGTCCAGGAGGACCTGGACGGATGCTGGTCCCTCCTCGGTAGCCAGCCCATCTGCCGCTGCCAATCCCCCGCTTTCCACACTCTCCCGGGTGGACAGTGCACAAAGTTCTGGGTCAGGGGGCTTGGAAACACCATCGCCTGTAGAAAGCATGGTGTGGGCTACAGCGGTGGCCCTTGCCTGGCTGGAGCACAGCTCTGCCAACTATTTTATAGAATGGGAACTGGTAGCCGCCAAGGCCAGCATGTGGCTGAGTGAGCAGGACATCCCAGAGGGCCGAGATTTAGCATCAGTGAAGGCTGCTGCCAATCAGCTCTTCATCATCCTCAGACACTGGGATGAAAACCTGCAACTGAACATGCTCTGTTACAACCCTAACAGCGTCTGAGGCCTGTCAGTCCAAGACTGAAAGTACTCAAACCCTAACGATACTATGCTAACTGAGGCCATGCTATTCTCTGATCAGCAGTTTGTCCTCTGGAGTCTGATTTTGCGTTGCAGTTGTGAACAATGTGTGTTTTCTTCTGTTTGTGTGCTGTTCCTCCAAACATATCATAGGCTCTTCAGAGGAACTACAGTGTGTGCAAGCTGTTACCTCGCTGGTGCCATATGCTGTATCTGGATCACTATTAGCAATGGAGCTATCCGAGTTATGCCACTGATTTGAGTTTGAAAGAGAAGAATGCCAGTGTTAAATTTGTAGCATGCTGGACCATCATCATCTGAGAAAAGCTATTACTGTCATCACATTGATGTAACAAGGAGAATGCTGCAAAACTATGGTAAGATCAACTGTTCCACTAATTAGTACACACCATTTTTACAACAGTACAACATTTTCTGAATTGCTTGGATTGTGCTGAGGGGAAACAAATGTTGAAAATAATAATCTGGTTACTTGCCCTCAGTACTGGCACTCTTTTCTAATGCTCAATGCCATTACAGTGTTAGTACTATTTGCCATTTTTGCAGTTTAATTGTAGCAGAGAAAGAAAAATATGCAAAAAGCTAGAGAAAATATGACATAGGTTAACACTTTGTTTAAAAAAAATATGTGGTATATGTGGGGAAATGTATGTATCTCTCTAGCATGTGATTTACTGTCTATATTTCATACAGTTTTTATTTTCCCGTACCTGATTATAACTGTTTTAGAGTATAAGATTTATTATTTATTTTATTTTTACTTAAAAACAAAAACACAGATGTGGAGCTGAATGCACCAGCGGTTTGCAGGTTCAGAATTATCCTCATTATAAGCTGAAGGTTTGCTAAGTAATAAGGAAATTTACACTAATTTAACTCTAATTCACACAGAGATTTGTTTTTTAAAAAAATATTAACTCCCTGTAATTTACCAGGTTTAACTGCTGTAAGCTGACATAAGCTTTGTTATTAATCTGTTAGAATAAAAAAGTGATGAAGCTTTAAGAGGTTTTTCTAAATGAAGCTTCTCAAAAAATAGCACTAAACCTGCAGAAATTATTAGGCTTTTAGTACTAAGGACCACAATTGACTTAAAATATATTAAAAGCATTATATAGACAAAAGCATTGGGCCATGCCTCTTAAACTTTGAATTCAGGTGCCTTTTTAAATGGCTCATTCTAAAGAACCCACTGAATATCTGCAATAAGTCAGTTTGTGAAATTTCTTCCCTTCTGGCTGATTCCCAATCAGCTGTAAGTGGTATTATTGCAAAGCAGACGTGATTAAGAGCCACAGCAACTCATGCAAAGTGGCAGACCGTCTAAAGATGCAGAGTGGGGTGGCTGAGTACTGGAGTGCATAGTGCATAAAGTGGCAAACACTGTGCTGACTTAATACCTGTAGAGTTCCAAACCTCCACTAGCATCAGCACTAAACCTGTGTGCTGAGAGCTTCATGGCATGGATTCAATGACCAAGGAGCTCCTGTAGGTGTAACAGGGGATTTGTATTTCTGCATTGATAAATCAGTGCCGTACATGCATCATAACCGCGAGCTGTTCTGTAAACCTGCGCTGTAACCTTTGCCATAACCTGACGTGCAGCTTCCTGGAAATGTAACTACACGCCCCATTGATGTTGCCCTCCCCTGTTGTAATTGGTCCGTTCAGGGGATTCCTCCCCTGACTTTCCGGTGACCTTTTTGCTGCGGTTTTTGAATGAATCAGTGGAGCCATGTGCATACAACCACAGTTGTGGACGTCGGGCTCTACCAAGATTCACTGCAAAAGTCTAAATCAGTCTAAATCAGCCGTAATGTGTAGTTGGCCCAGTCAGTTCTTTTGTCCATGTTTTGTTTTAAGGATGTAGGAAATACAATAGTAACAGGAAGTAGTATAGTATAACAAGAAATAAAGAAAACTAAAAGTTATTCTGCGATACTGGCTGGAGAACACCTGTCTTTAAACATAGCCTTCATCTTTATCTCAGTGTTATAGCTCTTAATTTTCATTATTGGGTCTTGCACAGTTGCAAACTGAAAAACTCGGACCATAAAAAGAGAGACAGACAGATAGAAACAGCCAAATTACTAGAAATTAGTTACACATCCTGCTGACATCATAATTACATATAGACATATCTATTAATATGCACAATTAAATTCAATACTTTTCTTTCCCCAGAAAGAGCTTTACTTTAAAAGTTATGTTATTTGAATACAGATTTTTATTTCAAATAGTTCACGTGAACAACTCACATTTGAAAACACTGTTTTAATATGAAATCACCCCCAAAACTATAATACAGATTCTGGAGAGATCCCACTGTGGACTGCAGGTGGATGCTGGGGTGTTTTAGAGTTGAAACCAGTAGACATCAATGCAGGGTTAGATGGTAAGTTCTGCATCTTAAATGGGCTGCCAATTTGGGAGTATGTGTTTGGTATATGATGTGAGAGCGAGGCATGTTATGCGTGCACGATGTGTTGCAGCTTGACTTGCCTGCCTAAACGAGTTTTCAGGATTTAGTCGACTTAAAGATTTTTTTATTGGACACTATTTATTTGCACATTATAAAGCAAAATCTAAAACAGTTAAACCCACTTGTAATGATCTAGAATCTAATTATCACTTATGTTGGACCTTGGATTTGCAAACAGCTGGTGCCGCCTACTCCCCAATAATATGTACAGCGACCAAAAGTCCTGCTCTTGAAATCAAAGATGAATGGCCCCTGCTAATTATCACTGTCAAAGCTTCTTTACCTCAAGTGCCTAAACAAGGTTTAAATCAGCTAAAAATGTAAAACCTGTTCATTGCAGTAACAATTGGTTCATTTCAAAAAATATACACAGTCGATACCCTTCTTTCTGCCTTTCTTATTCTTCCTTTTCAGTCCATTTGAGCATGTTTCAGTATTAATTTTCTATTTTCCCCCCTCGTTGCAGTGTTGCTTTACTCAGGTATTCCTTTTTTCACTCAGGCTGAGTTGCATACGTCCGTCTGCATGAGCACAGGTGTTTATGTTATGGTGTTTGATGATTCAATTGCCACATTGGAGCCAGTAGTGCAGCATTTCCCTCTCTGAACTGAGAAATACAATGTAGATGTCATATAGTAATATTTTTGTCCCGTAATTGCAGTATTTAGTGCAGCTGTAATTGAAATAAGTATTTTTTATGTACCGAGTCAGGTGTATGGTGCAGTATCTTTCAACTTGCTGTTCGTGCCTTTATAAATGATTGTTAACTGTTTGAGGCTGCTGAAAGCTTTTGCTGTGTCTTTATAATTGTTAATGCTCTGACCAGCTCTGAAGGTGCATGTAATAAAGTAAGTCTACAACCAAAGAGCTGGGTCTCAAGTCATTATTGTTCCTCTGCTACCCTGAACGCGGACCTCATGGACTAATACTGTGACCCTTGTTTTTTTAAGATAGCTTCTCCTGCTATGCTGATAATTCCAGGTTTACCCATCGGTGTGTCTCACTAATCTTCCTCCAAAATGAAGGAAGCACAAATGTCAGTTACCAGTGAAGATGTCCACTTTGCATGCACTTTATGGTGACTGGACAGTAAGTGCTGTGGGGCAAACAAACATGAACAATTTTTATGTTGATATATTGGCCAGTAATGGCTTTAGAGAAATGTCATCAAATCAAATCATATCATGTAAGTACACCACAGAGAGCACTAGATGAGCTGAGGGAAGCCACTGATTTCCTGGGCTTCCTACCCGCAGGAAATTCTATATTAATAGACATACGATTATTGCCAATATTATAAAAATGTAACCTGTAGTCAAGTACCACAATAAAGCTCTGCAGAACATCTTCAGTCACACTGGTCTCACAGCCCTGTCTGACTGTGGCCTGCTGTTTATTCAGTACATCAGAAAATTACTTGGAAACATGACACCACGGTGGCCATAAACCAGCTGTGAAATGGAGAGATTTTATTAGCGAAAAAGGATACACGTTGCACAATGTGAAGAATTAAACTGGGAAAAAAGTAACTCTGTATGTACCTCTAAACCTATCAGAATATTGATCGCCCAGCCACAGGTAAGAGCCCCACAGAGGTGCTCTTCAAAAGGAAAATCAGGAGGAAGCTCCCAGAAATACAACCATCACAAAAAGATTTGAAGACAAGACACAAAAACCCTTAAAAAAAAGGAAAAAAAAATCAATGGTCTACACAGGCAACAAGACCAGAGCAAAAATACTCACCTACAACCCTACAACTAAAACACAAGATGTTACACCTCATACATATGACCAGGATGCTACACCTGATTAGATTTCATAAACACAAACAAACCTAGAAGCTAGAAACCTTTCTGGTCATGCACTATAAATGGTGTAATTAGAGGTCACTTATTTAGAATGATGGTCCATGATGTTACTTTTATGTGTTCATCAGTTTTGACAAGGTGTCCAACACCACTGGATGAAATGGAGCCCCAAACCCTGATGGAGCCTCCACCATGTTTCAAAGATCACAAATGTACCAAAAAAATATCTAATTTTGGATTCATCTCATATTCATCTGAGTTGTTGTGTCATTTGGCATACTTCAGCCTTCTCTCTTCATTTTCCATTTCAGTAGATGGATCAACAGAAAGACCACATGCATTTCTCAGGTCCTGTGTCAGGTCTTTGCTGGATCTTCTCTTATTTCCTACGGACATGACTTTCAGATACAATTCATCTCCTGGAGATTTTTAGGGCTGCCATCTCTTATCCTCCACTTGTCCAAAGTACAAAGGACACACTCACACATCACATACCATATATATATACATATATATACACGTATTTCCACCTGATAGCTCTCTTGGGAATCACCTTGTTGCAAGCATCCTATTTGATGCCTGTCAAAATGTGTTATTTTTGACACTTTTTTGTATATTCAGCTAAATAAATTTGAACAAATTATGTGCAGGCTGCTAGTAACAAAGATACAATTTATTTAATTGGTTGTTTGCTAAGTTGCTTGTTATGTGTAGACACAATGCTGCTTCATCCCTTGAGTTAAGTGCTTTTTTAATGCTTGCATTATTCATAGGTCAGTTTTAAGTGGCTTAGCAAACATGGAAACATTCCTCTGAAAAAGGTTAAGGACAGGACTGAAAATAAGTGATGTTACAAGAAAGCCTGGCTCTGTGGAAGCAAAATCTAAAGAAATGAGGGGTGACTTAAGACTTTTAAGTAGTACTATGTCAAATTACAAAAAAGACTTTTTATGCACACTTGACAGGAGAAAAATGAGAAAGTTTGGAGAAAGGGAGCAAAGTTGTTGGACTTCATGGTAAGTTTGGAGAACATGCTTCTGTAACTTGGTTCCAGTTGATAGCTGCACTCATCCTGCTGGTTGCTAGGGGCTAACATTTGTATGAGTAATGATACATTCACAGCAACTGGAAGATGAAACTTTGCTCTTGCTTTGAGTATAAAAGCACTTTGTAAACTTAAATTGTGATGCTGGAGAGTTTGGAGAGCAGACTATTAAAAACTCTTTTGGCTTCACATTTTACACACACGCGTCTTACAACATTTTCCCATCACTGAACTGAAGTCAAGGTGACCTGAGCTACACTGGTTGTATTCCTTCCCCCGAGTGACACGGCACAAGTATCATTAACAACAAAAAGCAGCCATAATGTGAGTCCTTGAAATCAAAGAGGGTGATAGTAATTAGGATGACAAGGCACCATTTACACCATCCACCCCATTACAAGGTAAGACATGCCCGGCGTGAGAGGCAGAGGTTTCAAAGGGCGAATGAAGGAGGAATGGGGGAAGAGAGGGCCGGCGAACAGAGCACCGGGTAAGAAAAATGAAAGCTCATTACTGCTGCGCTAATAACCATCTTCACCCGTTTGAGAGATCAAACAAGACTCAAAGAGTTCCTGACAGTGTGCAGTGCTTTGAAGAGCTTGCACACAAAAACCCATATTTAGATTTATATTTTCTCAGGTGTGTTGTGATATTACGCAGCACGCCTTGATTCCAACAACACACACACACAAATTAAAATCACCTTAGAAAAGTTTGGACTGCGTCCTGTTGCTAAGCTACTGACTATAACGCCTGTGGAAATGTGTTCTTTGAACTAATCTTCTGTTATTTCATTTACAGTCCTATATATAGATTAGAATGTAGCATGAAATGATCAGTGAGAACAGTGGTGGGTTTTACAAACATAACGCTGATGGGAACCAAAGGTTAATTTAGATTCAGGCTGGAAAACATCAAAGTGCTCATTTAGCTCGACACGCACATCCATCTTCATGTTTTTTCCCCGCAGGTCCATTTACTCGGCATCTTCAGTGACAATTATTCTGTTACATTCCAGCTACTTAAACTCGTCTGGCTTTAGAAAGGAGGCTTATGTCTGATTTAATCCAGGCCACTATATCACAGCAGTTTAAACTGGACATAAATAGCATACAGAGCAAACGTAAGTAATTGCAGTGTCGGGCTGACTGCTGGCCTAGAGGCAGGTCGTGGGGCACAATAAATGACTAGTGTCTCAGCTTTGGGGTGCAGAACTTAAGATCGCGATTAGCAGTTGCTGTGCTACGTTTTCATTGCATAGCAACTGTTAGTCAGAGTCTATCTTTTTCTCACTAATTCATGTTTATTAACCTCAATGTAACAGTCAATCTAGCACTAAACTTTGAGCCACAGTAGAGTCCTGCTGTCGATAAATTATTTAATATTTATTAAATGGATTATTTATTGTTAAGATGACCACATGAGGAAACTAAATGTTTATGTATACACACATTGACCACTTTATTAAGTACACCTGTTTGCTAATGCAAATATCTAATTGGCCTATCATGGTCAAGATGACCTACTGAAATTCAAACCAAGCATCAGAATGAAAAAAAGGGATTTAAGTGACACTGAATGTGTCATGGTTCTTATTGCCAGACGGCCTTGTCTTAGTATTTCAGACACCGCTGATCTACTACAACCATCTCAAGGGTTTACGGAGAATGAGTCAAAAAATGAGCAGTAGTTCTATTTGTGAAAATGCCTTGTTGATGTCAGAGGTCATTTACCAAGGTACGCAGAACACACAACATGTCGAACATTGAAGGAGATGGATTACAGCAGCAAGAGTCCACACCGAGTGCCATTCCTATCAGCTGGCAGGAAACTGAGGTTACAGTTCACACTGGCTCACTAAAATCGGATAAAATAAGATTGGAAAAATGATGCCTGGTCTAATGAGTCTCCATTAATGCTGGTACATTAAGAATTTGGTGTAAAAAACATGAAAGCATGGATCCATCCTGCCTTATATGAATGGTTCAGGCTGCTGGAAGTGGTGCAATAGTTAGCACTTTGCAAGTGAAGAACAAATATTTTATTTGAATGAAACTTTCTCAACTCCTCTGCTAGAACAGTACATTAATGACAAAGGTAGATTTTGATTTCATAGCCCTGAAATCCTCATATTTTCATGTCCCATTTTCTGTCCCAATAACTGATGTCAGATGTTTCTCCAGCTGATATTCTGTGTGGTAGTGATCCCTGAATTTTAGCAGGAATGCACTGATTGGCACATTTCTTTTGGAAGCACATTTCTCGTGAGATGGGGACGTACTCTGTCATTTCATGTCATATTCTGCTATGCGCACGATTGAAAAATAACTGCTGAAAAAATTTCCCACCCACTTCGTCCATTCTTAGTCTTTATTGTAACTGCTTTTGCCATTCTTTGGGGTGGTTTCTGCTATTTTCTGCGAAACTCTCCTTTCAAAGTCGGGAAAAATGGGTTACAGGTTAGCCTCCACTTAGGCAATGATGACAGCCTTCCCCACTTTTCTTCACAGCCATTAGATACAAACCAGACTTTAGAAAAATGTCTTTCCTGCAGTCTTAACTCTTGAAAACTAGACTCAATCAAAATCTGGGACAGTGTCTGAATGTGTGCAGAATAAGAGATAGAAATGCTGCGTTCCCAGCGATTTGATGTAACCCCGACCCTTCATGAAAATGATCAACAAAAAGTGGTGCAGGTCATTTCAATGTTAATTACAAGTACATTAATAATTTCACCACTTGGTAGTGGTTTTATACGCTTTCTTTACACACAAAAGATCCTTGTTTTGAGACCCAAACCCATCCTCCACAAATGTCTCTTAAATTTAGAGCTGATATGAACATCACGCTGCTGTAATAAAATCTGCTTCTTGTCGAGGTGTTGCCTTGAATGAAAATACATTTTTAAAAAAAGCTCTTGAACATCAAGTTGATGCACTATATTGTTCGATCAAAGTGTGTCTGTGGTTCACTATGGTCCAGTTTGCATTAGTAATGCACATCCTTGCACCGCCAGCCTCTAGGCATGATTGTCATTAATTATTTAATACACTGAGTGAAGGGATGGATGGAGGGAACTTTACTTTGGTCAGAGAAACACTAAACAAGGATGAAGAAAAAACGTACATGGGATCATCTCTCTAGCAGGAAAAAAACAACAAAATAATAAGCTGTATGTTCCTTTTTCTTGAAAATTACAACCTTTCTACTGAAATTTTATTTCTCATCAGAAAAGTGAAAAACGCAGATTTTGTAGCCCATTTCTGAGGGTTGTAGTTTCAGTATGGTAAATATTTGTTTGTGGCTGACAAAGAACAGCACAGAGGCTCTGAACTTGGCAGCACAAGAACAGCCCCTAAGCAGATCCATAGGGGGAGGCATCAACCCCAACCACAGGTCCCAAGACTGTGCAAAGGTGCCCCAGAGACTGTCCAGCACATGTAAGATGCAGTTGGGACAGTCTACATCGAGTCACATCCCAAAGTCTGGGATAGTGGTAAGTAAAAGGCAACTTCTAATCCATATGTGGCAACATTTGTTCCACATATGGATCAGAAATTTGAAAGGTGTTATGGGAGATGGTACCAAAAATGGCTGAGAGCAAAAGATCCTTTGGGACTTAAAATTCAAGAAAGACAAGCAGCTGGTGGCCAGTCAACCAGAAACAGTGGTGACTGACAAGCAGCAGAAGATTTCAAGTTGTGTTCGAAGTGGCAGTCCCAGTTAATTGGAGCAGATGTGGAAGGTAAAGTGCAAAGGGATAATAAATCACACCAGGAACCAAAATTCAACAAGAATCCAGGAACATTCAAATTTGGGTGCGTTAGTAATAATAGGAGCAATACAAAACATAATATAAAGCCTCCATTCATTTGAAAAGTACTTATACTTTAAATAACTTCAAGTTTATTAAACTAATAATACTAAAATGCATAAATATTTACATAAAACTATAAATAGAAGATTTCACTTTTATTTGAAAAAAGCGTTTTTGCATTGTGCACAGCACTACCTCATGTATTAACTGTGAAACATACAGTAGTCCCAGTACTGTAGTGTCAACTTGATATGAAAAAGGAAGAAATAGGAAGCATAATACAAATTACAGAAATCAGACAGAAATGATTAGTAAATCTCTCTCATTTTGAAGTGCAGAAACCATGAAAGTTTTCGATTAACCTTGTTTTTATTGCCATGTACCAGCCATGTACTGAGAATTTGATTCTTTTGATGTAGTAGCACTCAAATACTTGAACTGAACAGTGTGTCACCATGTCTGGAGGCTAACCGCATCCTGAAAAAAAGGAGAAATCAATCCACTGCCTTCCCAGTTAATAACACTTCTCGGGGAAAAAAAAGGAGCGCTAAAGCGATTCAAGGTTTCATCTCTCTAATAAGGCACTAGCAGAGAAAAATGCCATTTCCACTTATTATAAAGAATAAAAGAAGTTTTATGAAGTACAAATGTGATACTCAGAAGTCTAGGCTGTAATTTGTCTGATTAATCATACTGTCTGAGAAAAACATATCAGACATGTTATTTGAATCAGGGCCAGCTGGCGCCTGAGCAGGAAAACGTGATATCTTTTAAATTGCAAATTTCATTTATAAAATCTACTTTTGGCTGCTCCCTTCTTCACATGAGGCCACACCAGCAGGTAGCTCCACATATTTGATTAGGCAGATGCTTACACTGGATGCCCTTCCTGACACAAGGCATTTGTGACTTCTCAAAGGATCAAACCAGAGAGCTTTGGTTAGTTAGGGGAATGTGTAAACCACTGCCCGGTGTAGCCTCCCACCTCAGAGTGCAGCAATCATTTCACTTCCATCAATAAGCCTGTGTGAAGCCCTCACGGTGCACTTCTTGCACAGTCCTCACGCCGCATTGACATTCAAAACTCTTAAGTGGGAAATAATAGAAGGAATGTCTTTGATGGTTCCCTCACTGTCAGAACGGTGACTGCCCCTGATGCTAAAAGCACCGCACGACTCGACTGATGGGTTTCCATGGTGTTGAACCAGCGCTGCTGCTTTCATGTTTGCAGCACAAAAGAAAAGGGTTGTTTGTTAATGTACCACTATTAGCTGAACAATAATATTCTTACAGATGTGATCTTTTGGCATCATTGCTTGTTTTTTTTAATCTACATTTAAAAATAAAGTCTGTGTGGTTAAAAAAAAGTCTCGTAGCGACGATTTAAAACGAAAAAGTTCAGAGAAATAACAGAAGATTTTGTCTTTTAAGTCACACTGAGCAGCAGTCTTTGGCAGGAGGATGTGAACTGTTAGAGCTTCCCTGTTCAATGACAACATGAAAGAGTTAAAAGTGGGAAATCTATTAAAGCGAGAGAAGCATTTAAGATGTTTAGCTCAGATGTTCATCCCAGCTGTGAAATGGTCATTGCAATGATCTTTGGTTTCAGTTATTTCTGTTTTTGAAGGTTTTTCCCTTTTCCTGTTTTATTTTGAAGGTTAATTCCTCATGTGTTTATAGAACCTTCCTAATGTCAGATCAAGTTCACCTGTACTTTATTGTCTTATATTACCCTCTCTAGTCCTAGTTACCCCATCTGAATGCATCCTCAGTTTCTCTCCTCTTTTTGTAGTTCCCTTGCTCTACAGATGCAAACAGAAGAGGATGTGATAAAGGAGATGAGTCGAGGCAGTAGGTTTTTAAACATTTTAAACAAGAAAATTTGGCATACCTGCAAAAACAATTGTTTTGGTGCTTTTTATATATATATATAGATACATATATATAGTGCCAACGGGGTGTAATGTGACAAGATAATATCGTTTTTAATCACATAGATAAACCGTGTAGGACCCATGGTTTGATTGTCTTTCTGAAATGAAACTATGTGTCTAAAAAGTGCAAGTTCTTTAAAGAGTTGCCTTCTCCCCTTGGTTTTTAAAAAATACCTTTCATATCCTGTGAAGGTAAAGAATTTCTTTTTAAAGACTACACCTGTACATCACCAACAGTGCTTCTCTTGACAGTCCTTTCTCCTCCAGATGCATTTTAGGAATTGAGATATTATTCAAAATGGCATACTGAGACGAGGAAGGAGGAGAAGAGGAGGCACAAATTAAAGAAATGAGAAAAGCCTGCAGTCTCTGATCTTTCAGTCTTTCCATTCCTTGTTTTTGATTTTCTGTCATCTTTTTTTCATTGATCCTATTTGCATTTTTGCGCTGTGTTTTTCCCTGCCATTTCTGTGCAACACTTTGTTCCGCGTCAGTAGTCACTAAAAAGAACACGCCTCCAAATGTTTCCCAATTTAAAGTCTAAAGAAATGCTTTTTGAAAACAAAGAAATAATCACCCTGTGATTTCTGCAGAAAAATATACCATTTCAACAATTTTGTTCATGTTTTCCCACATTCAGTAAATACACTTTACTTATATGACATTATTATATTAGAATTTGTAGATCACTGTGGATGTAGAAAGAAAGAAAACCAAAATTTGTGCCACTAAACAAAACCACACTGGTCAGCTGCTATTCACTGGTAGGATCTGTCAAGTGTGCCATATTACCCAGCAGGAGCTGGAAGTCTAATGAGTCTAATGAAGGTCTAAATCAAACATTATCATCCCTTGCGGAATTTCCAAATGATTTTCAAGCAGTTTGGTTTACCATATAACTGATGTATTGTTATTATTTATACAAGATAGTTGTTTAATTGTTAATTGTTAAATTTGGGGGTTTTATAGCCAAATAACAGTGATTGCTACAATGTGTACTCTTAGTTCAAATTGCAAGCCAGGATAAAAGCAGAGACTTGCATCAGGAAGGCTATCCGGTGTAAAGTCTTTGCCTAATCAAACAGGTGGCTCATCTGTAAGATTTCCATACTGGATCAGTAAGGATATCAGTTAGGACAAAAGAGAGGGGAAAGGCATGTTTAGAGGAAGTGAGTGAGAAGGTGAAGTATAAACGTGGAGGTGAAGGCTTCCTTCTTGGTCAGCATCCTCACAGTGCATGACGATGTAAACATCACTGTTGACAGTAATGCTGGTGTTCAAGCATTTTCCCATTGCAGGCTTAAGCCTTGGTAGCATCTAGTCCGACATATCTAATACTAGAAAAACTAATCTTTATGTACTTGGTTATTCCCTTTTTATATTTCAGTTACTGTTAAAACCAAACTCTTACCTACTACTGCTGCATCCACAGATCAAATCTTATGAACCACATTTACTGTGATGTTCATTTTTGTAATCAGTCAAAATGTGGAATATAGTCTCAACACATGGTATGGGGTAACATGATAGAAAAATGCTGTGGGGTCACATGTAAATCTTTTTGGGCACCAGGAGTGTCCGAACTAAAACTTACAGCACTGCCAATCTGGACTGAACCAAAGCTGTGCACTGACAGAAAAACTGACAAACCTACAATCGCATTCCTGCAGAATCACACTGCAAACATGTAAATGTCAACAGTAACACTGCAAGAAAAAAAAATAGCATCATGAATATTTTTAAGCCAGTTACAGGCCGGGTGGTAAAGTGAGCTTTTAGGGGCCATCAGTACATTCAGCAGGAAGGAGTGGATAATGCTCTCTCTGCTCAATTACACTGTATGTCTGACATTTAGCTCAGGTTTCTTTAGAGACCATCCAGCATTGGCTCACTCCTTGAAAATAAATATCTGTGGACTGGCTGCTGAATACTAATGTAATGATAATGCCAAAGCTCCAATCTAATGTTAAATAATACATTTGAGGTTTCATGGCATCAAGTAGGAGGACACAATTTGATTTTTTTCCTTTCTGTGAATAATACAGATTCATTTGAAAACACAAAGGGCATTTTTATGTGCTCAAATTGCCGTAAGATGGCTTCCTCTGGAGGCACATATGAATCCCTGCTGGTCTGAAATTGAACCGTGCACAAGCATTTTCTCCTACATCTGATCTAACATTTTGATTTTCAGTTTCACTGACTAAAATTGAATACAGTCATGCATTTGTCAGCAAAATGATAGTTTCATACCTTTACCTGGCCTCAAGATGAAACCTTTTGGAGCTCTAAAGTGAAATAGCCAAATGAATAAAGGCATGATTCATCTGGTATGGGGAGGCAAACTGAGAATCCTACAAACTGCAGCTGGATTTGTACTATTCAGAAAATAACTATAATTCAGGTTTAGCAGTCACATTTTTATGCCTATTCATGCTCTTTAATTCCAAGATCTGAATCACTGGTTTCCCTCACAGGCCAATACCTCCCTCTCCTGGCAGAAATCTCCGCCTCCCATAAACAGCTGACTAATAACAAAAGTGAAAGAGCCTTTTGCTTTTGCTCCTTTTGTATTTAACGAGGTTTCAGCTGCAAACAGTCAGCAAGTTGATTTCAGCTCCAGCGGTCGGTGGCTATTATGTTTTCACATGTTGTCCCTGCACTGTTCTCAAGCTGCCACTCTCTGTACTGTGGTTGAATGCACTAAAGCCCGAGCACCCGCTGCACACCTCTTTATTAGCAGGCATCCAGAGGAAAGCAAAGAAAGAACACGACAGGGTCAGCTTGATCCCAGTCTTCAGAACAAGGACAGAAAGTTGTACAATTATCTCCCCCGTCACCCACCTTCCTCTCTGCGGTGTGAATCACAGCCTTTGGTCTGCCTCCTCCGCACAGATCACAACCTGGAATGAACTGCCAGACCTTACCAGTGCTAAAACAATACGACTTTAAAAGTGTCCTGCTATGCTTTTCCTCATCTACTGTCATAAATGTGCTGTTACACCAATGGGTGCTGGTATTAAACATGAGATCAATGTATGTGCAACAGATCCCAGTGAGCTAAAAGCTCAGCCAACTGCTCTTAATGCTCAGCTTCAAACTGTTTTTTCTACTCCTGTCTCTCTATGGAGTCCCAAAAAGCTTTTCAAGGAAAATATTTGATTTTCACTGGAAACTGTGCGACTCTTCTTCGAATAGTACCCCCTACCCCAAACTGCTCTCGAATGAGTGTGAAGTTGTACCACACTTTATCTGGCGCCGTTTGCACTGGACCTAGTTTATTTTTAGTTTCTGCAAGAAAACGTTTTAATAGCTGTACTTGTCTTTAGACTTGCACGTTTCTCAAATTTGCACAGTAACATCTACTATCACTACATCTCACACGCTTCGAGTCACACGCATAGTTTAAAAGGTTCAGTTTCTGGATTTATAAATATTACTTTTTGTCATATTTGCTGAAACTGTCGCTATGTTCCAATAGTATGAAACAACAGAGATCACCTCATATGACTCCTCTTGAATACCATTTGCAAGGATCAACCATGCCTGAATGAAAACAACCAATCAGAGAGGTACCTCCAACACACTATCAATAACTACTTGTGCCCATGCAGAGCAGCGCCCCCGTGTTCAGCATATGGTCTCACTCAATCTAGTGCAGTATCTGAAGTGGGAGAAAGAGAAGTTTCGGAAATTCATAGGCTGAAAAACAACAGGCAGCAGTGATGAAGTCTCTGCAAACAGCTTGTAGGTCCCTTATCACCACCTTCTGGCAGTAGTACTATATTATCTTCTACCAGGCACCCATAAAAACAAGGGGAAATACATAAAGTATTACTGATTTTAATACTACATCCAGTCTCTTCCTCTTATCCTTTCTCAGGGTAGCGGGGGGGGGGGGCGAGCCTATCCCAGGTGCCTTAGGGCGAGAGGCAGGGTACACCTGGACAGGTCAGTCTGTTGCAGGGCTAACACACAGACAAAGACAACCAGTCACACTAACATTCACACCTATGGGCAATTTAGAGTATTCCCAATTAATCTTTCCCCACTAACTGCATGTCTTTGGACTGTGGGAGGAAGCCGGAGTACCAAGAGAGAGAACCAGACCTTCTTGCTGTGAGGCAACAGTGCTAACCACCGTGCTGCCCAAAATTACACCGTGATGTAATTTAATATTTTAATAGCCAAAAAATCTCGCTTACAAGCCAATTGTAAGCAAGATGGCTAAAAGATACTGTAAAAACCTTATAAATGAACTAAAACTATCAACAGAATCCAAAGAAGCTTTGACTTTATGTCCACAACATGTTTGTTTTGTTTGGAACAGATAAGTGAAACTTTCCTACTTATACTGGCAAACTGGGATTAGGAATTGGTGGGAAAGAAAGGTTAAACAGCAGCATCCACTATTAAAACACTGCCCTCTGGGTGGCCAAAGTTTTCTTTAAACTTGTAGGGTAATGACAAAAAGTACCTTTATAAAAGACGACAGCTTTAAATGTGGAGGAGCTAAATCAGCCTGTTTCCGACAGTGAAGAATCTGAGCAGCTGCATCAAGGTCCAGTATGAGATAAATAATTTTGACCATTGAATTATGTAAAGCTACTTTAATAGAGCCAAAGAATAAACACAGAGCTAGAAATGACCACAACACATACCCTTAAAAAAAATGCTAGCAGGAAAACAAAACAAATTAAGATAAGCAAAATGAGCCCGTTTCCCAAAAGCACCTTAAGGCTAAGCTTATTGGATTATCCACACCATTAACAAAAAAAAAGTTTCCCAAATGCAAAATAACTTACAAACATTCTTAGAGATACTCAAACATTGAAGTGTGCCTTCTGCTCTGGCTGTGAAAGGCTGCAGAAGGGCCTGGGAGGAGGTTTAACTGCAGCTTTTATTGCTTATGCTAATTTCTAAACCCTGTGATGATCTTTCAGAGACTGCAGATGGAAAGCAGCTATATTTTGTACGATGCCCATTTTCTCTTTGTGGCAAATTAATGTAATAACGTGAAACAGAATCAAACCGTAACCGGTGATTGACACTTTAAATTCGACTTTTCTGGCTAATATAACACTTTTTTGTTATGTTGAGTGTCACATACTTACACGAATGACAGGAAGATGTTGATAATAAGTGCTCAAATGGATATATTTATAGAAGTGTGTGACTTAATCTTAACTAACTTCCTAAGGGTGTTGGTGTAATTTGGCAACAAGCAGAGAAAGCTGTTGACAACTGCACTTTAAGCTGTGTTTTCTCACTGAACAATCACAAATGTTTCTACAACATTCAAGCTTTTTAACTGATAAACTCCATTTTTATCCGCCTCAGAAAATGCTTTCAGAGACTTAGTTAGATTATCAGGAACCAGGGCCAAGATCTGTGAGAGTGTGAGCACACAAAGACCTCATTTTCTCTCTGAACATGACAGGAGGGAAATCCATTTTCTCAATCAAGATGAATTCCGGTTTTCAATTTTGATTTGAACATTTGATTGGAGCTGTAAACGCACTATTATTCAGCACAGAGATTTGTGGCAGGAAAAGCAGAAACAAGTGCCCGTTTCGAGCCTGAAAAGGCAGTTTTTGAAAGATAATCTTCAAGGTATACAATGGCTGCAACAGGCTGACAGGACTGTTGCACATTAGCTGTTGTAAAGAGGCACCACCCTGTCTATAGATGCCCTGCAAATGGGGCATTTCTTTGGCTCTGGCAGGGCCTCGTAGCACTGGCTGCAGGTACACACATGACCACACTCTAGAAACACGCAGGAGCGATCCCGGCTCAGGCAGACAGTGCAGCTGGTGGGGGATATGCTGCTTTCCTCTATGTTAAGTTCACGCAAACGCTTCCTCTGTTGTTCCTTGAACTCCTCAAGTATGCTCTTCTCCTTCTTGCTCTGTCTGCGATGGATGTATTGCTTCCACAGGATGTAGAGGAGCGTGGAGCAGGCAGCCATGCCGAACACAATCGCCAGAATCTTCCAGAGTCTAACGCTGTTCCCCTGCTTCCGCAGGAGAGACTCGTAGTCCAGCCGAGTGAGGAAATAACAGAAGCCCTGTTTGGGTGGTTGGAGCTTGATCAGGTTGTTATCCAGGACCAGCTCTCCGACTCCTGTGATGCTGTCACCCACACGCAGCATCTCCTCGGTTTCGTGGATGCCTTTTGGTCGCTCCCCGCTGATGAAGTGACCAATAACACTGGACAAGGATTGGACTGTGGGGTGGAAGTTCTCGTAGGTGGTCTCCAGATCCAACTCTGCTGCATCTAACGGGCGTATAACTCGGACTGTGGCAGCGATATCGTCATCATGTGACCCGAGGGCAAAGGGAACCGTGTTAATGCGCTGATGGATGATTTTCTCTGTGCTGTTCCTGTGTGGAAACATTACAATGATTTATAATTACTATCCATGCATCAGAAAATAGCAACAGTCCAAAGCTCATCTTATAAAGACAAACAACCATATTTTTGGGCTTTTTTTTTTAATTATCAGCTCTTTATTTAAGCTGTAGTGTATTTTAAATAGTTTCTTTGCATGACAATAATAATCTGATTATTCACAGATTTTCTTATTATCAAATTATGGAAAACTGCCATACAAACATTTTTCAAAGCTTTTAAAGGAATATTTTAAAAATGTATTTTTAAGAGTTTCAAGTGTGAATGACTTTTTAAGTTATCTTTTCTTTGTCTTGTTTTTTCCGGAGTGTAGGGTAGCTTTAATAAGAAGAATGTAGGTCAGTAATGCACAGTCATTGCTTCTGCCTCAGCCTGTCAGTCACTGCTACATAATCTGAGGACCTCATACGTTCTTTGCACACCGCCTTTGTAATATGCAACGACCTAATGAGCTTAAGGCAATTTTGGGAGATTCAAGCTGGGATATTTTCCACAGTTACTGAAAATATTCAATTACTTCGGCTTAACAGAGCATGCATGCCCAACACTTGCTTTTAATGCACTGCACTTTTACCCCTTGCAGAGTCCGGTATGCTTGGACAAGAGATATCTGAGTGTGAAGGAAAGACTGGATTTTACTAGTCGATCAGCATTCCTGCTCTCACCTGTGACCGTGACATGTGGGCAGAGACTGAAAGGATAAGAAGATCGTGAGAATAAAAACAAGAAGGAAAAAAGCTTTCTCTGCTCTGACTCTCTTAGAGACAGGGGAAAAGAGTAGAGCTGCAACTCCTCCTCAATGAAAAGAGCCAGTTTGAGGTGGTTTGGACATCTGACTAGGACGCCTTTTAGGTGAGACATTTCAGGCAAGTCCAACTGCGAGGAGACCGAAAGGCAGACCAGGACATGGTTGAGAGATTATGTCTCTCAGCTAGCCTTAAAAGGGCGTCTCTGCTTAGACTGCCACCCATGTGACTCAGTTAAGTAGCAGAAAACGGATGCTGGGACTCACTAAACAGTTGGCAGCAGTTTTTCTTTTCCCTGAATATTTGGTTATGCCTGTGAAAACAAGTTATTAGAGAAGAGGATGACTTCAGCATGAAATAAGCTCAATTCAGTTGCTAGGGTATTTGGCTCTTGAGTTGTTTAGCAGGCTGTTGTCTGCGTCAGCGTTACCATCTGCTCTCCCTCTAACTACAACACTGACGCAACTGTTTTTCCCAACAGCGAAACATCAGCACGTAATCCTGTTCTCCGTCTATGTTTATGAATGAACTTGATAACTGCATGCCATCATTAAACCAAGAATCACTGAGCATAAATAGTTCCCCCTTTTTTAAATTAAAAAACAGATGTTTAGCGTGGGAGACAGAAAATGTTATTCATTTCAGCTGAATAACAAAACATTCAGACTGTCTGTAAAAAAATAAACCTCTTACCATATGTGAGTGGTGCGGTTCCACACCATCTTCTCCTCCTTCAGCGTCAGCCTCTCAATGACACCTTTGCAGTTGTCGACAAACTGGCTGTTCAGCGTTTCCTTCACAGATCTCACCACACCTGCAGTATGCAATAAATAAGTATCAAGTATTTTTCAGGACTCCCAATAAAAATAAAAGATACTTTATTTAGGTTTTCAGCATGGCTCAGCAAACCTTCTATGACGGCGTATGGGATACATCTTCCAGGAGTTTCAGACAGGATGGTTTTCAAATCTTGGTCAAGGGAGACTTTCTTTGCTTCCTGTAAAATAAAAATAAATATGTACTAAAAACGTAAGGAATTTTCACCCTTCATATGATAAACAGAGAAATGCAGAAATATGTCTGACCTTTAATCTGGCAACTATTGTAGCTCTGCTTCTGTAAATGGAATAGAAGAATGCGGTCAGAGCCGAGCTTGTGGCTAAAACCACAATCTGTGCCGTTGAGGGCTTCCCACTGGAGTCCATCCTGAAATCTACAGCATTCAAGGTCGCTGTGAGAGAGGAGATGAACACATCAGAAAGTTATCATTGATGTCAGTCCAATAGGCCACAACTGTCAGAGTTTGTCCTACAAAGCACTTTCTGGAACTCACTAAAAGACACTTTAGCCACAGAAAAATCATCAGCAGTTAAAAGTGTCATTTACTTAAGCATACTGAAGATGAAAAGAAAATGCATAAATTTCTGTTGAATAAAGCAACAGACTCTTTGCTTTTACTTTCCACAGTCCGATCAACCACAAATGTTGGAAACTGTCATTTACACAGCCACCACAAAGTGCAATTTCCATTTTCTGCACTTGAACTCCACATTATAGGATACCATTGTTTTTACTCCAAAATATTCAATTAGACTCCACAATATGGACATCCTACAAACAGTTTTGACTGTGCAGCAGTTCAAACTACACATTTACTATGAGATTACAAAGAGCAGCAAATCCTCCCAACTCAAAATTTTAAAGGAATTTTCTGCCAATCAATCTCAAAGGTCTTGTTTGTTCTAACAAAAAAAAATCTAAACATATTAGGTTTATACTCATTTTAAATATATATTTAAAAAATAAACATAATGCATGGCATGGCAGCTGCTCTGTGGGAGAGAAGGCAACTCTGCTGAGGGTGGTGGAAGCGGCACAGAGGATGGTTGGATGCTGCCTCGCCGGCCGCCACCACCACCACTACAGACATCTACACCAGCAGACTCAGTAAGACAGCCTCTTCTAACTTGAAAGACTTTTGTGACCCAGTACACACACAGTTTGTCCCCCTCCCCTCATGCTGGAGGCTGTAGAGCATCAAGAGCAGAACCACCAGACTGAGAAACAGCTTCTTCCTTGAGGCTGTAAGACTACTGAACTCTAGTGGTCTCAGCCAAAGGTAACAAACATGAAAAACCACTTGTGTCTTTGAACTATACACTTTTTGTTTTTATTTATACAAAAGGACACTGTTAATTTGTTTTAGGTTCCTTGCTTCTGTTTGTATTTCATCTTTTCTCTCATTCTTGTTGGCTTTTAACCTGGACCTCAGCGAAAAATTTCATTTCACCTCATGTGAGTATGTGTTGCAATGACAATAAAAATCCGTAAATACATATAGGCTTTCCCCGCTGCTGTTTCTAAAAATCTACCGAAACAGGAACGTCAGAGCAAAGGTTGCGTGGCATCTCGTTACAACTTAAGAGTAAATTTCAAATGGGATCATCTAAAAAATAAGGCATCATTGAAACTACCTATAATTTAATGTGTATAGATAAATACTTTTGAAAAAGTCACGTCTGCGGTTCCTTAATGTTTTGCTTTTCTCCTTGTCATATTTAAATGGACTGGAAACCGCTAACAGCCTAAACGGTAAATATACAGTTTATGGTTACTCCAGTCTGGACACTAAAATAGCCCCCATTAACTAACACGACAAGCAAGTTAGCTTCAGCAAACACATCATTACTCAGTGCTAACAATTAAATCATCAGCTTACATGGTAATATCAGTCGTTGCCAGTAAATATCCTTTCGTTTAAAGCGAAGTCGTTAGCTGGAGTGTTGACTAAAGTTACCATTTCCTTCACTTCCTTAACTGACATTACTAGCTAGCTTGGCTAAATTAGCAGTTTGCTAGCTATGCTTTGACTGGAAATTAAAGGACGGCTGAGACATTTGTTTGAAATAAGCTGCAGCCGTCACATAAGGAGACAACTAACAACAGCTTTAACGGACTGTCCAGCCACACATTTACACTCGATTTCCTGTCAACAAACCTGAAACATCAGCAGAGTCTCCACAGCTAAGCCAACAACCAACATCGGGAAAGACACCGACGTGCACTTTGCCTCCCAACCAGTAGATGGCAGTGTGGCAGCGTACATCTATTCGTGAACTTGACAGCCATACCAGCTCCTGTCCAAGGTTAAATAAAACTAAAGTAAAAACTAGGCCTGAAAAAAACAAAACAAAACAATAAAATAAACAAAAACATTTTAGATAACAAAATAAAAGAACAACAAATAAACGCTGAAACTCGACAACAACAAACTGAAATTATATTAAGTGCTTACAAAACTAGACAATATAAAAATAGTAAATTATTTAGTCTTTATCAGTGTAGCCAAATCTGTCAAGCATAAGGAGGCTTTGGTGCATTTCTTTAGTGAGACTGGAATGTTTATATGACATTAAAAACATCTCATCTAAATCTGAATCTGACTTCCTCCACATTATAGTCATAAAATGCTCAAAATAACACTGAAATTGGACTTATTTAATAATAAAAACTAAAATGAAATGTGCATAGCCACTCTGGAAATTAACAGAAACTAAACTGAACTGAAAATAAAAAGGTCAAAATGAAATAAAATACACTTTTAAAAAGTGATTTGAAAAACATGCTAAACACCCCCCCCCAAAATCATCTACTCAAGAGGTTAATTGAAACAAAAAGCCAAGGTTACACTCAAGAGCTAAAATGTCAATAGACATAATTCTATGCAAACGAAACATTAAAATCAATAATAACAAAAAAAAAACATTAAAATGAGAGCAACAGAAAAGGCACATCTATAAAAAACATGTTTTAATAAGTGAAGTTAATATGAAAGCCTTATCTCCAAAAGCAGATTTTCCCATAGCTGAGGCAGAAGCAGAGTCACCTTTACATTTAAGCCCTAGAGCCCCACTTGAGAGTCAAGATTTCTGCTTGAGAAGTGATCAGTGAAATTTTGTGCAAAAAAATTCTAAAACAAACAGAGATCCAGTGGAAGGAAGCCAAGATTTGGATGTTTGAAAACCCAGTAAGAAGCTGAGCTGCTGAATTCTGTTTGAGGTGAGATCGAGAGCCACTTTTCCTCAGTGCCAGAAAGAGGGAGTTGCAGTAGTCAGACCTAAACAAAAGAAGTATGTCAGCAACTGTTATGTTTTTACTAAACATTGTGTTTACCTTAGCTAAGGCACTGAGACCTATTTTTCTAGCAACAAAGTGCAGCTTTGATTTTTTTTCCCTTTTTTTTGTAGAGGGACAACACTGATGGCATTGATGCCATCTGATAGCCACGGGTCTTTAAAATGCATTAAAATTTGCAACAAACTAGAGACAAACAAGCATAGACTACATACATGCATACACACATAAGCATAAAACATGGGACACTACACAAAACTCAAACCCAGATTTAATAAAAAAAAACAAAACACAAAAATTCATTAAGGACAGCATGACAAAACTAGAGCTTTCACACAATTATCATGATTGAAGAATTCATAATAGGTACCAAAAAAGTAATAATCTGTGTTTTTATTTTGGCAAATGAATTCAATTCACAACAAAAGTTAGAACATATTTACAAAGGTTTACAGAAGGAGTAATTATTAGATAATGATAAATAATTGACACTTTATATTCCAGTAGCACAGGTAATTTATGAGTAATTTTCCACTTTTCTTTCACTGCATGCCTCTAAAAAAGAACTTTTCTGTGTCTCATGTCTCATGTTTCAGGTCTGCTTCCTCCGTGATTGAATCTAACTGCATCCAATTGTCTTCCTTTTCTATCAAACTGTGTTTTCCTTTACTGTTTAGCGTGTACTCACTGTTCCAGCAGTTTTCTGGTATTAGACATCAGTTGTTTTTGTCACACTTCTATTTCCTGTTTGGATTGATCACCTGTGAACCAAACCCACCTTTACATCACTTTCACTTTGTTATTCTGTGTCTTACTGGTTGTTACAAATCAAGGAGTCTTGGTTTAATCTGTCCATTTTTCCATTGTTTGAAGCAGGGAGGAGGAAAGGATAGAAACATTTAACCTTTTTTAAGGTCAAAAGCAGAGTCTTAAATACACGCACACGCGCGCGCACACACACACACACACACACACACACACACACACACACACACACACACAAAAGCAACACTAACAACAATGAAATTCATCCTAGAACCCAAATATTAATACAAAAACTAAAATCTTAGTCATCAAACCCAGGGTCCATGACAGCTTTGGGCGTGCCAGTCATGCAAATTCTAAACATTATAATGAATGTTAGTTACACATCCTCTCATTATATTTATTTTAGGCCTGCCTAAGAGGGCTTCCCTTCCAGTTTGGGAACCGCTGATCTGATTTCTTTTTTAATGTTCCTGGTGTTCTTCTGCTCGTCTCTTTTAATTATTCTGCTGCACCATGAACACGTTCTAGTGCTGCTGCAGAGGACATAAAGTCAGTGCTACAGTTAAAAAAAAAGATATATATTCCAATCCATAAAGATGTGAAGGTGTACCCAAAAACCTCCTGGAGGGTAGGAGGGCTTCCTCGCCCTGGGGTGACCCTCTCTGCCTGCAGTTTATCCAAGGCTGCATACAAATTGTGTTTTCTCTGCTAGCATTAATGGCACTCTTTAACCATGACTTTGGGTCCTCTTATAAATCACTCCAGTATACACTCATGCACACACTTACATTTGGATAAAACAAACAAAACAAAAACAGAACGTGGCTGTCAGACAAAATTAAGTCCAGTGTGAGTCAGTAGATTTATAATAGTAAGTCCAGTAGAATGGGTACGCCTTTTGTTTTGATGGATTTCTCCTTAAGAACCATATTTCAACTAAACGACCAAATTATCTTTTGTTGCATATTGCCTCTTTGCACTTGCTCATTGCATCAGGTACTTGGTGTATTTCTTGTGTGTTGTGGTTTCAGCTGGCACAGTTTGTAGCAGGAGGCTCTTTAACCTGAAAAGCCATGCCCTGCTTACTCAAGCTGAATCTATCAGATAAAGAGAAGAGCTTTGATGAGGCACAAATCATTGGAATTAGGTGCAATACTGAAACTTAGTGCATTGGGTGTATTGAATACATTTATACATTTTCAGATCATTTTTTGGCTACACTGTATATCTCTAATCATTTCTGAGTCTTTGTTTTTAGTCCAGGTCAACCAGCTGTCAAAACCACCCTGTACAGCAATCCATTAAAATGGTGGTACTGCACAGTGTTGGGAGTGAATTGCCTGAAAAAACAGCAGCCAGTTTCACTCAATAAAAGTGCTGCTATCAGAGCAAGCAGAGCTTTGGATTAAAAAAAGAGGCTGTTTTCACATGTTTGATGCTGCTGGTTGAAACAGCATTTTAAAAGAATTTGGGTCATGCTGGGTTGAATAAAGTGGAAATCCTATGAAAACAGTGAAGCTTCAGAAAAGCAGTTGATTTTGTAAACACGGCATCAGAACACCTTAAAGGCGTTTTTTTTTTTAACTACTTTTATGATGTCTACCATCTCAAATATAAAATATGAAGCAATGATAAAAAGTTGCAAGATAAAATCCCTGCTGGTATTTTGGCCTTTTTTAGATACTTGGTTTTGTTTCTTACGGATGTGATGTCACTCAGAGCTCTGCCCACTCAGTAAATGCACATCTAGTGTTTAATCCTGTTTGTTTTAACGGTCTCTCCTTGCCTTCGGGATGTTTTACGACTTCTTCATTTGTGGGAGACTTAATACAGTTATTCTTGATGCCTCAGCCTCTTACTTATAGTAACCTTCTGAGAAAAACAAAAGCACACTCCTTTTTCTGATTTTGTTGTGCCATTGTATCCCAATTTCAGATCACAGACCTGCATTTACAATATGTCATGAGCTCAGAGAGGACTGTATTTCTTAAAGAAACTAAAGCAGGGTAAATTTCAAGCTCTTGTGAACTTGAAATGTACTTTTTGGAAAACCCAAGTCAAGCAGTGAGAGAAATTCCAGCTCCAATTTACCCGGCTCTGTATAAGAAGAAATGGATGTTGCCACCACGATGTCACCCTTTGACTAATTATTTGGTTGGTTAATAAGACAGAGAAAACCCAGAGAAAGCAATCAAACGACAGGAGCAAGTAATTGGTGACAGTGGAAAGGAAAAACTCCCTTTTAATAGGAAGGAATCTCCAGCAGCCATCTGCTACAGCTGGTTGGGGGTGAGAGAAAGAAGACAGAACCAAAGGCACATGTGAAAGAGCGCCAGAGCTTAATAATGTTTACTGAAATCATAGAAAGGGAATGTAGGTATATTTTTTTCATGAACTTTGCTACAACCGGCCTTCTTCTTTGCAAGTCACCACCTGCTGGCTTCATTTTTTAGATCTGAAAGCTACATTTATCTTTCATACAGTCTTTCGTCTTATAGAAATAAGCAACCCAAACTCCTGGGCTCTTTCTTTCCTCTGTTCAGTTACTAAGAACTCATCCTCCACACTCCAACATGAA